>NC_051177.1:167730003-168330003 GCF_013339695.2 Rhipicephalus sanguineus
TACTATACACTCGTCCACGTGGTCCGCAACGTGGACGACGTGGACTACACAAAAACCAGGGTCAATGCTTCCTACAATAACTCGGCTGAGAGAACCAGGCCTCTCATCATTACCGGTGACTTCAACATTGAGTTATCAAGACCCAACAACGCTTGGTCCTTATGCTGCGTGAAAGACGGCTTGGATGTGGAAAGGGCATCAAAAGATATCTCTGCCACGTCCACGACATGAGGCGTCATAGATCGTTTCATCGTAAGAGGCATCCAGGATTTCCACCAGCTGCACTATACCTCGCACTTCACTACACTTAGACTCCTCATGGCCGCGATCACGAACGGATCCGATTAACAAGTCCGGTCAAGCTGCTAGTGCTCACTGATCACGGTGATGATGACCTTGTTGAAGAACTGTCAAGAACCCCTTCTACACATGCACACGGGCTCGTGAAACGTGCGTGCATTCTCCGTCGTAGCAGACAAGCATAGGCTTCCAAAGCAACGTCGAGCGGCGCCGCAGCTCTTATCGCAACTGGGGGCATCCACGGCCACAACACTGCCGCCCCAGCTCTCGGATTGCATCTGTTGTGCGTCACAATGTAACTATCGCTGACTAGCAGTGCAGCATCGTTACTCAACTGGAAACAACTGCTTATATAATGCATATACTACTCTTCAACATATGAGTGTACGTATACCAATTCCACATTTCTCTGGCGTCATTCCGTAACGGTTCGCTCAATTTGAAAAATTACGCCACACTCACTATCCTGCGCATGCTTCGCATAACATCGATTCCCACGGTATGTGGGATATGCCGAATTTTTGTACTGTGAGTGTTCCGCTTTGCTTCGCACAAATTTGTTCCATAAAAACAAACATTTCGCCACTACATTCTTCACCGTGACGGCTGTGTAGCAATAGCAATAGGGAACGTGCAACAATTTCAAATTGCCTGAAATTTATTCAAAGCTTAAAGAATGCTTCTCTGTTTTTCACTTCTTACAACCGTCGCTATCTATGTCTGTCAACAATATCTATCTTTTTTTTAAACCTTCCGTTACTATTATATCGCAGAAACTTGGATGACCACAGAGCCCATCACCGAATATGTTCTACTCTCGTAATAAAGTGTTCAGTTTCGTTCGACTGGATATAAGCAGCGCCTGAACAACTTTCGTTTGACGCTGTGTGAGTAATACATGCAAGGAGTTACGTCCGCTTTAGAAAAATTGAGCGTGCTCTGTCGTCTTCGGGAAGTTTCTTGCGTCTCCTCGTTTCCCTCATTCCGCATTCCGCGGTGAATCTCAATGGGCAGCTGACTTTTCCTCAAGGAAAGGCAGCATATATTTTTGGCATCGAGAACTTCGATGTCTGAACACCAGAGATGAGAAGAAATGCTCCGCTCTAGAAGGTTCCATAACTTAAATCAAACCGACTCCCCAGGTACAGCTGACGACACGCATTGTTAACACGCAGCGGGGCACTTGAGAGTAACGCTCGCTAGGTTGGAATTGACGCCTTCACAGAGAGTCCCGTACTTTGGGGATTGCGCTACCGCTTTTCCTTCCTGCTTCTGCTGCCACCCCGCGATTGTACAATAGAAAAGTTCCTCAAATGAAACCTCGTAGTCTATAAGAGGGCAAGTGCTGTTGACGGGCCGTTTGCAAGAATCTTACATTTTAGGCGCATTTGCAACGGCGTGTCGTTCTGTCGGAGGCATCCCACTCGTCCGCACTGCTTCACATTCCGCTTGCCTTGAGTCTTCACGACACTAAACAAGCAAACTGGATCAGATAGCGCAAAAAAAAAAAACAGACACAAGCGAGAAACAGAGACGCGACCCGAGCGCAAACTTCAAAGTGAGTTTGAAGTTAGCGCTCGTCTCGTGTCTCTGTTTCTCGCTTGTGTCTCTTTTTTGCGCCACCTCCTCCAGTATGCAAGCGTACAAACTCGCCCAGATTCTAGTTGTCGTACAAAAGCAAGGCAAGCTACCGAATTCGACCAGAAACAGGGCACTGCTGGGAAGCCTGATCACTTTTTGGTTACCCCAGCTGTGGCGCTGAAGTCTCGTGAAAGAATATATTGTGTCGGCAGTGCTTGGCGGCCTGGGTCATGAGAAACAATTTTTGACTTCCTGCTCTGCAGCTTTAGGTGCACTGATGGAGCTAGCACTGAAAGAAAATAAGGTTTGAAATAGAAAGCGAAAATCGCATAGAAGCGTAAGTTGAAACAAGTAAAAACTTACACATCTCGTGAACCTTGATACAGCGTACTTCAAAGATTGAAATAAGACGCTATAAGTTCCCTTCGCTAAAGTGTACTTTTCATCGCCTGTCTTGTTTAGAGTGTGTCATCGTTAGAGGTGCGAACATTTTTGCGGTTGTAGGAAAAGGCTTGCCATTGCAGCCACATTCCATGGAATGATACAATATTTCAGATATATTTCAATGAACCCTTTAACAATGCGCGTTTCTTTCTACGATCCTTACCAACAATGAAGCTAATCTAAGAAATCTGCTGATTTTACAGAGACAATACCTCTTTTTAATTAGGCACTTCATAATCATCGACATATTCACGGACATGCATGACAATTTGTTTAGGGTTTGGCATATATGAGGGTTATTCAAAAAGTAAAGGCACTTTAGTCCCCAAAAATACATTAGTAAAAGTATTTATTAGATAGTTTAGTTTACCACAAAAGTACTTCATTTTTTGGCATAATCACCGTTAAATTCTAAGCACTTTTCTTACCGCTGCACCATTTTATTTAGTCCCTCTGCATAGAAGTTCGCCGCCTGGGAATTCTTTGCTGTCTGGGTTGGTCGGTAGGCATTTTTAGTACCCACCTTGCACACACTCTGTGATATCTGAGCTTTTCAATTACAATCGTGCAAAATGTAGTACGGCTGACAGCAGGAAATTCACCAGACAGACGACTAACTGTCAGTCGTCGATCGAATCGCCATTCCCGGTCCACTTGCTGAACAGTTTCATTGGTATGGATTCTGGCCCTTCCACTCCGCTCTTCGTCGTGCACATTTGTGCGGCCATTTGTGAAGTCTCGACACCATTTCATGACCTTTGCTTCACTCATAACTTCATGTCGATAAACTAGGCACAACTCCGCATAAATTTGAGAAGCTGATAATCCTTTTGCGAGCAAAAATCGAATTACAGCTCGCACTTCACAACAGGAACGAGCAACGACTTTCCCAGACATTGTCGTTTGCATTCGCCGAAAAGCAGACGACTACTGAGTCAGAACAGTAACTTCAGTACCTTCGCGAAGAACTAACAGATGGCGCTGAAATAAATCTTCATTCTGACGTGTAAATATTTAATTATTAGCCAACGGTCCTTACTTCTTGAGCAAACGGCCCTTACTTCTTGAATTGCGTTCGTATTTGGCCGCAATCAGCATAGATAAATCGTTACTAAGCGGATCAGAGAAATTGAATTCCTGCAACGCTACCGAACAACTTATATAACGCAAGGTTTGTTTGATTTAGTTAAACACCTGAAGCAGGTTGGTGATAGGACACCACGCAGGTAGAAAAGTGCTAAGTAAATCGCAATGTTAGGTACTCGTGGTACTGATTGCGTTGGCACCCACCATAAATAATACTGGGTCAACAGGCCACTTTTTCAATGTCAGCAGTGGTAGGGTGGCTTTTATTTTTCTGTGCTTTTTTGTAATGAACATCAGTGCAAAGCATGCGTAAATAAGTGAGCATGATAGCATAACACTGAATATCTTTATATCGCCCTCAGCAGAGGCGAGACACTGCTACAAGCGTGTCAGCTTTTTCCCCATTTACATCCCGACAGTCGCGCGTCTCCACAGAGCCCTGATTGTCGAAAGAAAGAAAAAAGAACTCGCAGCGTCCCTTTTACATTCACTTAAGACAACTCGAAGGCGAAAGCCATTTCCTTCTCCTTCTTCTTCTTCTTCTTCTTCTTCTCAGTCGATAGTATTGGTCCTGCGCCACCACCTTCTGTAAGCTTTGCGCACCAAGCGTGGTTTCGCATTGCCTCTAGGATCGGATGCACCTCGCCTGGTTTGGCACTGCCTCCGTGATCAGCCCACTTTTGACCAAGCTGCGATGTCATGTGATGACTGCATCGTGTGACGTGACATCAGGCTAAAATTTGTGACGTCATGATGACGTCATATGGTGAGGTCATCACATGATGATGATTTTTTGTATCACTCGTCCCCGACGCCGCGGGACGCTGACACCGGCGGTCAAATTTCGCGTTTGATGAGGCATTTAAGGCGTTCGCCTTAAAAAAGCGAGCGATAGTTAAGAATGCAAGCGAGTCAATCACTTAATTAGCGGCAGTACACGGAAGAAAGTAGGCATGGTCGATGGCATGGTCGTCGTGTATACTGGCGGCTGATCGAATCGACAGCTGTCGTTGGCTTTTATTGAATAGTATAATACGCTTGATGTCCTAGCTTGTGTGTGTTTCGGTGCACTAACGCAAGGTTGGCGACAGAATATCCGCATTGTCTACAAACATTTTAGCTGTACCCTCTTCTCGTTAGGAGCTCAAGGCACAGAGAACTCAGACCAGAAGAACGTCAGCAGATCTGCCGATTTCTGTCTTTTTTTGCTTTTGTTCTGGTTGTAGCTTTGGTAATTAGAAGTGATGGGGCAGTCAGCCTACTGAGATCATTTGTATATACTTCTATTTTAAATTGTAGTGCTGGTTATTTATTTATTTAGTTATCTAGTTAATTAGATAGAGGTCTAGTTAGTTAGTTAGTTAGTTAGTTAGTTAGTTAGTTAGTTAGTTAGTTAGTTAGTTCTCAAAGGCTCCGAATTGAATTATTACTAAAGAAGGGCTAAAAATTTTGAATAATCCAGTTTCCAGAAATATGCAGTTTATCAATTCAGGCTCTACTCTGCAATCCGTAAATGGTGTAGAAATTCAATTTAAAACACGTTCACAAGGAATACTCACAAAATCAATTTTAAATCAACAATTAATTAACTGCCCGGCTTGTAAATCGTAAGGCCTATCAAGTGCGGGAAATAAATGCTGCTGCATAATGTAACGCACGTATGACAACGCACACACGCACACACACACACGCAGAAAGATCGGCGGAGAATGAGACGCTTTATATGCAGCCACCTCGGAGCTGCCGAGGCGTTACAGCGGAAAATATATTCGGCCACCAATGAACGTACCAGAAAAGGCCATTTGGCGGCGTTTTCGAGAGGGCTGTTGTAACCCGCCTGCTCTGTGAGCGTATGAGTGGGATATCTGGACGAAAAGTGTGCAGATGAGATAGTCACCATAAGGGTCATGAACGAGGAAACGTAGTCATGGTATCTTTTTTCTTCCAAGTGTAGGTAAAGCGACTATGGTATAGCATGAACATAGGGCTCGCTGAAGCGAGAATCGGTGTATATTTGTGTGTGAACAAATCTAGAGAAAGCTTTGTTGCTCTGTCTTCAAACAAAGCTGTACTAAGTCGATTGAAGCCAATGCTCGCTTTTAACGGGCAATATATTCAGTCACGTTAGGCCCCTGTAGTGCTCACATGGTTAGTGTTCATAACTGCAGCGCCTTGATTCAAGTATCTACATATCTCAGTCAACTTGCTCGATTGCTAATGGCGCACTGTTGGATTTGGTTTTCAATCTGCTTAAGAGGAGCGCCTAGTGACCAGACAATAAAAGCGAATGCATGGGAGCAAGCTAACAGTCGCAGGCTTAGTGAGCGATAGAGTGAACTTGGGCGTGTTGGTGTAGCATAGTGAAACACACAGCGCGAAATTTACGACGGGTACACAGGAACGTAACACACACAGTGTTGATAGTGAATTAGGGAGCGCCGGTGTCTTTTTTAAAACACACGGGCACCCGCATTTATGAGCTCCTTCTAAGTTTCAGAGTTTATTTCTCAGAACAAGCTCGATTCTCAACCATCGGTATATATATTAGGTCCTCGCTTTCGCAAGCCATAGAGCGCTTGGTCTGGTCTATGATCTTGTGTATTATGCACTCGGTGACCTAGAGAATTCTTTCTTGAATTTTTCTATTGTAAGCCCTCGCTAGACTAAAGTAAACTATAAAGTGCGACCTTAAGGAGCTTTTTATTGCGATAGCAATTGTATGCACTGTCCCGGCTGAGTTTTGCCGTCGCCGCCGTCGTGCACCGTATATATATATATATATATATATATATAGGCCACAATGAAAAATAATTCACCTCAGCATGCTTTCTTAGTCACCACATAGATGGCGCGCATTCACGATCGTCGCCCCGCTCCTGCGAACGCCGTTGCTCTTCGCCCTAGAGGGCGTGGTCGCCTTCGTGCGCTTATCTCGAGGAAAGAAGGGGGCGGCTGGGAGGGTGGAGCGGGGGGTTGTATGTCTTGTGCTTTCTGCGCGATGTCCGCGCTGATGTCAGAGCGCACGAAGGTCACTTCGCTCGCTGCAGCGGCCGCGTTTGCAAAAAGAGCGCGCTGTTCAAACAGAAATAAGTAACAACTGTGACAGTTCGCGCTCGTCCTGTGTGCAGCTGTTCGTTCGTTTCGTGCGTCCTGCTTTATGTTTGAGCAGTGCGCTTCAGGTGTCGAGCTGTGACGCGTGATAGCTCGCGCTCGTCCTGTATGCGTACTTTTCGTGCGTCCTTCGGGTTCGAGCGACGCGCTGGCAATTTCGAGCTGCTTTACGTTGTTCGCGTTACATTCCAATTTATTGCTATCGCATTCATTGCTTCGCCGGGGCGGCGAAACTGTGACTTTTTTTAAGTATTTTCTTTGCAATAGACATGTTGAAGCCTATCGCAGGATGTCGACTACAATTCTGCTCTATCTAAAAGACGCACGTGAAAAATTTTCTTTAGAATGCCAGAAAACACATGGACTGACATGGTACATGGCAGAGTTCCGCGCTTGTTTGCCTGAATCATTTTGTTGTGTTCTGTCCTGCCGCCCAGTTTGACCAAGGTGAATGCAAACCAACTCGTCCAGCTTTCTACGCTGCCATCTCACTGGGTATGTAACGTTCATGTACGCGAAAAAACAAACTACAGGAACAGTATGCCGATGTAATACGTACAGGTGAATTCATTTCAAAAGATGCTTTAGTGGGGTCACTTTCATAAACGGTGCGCTTCCAAGTACAAGGCACAAAATTATGGCTGTTTTTGCGCAAATAAATAACGATGGAAGGGGTGAAGGGGAGCGCAAACTTTTCACTGTTTATTCAAGAAATGGTGCAACGAAATATACAGGCACAGAAAGCGCAGCAAGCAAGGCACACATCGAGTGCATACCACCTTTATCAGAACCCGTGATCTATGAACGTGCTACCTGCCTGCGAGAAAGATAATGAAGTATCAGCGATACATATGGAACCTCGTGCTTTTATATCAAATGCCGCCAACAATTATCCAGCCGTGGTGTCCCCGCTTTTATCCAGAAGCTGAATTTTATTACGCACGGCTCCCACTTATATGAATTGCAGTGGGTCCAACCGCAATCGCAGTGCATCCAATCACAAATGTTACCGCATAGTTTAGCATTTTCTCACAGACCGTGTAGTTGCATTCTAACGTTGTGCTTTTTCGTGTGAAAGACCGTACTCACTGTTCTGCAAACTTGAGATTTACGCGCATTATAACGCACAATCTTCGTCAAAATGTACGCATCAAATCAGACGAATACATTATACGAGTCGCGTCGTGCAATTTTAGAATCCAGGAAAACAGAACCTCGTTTCAGTCAGCCAAGTAGCAGTCTATGCCAGCAACACAGACACGCATAGCCTCTTCATCTCTGGCTAAAAGTTGCCTGCGTCATAGAGCCGAAGGCAATGGGTGCTCTTTGACAAAATAGGGCAGTGAGAGCTGTATGTACAGCGAAATAGGACTGGTACATGTCGATGCATTTGAAAGTTACCTGCGCCATCGTTATCCAGCGGTACATAACAATTATTCTAGTTTAACCAAGAATAAGCATGCATGTGCATGCTTACTCTTGGTTAAGCAGGGCTACGAAAATTCCATAGTGATATATAACCATCGCTTCGCAAGAAGCGTTTCTGGACCTTGTTCTGGCATTGTCAGGTTATTCTAACTGCCCCCAATTAACTGAAGGTGAAAGAGCTCTTATCTGTCATTTGTTTTCAAGCCTTTTTCAGAGTATCATAGCCTGCCCTGAACTGCTTAGTTGTTTTGTGAGTTACACTTAAGGCACCCAGACAACATAGACCGTTTCAAGTACCTGCCTCTGCCATCTGACGCTCAGCCATCTACGGGATACCAATTCATTGCAATGTTTCTTTTCCTGTTTTGAAAGCTTTTAAAAGCTCGCAGTCATTGTGCTGTTCTGATCTTTGAGCTGTTTTAGCATATTGTGACGCATTGTACGAGCCTTTTTCGCCTTGCTTGTCTTTCAGGCTACCTTGCGGTTTCTTGTAAGCAAATTTTATTTATTTGAGTCCGCCCATATTTGTCATCCTGTGTTATTGTATTTTGCCGTGATATTCCGAGTGAAGAGGGAAAAAGAAAGATTGCAAAATGGGCTCACGCATTTTTTTTCGTCTTTTAAAATATCTTGGGAAGCCATAAAGTGTGTACATTTGCCTTTTTCGCCATTTAAGAAGGTGTACTAAACTCTAAGTAAATATAAATATGTGGTTAAAACATACATTACTTTCCTAACAACGCATTACTTCAACTGTTACTATGAATGTTAAATTTACGTTTGTCTTTCTTGAAATGTGTTTCGGGCTGCTTTTTTTTTATAAATTGATAAATTCCGATTTTTGTTTTCTTTTGCTCTGTGTATTTCTATTTCAATGCTGCAACAAGTGTATCTACTGCGGATTCTTGTCATGTTGCTGCTGCTATTTTACGGAGCGGTGGGACCAGTCAAGCGGCCTTTAGGCAGCGCTTAGCCCGTCATCCTTGCTATTTATCAACGTTGTGTACATACTAGGTAACGATAAACTTCAAACTTCAACCTTCAACGCATGCGCGGACCATCGGGGCATTCCCCTGTGCACGTTATTGATTTGAAAACGGATTGAAGTAGTGCTCAGGCAACGTGACAAGGAGCTCTCTTGGTTTCCTCAGTAAGCGTTTTCAGTAGTTTTGCCGACATTGTTTGTCCTGCGTGCAGAATGCGCAACTATTCTACAACTATAGTGCGCTGGTGTGCGATTTAACTTTGAGTTATAGTATGGCTAGTAGCGCTTACTGCAAGTAACTGGGTGTTAATGAAGTTGAAGGGAAGCAGGGTTGCGTTGGTGGCTACTTTGCGCCATATTAGCTACTTTACAACACCTTCTGTTCAGAAAAATTTCAGGTTGCCTACATGGCCACTTTCTGGCTACTTTTTAACTTCAGTTTAGGCGCATTGAGTAGCCATCTTTGTTATAATTTGCAGATAAATAAACCGTATCCAAGCTTTGCTATTCTCTCAGACGGTACGCGTGCGCAGCGAAGCACAGCGACGCATCTCGCTGCACTCCTGTGAATACGGAGTTGCGAGGTTGCGTGCATGTTGGCAGACGCGAAACTAGCACGCTAGCGGCGGTGCCCGCTTCTATGCTGGTGCTACGTGCAAGTTTTTAGTTCTGATGCGCCGCGCGTGTTCTCCGTGTGTACTTGACAAAGCCTTATATACCCAATAAAATGAAGCTGGGCTGTTAATCTTGAAGCACATTTCACTCTTTAAAGGTGGACTGGTATTCTGTGAACTCTACTAATCAAATTCAGTCTGCGGCTTGAAGGAAAAAATGCTTCAACCTTTATTGTTCCTACTCAAGCACTTGTTGAGCGGAATGCTTCAAAACTGTTCTGTACCGGCAAAAGCTCTATTCCGCGTAAACTACATGAAGCTGTGCTGAACTTTTTACCAATTTGTTTGTTTATTTCTTTGTTTGTTTGTTTCTATGGTTGGTTGGTGGGCTATTCTCACCTTATTTGTTGCTTGAAGAGTAAACAACGGGGAAAATTGTGCCCTAGTTTATATGGCCTTGGTTATTAAAATGGTATTGTAAATCACAGCCCTTACACGCTGTCGAGACGGTTGGCCAGCGAAGCTGGTCAACCCGCTGCTTATCACTGGGTTTATCACGGAGCCATTCCATTCATTCTCTGAAGGTGCATGGCCAGCGAAGCTGTGTGGAGCACGGCAAAGATGTGGTACTGGATTTTCATGAAAGGTACAGAAAGTCTCTTTTGGATCTAGCTCATCCTCCTTTAAGGTTTTCCGTTTGAGCAGCATGCGTCGTTTTCCAGCAACATGCATCGTCTTATTTGGCTTGCCGCATGCGCTTGGCATTTAGGGCACGACTTGGAGGAGGCATTTGAGCATCGTGCGTCTCTTTCCCGCACTTTCCGTTTCGCGAAACATTAGTGGACCATAGGCGAGTAGTGAGGCTTGCCTAATTTGTGTGGCACATACGCTTTTTTTTACCGGTAGAAGCCTCTTCATTTGTAGTGAAGTAGTAGCGGTTAGTGGGGCTTGTCGAATTTCTGTGGCATATGCCTGCGCTAGGGGCAGCCTGCCTAGGGAAGTCCGTTTCACCTCGGCATATATACAGCTTTACTCTAAAGACTGCACTCAAATACAGCTTTTTTCGTGTTTCGTTACAAGTTAGGTGATAAAAATCAATATGATGGCTTCTTTCGCTGCTTACAGCTTGAATTCTTGTTCATTTTTAAGTGCGCGCAACGGCAACCCTTAAAGGACCTCTGACAGCGAAAGTTTTGTCTGCGACTTTTTTACTGAATTGAATTGAATCGTAAATGCTCTAACGCATCGTATAAAAAATGCTAGCGTCGTTAATTAGGAAATATTTTGCGTCAGTTAAAAATGCCCGCCTTAATACCATACAAAACTAGTGCTGCACAGCGGGGCGCGCCTAGGATCCCGTGCAGTCAAGCTTTGGTATTGTTGAAAGAAATTTGAAAGCGCAGTATTCAAATCGGGGCTCTGCGAGCGGTAAAAATTGAAACGATTCGGATGCTTTGGTATTGTTAAGTACGTGGCCCCCGCTCCCGTCCCCCCTACCCAGAAAAAAAAAACACTCCTGGCCGAAGCAACCAGAACCAGTGCTGGGCAGTATCGAAGATACATGTATCTTAGATACTATCTTAGATACTCTATGGGTATCTTGTATCTGTATCGCGATACGTCTCGAAAGACGAGTATCAGTATCTGTATTTCCGATGCATTCGATAAGATAGATAAAGATACTTCTATCGGAACACAACCGTGCGAAACTAATCGCTGGCCAAGATCCACTTCTCAAGCTGGTACTGGTGCCACTAGGCTATCTGGATAAGTCCAAGGGCAGTGACGTAAGTTTATTTTTACGCCAGAGTCATCCAGTGAGAGAAGAAGATCAGGAAGACAAGCACACGGACGTCTACGCCCAGCCTTTTGTTTTCTCAATTGCTTTTTTTCTTTTTAGTTGCGCCAATATCGCGACACTTGCTCTTAGCCTCTGTCCTGCGCCGCGTACTACAGTTACAGTGTTACAGTGTCGTTATTGAAGGTTCTCTTGCGTCTTGCTCCATAACGAAATATGATGCGTGCAAGAACGGGGATGCTTTGCGTCGCGTGGATTTTACATATCAGTGATTTGAAGGATCTCGTGGATGTAAGTTTGACTTGCATGTAATGAATTAACTTACAAGCAAATAAGATTCTAACAGCTATAGCACCACTGGTACTGATGCGAGATCTACTTAGATTTGGGTGCACGTTAAAGAACCCCAGGTGGTCGAAATTTCCGGAGCCCTCCACTATGGCATCTCTCATAATCATATCGTGGTTGTGGGACTTTAAACCCCAGATATTATTATTTTAGATGCGAAGTATCCTAAGGTATGTCACCACCTTTTTGTAAAGTTCTTTAAATTTTGACCTTTACAACATTATTTTAAAATGGGCTTATAGAGGATCGTTTTAAATGATGTTCATATGCAGAAAAAAGCGAAAAAAATCATAATGGGATTTGTTATTGACAAAACAATGCCGAAACTTAGCCTTTACGCGAACAGTCATAACTTAACAATGGGGCGCCGGAATTATGAACTTTTTGGCACAAAGGTACCCAACTCATCATACTGCGCAATGAACTAGGATATTTGTTATTTGATGATTGGGAATCAAGTTACAGTAAAAATACCGACGAAAACAAAAGAAATTATTGAATTTTTTCTGCAAAGCTTCAAATAAACCATTTTTACATAAAAACTTACCAATCGTTTTTATTGATCCTAGTTCATTGCACAGCTTAGTAATAAAGGAACGAGCACACAAAGTTTCATTGAAAAATATTTATTCGTCATGAAGTTACGACTGTTGGCGTAACAAAAAAGTGCAAAAAATCAAGTTTTGAGAAAAACGAGTTTAAAGTTTTACAATGCTTGTACAACAGGATGATGACGCCCTAGACAGTTAAAATCCACCAGGCACATAGGTAGGGCCCTCCTTAGATGCCATGAGCCGTTTTTTGGCTTTTGTTGCTGCCCGTCTTTTCTTCCGGTCTTGTTTTGCTTCGCCAGTCGACTGACGCTGGGCCTTCCTTAAACGGTGTTGGTCCCTAGTGTAGCATGCTACGATAGTGTGGTGGCCAGTTTCGATGCCTGCTTCTCTCAAAATAGCCGCTACACTTCTGTTACCATCGTTGAAGTGGCACACAGCATCGTATAAACCAAAAAGTAGGATGGGCAGGCTCACGTGGACGTCTTTGGGAACCCGTTGCCAAATCATACCCTTGAAGCTCTCGTTGGCGTTTTGGGTTTTCCCGTGCAGGCACTTCTTCAAGAGCTCATCCGTACAAAGGTCAGCGTACACAGGCTTTACTTTGTTAAGTACGTCGTTGGAAAGTCCACCCTTGTGCTTGTAGCATCTACTTCCCAGTGCGTTCCGTCGGTTAAAACCACACCAACTCTCAGGCCCAAGAGGACACCGACCATGCCTTGGAGTTTCATCTGTGGAACTGCAATAGAACAGGCTTGCTAATGTGGCTTGCTTCATTGCCTGCAAGTCTGCCACATTTGCTCTGATGGCAATACCATAGTAGTTCTGCAGCCTGTCGATTAGAACATCTGTTAACTTTCCTTTGCCTCCAAGTCCGCGAACAGTCTTTTTCAGCTTTCGTAAGCGGCATCCTACACGCTTCTGCACGTGCCCGATACACTCAAGTTTGCGCACGCTATTTGGGCCATATATGTCGTTTATGGCCGCATGACTCTTGGAGTCGCCATCTCCATAGAAGTCTACATATTTCAAACCACGACTTCTTTCGGCACGCTCGAACATACGGTAGAGCCCTACTGCCTCCATACCACCAGCACTACCGGTATAGTTGGCTTGGCACTGAGTATGGTTTGCCTTCCATTCCAGAAATTCAGCACTTGTGGGGCTCAACTTGCTTTTCGATTGGCATGCCCTGCATTTGCTTGACATGCCTTCTACATCAATAATTTTCCCAGTATCAATCGATATCAAGGACACGCAACCATTCAATGAGGAATGCCCTCGCCTTTGCCACGTACCGTCACCTGACACACCACATTCAGTACCTCGCACAACACAACGCACTTCAGTAGCGGCATTCATCATCGATTTAGATGCAACACTCTCCGCAGCTTTAGAAAGCTTTGCAGATATCTTTTGGTAGGCAGAATGCCAAGGCGGCGGCGGCATGTTCATGACTTTCGCCAGTGTCACAGCTCCAGAATACCCCTTGCCTAGCTGACGCATTGCGTATACCAGACGCAGGTTATTCTCGATAGAACTTCCTGCCTTCTTTGATGACTCAAATGAGTGTGCATATGCGCATGCACCACACACAACAGCATATGAGAAGGATATTCCGGTGGTGGTGGTGTGCGGCGTGACCACCCTTACTGCGCATGCGCATACCCCACACCTCCTCTCCACTCACCCTCTCCACTTTCTCTCTCCACATTCCCCCTCCCCTTACCCTCTCCCCTCCCCTCTCCACTTTTCCTCTCCACCATCCCTCTCCCCTCCCCCTTTCCCTCTTCCTCTGAAACGCGGGCTAGACATGCCGAAATTCTCTCCTGCGCAACGCCGCGATGAGCTCGAGCGCATGCGCGTCCCCTCCGCTTCTCTCTCCTCTCCCACGCTGCCCCCCTCTCGCCCGCGTGTCGACCGCGTTCCCCGCTCGCCCTGTGAGAATTAACGGCCAGGTTAGATGGAAGATACGACGCGCGTAGCGTCCCTCTTTGCGTTCCACGACGCGAGGTCGGTAGCATGCCCAACGAACGCCAACGGAACGCGATCGTGCAAGTGCTCCGGCTTCGCATCGCCTCATGGTCCCCTTTAGCGGGAGATGGTGTAATTTTTTTATTATTAGATCTAATAGAGCGAGCATTTTGCTAACAGAAAATATATTGGAGTATTGTATTTTTCACTTCCTGCTACATTTAGTCAAAGAATTTATGAAATCATAATTTGATAATTAGCACAAGTACTTTCTTAGCTGTTATTTTGCATCCCATACACTACCTATGTCTCTGCACTGTTTTTCCGGTCTGGTCGCTGCAGTATGTCTTTTGTAACGTGCTCCAGAAATAAGATTTCTGCTTTATTCTTCTGTCTGCTTTATTCCTACTACTGTTTACACATTTACACATTTGCCAAGGCAATCTTCAAAACAAATATATTATTATGTGGGCGTGCCTCGAGTATACAGTACAAAATATTTTGCTTACCGCTTGCGAAAATTGCGAAATTGAGTTTGCAATATACAAATGGAAATCATTAGGAGCCATCTTAAATTTGTTAGGAAGGGGATTCGAGAAACGTTGTTTTTTTTAATGCTCCGTTTTACTCATGAGCGTCCCAACGAGCCGTTTCAGGCAATTTTCCATAGGCACTGAATTTTCTATTGTCTCAAAAGGTAAGTTGACAATACGTCATGCTCATAGCTATAAGGGGCGCCGTCTGTATTGTGTTCTGTACTCATTTTATGTGAACGTTTGATACACAATCACCTCTCTATTTTACTTATATTTGTTTTCCTGTTTTACGCCTTCCTAAATATTTTTGTATTACTAATGGCCACATAATGAGAGCTATAAGCGGCAATAGCGCAAACAGCGGCGGTGTATTGCGACGCTTTGTGCAACTATACAATACGTCTCAGACATTTCTGTGTTGCACATGTTCTCTCGTTGAAGAAATAGTGCTAAAAAATTGCACATTAGTAATTGTATCAACAAAGAATTCCTTGCGCCAGTAAAAAATGGAAGTAGAAAATGGAAATTCGTTGTAGTTTTACGTCATCTCCGTACACCCCCGGGGTCTCAAACTCAGCTTATAGCCGGCGGGCCGCAGTCGCGAAATTTAGCTCCGAGGGCCGGGAAAGTGAAGATGGTGGGAGAGAGCTTGAACAAAATGACGTTCCCCTTTAAAGTGAGCCATTCCAATATCTCATATATAGGTCATTTCTGAAGGGGATTTGGAGTCGGGATTCGAGAAACTTCGATACCGATGTACAAAACATGAAATCTGGACGCGGATTGAAATATAGAGTTTTGGTTCAACGGTTATGCTTCAGCACATGGAGACCACATGTTCCTCACGAAAGGAATGCTTAAGACAAGTCATGTCTGTGAGCTCACGAACATACTTATTTATTATGAAAAAATTGGGCAGATCCCACGTACTGAGGGGGTCGATGCTATGCGAAGCATGCGCGAGATGGTGACTGTGGTGTAATTTTTTACATTGAGCGAAACGTTACGGAATGACGCTAGAGAAATGTGGAAGTGTATACGCGCACTCATATGTTGAAGAGTCGCATATGTATTATATAAACAGTTGTTTACAGTTGCGTAACGATGCCAACAGCAACATGGGTGTTACCAACACCAGACGCGGTAACCTTTGAGACACTTGAGAAGAATTCCTCAAGGTTGTGCTTAGTTTGCAAGGCACAAGGCAAGAAGTCCGAGAGCCAATATGAGTGCAAAAGATGTGAAGTTGGTATTCACATGCCTGTGTACTTCAAAGATTTTCACACACGAAAATCGCACTGAAACAGTTGATGCAGTTAAGCGTCGCCTTGCGCGATTGTGCTCTTCTGCCATGCAACATTAAATGCGTTAAGGAGACTCCTTCCACTACATGGTATTTATGTAGTGTTTTTTTCCGAAGCAGTGGCAAGTAACATTGTGGCTTTGTGGTAGGACACCTGCTTGCCACACGAACGGCCCGTGTTCGATCATCAATGTGACCGAAGGTTTTCATTGTTTATTTTATTTGCTTCTTTCTCAATTTTGCGGTGAGGGACGATTTTTCGCTCACAACCAACGACGCCGTCACCGTCGCCGACACCAGAATTTCTGCGGCACGAGCTCTCTAACGCTATCGAGTTAAAACAAAGAGTAAGACTTAACAACACGAGCGCTGTGTTGTTCAGTCTTCCTCTGTGTCTTCCGGCTTTTGCGCTTTTCCAAAATGAAGTTTGTTTAATTTTGAACGAAGTTTTCTCCATAAAACGGGGCAATATTTGATGAAGCAGCGCACGAAGGACGCAATCGCGCACACGTAAAATGACGCAAACACGTACGTGTGCGTGATTGTGTCCTTTGTGCGCTGCTTCATCAAATATCATGCCTCACCAACTAGCCCATCACTACATATTAAGTAAGGGGCAATGAAAGTTCACCAAATGCCAGTAGCGGCACTCTAACTTTTTTTGTTTCCGTATTTTAGCAGATATTGGCGAATATATACGTATGTTCCACAAACAAATGGAAAGACTAACTTGAAAATTTTGCAACACGGCAACAAGAATAAACATGGCAGATATGCAAACTGCACCTAGTAGAACAGCTACAACTAAAAAAAATGTTCATAAATAAATTTAAGACTTCATCAGAAGGTTCACACCGTTTTTTTTTTTCAGGTCTTCTCCAACAATAAGATGTGTAGTCACAGCAGCCTAGAAAACAGAAATCAGTTTTGTCCTAAGTTGATGGAAAATGAAGTGCGCTTACCAGGTCTCTGATATTGTTTGTGAAAGCTGACACACATGATTGCAAACTTGATAGTTTCGCTTTTACAACTTTACGATGCCATGCTATGTTAGAGCGATCACCTATATACAGATCTACTTTTATTATACGTGAACACCTCATTTTAAATGCAACAATCCTCAATTGTAATGAGCACCATTTCTATGGAACAAGTAGTAGCTAAGGGCCTCTTAGTTGTATCAAGGTCGACAGGGCTAGTTGGTAAGGTTCCATTATGGCTAAAGCCGCGCAAAAAACACGTACAAAGAAGGAGGCACAACGAGCTCTTACACTCAACTGAAATATTTATTAGATGAAACATAAAATGAAACATAAAAAGTCACAGTTTTGCCACAAGGGCGAAGCAATGAATGCGATAGCAAGAAAAGCGGCCCGTGATGGACGCGCGGCTACGCTGCATAAACATCTCCCCCTGGCAACAACTATACTCGCGGACAATTTTTATTGGCAATGAAGCGAAGGCTACAGAGCCACAATGCACGTATCCTACCGCTAATGAATGTAGTCCCGCAACTGCGTCCGTATTTTCTGCGTGAGATATGTAAAATACTCCTTCATTTTCTACATGTAGCTTTTTGAGACGGAACACAACGCTCACAAGCAAAATATATGTATTTACTTTACTATATACGTTGTCAATTTGCGTTTTTGCGTGCGTGAAAAAGTCGCGCCTTTTACCCGTACCTTAGACGCTATGCAACATTTGCGTCGAAATGCAACGCTAGCCATCACTTTCCATGGCGTTACGAGACGCCACCAAACCGGCTATTTCGAGTAGCAGTACATGTGCAGACGCTCCGCCCCGTAGCTTTCCCTTCATTGCCAATAAAAGTTGTCCGCGAGCAGACAGCAGAAGGGCAAGGTTCTCCCTGCGCAAATATTAGAAAAAGCGAGCGAGCTGGCCGACGACCTTTAAATGCGCCCGTTTAGCTCCGTGTCTCCGACGGACGCACGGAGGCGCGCACATGAAGGCTCCCTACGCCTGTTGCGCTCCTCGCGCCATCTCGCTGGTAATGAAGAAGTGCTTATAAACGCCTGCCGTCTCGCAGTCCTGCCAGCGGTAAAGAGTGTGTATGTAACGCTCGCCGTTAGGTAATGAAGGATCTGCTCTTTGTGGCGTAATCGCTAGCGCCAAGCGCTGCGGAGCGAGAGGGTGCTGGTTCGATTCCGCGCTTCGGAAGTATTTTTTCTGAATTTTGTTCTTTGGGACTATATATATATATACATATATATATATTGTAAAGGACGAGATAGAGACAACACCCGTTCCTGGGCCAAGCTGTTCTATTGCCTGAACCTCTTCTTCCTCTTCCTCTATCAGCCCCCCCCGCGCGCTAGAACCCCGATGCCGCTCTTAGTCATCACATTCGGCCATGACTGCGAGCGCGTGGAGCTGCCGACAATGTTTCTGGTGGGCGGGGTTGGCTGCTTCGTGGTGGTCGGCCCTGACCACACTGCAACGTGGACTGGGGATCTGCGAGAAGCGTCTCCGGTGGGCGACACTGGCTTCCTCGCGCTGGTCGGTCTAGGCCACGCGGGGACTTGGCTTGAGAAGGTGCCTCAGCGTGCTCCGGCGGGCGACCCTGGTTGATATAATGTGGTCGGATGTAGTCCGCACGTTTATCCCGTCGCAGTTGGGAGACCCGGGCAGGACGTGGTGGGCCCTGTAACGTCACTTGCTTTACCGAACGGGGCCATCTGTGCTTTTTGCAGTGGTTCGAGGGGCGTCTAGGTGTCTTACTAGACGTCTGTGGCAACGGGAAGCTCAGTTCCCCCGTTGACCTGCGGTGCCGCTTGTGCGTTTGCAGCGTTGTCGCTGTGGAGCACCACCCGGCCGTTCCGAAGCCAGCTTTTCTTGAAGAGGCACTGCTTGCAGCCGGGGTATCCTCGCAAGAAGCCGTTCCAACAGCAGAAGACTTGTGCTGCACAGGTAGGTCAACCTCCGCCGTGTCAGACACATTGGTGGCTTCTGGAGAGACGTCTCGCAGCAAGTTGGAAACGTTCTCACATTCTGCCAGTGCATGATGTGAGGTACGCAGATCCGCCTCCGTCTGGTCCGAGAGGATCTCGTTTGAATCGACAGACAAGTACGGCTCGTTGCATGACGGAGCGTCCAGTACAGCAAGTGCCGGTGCCTCCAAGTGCTCAAGCGATGACGAGCATGGGGGTGGCTTTGCCGACAGATGTGGACAGAAAATGATCTCGGTCACTGACAGAGATGTTATGGCGTTGGATACCGACGCCGAGTCCGTGACCTGAGGTGGTAGGCCTGGTCTCCGTTGTGTGTTTGTCCCAGGGCAGGTTGAGACACTGTCTGCAGGTGAGCTGCCATGAGCAGTTGTAGCCTCGAGGTGGTGCCCCTTCAGAGCTCCATCCTCGGTAGTGGTGAGGTTGGACTGGGTGGTGGCAGCGAGATGGTGGTCAATCGGTCCAAAGGCAGCTATGAGCCTGGTGCTCCACTCGGTCCAGGATTGCTGCCTCACGCCTTCGTACCTGTGCCACGCTGCGGCACCATTTCGAAGGCGGTCGATGGCCACGGACCACTTCTGCTGCTCCGTCCAGCACTCGCGAGCTCCCATTGCGTTCACGGTCGCCACCCAGTTGTCGGCGTCGTTCTGAAAACCGTGGAACTCCGGTAATTGGCCGATAGCCGGCGACGGTGGTGCGCCAGGCGAAAATCGGGAGTACGCCGACGCCAAGGAGTCCAGTTGGGATGCGAGCTGCGTCAGGGCACACCGGAGCTCTCTGCGGCTCTGGACTGAGCTGGACTCAAAGCCTTGTGAGGCAGCTGCAGCAAACAGGGCATTCATTTCGCACAATAATGGTATAGCGGCAGGATACAACTCGGTGCAGCGCGCTATCCAGGTGTTAGTCTCGACGCGGAGTTCTGCGTTGGTACACAACAGCTCCGCGGCGCTGTCGGATGAGGCGCACCGAGAGCGAGGATTCACGTCCACGGAGTATGCGGTGGTAGCAGTACTCCCGACGGCAACATCCACGTCCAAGAAAGCCTGAACGGCGTACCTTTGATGCTCACTGGTTGCAAGAGTCCTGGGCATGGGATGCGTGTCACGGGCAGCGTACGCGACGTTCCCAGACGACAGGAGCCCGTGCACATTCTCAGACGAAAGTGGTTGCACGGTTCCTGGAAGTTCGTACGCTGGAACCACCGAAGAGGCATGGACGCCGTCCGCGGATGATTTGATGAGTAGCGGCAGCAGCGGTCGAGTCGTGGAGTCCATGATAGAGGAAGCGTGGACGGCGTTCATTGGATGGATAGACCCGCGCTGCCGATGACCCTCGAGGACACGTGGATTCCGCTTCAAGGTTCGATTGACGTCGGAGGCTGCGCCATTGTAAAGGACGAGATAGAGACAACACCCGTTCCTGGGCCAAGCTATTCTATTGTCTGAACCTCTTCTTCCTCTTCCTCTATCAGCCCCCCCGCGCGCTAGAACCCCGGTGCCGCTCTTAGTCATCACAATATATACTAAATACATATTCTGTGCATGCCGGCGGCGACGGGAACGGCAAAAGCCAGCCGAGACTGTCTATATAATTGCTATCGCAATAAAAGAAGTGAACTCAAACGAACTGCGCGGTCGCCGCCATGTAAGAAACTTGCCGACCTCCAAAAAGGCAAGGAAAGTAAGGTCTTCACAAAACATACCTGATAGCTTAACAGAAAGCAGCCCATAGGTTTTAAAACATATCTTCAAAACCTTGAAAACCCCAAACAAGCAAAAGTGTATCTATCATCCCGCCTCCAAAAAAACTGACTTCGTTTCGCGATAACGCCTCTGCAGGAGTGCTTGAAGGGATTTTGAAGGTTTTGGAGACATGTTGTCATATCTATGTGCAAGTTTCTGTTGTTAAGATGGCAGATATCTTTAGTAAAGGTCTTGCTTTCCTTGCCTTATTTGCACGTTGGCAAGCTTCCTACGTGGCGGCGACTGCGCAGTTGGTTTGAGTTCACTTTTTTTGTTTCTTTTAATGTTTCATCTATCAAACATTTCAGTTGCGAGTAAGCGCTCGTTGTGTCTCCTTTTTTTTCATGTTGCTTGCACTGGTTTAACCATAATGAAACTCATAGTTGTAAAGCCACTTCCAAAATTGGAGGGCTCTTCAGTTAATGGGCCATTCATAAAACCTAAATATTTCAACAGAGTAAAACCATACGGGTTATCATATCCAATACGTGGGCAAAGTTACGCAACATGCCACGCTGCCGGCACAAATTACATTCAGCAGACGAGCTGTTTGCTACAACACCGAAGGAGTTTGCCGAAACTGGTATGTTGTTTTCATTAGGCAGAATAAGCAGTGCAGCTCGTTTCGACAAACCCACATGTATGACCTTTTCTATGCGGCATAGAAACGAGGGGGCACCCCGTCCGTGTAATATCAATCTTTTGCGAAGGTGTATTCGCCAGGCCATGACCCTGTCAGAGTCGATAAAGAGATGCGCCCAGAATAAATATGTTTTCCCTGACATCGGCGCTATTGTTCGTCGCCGGCGCCTGCACCGCAAATCGATGTGCGGTCTTCGATAAAAAAGGCTTGTGTCGTGAACTCCTATCGAGAAGGAATGCGTATCTACAGTGGCTCGAAATATGCAGGAGCACACGTCAAAGTTGATATATCAGTCTTTCCGTGGATAATGCAGAGCGAGAAAAAAACAATGTTCTATAAGCAAACGGAGAAGGAACAAAGGAAGCAAAGTTCAGAATCTACTACTGAGGGCAACATTATTGATTAGGTTGGTAGGCGAACTACGATGCCTATACGCATAACGAACACCAGTTCACTTGGTGGGTTATCTTTTTGCAGCATAGATTACTTTCTATCTAAGGTCCGCTTGTTATATTCTGCATGTACAAACCAACCAGCACTGTGGCCAGTTACTTTAAATAACGTCTAATTTTATGTCGCAGGCCCATGCTACATTGTTCTACAACAACTTCTGCAGTCAACTTTGTAGAAGCTCCGCTTCACTTCGTCACGGACCACCATCGTCGCAGTACATGAAATGATGACGTCTCCCGTTTCAAGCAAATAATTCCTCGTTCAGCTCATATGTTGTGACGGGTTCGTGACGTCAACGAACACAGCAGTCGTCGTGTCTCAGAAGAAACTCCTTATTTGGACGAACTTGTGGCCCGGAAGCGGAACGTCAGTCTAGAGCAATATACACTGTACACTGATAGCGGCGAACACAGCGTCGGCCGTCGAAAAACCCCAGGCCTACGCGGAAAGCGCAGTACAGTCACAGCGAAAGCTGGAAGAGCGGCATTTCTAGATCCCGTTATAAACTCTTTTGTGGATACTAATACAAGTACATTAGCAACGTACCCACTACGCCACAAATCATAATTTTTGGGAAGTTGGAGAGCACCCACCACGACATTATTCGTTATTCTGCGGAGAAGCGATGTATCATCTGTAAGGGATTATGTGCACATTGTTGATGCGACGGTTGATAGGGATGAAGAATTATAGTTGGGCCCTTTGTAAAGGGTTGGAAGCTTGAAACGACCCACTAGGTACGTAATTCATATTGTGTGACGCCCGGTCGTTATTTAACAGTCCCACCGCGCTTTATAACATACGTTAACCAGAGAAACGGAGAACGAGAGAGAGAGAGATGGAGTTAACTTTATTGAGAGCCTGAGGAAATGAATCATGAGAGCCTTATGGGCTTCCTTGTCAAACAATAGAAGTGCACTTGCGAGGAGCCCACTACGCTATAAATCATCATAATTTTTGTGAAGTAGGGAAGCAGCCACTATGCTATTTTTCGTCATTCTGCGGAGAATCGTGGTGCTCGCTAAACACCTGTAAGGCATTATGTGCACTTTGTTGATGCTGTGGCTCATGACGATGAAGAATTATCGCAGAGGCCTTTGTAATGGGTTGGAAGCATTCAACAACCTACTCGTTGCGCAATTCGCATTGTGTGACATCCGGTTACGGAATTTGCGTTTGTGTGACGCCTGGTTGTTATTTTACTCTTCGACCACATTACATTACATATGTTAATGTGGTTCCTTCCCGACATGAAGCCTGTATAGGGCATTTTTGCAACGCATTTTCAAGCACCGGCATCGCTCCGAGGTAGACAACTGGGCTCCGACGCAGAAGGCCCAGGTGCGAACCTCGTTCTACCTGGAAATTTTTTCTTATTTCCTTTTTTTTATTTCGTGCGATAGTGGTTACGGACACCGGCGGCGGCGACGGTGGCGAACAACTACGGCGCCAAAAACGGCCGTTGAAATGATCTCATAACAGCTTTCGCTGCAAAAGTGAACCGCGGCAAGGCGTCCCGGCATTTTCTACACGCGGCATCGAACATTTGAGCCTTATCGCTGGTGGACGCGTTAGCTTCAGAATAATCTCAGGTGTTCGCGTTTGCGTTCTGAAGCCTAAAGGAATATTCTGACATAATCTGAAAGGTACCCAGACGTTCGGGTGCGGCTTGCGCAAGGCAGCAGCTACGCGTGCAACGGACTTGTTACATAAAAATAATACGGGAAGCCCGCGTGAAAATATCTAAGTTGCAACCAAGAGGCATGACAATCACTGTGGGCTCCTTAAACGTACTTGATCATTCGCGTTTATATGCAAACTATCAATATATATATATATATATATATATATATATATATATATATATATATATATATATATATATATATATATATATGTGTGTGTGTGTGTGTGTGTGTGTGTGTGTGTGTGTGTGTGTAGTAAAGAAGAGACAGAGACAGCACCCTTGCTGCAGGCCGGCTGTTCTATTCTCTTCCTCTTCCTTCGTTTCACCCTTGCCGGGCATGCGCCCGCGCCCAGCGCCACTGTCTTCATTACGCTCGGCCACACTGCGAGCACGGTGTCCTGCCAAAAAAAAGACCCTTCACTGGCGGTGGTCGTTTCCTCGCTGGTAAACCATTCAGAGGTCCTGGGTCCTGAGCCATCATAGAGACGCCGGCTTCTAGACACCGATGCTTCTGGCGGGCGGCATTGGCTGCCTCGCAGAGGCCGCTGACGGCCACGCTGCGACACTGCATGGCGAGCTGCCAAAATTGTCTCTGGCGGGCGGCATTGACTGTGCCTAGACGGTTGGTCTTGTGTACGTGGTGACGTGTCTTGGCTAGCTGCTGAACATTCTGGGGGGAGGCATTGGCTGTGTCGCGGCGGTCGACCTCGGCCACGCAGCAACGGCGTAACATTCTTGCGCTTGTCTTGAAATGACCTTCTTCCTCAACGATGGCGTATGGGACACGTTGTACTTCATGTTTTCCATCCCTTGTAGGTCTCCAGTCATGTGCTGTGGGCCCTTCCCTTTCAGGACGTCTCCTGTGAGCATGTGAGGGTGCTTCTTGTTGTTTTTGAGCTCACGTTTTCTGGTTTCCTTTACCTTCCCACCAAGAAAACATTGGCGTGTCCTGGGAGCTTCCCAATGGGTATATGTTGTTAACACGGCCACTCCTATATTTTTAGTCTCCCGTACAACAAGGCGATCGAGTGCGCCTTGGGTAGGTGACTGCTCTAGAAGCTGCGGAAGCGGCTCCAGTGAGTGGTCGAGCACGGCAATGGAAGCGATGGGTTCTTCCGGTGCCTTCACTGGAGGCGTGCCAAGAACGGCAGGAGCCGACATCTCCGTGTGTCCGGGCAACATCGAATCTGAGGCCCGCTCCTCCAACCGCTCTGAATGAGGAGTGCTCTCGGCCTCTCTCAGTGATGTTATGGCGTCGGATACAGGCGCAGAGACTGAGACTAGCAGCGGTGTGCAGCACCTGGTTCCGACGTCTTTTGTAGAGCAGCCAGAGAAGCTCTCTGTCGTGGGTCTCGAGGGCACCGATGGGTCATCAAGGCGGTGTCCCACGTGAGCTCGATCACCCACGGAGGGCAGATTCGTGGACACGCGAGCTGCATCATTGAGGTGGTGTGCCTCGCAACTCCCGTGTGTGGCATAGGCTCGGTCGGCAGGGAGGGGGTCGCACGCATGAAAAGGTGGTCGAAAAACAGTAGTCAATCTTTCACACCACTGATGCCGGGATTGTTGTTTCACGCCTTCGTAGTTGTGCCATGCTTTGACAGCATCACGAAGGCGGTCAATGGCCACGCACCATTTCTGTTGGTCCGTCCACGCCTCGCGAGCTCCAAGAGCGTCGACGGTGGCCACCAAGCTGTCGGCGTCGTCTTGGAAGCTGCGGAATTCCGGTAGTTCACAGGCAGCCGGTGATGGTGCTACGGTAGGCGAAACTCCGGGGCATGACGACGCCAACCAGTCGAGTTGGTATGAGAGCTCCGTGAGGGCACACCGCAGCTCTCTGCGGCTCTCGGGTGAGCTCTCTTCATGGTCTTGCGAGGCGGCGGCGGCCAACGCGGCATTGAGCGAGTGCAGTGCTGGCAAGGCGGCAGGACACAGCACGGAGATTGACGCTGCGAAGGCGTTAACCGTGACTCGGAGTCGCGCGATGGTCGCAGAAAGCTCGGCGGCGCTCTCGGGCGATCCGCGCGTGGTGCCTGTGGTGACGTCCGAGGAGTATGAGACGATCAGCGTACTCACAGAGGAGGGACCCTTGTCCGAGGCAGCTTGGACAACACCCCTAAGCGGCTCGGCTGCCGATGGAGTACTGAGTAAGCCGTTGTCGCTGTGGGAAGCGTGGACGGCATTCCCGGGATCCTTGCCGTTGGAAGCGTCAATCGCGTTCCGAGGTAACCGGTACCCGTGCGATGTCTTGTCGTGAACTGGTACTGCGGCGTCGATGAAGGAGGCTTGAGCCGCCGATGAGGCCTGGACGCCGTCCTCGGACGGTGCCTGAAGCGCCGACAGATTGGCAGGTGGTGGCGAGGAGGCATGTACGCCGTCCCTGGGCGAGAGGAGCCCGTGCGCATTGTTGCCGCGAAGTAGCACGTCACCGGACAAGTAGTTCCCCGGAACCACAATGGAGGCCTGGACGCCGTCCGCTGGTGTAGGGATGGATGCTTGCCGCGGTGGTCTACTTGCGGGTTCCATCAGCGAGGAAGCGTGACGGCGTTCCTCTGGAAGACGCGTTGCCTCAAGCTAACAGCTGGGGTTCGCCGAAGCCTTTCGACGACTGCGCCATTGTAAAGAAGAGACAGAGACAGCACCCTTTGGTAGGTTGGTTGGTTCCTTAAGGGAATAGCTCAACCCACTACGGGGGATCGGCCACGAAGCGTGCGGCAGCACCCTTGCTGCAGGCCGGCTATTCTATTCTCTTCCTCTTCCTTCGCTTCACCCTAGCCGAGCATGCGCCCGTGCCCAACGCCGCTGTCTTCATTACAATATATATATTATAAAGACGTTTATTAGCGGGCACTCGGCGACGATAAACGACTGCGACAGTCAAGGCGGGGTGCCGACTCTGAGCGCGAGGAGTGTGCCGTCCGCGAAGAGCGGAAGAGGACGACCCACTAGTAAGCGCTCGAGAGGGCGACCCATTACAGGCTTCCAACGCTTCGCTACAATTACCCCGGGTACGAAAAGGGAGCCGCCTGGCGACCTAACTGCTTGTCAGTATGAGCGGGTCATGGTAGGGTTTGAGGCGCTCCACGTTGACAATGTCGCGCCCTCGACGGCGCATGTCCGAAGATGGTTCAAAGGGTTCGATCACGTAGTTGACCGGGGACGTGCGTTCGACGACACGGTAGGGGCCGTCGTATTTCGGCAGTAGTTTTGAAGAGAGGCCAGGTGCAGTGGTAGGGACCGAGAGCCATACGAGTGCTCCAGGGAGGAACGTGGGCGCAGAAGTGGTGGTGTCACCGCGAATGCGCTTCTGCCACTCTTGGTCATTCGTAGTAAATGTCTTGGCAAGCTCCCGACACTCCTCAGCGAGTCTTGCTGTGGCAGAAATAGGCGCACACTCAGACGGGTCCGGCTTGTAGGGAAGGATTGTGTCGATTGTGTGCGACGGGTGCCTGCCGTACAATAAGAAAAAGGGCGAGAAACCAGTAGTGCTCTGCGGGGCGGTATTATAGGCGTAGGTGACAAAAGGCAGAATGGCATCCCAATTTGTGTGATCGGCGGCGACGTACATCAAGAGCATGTCGCCGAGCGTGCGGTTAAAGCGTTCGGTGAGGCCATTCGTCTGCGGGTGGTAAGCAGTAGTTTTCCGGTGAACAACGTTGCACTCTTTGAGAATAGCTTCGACGACTTCGGACAAGAAGACACGACCTCGATCGCTGAGGAGCTCCTGGGGTGGACCGTGGCGCAGCATGAATCGGTGCAGCAGGAAGGAGGCAACATCGCGCGCTGTAGCCGCTGGGAGGGCGGCAGTTTCGGCGTATCGCGTAAGGTGGTCAACAGCGACGATGGCCCAGCGGTTACCAGCCGACGTTAGAGGAAGTGGTCCATACAAATCGATGCCAACGCGCCCAAACGGCCGGTCAGGGCAAGGTAGAGGTTGCAGACCTGCCGGCGACAGGTGCGTTGAAGTTTTGCGGCGCTGACAATCGATGCAGGAGCGTACGAACTTCTGCACGTAGCGGTACATCCCTCTCCAACAGTACCGTTGGCGAATGCGGTGGTAGGTTTTCGATACCCCAGAGTGTGCACACTGCGGGTCAGAGTAAAACGACTCGCATATGTCAGAACGCAGACTGCGGGGTATTACGAGTAGCCACTGGCGGCCGTCGCCGTAATTGCGTCGGTGGAGGAGGTCGTCGCGAACGGCGAAATGGTGCGCTTGACGACGCAATGCGCGAGTGGATGGTGTCGCCGATGGATCACTCAGCAAGGCTATCAGTGAGGCAATCCAGTGATCCTTGCGCTGTTCAGTGGCGATGGTTTGAATGTCGATAGACGAAACGGCATTGTGAGACACTGAGATGGAAGTGTTGTCGTCAGGCAAGGGGGAGCGCGAGAGTGCGTCGGCGTCAGCATGCTGGCGTCCGTTGCGGTACAGCACGCGGATATCGTAGTCTTGTAGGCGAAGTGCCCAGCGGGCGAGGCGGCCTGAGGGATCCTTCAATGACGACAACCAGCATAGTGCATGATGGTCGGTGATGACATCAAATGGGCGACCATACAAATAAGGTCGGAATTTCGTAAGGGCCCAGATGATCGCCAGGCATTCCTTTTCGGTGACGGTGTAATTGGTCTCGGCCTTAGTAAGCGTACGACTTGCATATGCCACGACATATTCAGGGAACCCTGGTTTGCGCTGCGCAAGGACAGCGCCAAGGCCAACACCGCTAGCGTCTGTGTGTACCTCTGTAGGGGCCGCAGGGTCGTAGTGGTGTAGTATGGGAGGCGACGTCAACAAACGACGGAGCTTTGCGAAAGCGTCGTCGCACTCCGACGACCACGAATGGAGGGGCCCGTTACTTCCGAGAAGCTTCGTCAGTGGCGATATGATAGTCGCGAAATTTCGAATGAAGCGCCGAAAGTAGGAACACAGTCCTACGAAACTGCGCAGTTCTTTGACGGACGTAGCTTTGGGAAACTCAGTCACGGCCCGAAGCTTGGCGGGATCAGGAAGAATTCCGTCCTTGGACACGACGTAGCCGAGGATTGTCAGCTGCCGTGCTGCGAATCGGCACTTCTTTAGATTCAGTTGCAGACCGGCGTCGCTCAAACCCATCAAAACATGCCGTAGGCGTTGAAGATGCGTGGAGAACCACAATGGAGGCCTGGACGCCGTCCGCTGGTGTAGGGATGGATGCTTGCCGCGGTGGTCTACTTGCGGGTTCCATCAGCGAGGAAGCGTGACGGCGTTCCTCTGGAAGACGCGTTGCCTCAAGCTAACAGCTGGGGTTCGCCGAAGCCTTTCGACGACTGCGCCATTGTAAAGAAGAGACAGAGACAGCACCCTTTGGTAGGTTGGTTGGTTCCTTAAGGGAATAGCTCAACCCACTACGGGGGATCGGCCACGAAGCGTGCGGCAGCACCCTTGCTGCAGGCCGGCTGTTCTATTCTCTTCCTCTTCCTTCGCTTCACCCTAGCCGAGCATGCGCCCGTGCCCAACGCCGCTGTCTTCATTACAATATATATATTATAAAGACGTTTATTAGCGGGCACTCGGCGACGATAAACGACTGCGACAGTCAAGGCGGGGTGCCGACTCTGAGCGCGAGGAGTGTGCCGTCCGCGAAGAGCGGAAGAGGACGACCCACTAGTAAGCGCTCGAGAGGGCGACCCATTACAGGCTTCCAACGCTTCGCTACAATTACCCCGGGTACGAAAAGGGAGCCGCCTGGCGACCTAACTGCTTGTCACTATGAGCGGGTCATGGTAGGGTTTGAGGCGCTCCACGTTGACAATGTCGCGCCCTCGACGGCGCATGTCCGAAGATGGTTCAAAGGGTTCGATCACGTAGTTGACCGGGGACGTGCGTTCGACGACACGGTAGGGGCCGTCGTATTTCGGCAGTAGTCTTGAAGAGAGGCCAGGTGCAGTGGTAGGGACCGAGAACCATACGAGTGCTCCAGGGAGGAACGTGGGCGCAGAAGTGGTGGTGTCACCGCGAATGCTCTTCTGCCGCTCTTGGTCATTCGTAGTAAATGTCTTGGCAAGCTCCCGACACTCCTCAGCGAGTCTTGCTGTGGCAGAAATAGGCGCACACTCAGACGGGTCCGGCTTGTAGGGAAGGATTGTGTCGATTGTGTGTGACGGGTGCCTGCCGTACAATAAGAAAAAGGGCGAGAAACCAGTAGTGCTCTGCGGGGCGGTATTATAGGCGTAGGTGACAAAAGGCAGAATAGCATCCCAATTTGTGTGATCGGCGGCGACGTACATCGAGAGCATGTCGCCGAGCGTGCGGTTAAAGCGTTCGGTGAGGCCATTCGTCTGCGGGTGGTAAGCAGTAGTTTTCCGGTGAACAACGTTGCACTCTTTGAGAATAGCTTCGACGACTTCGGACAAGAAGACACGACCTCGATCGCTGAGGAGCTCCTGGGGTGGACCGTGGCGCAGCATGAATCGGTGCAGCAGGAAGGAGGCAACATCGCGCGCTGTAGCCGCTGGGAGGGCGGCAGTTTCGGCGTATCGCGTAAGGTGGTCAACAGCGACGATGGCCCAGCGGTTACCAGCCGACGTTAGAGGAAGTGGTCCATACAAATCGATGCCAACGCGCCCAAACGGCCGGTCAGGGCAAGGTAGAGGTTGCAGACCTGCCGGCGACAGGTGCGTTGAAGTTTTGCGGCGCTGACAATCGATGCAGGAGCGTACGAACTTCTGCACGTAGCGGTACATCCCTCTCCAAAAGTACCGTTGGCGAATACGGTGGTAGGTTTTCGATACCCCAGAGTGTGCACACTGCGGGTCAGAGTAAAACGACTCGCATATGTCAGAACGCAGACTGCGGGGTATTACGAGTAGCCACTGGCGGCCGTCGCCGTAATTGCGTCGGTGGAGGAGGTCGTCGCGAACGGCGAAATGGTGCGCTTGACGACGCAATGCGCGAGTGGATGGTGTCGCCGATGGATCACTCAGCAAGGCTATCAGTGAGGCAATTCAGTGATCCTTGCGCTGTTCAGTGGCGATGGTTTGAATGTCGATAGACGAAACGGCATTGTGAGACACTGAGATGGAAGTGTTGTCGTCAGGCAAGGGGGAGCGCGAGAGTGCGTCGGCGTCAGCATGCTGGCGTCCGTTGCGGTACAGCACGCGGATATCGTAGTCTTGTAGGCGAAGTGCCCAGCGGGCGAGGCGGCCTGAGGGATCCTTCAATGACGACAACCAGCATAGTGCATGATGGTCGGTGATGACATCAAATGGGCGACCATACAAATAAGGTCGGAATTTCGTAAGGGCCCAGATGATCGCCAGGCATTCCTTTTCGGTGACGGTGTAATTGGTCTCGGCCTTAGTAAGCGTGCGACTTGCATATGCCACGACATATTCAGGGAACCCTGGTTTGCGCTGCGCAAGGACAGCGCCAAGGCCAACACCGCTAGCGTCTGTGTGTACCTCTGTAGGGGCCGCAGGGTCGTAGTGGCGTAGTATGGGAGGCGACGTCAACAAACGACGGAGCTTTGCGAAAGCGTCGTCGCACTCCGACGACCACGAATGGAGGGGCCCGTTACTTCCGAGAAGCTTCGTCAGTGGCGATATGATAGTCGCGAAATTTCGAATGAAGCGCCGAAAGTAGGAACACAGTCCTACGAAACTGCGCAGTTCTTTGACGGACGTAGCTTTGGGAAACTCAGTCACGGCCCGAAGCTTGGCGGGATCAGGAAGAATTCCGTCCTTGGACACGACGTAGCCGAGGATTGTCAGCTGCCGTGCTGCAAATCGGCACTTCTTTAGATTCAGTTGCAGACCGGCGTCGCTCAAACGCATCAAAACATGCCGTAGGCGTTGAAGATGCGTGGAGAAGTCCGGAGCAAACACGACGACGTCGTCGAGGTAGCACAAGCACGTGTGCCATTTCAGGTTGCGCAGAACGGTATCCATCATGCGCTCAAAGGTGGCGGGCGCATTACACAGCCCAAACGGCATGACGTTAAATTCGTACAGGCCGTCGGGCGTGACAAAGGCGGTCTTCGGTCGAGCGTCATCAGCCATAGGTACTTGCCAGTACCCTGAGCGCAAATCGAGAGATGAAAAGAATTCGGCGCGTTGCAGGCTGTCAATCGCGTCGTCTATTCGCGGCAGTGGATACACGTCCTTACGAGTGATCTTGTTGAGTCGTCTGTAGTCCACACAGAACCGCACAGAACCGTCCTTCTTCGCAACAAGAACGACAGGAGACGCCCAGGGGCTGTTAGAGGGTCGAATGACATCACGTCGAAGCATGTCGTCGACTTGCTCGGTGATTACACGGCGTTCGGCGGGAGATACACGATATGGACGTTGCCGCAGTGGCAGGTGGTCGCCAGTGTCGATGCCATGCGTAACGGCCGACGTGCGGCCGAGAGAAGCTTGAGCGACATCGAAAGAAGGGCGAAATTCTTCCAACAGGTCCAAAAGCTGGGAACGCTGGACCTGCGTAAGGTTGTCAGCTATAGAGGAACCAAATACGTCAGCGTGTGATGAACCAGACGTCGAAACAGCACTGAGCGTACTCGAACTTCGGCCGTGCGAATCATCGGGCTCGTCCATAACTTGTGCGTCTTCGAGGGGTTCTACGCTGCCCAGACATTCCCCTCGCACCAACGTAACACTGTACGGGGAGGGGTTGATTACAAAAATAGAGGTGCTGCCCTGGGTGACTTGAACGGTCGCGAAAGGCACCAGCAAGCCTTTCCTCGTGCAAACACGGTCATATGGCGAGAGGAGTGCAACGGTGTCGGATAGGCTGGCGCAGTAGACTGACACCGCCGTTGACGAGTTTGCAGGCACTTTTATGTCGTCTTTGACGAGTACCTTGCTCGCAGCCGATGGACCGTCTGCCGGCGTCAAATTAGAGAATGGTGAGAGCTCTATTTCGGCGGGTGCGCAATGAATTACGGCGTCGTGGCGGGAGAGAAAATCCCATCCAAGGATGACGTCGTGAGAGCATGCAGGAATTACGATCAATTCGACGGCGTACATAGCGTCCTTAATCATGACGCGGGCTGTGCATACCGCTGTAGGGTGAATGCTTTGGGCGCTGGCTGTACGGAGGGAGAGCCCGGAAAGTGGCGTCGTCACTTTTCGCAGTATTCGGCTAAGCTTTGCGTCCATAACGGATACGGCGGCTCCAGTGTCGATAAGGGCAGATGCACGAACACCGTCCACAAACACGTCTATCACGTTCGATGGGCTTCGCTGAGGGCTTTCGCAGTTCGACAGCATCGCAGCCCTTGCCTCGTGGACTGCGACGACTAGTTTTCCTGGTCTCGTGGGACCAGACGTGGCCGCATCGGTGACAGCGAGCGGCGTCGTGGTGACGGTGAACGGCGGGTAGATGGAGCGGGGCGAGACGTCGGCGACAGAGGCGTAGGTGGGTCGTAATATGGGCGGTTCGCCGGGCTGGTGGCAGGCGACGCAACTCTAGGCGGCTGCACGCGATTGCAATAGCGCGCCACGTGGCCGGCGTAACCGCATGCAAAGCATATGGGGCGGTTGTCAGGTGTGCGCCATCGGTTCGCTGGGGCAGGGCCCGCCCATGGTGCAGGACGGGATTGACGGGGCGGCAACTGATAGGACTGGACGGTGGGCTGCAGTCGTGGCCTGTGCGTGACGTCGGCGCAGGTTACCGGTACATCCGCTTCGAAAGAATGAGGTCGAGCGGAGGCTTCGGCGTAAATGTGTGGGGCAGCCGTAGGGATTGCTGGGGGCGTTCTTGCGACCACTTGGGCGTAACTCAAGGGTGCAGGAGCCGTATGGTGCTGGTGGTACTCGGGCATGAGCTCTGCGATTTCTTGCTCAATGGCTCGACGGAGCGGAGGCAGAAGGGTGGTCGACGGCTGTTGGACGTACTGCGGGCGAGCAAAGTCCAGCAGAGATATTTGGCGCGCGATTTCTTCGCGCACGAATGTCTTCATCTCTGCGAGCAACGCGGAGTGGTCGGATATGGTCGACAAGCCAGCGAGCTCGGCGTCGCGCGATGGAGAGCGACGGGTCATCGATCGCTGCCGGCGCAGCTCCTCATAGCTTTGGCAGAGCGTTATGACCTCAGCCACTGTGCTGGGGTTCTTGGCGAGCAGCATGGTGAAGGCATCGTCGTCGATGCCTTTCATGATGTGCCGGATCTTGTCAGATTCGGACATGGTGGCGTCGGCTTTCTTACAGAAATCGAGGACGTCTTCAATGTAACTGGTGAATGATTCACCGGCCTGCTGAGCGCGTTCACGTAAGCGCTGTTCGGCCTGCAGCTTACGAACGGCAGGGCGGCCAAACACATTGATAATGGCGGTCTTGAAGTCGGACCACGTTGTAAAATCTGATGCGTGGTTGTTGTACCACAAGCCCGCCACACCCGCGACGTAGAAAACGAGGTTAGTCAGTTTTCCTGCCTCGTCCCATTTATTGGGGACACTCACGCGCTCGTAAATCGCGAGCCAGTCCTCCACGTCGGTGCCATCTGCGCCAGTGAAGACCGGAGGGTCGCGGATACGAGGCACACCTGGGCATGAGGTCGGTGTAGGCGGGGCCGTTTGCTGGGAGGCGTCTTGAGGCATCGTAGGCGGCAGGGTACGGGATCGAAGAGCCAGGGGCATCGAATGAGGGCCGAAGTTGTTGTGAAAGCCCAGCACCCTCCACCAAATTATAAAGACGTTTATTAGCGGGCACTCGGCGACGATAAACGACTGCGACAGTCAAGGCGGGGTGCCGACTCTGAGCGCGAGGAGTGTGCCGTCCGCGAAGAGCGGAAGAGGACGACCCACTAGTAAGCGCTCGAGAGGGCGACCCATTACAGGCTTCCAACGCTTCGCTACAATATATATATATATATATATATATATATATATATATATATATATATATATATATATATATTGTAGAGAAGCCTTGGGACAGGGTAATGGGTTACCCTCTCCAGCGCCTTCTAGTGGGTCATCCTCTTTGGCTGCTTGAAGAAAGAACGCCGCTCGCGCAGGGAGTTCGTGCCTTGCCGTGACTGTCGCCATCACTCATTGTCGTTGAGTGCTGTCTATTAAACACCTTAACAATATATATATATATATATATATATATATATATATATATATATATATATATATATATATATATATATATATAATATATATATAGTTCTAGATGACTGAACATGCCTGCAAATACAGTGTTGTCGAAACGACAATAGCGTAATTGTTGTCAAGATTTCTCATTATTTGTTCACTATGCGCAAGAAACTAACAAAAATTCTTGTTGTGACGGATGGCAGCGTTCATGCTTCTTTTCCTATGCGCATACGCATTTTATTATCAACTTGATCTGTTGGACTTTCCAAAAAATCTCACGTTGCCGTTAAGTACTTTTCGTGCAAATTTCTCCCAATTGGAAATAATATTCTATATATACTTTGCAATAATACAGGCAGGCGTCAAATATTGAGGACGTTGATGTGTTTGGTATATTCCTACTGATATTTATTATATGGAAAATACTTAAAGGAATGCTGAAGATCATTTTTATAGCCTGCTTAGCTACGAAGAAAGTTTCAAAGAGGAACCAAACTGAGCCGTTTCAACTTGTGTGGGTGATTCCATCTCACATTAGATGTTCATTTTTACGGCTCCTATTTCATTCCATTTTTTATGACAATTGTCGAACAGGTAAACGTACGCAAGACATCACTTTTAGCCCACCGTTTCTATTCCAGCAGTTCTCCTTTGAGCTTGATAGCACTGGAAAAGGTATTATGCTAGTTGAAACGCAGCTTGAGTGAACACATCCGTGCCGCTTAGCTTGTACGACAAGAAAACGCACTTTAAGAGCGTCTTGTGCACACTGCGTTCAGCTTCACGTCGTGTATCAAGACTTATGTTGTTTCGGAAAGGAACTTCCGTGCAAAAGCAAGGTAACTGAGCCATTTCGACGCACAAATCCGGTGTTTATACCGCAAGATATTTGTAATACGTGTATAATTGCGTCCATATCATTTCATATGCCACGCTTCTTTCAAACCTCAATTCTGCATCAGGTATTAAGGAAGTGGCGTAATTTTTGCTTGTGAACGCTTTTTAGTATTCTCCCCATATGTTACGCTGTTTACGTCAAGTTTCTTAATAATGATAAGTAAAACACGAAAAAAAAAAGTTACGAATAGTCAATGCGCAATTCAAGACAAACAGAGGTATCTGCTAACACTCAGTGGGTCTGTCCGCAAGTCCCCCGGAAAGAGCCTCAATATTAGAAACAAAAGTTCACCTTGAGAACAGGAACACGGATATTGTTGCCTAAGGTATTTCCCTTCCTGCTTAGATAACACATGCATGGCTATGAACACTTCAAGAATTATATGACGTACGCAGGGATAGCCCGTCACCATAATGGCGTATGAACGTGGGTCGCATGTTGCCCAAGAGCATATGTAATGTAGTTTTGGGCCATTGAGCGTCATGCGTAAAGCCCAGACAGCTTTACAAAATCATTCTTCTGAAAACACGATCTGTGAAAAGGAGAAAAGGCAGATAACATATATCTGACAGTTTGTTAGTGAAATGCGGTGCCATGTTTTGAACATCTAGTGTTCTTACCGCTTCTACTTATCTTGTTTCTGCCGTATGCGTGTCCTTCCGTTTGATAGCCTCATCTGTAAAATCATTTGCGTGCTATTTTTAGCGTACGTTCTCATTCCTGTGTTCATCTCTTGCTTTTTTGTGTACATACGTTTGCATAGTACGTGAAGCCTATAGTGCTTGGGACAAAATATTGGCTTGCAGTATTTGAAATAAATAAATAAATCTTTGCTCGAGGACGCATATACTCACACTTTGCTGAAGGAGGATTCTTTTTTTTATTTTGCGAGTTTTCTGTTCCACATCCTCAGCATGTTATGTATCTCGTCACTTTCGCTTTGGCAAAGCTCATAACTCAAGCTAATATCGGTGCATACTGACAAACGCACTCATGAAAACTGCAGCCAACCCTTTTAAACATGTATTTGTTGCTAAATTTCTACAATATCAGGGTCTGTGTGGTAGTACTAATACAATGTGTGATTGCGATAAAGGAAGTTCAACATAATAATAAGGAAATCAGAAGGTCCCCTACGCATTCGCCCAAACCATCCTGAAGGCGCACGCCTACTCCTTCTTTTTCTTCTCAGTCCACTGTACTGGTCCCGCCTGAAAGCTTTCTATATCCAACGTGGTATTGAACTGCCTCCGGGATCGCAGGAATTGGAAGCTTTCTGCACCTCACGTGGTGTTGCAGTGCCTCCGTGATCGGCACGCCTTTGACCAAGAGACGATGTCATGCGATGACGTCGCAAATTTTGTTGACCTGCGACGTCATCACATGACAATTTTTCGCAGCAGTCATGCTGCGACCATCGCCGACGACGCCGGTGGTCACTTTTCAGGTTTGATGAGGCATCTAAGGTTTTAACAGGGAGTTGAAAAACGCGAATATTCTATAGATTGTGACGTTGTTCATTGTGCGATAATATTAATTTCCGAATACCGATGACGCTAAAGCAGCCGTTGTTTCGCTCATAAAAGCAGGCTATAAAATACGCACTGTGCCTTCAGCTCTGGGGGCACGCAGAGAGAGGCTGGCCAGTGTGGAATTATCTTAACTTTGCGGGACAAACTAATTTTCACAAGTTTTTGTCTCCTAGTTTTAGTTTCTTCAGTCTCGGAATTTTGTCATTTTCCCCACTATCTGCCATCTTCTTACTCTTCTAGCAGGCAACGTTTCTTCGGCAACTGCATTTTCTTTTCACCTGTAATTTCGCACGGCCCTGCGGGTTCTTTTAACGTCCTTTAATCTGTTCTTTTTGCTAAAGCCTAGCGAATAAGCTATGCAAGTGACACCATTGCCCAATTTATATCAATTTAGTGCCAAATTTGGTGCATACGGCTTTTTACTTCGCCAAGCTTCAAGACGGGCGCGGTTTCAAGCCGGCAATCCAACATATTTACACCAGCCCGTATCTGTAGAGGCGCACTATCAGTATTCGCCATATCTGCTGTACTTGCTGTTTTACAAGGTGCCATATGCGATATAAAGTGGTTGCCCTGACAAACCAGTGTTTCGACAGCCACAAACGAAGAACAACCGAAAGTACCGCTGCTTTTTTTCTAATCTTATTATCCCTGGCATTTTAGTTCTCGTGAAAGAGCCTACCAATTTCCCCTTGAAATCACAAACACTTTCAGACTACTCCTTTATATGGACTTGGCAGCGGGAATACCGCATGATTCTATTTCACTGTGTAGTATCAGTGCAACGCAACGCCGCCTTATGACAATGATTGTGCCCTGGAAATATGACACCTCGAGGCAGCATGAGGACACATGTGTAAGCATCCGAGATGCCGCAATTTGGCCACCGTCTTTATGTCTTCCATATGAGACCGTCTAGTATGCATCCGATATATTAACCTCTTGGATGTGTCCGAGATTGTGCTGTATATCATAATCATCATCATCATCGTCATTACACCAGCTTGAACACGCCCACCGAAAGGAAAGGCCTCTTCCTTGTTCCTCGAATCAACCCGGTCCTGTGGTTGCTGCGGCCACATTAATCCCGCAAAGTTCTTGATATCATCTACCCACCAAGCCTTTTGCCTCCTCCTCGCGCTTTTGCCTTCCCTTGGAATCAAGTTTGTTACTCTTAATGACCAGCGGCTATCTTGCCTTCTCATGAATGCCCTGCCCATGGCCAAGTTTTCTTCTTGATTTCGACTAAGACTTCCTTAAAAGGCGTTTGTTCCTTCACCCACTCTGTTGTCTTCACATCATGTATGTGCCCAGCATTCAATCGTGCCTACATGCTTCAATCATTAAAAACACGTGTAAACAAGATAAACATGTTTCAGCAGTAACAAATTGGGACACAGCGAAAGAAGGGGAGTCTTACGGACAGGTAAGCCATGGAAAGCACAGGGGGATATTATGTTTTTTTTTTAATGTGATGTGATGATTGCGACATAAATTGAAAGGAGTTAAAGTGCAGACAAAGCACTTTAAAAGCACTCCGTGCGTGCGTGGGATCGAGTGGGATCCCATCCACGGAACGGGTGTTTTTTCGTCTACTTTTAATCCTTCAATTTTTGAAGAAATAAAGGAAAAGCAAATTTTGTTTTATCAATAAAACGACTAGAAGGAGACTGTGTGAAAAGGCGAGCAGTGGATAACGGCGTACGACAGACATGCTACAATTAATCATGTGCAAGTGACGTACGTCGTGAGAAAATTTTGCCTCTACTGAGCCACACTCATTATTGGAAGGACGGATGATAGACAAAGGACGTGAAATTTAAGCTATAAGTTCAAGTATTTGTGGCGAAAACAGTGTGAGCAAAAAATAACGTTACGCTACTCAGAAAAATCGCCTGATTACTTTCCTTCTGAACGCCTTTCATGTTTCATATATTTTTCACACAGTGTGCGAAGGCATTACGCAACTTTTTGCCAAAATGGCATGACAGTGGTTTACAGAACCAGCCAATCAAAGAAAGTTAGTCGTACGTCAAGGTAATCTCTTCCATCCCTGCAGTTTAGCAGAAACGAAGTTGCGAGGGATTCTTTCGCGGAATTGTGGAAGCGCAGGCATTCGTTACTCGCAGTAACAGTCGCACCGCTGTCGTTACTTGCAGCAACAGTCGGGATCACAAGAAGTGCTCCAGAAACCGTAGCGTATGCGAAGTAGCTTCTTCACAGCTGCGTTCATAGTATCTACAAATCACTGCATTCGAAAAACACAGAATAAAGGCATGAATAATCATTTGTAGTGAGAACAACTAACGCCGCCAGTACACGCGACTCCGCAGTCTGAACTGACACTCCATGCACAGACAAAAGACGCGCGGATGGATACAATCTAAGCAATAAAAGAACAAGCAGGATTCTCAACGGCTGTTTCTGCCAGTAAATCGTACATTGCATAATGCTTACAATTAACGAAGTCTGAAGTCTTCATAAGCGCCGGCACAACACTACTGCGTCACAAATATATCCTTTTGAATGTAATTATTATAATTTTTTTCAGCACAACAAAACATGGTGCGCGACAAGGAACGCGAGGACTCTGTCCCTCTACAAGGAAGTGCCGCATGGACGGATAGAAATTAAGCAACAAAAAGTCGATTGGAAATTGACAGGGTAATCTCTGCTAGAAAATTAGATAAAGCTTACCGCATGACCAGGATTTGGGGACATATGCACGTAGCGCCATCTGTCGTCGGGGACTGCGGTGGCCTGCCGTAACTGAATGGGAAATAGGCGAAAAAAGTTGTATCTGACGAAAAAATACAGATATCAAAAACGAGTCCCGGCTCTATACAGCAGAGACCTACTTGAACATTCTGTTAAAATTACAGTGTGGCGCTACTAACCGCGTGGCTTCCCAAAGTGTTTAAAATTTTACAATGGGGCCCCATGTATTTCTAATGGGCGGTGTTCAATTGCACTGGGAAGCCACAGGCTTTGTAGTGCGATACAGCAATTTTACCAAAATGTTCCAGTAGGTCTCTACTGTATAGAACCCCGAGTCGTTTTTGATAGCTTGCTTTTTTCAAGAGATATGATTTTTTTTCGCATGTCTTCCATTCAGTTATGGCAGGAGGCCGTCGTCACCGCCGAGAGATGGCGCCACACACAGATGTCCCCAAATCCTGGGAATGGTCAACAAAGTTTGAAGTCTTCATGAGCGCCGGCACAACAATAATTCCTCAGAAGTTTGTCCTGTTGAGAGCTTTTTTTTTTTCATTGCATCGTAATGTGGCACCAGAAGCAATGTGCAGAGGGTTGAAATGGCGGTGGTTCACGTTCGCGAACAGTAGCAGTACTAATAACATGAAAAGCAGAGATAACCACCGGGAGGTACGTTCTTCTACATCAAATGTGACGGCTCGATGCGGTGAAAGTTTCCAGCACACGGTCATGTCGACGATGTATGTGCAGCTGTTGCGCCCTCACGTGGGGGCGTCGCTTTTATCAGTACAGACGAAGACTGTGCGTGTTACCCCGTGTTACTAACTTGTGAACTCAAGTGCACTTGCAAGTAACTTATGGTTCACTTCCAGGTGACATCCTGCGATAAACATAAAGGAGACATCTATATGGGAAAGAATCGTTGGATCGGAAGATGAAGGACTTTGTAAACATAAAGTAGCGCCCTACAGCTCACATGACGCAACAGCAACCGTATATGTCCTATACCGCATCAGAAGGAGACATACGTTACACTTTCCGTACATACCCATTTTCGTGAGGGCCCAACGCACAAGAAAGATTCACCGCGTCCGAACCAGTATGAACGCATTCGCTGATGTTACGGCCATTCACGTTTATTTGTTTTCCTTTGAAATCTGCATATTTCATTATTTTCGTAGTCAAAAGAAGTTATTTTGACGAATTATTTCCTAATACACATTCTCATAGAACATATTTCTGGAACTGTAATTTTAAAAGCTAATCTTTTAAACTGGAAGAAATGTAGAAGTATTCCGATGCCGGCAAGAACTCCTTTTAAAACATAGCCTTCCCATGCTCTAAATTGCATTATTCAGTCGTATCTTGCATATACAGTCAATTTTCTCGTTTGTTCTAAGTATCGAACGCCTTTTTAGAGCTTTGGTGCAATCTTATACTTAAAGTTACGCTACAAAAGCTTGCATGCGCAATTATTTTCCAAATCTGCACCTTGTTTACCACCGAAATGTTCTTTTTGCGAGCTGTAAAAGCGTCGACAAGAGGTCGAAACAATTTCTAATCAGCCATAGCTCAAGCGCCTGCTGTCAGCATGCGACCTGCGTAATAGAAGATGGTCACACCCTTAAAAAGAGCTACTGCAGACTCTGCTCCGAAAACTTTGGAAAATCATCCTCCAGTGTTAGTGGAAGGCATGGTTATACATGAGTTTTCGGAGTTTTCAAGATGCTTAGGGCATTCTTAAAATAAATACCACTTATTTAGAATTTTGTGGACGCTGCATATGGGAGACGCAATTTGTATGTTAAACGCCTACGCCGAATGCGTTTCTACAGCAACCGCCGAAAGCTCGTAGCGCGGCAAGGGGGAGGGCACTTCCGGCTGGATAAGTTTGAGCCACGTGGGTTTCACCGGTAAGGCGTAGTTGCTTACCGTGCCCCGATAATGCACGCGTAGTCATTTCGGAAATGCCAGCACGTAGTCAGCTGCCCGCTTCAACGTTTCATGCAAGACGGTATAATAAGGGGCTCCACGCATGGGAATTGTCGCTTATCGAACTATAGCAAAACTTAGCAATTTCTTCTCTCTTCCGTGTCTTTCTTCTGCGCGTAGTGCGGAGCTGCAACTAAGGGAGGAGAAGGGACACGTGCTTTCAAGGATCGGTGAGCCCATGGAATCCGTGATGCTGCTGTCGCAGCGAGCAGCTCATAAACGCCGGTCCTGACAGGCAACGAGCAATCTTCCGTGAATAATTCGAAAAACATCGGTCGTGCCTTTACCGGCCGAGTGGCATAATATGTCAAAGGGCCAAACTTTATTCCACGGCTCTGATCAAGAATGCTTTAGATTTATTGTGCTTGTATCAGTCTATTTAAAGAAGAATGTGCTCCTTGTGGAGTTTTTAGGCATATTACAAGTTCTGCTGACGTGAATCCAGTGAGAAATTTTTGCATATGCAAATTTTTTTTTGTGTGTGGAAAGGTACACTAAACCAGATAACTTAGAAAATAGATCACTGAAAAGAAGCAGACACTGCAGCGCACGATATTTACGCGCTGTTAGACAATACATGCTTTCAATAAAAATTCCATCACATTACGGCTCCTGTCACATTTCCACACGAGCTCTACGGTTAAGCGGAAATAGTTTGGCGCAACCTAAATCACATTGAGGTAACTAATTAACAACAGCAGTGCCCCGCCACGGTGGTCTAGTGGTTATGGCGCTCGCCTGCTGACCCGAAGGTCGCGGGATCGAATCCCGGCCGCGGCGGCTGCATTTTCGATGGAGGGGAAAGTGTTTGAGGCCCGTGTATTTAGATTTAGGTGCACGTTAAAGAACCCCAGGTGGTCGAAATTTCCGGAGCCCTCCACTACGGCGTCTCTCATAATCATAGCGTGGTTTTGGGACGTTAAACCCCAGATAATATTATTATTATTAATTAACAACAGCTCGTTAATTCATATTTCCATTTTTGATTTCAGGGTGGTTGTTTACATGGCAAAGGTTATGACGCCAAAATTCATGGCGTGCATATTTTTTAGACGTGATTTGCAGGTAACTTGAAATAATAATAATCGATCTTAATGGTGATACAGAAAATAACCGCATCGCGCGCTCAGCAAACGCGGCTGCTTTGCTGCGGCATACCGGAAAAACTCGTGACAAGGGAGAGACGAAATTGCAGTCGAGGAGCTTCGAAGTAAGCTCTGCGCGGGAAAATAGGCTCGTCTTGTGAAAGAGACGATTACTTGCAACGCTTATTTGCGTGCGATGTACGTTGCTTGTGCGTTTCTTTATTGAACTATAAACAGGCACAAATACTTTTTTCGCGCGTCCTCAACAAGAAGCGCGGCAAAAGTTTCCGCTGAGTTTTATGCTGCACAGAGAAAGAAACGGTGAATATTGCGGCTTTCTTGGACGCAGCGCGAAAGAAAGTGGTAAGCACTAAACATCGCAAGGAAAGGCAATGTTATCCGCTCACGCAAGTGACATGATTTGCCGCTATCCGCGACAAGATGCTGCCGTGACGCGCCGTGAGTCCTATTTCGTCACTTCCTTGTCAGGGCTGGTTGCGGTCCAACGTAACAGAGCAGTGGCGTTTCCTACGCGTCGGGCGCGGTCACTTTGTATATCGCAATTAAAATCGGCAATAAATATCTCAAATTGCGCACAACTTTCGCAATTTCTAAATATTGGTTGTGTCAGTAAATGTGACGCCCAACAACTTTTCAATACGAACAGCTTCCCTCAATTCAATATTCTGAAATTTACTTAATTACCTTTGGTTAATTAGTCACTTCAATATCACTTTAGCCGCGGCCAAGCATTTCCGCCTAGACACAGAGATCGCGGTCGATAACAACATGGTCCTGACTGTCATAGGGGTTTTATAAAAATGTGTATTGTTTAAAAAAAGAACACCCTGTATTTTAGTTCCCCTTCAATTAGTGGATCTATATTGACTACAAAGGGAGAAATTAATTTCTGTTTTCTTTACATGCCGCTTAGCTGATTTTTGTGCCTTTGGCCAAGGAATGAGAAACCTTATTCGAACCCAGTCTCACTTGTAAAAAAAAAGAAAACAAAAAAAAAACAAAAACAATGAAAAACTTGTCGGCGATGATATTTTGTCAATTAACCTACAATATTTTATTGTACAGTCCAGAAGGGGTATAGGTAAAAACGGGAGTGACACAAATGTGGAAAAGCAAGTCATCCACTGTGGCTATTTTACTCGTGAATAGACTTCTTTTGAATTTGTTGATTTACTGCACGCAATCATTTATGAAGCGTGCCGAATGAACTTTTATACGCCTTCAGCTGTCACGTTTTTACGTCTGTCTTCTCTCTGAGTGTTCAGCGCACTCCTGTTTCTGTGCACTTTCCAATAAATCCAATGATTGAATCCAATGTCCCGAATTACCACTTTCAAATATAAAGCTTCCTACTACATTTTTTTAGTAATTCCAGATGCCAGAGCTACGATGAAGTCACTAGACACGCTTGAGTGACGCTAGATTGTGTAGAGTAATTGATTAATAGTTAAAGCGAAAGCCACAGATGCCTGATGAAACGGGAACATCCACCGTCCGCGGTGTCGGCTTTAACACGAGCGATACAAAGAATCACCATAACGTAATGACGTCACTATGTATTGTGATCATGACGTTACATATCGCCGCAATTTACGACGTCTCTGCACGTCATCACATCAAATCGTCGCTTGGTCGAAGGTGCGCCGATCGCGGAAGCAGTGGAAAACCTGTTGAGGTGGTGAAAGCTTGCGAATACTTGGAATGCCTCCAGTCGTGGAGGCAGTGTAGAAAGCTTTTGAAGGGGGCCGGAGGAGAATCAGTACATCGACTGAGGAAAAAAAAAGAAGTTGCCCTCATAAAAATTACTATTGAGTAAATGTTGACAAATGATTGACGAATGGTTGAATCAATGACTTTCAACTAAATGTCAAATGTCGTTGAATCTTCTCAATGACTAGACAGCGAAATTTTCATTATTATTTTCAATCAAAAGTACATGTTGAAAGATATATTGATCTTTTGTTGATTTTATGTTGTACGGTGGTAAAGTTTAGGACCGGCCGGCCCACGTGTGAAGGTGGGCGTGAAACTTATTACAGATAATATCACGAGCACTCCTGCCATCTTATTAAGAAACCCAGACACACAGGTTTATTTGCCTTTTTTTGGTAGCCGGCATACATGACATTTCATTTCCTGCAAGCAACAAATACTGTTGCACACAATCAACACTACAGCACTACTTGTATCATGGACGCTCTCTATGTGTCAGCTAATGTAAAGCAAAATTTTCTTTTAAGCATATGGAGAACTTGCTGCTGCAAGTAATGTAATAAATTACAAAAACTACAATTTTATCTTTAAGTACGACTCCACATTTTACGCAACCTTGTACAGTAATTCAGAGCTGTAGCAATGCTAGGTGATATACAGAAGCGCATGAAGCTTGCGTAGCTCCAAAATCAGTCACGAAACGCTGGCTATCCAGAGCGCCCACGATCGGGCCGTCAAGTTTGGCTTGGCGGTCCCAACGTGGGATTATATCACTAGCTACCTTCGGCAACGTGGTCTCTCAAGCCTGTCCGTTCTAACTAGCTCTAACCGAAAGACCCACAACATAACTCATCATCCGGCAACAAAATATTGCTATCTTCTTGCTTTAGTAACCGAAGCAACGCAGGTAAGCGTAACCTCCTAGCACACAGTAGTGCGCAGGAACTGTACTGCAGCTGAATACAAAAAGAAAGCTTAATTAATAAATTACTGGGGCTTTATGCGCCGAAACCCCAATATGATTATAAGGCGCTCCGTTGTGGAGTGCTCATATCCGGAAATATGAGACACCTGGGGCTTTTTAAGGTGCACCTAAATTGAAGTAAATGGCTCTTTAGCACTTTCGCTTCCATTAAAAATGTGACCGCCGCGGCCGGCATTGAACCCGCGATCTTCGGGTCAGCAGCCGAGCACCGTAACCACTGTACCACCGCGGCGGCCTCAAAGGAAGTTTCGTTTGAGGATCTAACGGTCACAAGCAGTGTTTAAGGATAGACACCATTCATGTACCGCCGTGGAAGCATGCCAGTAACAAAAATTGATAAACCGTTAAGCTTGAACGCGGTAGCGATATCCGCACGCACGCACGCACATACACGCACGAAATACGCATAGTAAAGGTAAATGTTTGCGCCCTCTTCAACAGCGCATTTATGACAGCAATGTTTTGTGTGCCCGATGTATACGGGTGAGTATCGCCTAGCCGATCGCTGGCCTGCCTTCGCTTCTCGGTAGAGACCCAAACCGTGCCGCAAGGAAAGCCAACGTGCGGGGCCCTCTGGCTGATATCTTTATTTGCATCTACCTCGAATTATCGCTCACGGCCAAGGCTGCTTTTTCGCTCGCAACCAAAGAAGCCGCCGCCGACGCCGGAATTTCTGCGAAAGAAGCTCTTTAACGCTATCGCGGGCATGACGTAAAAGTATGTACCTATGGATGATGGGGGCCTCGGCGCGTAATACAGCGCCTGCCTGTACGCCGCGTCGACTAAACCATTATCTCAAACCTCACTGCATACATCTACCAGAGGAACGTGATGTACCAGCGACTATCTTTTCATTTTATTTTATTACTATCCCTTCTGGCGCAAACGTACGCCACCACGCTGTTTGCTCCATGCAAAACATGTTGAAACTTGAACGCTTGAACTCGAGCTTGCGTGCCATGTCTTATTGCGACTAAGAAAATAACGCCAAAAGAATAATAAATTTGCTGTGTTGCATTGCGTCAGCAAACATGCAGAGTGCGAAGGTCGTGAATCAGCAAGCTTTACGTAACTTAATTAATAATAGCAATACCACCTAACCTCGTGACGGGCTTCGTAGCGCTGCTGCTCTATGCGGTGTATCCATCCGCGCCGTTGTGTGACGTCAATCGAGTACGTGCTCGTCCCCTCTCGCTTTGTTTCGTGCCCTGTGAGTGCCGTGATTCGCGGAAATGATGAACGCAGCTGTGAAGAAGCTACTTCGCGGCATGTTCAGCACTCGTGTACATGCATGCAAGTACTACGTTCCTCTGGAGTGCCTGTTAGTGGTCGTTATACGCGGACTGGAGTTAAGCCTAGTCCCAGAACATTTACTGCTGAGAAATTGACGTCTCGGTTTAGTGCGAGACTCTCGCATCTTCATTTCTGCTTAGATGGAGGGGCGGACGCGACCACCTTGATGTGCGTTTACCATTGCTTGGATTTGGGGATTCTTTAAACTACAGGCATCTGTACTTTTTGAAGGTAAGTTCATTTTTTTTACCTGTGCACAAATATATTCGAAAACCATGAAAAATGCGCGTTTTTTTTTTCCAGCACGGGCTACATGCGCGACATGTTTCAAAAGTACGTGACTGCGTAATTTTTACGACATGCATGATTACACTGTCCTAGTATATATGTAGGTTACGATTTACGTTCACTTTCGAACGTACTGATTTTAGGGGCGAAGCTCCTTATAGCATCACCTGGTCGGCCGTCGCGTCTCCCGTATCATTCAATAGATGGCGCTGTCCCATAGAGATGCATGCAAACTGCAGTTGGGCGATGATATACTAGATGGCGCTGTCCCATAAAGATGTGCGCAATATGTGTGCAAAAAAAAAAGAAAAAAAAGGCAGCGGCACCCTGCACGCTAGATGGCGTGCACTAATCAAAGCGGCGTATCGTTTTGATTACTGCTGGGCGAAACCACTGAACATTTCACGATGTAACCATGATTGCTTCCGAAGCTTCACCCAAGCTCTTCATCATTCACCCGTGGATATGCTATGATTTTTTTTTTATTGACCTCTCCTAATAGACCTTGTTTCAAGGTATGCGTTATACGTTTACGTTCGAGCGCCTGTACTACTATTCTGACTCTGCAAAGCTACTCTGCGCTATTTGCGCTATTTTGGAATAGTTTCGAATGTGTGAGTGTGTGAGTGTTTAAAGCCCTGTTTTAGGGACATAAGTTGGGTGGTCTTTCTAGTGCCATGATGTTACTTTGCCTTGACTGTTTCGACGCGCGCCTTCAAAGTTGTCGTTCTCCCGCGCGTCGCTTCAGCCTGGTTAATTGTAGCATGTTCGCCCCTTTGTAGCCGTATGATGTTATCGAAGTTTCGCCGGTTCACACCGTCCTCTGCTAGGTACGAACTTGTACAACAATTTCCTTTTCTCTTGCTTTTTTTTGCAGGTGGGATCAACCTTTTATATTTTGAAACAAGTGCTACACCAAACAAATTATGGTTTTCGTATCTGATGATGGGGTTATTTGCAGTTTTTTGCGTAAATCAAGGTAGATTGTCCGCATATTTGCGTTTTCTTCTTTTCCTGGGGCTCTTGAAAGATAACGAAAGGTCACAGAACTTGTAGAAGAGTTGACTTCTCCCAGTGTCTGTGTGTGTGTCTTTCATTAGACCTATGTGCCCGTGTCCTGGTATTTTATTTCTCGTCCAGATTACCTTGTTTTCAGGTTTACGCGCGTTTTGAAGAATCGAAACATTATAGCAGGCGATAAAAGCTTTTGCTATTGCACTGACTGAAAGCGCGATCTGCCTCCGTGCAGTTGTGCCTTACCTACTGTAATTCAGCTATAGTGAAAGTAAATTGACCTGATTTAAGTTAATATTTGCTTTTTGTGTACATGTAGCTTGCTGTTTCCCGTCCAGAGTCAGTTGGCACAGTCTGTCACAATAACACTCGAACTGTGCAGGACTCCTATAGTTCTTGTGCAAGCATACAGCAGCAGTGCACATGTAGACAGCTTTGCACTCATATAAATCCACGAAACTGCACCCAGCAGCTTTTATTCAAGTTAGGAAAAGTGTATATGAACCCCAAGCATACAATGGGGAATTGCAATACATATTTTAACCACCTGTCTTAGTAGGTATTCTTCAAAATGTTCTATATAAGACATTTTGATCAATGCCTACTCTGGCACGGGCCTCAGTAGTACTGAGGCACGTGCCTCAGTAGGCACTGTTCGTACTGAGGTAGCGTCTTTCACCTGTGCATGTCTACAAAAAAAAAACAACTATTAAAACATACTATTTCAAAGTCAAAGCCATTTTATTATTCTATTACGCACAAAAATGAGGATACAGAAAAATATACAGACGAGGGTCCCATAGCCGAAGACTGCAGCGGGACCCTCGGTTAATAATAGTTAACAAGATGTAAAAAACAGTGAGCAGGTGAACACCAACAACAAAAAAAGGAAACAAGACAGCGGCATTGCTGACAAGTACTAAGAAATACCGAACTTTCATTTGTATAACACATGTCGTACTTATTATGCGCAGTCTCATATGACACCCATCATATGTGTGTGCTGAAGTGAATAACGATCGACTGTTATGTACTCACGAGCGAATACATCTTCTTAAAGACCAGACGTGTGCTCTGCTGTTTTGTGCTGGTCGGACCAAATATTAACGACGGACATTATCAGAGACTTCATTCGCTGTCTTTGGAACATTTCTTTATCATTTTGTTGTGATATGTGCCTATAAGTGTGTTTTTGCATATGAGTGCCCGAGTGTTCTATTTTACATGAACTGCCTTGTATGTTTTACTTTAAGATATGTGTTCAAGTTTCACTCAAGGGCTAAGGAGTAGCCGGCGCCATAATTGTGCGCCAACATCTCCTTATATATCATATCAATAAAAAAAAACGCAATAAATACAGATAATATCCCATAAAGTACATATTGCCACGTGCGTTTCTTTATCAGTTTTGCTGTATTCGGTTTTCGGCCACAAAGACTGTCGGCAACGCTCAGCGCGAACCGCGCCTCATTGTTCGAGAACCTTCGCGATCATTGTAGATCGTTTTGTTAAGATTGCGCGCAAGATGCGCACACTCGAGCTTATTCTAGAATTTGCAGGACAGCCAGCAATAACGCTGGAATATTCGACGGCACATGTTTAAATGCCGACGCGCTTCACCGCTTGTCAGTTGATCGACGGACGACGCCCTGTTCGCCGCTATCTTTGTACAGCGTGTATTGCTGTAGTTCGAGTTCTCATTTTCTGGCCACAAGTTCGGCCAAATAAACAGTTTCATCCTGCAAACGCTGACTGCTGTCTTCGTCGACGTCACGACCACGTGACATCTGGTGGAGGTGCTGCTTCTTCCATGATCCGGACGCCCCCGCGAAGCGCTGACCCAAGCCCAAGCCGCGAGGAGGACGACAGCAAAGAAAACCCGGATCGTCGAACAAGCCGCAGGCAGAAGGGACTGCAGCCAGAGCACGGGCTCCTTCCCGAACAAACCAGGCAGCCCAAGGTCCCAACACCCACCGCAGCGACGATGACCGACCCGTGCAGCCTGCGCCGATCCTACTCCGGCAGCCCAAGGAGCCGCCAACCTTCCGCGGGTCGTCATTCGAAGACCCGGACACCTGGCTCGAGACTTTCGAAAAGGTCTCAAAATTTAACAACTGGGACTCCGAGGACAAGCTGCGGCACGTTTACTTTTACCTTGAAGACGCAGCAAGGACCTGGTTCGAGAACCGGGAGTCCACTCTTCGAACTTGGGACGCCTTTCGGAGCGCTTTCCTGCAGACGTTTGCAAGCGTCGTCAGAAAAGAAAGGGCCGCAGCCTTGCTGGAGACACGGGTGCAACTACCAAACGAAAGCGTGGCCATCTTCGCAGAGGAAATGACCCGACTGTTTCGCCACGCTGACGCTGCCATGCCCGAGGACAAGAAAGTCCGCTTCCTCATGCGAGGGGTAAGGCAACAGCTCTTCGCTGGGCTGATACGGAACCCACCCTCGACGGTCCAAGAATTTGTCTCAGAGGCAACCACGATTCAGAAGACGCTGGAAATGCGTAACCGCCAATATAATCGCCGATTGATTCAAGACAGCCCAGCTGTTCATGCCCTCGGCTCCGACTACCTGCGTGAAACGATCAGAGCGATCGTGCGGGAGGAGCTTCGCAAGCTCTTACCTTCGGCGCAGCCTCAAGTGGACTTGATCGCAGATGTCGTTCGATCAGAAATCCAGCAGTCCCTGGGCAACCTTGAACCGCCACTGCCTCAGCCGCAAGCCATGAGCTATGCTGCTGCAGCCCGACGCAACGCCGCCCCTCCTCGCCCGCGTTAAGACGCCGCGCCGCCGCGGCAGTTCCGACGTCAGGCACCGCCGCCACCACCACCGACGCCATACCGCCCGCCGACAGGACAACCATGCGCCCCTCGAAAACCGACGTTTGGCGTGCCCCTGACAACCGACCGCTCTGCTATCATTGCGGGGAAGCCGGCCACACATACCGCCGCTGCCAGTACCGACAGATGGGCCTTCGAGGATTCGCCGTGAACGCGCCGCGCCCGCGGCCAGGCGAACGGCCTCGGGACATCGACAACTACCTCACCGGAACACACTGGCAAGAACGACGACCTTCCCGCTCGCCGTCGCCCGGCCGCTACATGTCTCCGCACCGCCGGCAGTACACTGGCCCAAACCGGGGCCGGTCACCTAGCCCATACCCGGAAAATTAAGGGCAGCAACCGATGGAGGTGCGGTTGCTGTACGACGAACTACCGAAGATCCTCCGCCGCCGACGACGACGCCGCAACGAAATCTAAAGAACACGCCGCAAGACGAACGAAGCCTTGACGTCGAAACTTCACGGCCTGAGGAAGAACTGACGACGCCACGTCGAAGCAGCGGATCAAACCGACGCAGCCGTGACCCGACGCCGCGACCCAATTGCAACGCAAGACGACGAACTAGCGACCTCGACGTTCTCATTGACGGCCACAACGTCACCGCTCTCGTCTACACTGGAGCCGATTATTGCGTCATCAGTGGGCCTTTCGCCACGAAGTTGAAGAAAGTTAAGACTGCTTGGGAAGGCCCCGAAATCCGTACCGCTGGAGGCCATCTAATAACGCCGTCTGGAGTCTGCACAGCAAGAGTTACAATCAATAATCGCACGTATCCTGCGAGTTTCGTAATCTTGCAACACTGCTCCAGGGACGTCATACTTGGCATGGATTTCTTAAACCATCATGGCGCCGTCATTGACTTAAGAACGAAGTCGATAACCCTATCGTCGGACAAAACGACACCGCCGGATACGAATCCATGTCACCATGCCCTGAATGTGCTCGAGGATCAAGTTACCATCCCGCCTCGCTCCAGCATCATAATTCCCGTCAGCACCGAAAAAGCTGAAGACATCGAAGGTGTCATCGAGAGCGATCAGCGTTTGCTACTAGACCGCGACATTTGCGTTGCAAGGGGCATTGCTCGGTTGCATGAAGGAAAAGGAAGCGTGATACTAACGAACTTCAGCCAAGAATACAGACACCTGAGCAGGGGCACGACGATTGCATACATCGAAGAAATCTTGGCCGTCAGCGATGCGTTTGCCTTTTCAGATCATGACGAACCTACGACGACTACCCCAACACCTGAGCCACCTTTCGACGTAAACCCAAGTCTTCCCGCTCGCCAACAGCAACAGCTTCGATGCCTTCTGCAGAAAAACAAGGACTGTTTCTCGTCGTCATCGCGGGTCCGACAAACGCCCCTTACTAAGCACCGCATTATAACAGAAGAAAATGCTCGACCACTCCGTCAGAGTCCCTACCGGGTTTCGACACGGGAACGGGAGGCCGTGAAGAAACAGGTGGACGAAATGCTACGCGACGACATCATCCAGCCGTCAAAGAGTCCGTGGGCATCCCCCGTGGTGCTAGTGAAGAAGAAGGACGGGACTCTCCGTTTTTGCGTCGATTATCGTCGCCTGAACAAAGTCACGAAGAAGGACGTGTATCCCCTTCCCCGGATAGACGACACCCTGGATCGATTACACAACGCAAAGTACTTTTCGTCGATGGACCTCAAGACCGGTTACTGGCAAATAGAAGTCGACGAGAGAGACCGAGAAAAGACTGCCTTTATAACGCCAGACGGCCTGTTTGAGTTCAAGGTCATGCCTTTTGGTCTTTGCTCGGCACCTGCGACTTTTCAACGAGTTATGGATACAGTACTTGCTGGCTTGAAGTGGCAGACATGTCTCGTGTACTTGGACGACGTCGTTGTGTTTTCCTCAAACTTCGACGAACACCTTCGGCGCCTTGAAGCTGTACTTCAAGCAATCAAGACCTCCGGACTCACTTTGAAGCCTGAAAAGTGCCGCTTCGCGTACGAGGAGCTCTTGTTCTTGGGTCACGTGATCAGCAAGGATGGTGTTCGCCCGGACCCGCGGAAAACAGCTGCCATCGCTGACTTCCCGACGCCCACCGACAAGAAGGCCGTACGCCGTTTTCTCGGCTTGTGCGCCTATTACAGACGTTTCGTCAAGGAATTTTCACGGATCGCCGAGCCACTGACGCAACTCACGAAGGCCGACGTCGAATTCAGGTGGGAAACGTCGCAAGTTCAGGCATTTCAAGAATTCAAACGACGCCTGCAGACGCCTCCGATACTTGCGCATTTCGACGAGCACGCCGATACGGGAATCCACACCGACGCAAGCAGCGTAGGACTCGGCGCCGTCCTTGTGCAGAAGACCGACGGATTGGAAAGGGTCATCAGTTATGCTAGCCGGTCGCTATCAAAGGCAGAAATCAACTATTCCACAACAGAAAAGGAGTGCCTGGCCATCATCTGGGCTACATCGAAGTTTCGCCCCTACATCTACGGCCGAACCTTCAAAGTTGTGAGCGACCACCACACCTTGTGTTGGCTAGCCAACTTGAAAGACCCTTCAGGTTGCCTCGCGCGGTGGAGCCTAAGACTTCAAGAATTCGACATTACCGTCGTTTACAAGTCCGGAAGAAAACACTCCGACGCCGACTGCTTGTCTCGTGCCCCCGTCGACGCACCGCCGCAGGACGACCACGATGATGACTGCTTCTTGGGAACCATAAGTGCCGACGACTTCGCTGAACGACAGCAAGCCGACCCGGAACTCAGGGGCCTTGTGGAATACCTCAAGGGCAGGACCGCCGTTGTTCCAAAAGTATTCAGGCGGGGATTGGCGTCATTTCTCTTGAAAAACGACGTCCTCGTAAAGAACTTCTCTCCGGCCCGGGCCGACTACCTCATCGTTGTTCCTTCGGCACTGCGACCAGAGGTTCTGCAGGCCCTGCACGACGACCCGACGGCTGGCCACCTCGGCTTTTCCCGCACGCTCACGAGGATACAGGAAAAATACTACTGGCCACGCCTTCCTGCCGACGTCGCCCACTACGTTAAGACTTGCCGAGATTGCCAGCGACGGAAGACACCGCCGACTAGGCCAGCGGGACTTCTGCAGCCAATCGAACCACCTCACCGGCCGTTCCAGCAAATCGGGATGGACCTACTGGGGCCGTTCCCGACGTCGACTTCCGGCAACAAGTGGATCGTCATGGCAACTGACTACCTCACCCGTTACGCCGAGACAAAGGCCTTGCCCAAAGGCAGTGCCGCCGAGGTAGCCAAGTTCTTCGTGGAGCACATCGTCTTGCGTCATGGCGCCCCAGAGGTCCTCATAACAGACAGAGGTACCGCCTTTACTGCGGACCTAACTCAGGCGATCTTCAAATACAGCGAGACGAGCCACCGCCGCACCACCGCCTACCACCGACAGACCAATGGCCTCACAGAGCGTCTAAATAAGACCATCGCCGACATGCTGGCCATGTACGTCGACGTTGAGCACAAGACGTGGGACGCCGTCCTTCCGTACGTGACCTTCGCTTACAACACGGCCGTCCAAGAAACGACGCAGATGACGCTGTACAAGTTGGTCTACGGAAGAAGCCCGGCGACGACGCTCGACGCCATGCTACCCAACGTCACCGACGAAGACAATCTCGATGCCGCCGCTTACTTACAGCGCGCCGAAGAAGCACGACAGCTCGCCCGCCTACGGATCAAGAACCAGCAGACGACTGACAGCCGCCGCTACAACCTTCGACGACGCCACATGGAATACCAACCCGGTGACCGTGTATGGGTATGGACGCCAATACGCCGACGGGGACTCAGTGAGAAGCTTCTTCGACGATACTTCGGACCGTACAGGGTACTTCGACGCCTCGGCGCACTCGACTACGAGGTTGTTGCTTTATTCTTGTTATTTATTGTTGCATGCATTGGCCTGTTCTGTTTAAATCATCGGGACGATGCTTTTTCAGAGGGGGGCATTGCCACGTGCGTTTCTTTATCAGTTTTGCTGTATTCGGTTTTCGGCCACAAAGACTGTCGGCAACGCTCAGCGCGAACCGCGCCTCATTGTTCGAGAACCTTCGCGATCATTGTAGATCGTTTTGTTAAGATTGCGCGCAAGATGCGCACACTCGAGCTTATTCTAGAATTTGCAGGACAGCCAGCGATAACGCTGGAATATTCGACGGCACATGTTTAAATGCCGACGCGCTTCACCGCTTGTCAGTTGATCGACGGACGACGCCCTGTTCGCCGCTATCTTTGTACAGCGTGTATTGCTGTAGTTCGAGTTCTCATTTTCTGGCCACAAGTTCGGCCAAATAAACAGTTTCATCCTGCAAACGCTGACTGCTGTCTTCGTCGACGTCACGACCACGTGACAATATATTGAAACACAGTGGCAAAGTACAATAACTGAAAAAGAACTAACAAAAGTAAATATAATACAAATGAACCATTGTGATGATCAAAAAAAAAGAAGCTATACAAGTAGCGATATGCTGAATTGGTTAAATTTACATTTGCAAGTAAAAAAGTTTATTGGCATATTTGAATTCATGAAAAGATGAAGTTTTGACAGTCAGGGGTAAATCGTTCCACAATTTTATGGCGGTGAATGTCGAGGTCATTTTGCCGTAGTTAGTATGTACAATAGGCAAAAGAAAGTTTGAGCTATGCGCAAACCTGGTAATATTTGTATTAGTAAGATGTCTGGAATCAATAAAATCGTATGAGAGCTGTTTATTGAGTAGTTTATGAAACATAATAGTGATATGATACCTAAACAAGCCTGTTATATGTGATATGTTGTGGTCACGAAGTAATGGAGACGCATTGGTGAAGAAGTTGCTGTTAGTGATGATGCGAATGGCTTGGTTTTGTAAGTGCTGAATAGACGATAAATGGCAGCGATACGTATTGCCCCATGAGACAATGCCGTAGATGATGTGACTGTGAATGAAAGCAAAATCTAATGATAATAACGCACCTTTAGACAAATATAATTTTGACCTAATTAGTGCTCTTATACCGAATGTACATTTATGTTTAATAAAAGCAATGTGATCAGAAAACTTAAGGTTACAATCTAGTTTAATACCCAAGAAAGACACACAGTTAGAGTCCGGGATGATATGACCATCTAAAATTAAATCAGGTCTGTTTGGTAGTATTTTGTGCACACTTCTGAAGATCATAAACGTAGTTTTGTTAGGATTGATGATTAATTGGTTTTAAACACACCACTCAACAATTCGTTCAAGTTCACTGTTTAGTTTAGAAACTAAGGTGATAGAGATTTATTACACAGTGAGATGGTAGTGTCATGGTAATGTCATTTGTGTACATTCAATACGTTATACAAATTTCGCTGCCGCTGTCAGTTGTAGCTCAGTAATTATTCAACAAAACAGTCAGGAAGAATTCTCAATGCACATTGTACGTTAAATATTAAGTCCATTACTATTCAAAAACTTCTCTGTCAATAAAATTGTTGTAAAATTCGATCGGCCAATTTTCCATACGTGTCAAGATTGAAATCAATGATTATTCAATTGATAGACAGTTACTCTTCAGTAATATATGTCAACATTGACCAACGGTTTTTCAATAATTTTTCAATAAGTTTTTTTGTAAGGGTGGCTTTCTCCTTCGAGTCGTCTTAGGGAAATGCATACGGGACCCTGTGAATTTTTAGTACTTTTTTATGCTCTCGGCCTTGCTCGCTTGCTTTGCATTTTTTTGCTTTTATTTGCATTATTTGCTTGCCCGCGACGCTTCTAAGGCTCAGTGATTACAGGAAGGAGTAGGAAATTACAGACACGGTACAAAAAAAACACAAGAAAACACATCCATTCTCCTTCACAGAACACGTTGAACAGCATTCCGAGAAATAAACAAAGAATAATCTGCCGTCACGACGAGTACTGTCGTTTAAAATATTCCGAAATACAATAAAAGCACTTGACCTTTGAAAGGTGTCACTGAAGTATCTAGGTCATACGCAGCTATAAAAGTGCCCTCAACCCTGCTACGAACGAATGACGTGCCGCGCTGCCACGTTCTTTGCTTTCCACGAATCACTAACTGCGTGTGGGAGAGTGCGCACCTGACTAGTATATTTCATTATTTTGCAGCAAGTCAGTGACGAGTATTTGAATACCCAAGGGGCTAGAAACTTTTCTCAGGAAAGCAATCCGGCACAGATATCGGCCCCCGTGTATCAGCAAATGCTTGCACTATTGCGATGAAACTGTCATCTGCGACAACTTGGATAAATCGCTCGAACTGCGACGATAGCAGCTGGTACGTATCGATTCATCCACTATTTGCCTTCCTTGTGCTCGCCTTGGCGTGTGCCCTACATGTCTTGGGTGATATTGGCCGCTCTTGCTGGCACCGTCGCCTGCCGATCGCAGCAGCTCCTTAGCTGTCGCAAGGGCAAATGTTTCCGAACAGTTATTTGCGTGCGCTTCTCTTTTGGTGCTGCTTCTCTTTTGGCTTTGTACAAGCAAGCAGTAGTAGGTTGAAATATGATGGACAGAACATACAATTGGAAGAGCTCTTTGAGGTGTTGATTGCGGGTAGTGCATGCATGGCTTAAACTAACGAAACCGACAGACAATTAAGCCGAGGTAAGCATAGGGGATATTATTTGTGCTTTCTTAACTGTATTGCAATGATTCTCACTTAAATTGAAAACAAGTAAAGTGAACGAAAACTCACCCTTTCGGTCAGTGGGATCGAAACCCTTCAAATTACACGTCCGATGCTCTATCCAGAAGCACACGTTGTTGGGCTAGTCGGTTCATGTTCTTTCAGAAGCCACGGATGTGGCTATTTCGCGCAAAGAAATGACAAGGAAAGGGTTTGCGCTCCCCTTAACCCTTCCCTTGTGATTGTTTGCGCGAAATAGCCGCATCCGTGGCTTCTGAAAGGACGAGGCTCTATCATTTGACATACCACGGAGGGTAGCATGCCAGCGGTATACAGACGCCCGCAAAAATTTCTGTTTTTCTAATAATGAGTATATATATATATATATATATATATATATATATATATATATATATATATATATATATATATATACAACGGAAGGTGCTCAATTGGCAGATGATGGGTAGAACTCTAATGGGTTTGGATAACTTTCTTTCATACTTATTCCCTTCCCTTCTTTCTTTGAACTAATGTAAAAGTGAAAGGTTGCGCAGAAGCTCTCCAGAAACCGTTCGTGCGCTTGCATTCTATAGCTTCACGCACTTATTTCATCTTTTGAAGGGGCCGAAAAGCGGATCTCTAAGAGATTCAAACGACAGAACCTTTCGATTCAGCATAACCGGCATTCGTCGTCTTCTTATTGTGTCTGAGTTAACTTGCTGAGCACCAAGGTCAAAACGGAACTGGAAGAGGATTTCGAACGCTTACATTTCTTGGCGTGTTGTTCAGAGCACAATCGGAGCTCTTGTTTGCGCACGCACAGGCCAGGCATGTACAATGGTTTCATCTTGTTTGCAAATAGGAGACGGCGGGAGCGCAGTACTCTTGAATAAAGATGTTTCAAGGTATAACTGCGCACAAGAAGTCAGGCGGAACTTCGCTTTCGAGTCATAGCGAGTGCGCACTACTTAACGTTTTGTTTGTCATGCAAAATTATATATGTGTATTTCTATTACGCCGAAAACTGTCGGCTGGCTCCTGTATGAAGGAGAAAATAAATGCCTCTAAGCTTACATCATGTCCATTATTTGGTGCTCATCTTCGAACTACAACGCAACGTTTACTGGAAACACGGAGGAAGGAGAAGCTCCACAATAAAGATTGGAACGCGATACCGCAACCTGGCACCGTTCCCATCGTTTCCTCAATCGCTTGTCATGCTTCGCTTCTCTGCGGACACCTCAACCACGCCACAAGAAAAGGAGCGTTTATTTCCTGACTTCGGCCGTTGTAAACTGTCGTATAATGCCTACTGCAAGTGAAGCAGCCGAGTGCCCACTATGCCATAATTCATCATTATGCGAAGTAGCCGAGCAACTATTATGCATATGTAAGGCAATAGTGCACCAACACAGCTGCACACGTCGCTGATGATGTGACTGATGACGATTAATTATGGCTGAGTGTTTGTAATGGGGCCACTTCAGGCCACACACTCTTTGTGCAGTTCACGTGGTTTGGTGCCTTGCGCGTTTCTACTCTTTTGTCACGTAGTATAGTACATATGGTAGCGAGGCTTTTCGCCCTAAATGACGCTTATGGAGGGTTCTTCCCCGACGAATTTTTGAGCAGTTGCGTGGCACTGTGGTAGAATACACGCCTACTATGCAGATTACCTGTGTCCGTTTACGGCAGGAACCTTTGATTTTAATCCCTCGCATCTATCGCGGCTTTTAGCTCGGATGTAATGCCGCCAACGCCGATGCCAATACTGGAATTTCTGCGGCGCGGGATTTTTTGCGCTATCGCGTTAATTTCTTGATAATATCTGATGAAGCAATTCAGACCACGTGCATAAAAGTGTACTTCATATTGAACTCGGTTGCAGCGCAACACTAGAAAAGGACAAAAATAAGGAAACTAACAACACGGCGCCGAGTTGTTCCTTTCCTTATTTTTGTCCTTGTCTAGTGTTGCGCTGCAACCGAGTTCAAGATGAATCCCAAACAACTGGCCCAACTCACCGTCGTGCTGCATAATTGTGTGCTCGAGGTAAGAATTTTAATTGTGGGATCACTGGCCTTTTAAGTACACTGTCGTCATAAAATTCTCTTTTTTTATTTCAAATTTTGCGTAATTATAGTTGGTTTCATCAGAAGGCAATGTATGCGTTGGAATTAACTTAAACGATTGAAATATCTCACGCAGCGCACTATTACAATGGGATGTCATCACCAGAAAGCTACGATACGGCTGGCGTGAAGCCTATATGCTGCATGAAGCCAGCCCGTACAGAGGCCAATGGTGTAGATGCCATGATGCAATGTACAACATTTTATGGTGATGTGGTCGGGGCCTATAGTTTTGCTGGTATTTTAATAATGGTTGTGGGAGTCCTATACATCTGCAAATATTGTATTTTGCTCAAAAGAGATTTCTCAAGACAAGCTATGCTAAAGGTTAACCATCTCAGAAAACTTGCAAGCATCACATCAAGCAAGTTATAGGGCTTCGCTTAGCGGTGAATATTCAGTGCCTGTCTGTAGCGTGTTTCAGACTTTGTCTCTAATGCCTGGTATAGTTAATCTGGTTTGATTTTGACTGTGGTTATAGTAGAGAGAGTACAGGATACAAGCAGCGCGTACGTGACCGGAGTGCGTGTTTATGTTGAACGTGGTAGGGGCAGTGCCGTTGTAGTTATGATCTGAAATGTGCACTCTGATAGCGTCGTCGCCTCTTGATACCACAAGGTGCCAAACAAGGTGCCCTATGATTTTCGGAACCTATCGCTCTCTTTATGGAGAACTGTGAAACCTCACAGAATAACCGAAAAAAAAACATCACATGTGTTCCTATGCTGATGGAAGAACAAAGTTCAAAAAGAATGGGAAAAGTATGAAAAACAAAACAAAGATAAACATCATCAGAATTTAATACATATAAAGCTGCGAGGAATATAGGAAACGCTGTACAAACTATGGTGTAAGACGACACTTCGTGCGTTTCACGCAGTTAGCGAACAGAAATGGATTAACGTAAACTGAAACGCATAGACACCAGTAAAAATCTGTTTTTCGAATAAAGCGTCTCTTTCTCTGTTTCCCAAATAGAAACACTGCGCTCAGCCGCTGTCGTGCCTCAAGCCTAACGCGGTAGAGCCGTTTTAGCTTCTCAGACGTGCTTACCGGACAGCCGGTAAAACTGCTGACTTCAGAGACCGGCAAACCGAACTACCAAGCTCTTTTTTTTTTCTCTTTTCCACTCGGCGGGAACCCCGGGTCATATAGCGAGTCGTCGCTGTCACGCCAGTTATTCAGGGCCAACCAGCACCCTTCACAGGGTCCAATGAACACCTTACTAAAACACACAGTGCAGGAGCAACGCAGGCGTAATTGATGCGTTCTTTCTTGCCGTGCTTTATTTACTTTGACAGTGAACACTCAAGAAGATAACGTGCGCTCAATTCTGCTGTGCTGAACCTCACCGTTTGCGTTGCCCGGGGACAAGTACTTGCTTTCCATGCAGCGAATCTGCAAACTGCTAAGTCACCTGCACGCTGATCGCAGCACTTTATGAAGTGTGGTATACTCTGTGCTGACGTTGCAAGTGCATCTTTTTTTTGTGCAGACGTTGCAAGCGCGAGTAGGGTGCGGTGCACCTTACCTGTGCTGCAGAGTTTGCTGGCTGGTCCGCAATTGTGAAATGAACGCGATACGGACGTTCTTTAGGTTACAACGGAGGGTGAGGGTTTGTGGAATGTGGTCTGTGGATATGCAGACACAGGGTCCAATGAACACCTTACTAAAACACACAGTGCAGGAGCAGTCTCGTTGGTGCCTAGACATAGGCTAGCTTGAAGCAATAAACTGTGACCACTTGCCGGTCTCCACGGCATAGAAAAAAACGCAAAAGTAATATTCAGTCATGCGGAGAGCAACATTCGAAGATTATCCTTGGGGTTTGAAAGATCATGTAAATTGCGTATAAATATACATCCTCATAAGTTATGCGAGTGGACCAAGTTTTCGTCTCCTATAGTGCCATTGCGTGTGCTAACAGCTTCCGACGTAATCTGCAACTTGTCAGGATAAGCATTGGTCTATAATGATGCAACCCTGGGGAATAACCGGTAGTAAGTTGAGGAGTGACAGGTGCCGTTAGTCCTTAAATAAAGTAATGTTCGTGGTAGACCAGCCCCCTAAAGGAATGAACCATATACCGTTTCAGCTCTCTTTTTCCTTAGAATGTAACAGTTCTTCCTGAGAGGACTAACTTGTCGAAGAAGTTAAATAAGTGACGTGAACTCAAGCTAACGAAATAGCCAGTTGTTGTTTATGGAGGTTTACCTCGCTGCAGTTATGAACTCCATCGGTCTGTTCTGAAGGAAGTTCAGTAGTAGTAGGCTGTCACGACCTTCAAGACTGTTCTGTTGAGCAACTAAGCATTCAGAACGTCGGAAAGGTAAATGTGGTAAGAGCGTCAAGTGAGTCCTAACGAGTCGGCAGTTCGGGCTCTCCTGAGCTCCTAATGTGCTCCAGTTAGACCACCTGAACAGAAGGATTAGACATTGCGCAGGAGAGAACGGCCGCTCATCAGGTCTTCTGAAAGCAAAGCACGTAGTCTTATCCAACGATGCATGGATGTAATTGTGCGATCGATGACGTCCGGTATTTAGTGGGACGCCAAATATATACGCGCAGGCGCGACGCCATTATCTCTACAATGGGTGTTTCCTGGTCCAAGATAAGGCGCCATCTCGTCTCTAAGCACGTATCATTGGGACGTGTTGCGCCTAAGAAATGGGTTTCTATTCGGAGCAGCTTGTATGTCGCTGAAACGGTCGTACAGTGCCTTGCCACGCTGCCATCACAACTCCGTTGTCTTCTAAGAAGTCGCAGAATATAACAGCAGTATTTGTAGCTGGAAATGACAGATATTTCGTGAGCTGAAAGCCTGAAACAGACGACACAGTATCAGCGATGTTTTCTGTAAAAGTAAACGAAAGAAAAAAAGAAGCTTTAGTACTAACTACACTCATGTGAACTTAAACGTACCGTTGTCACTGCCTCCTTCTTGAGTCTAGTTCGTATGGTTTCGACAACTACATTTTCTACTTCGTGTCTATGCTATCGTAAGATTTCTAACAGCATACTCGTGTGTATGTAACCCAATTGACCAAGCTATTTGAAAAAGCTCAGTGCCTTTTCGCGTCAGGCAATAGCAAATCTAATTATCGGTATGTGTACAATATCTTAAAACATATAAATGGAGAATTCTGATTTGGCGAAAACAACTGCACTACTATAAGTAAGGTCAATTTAGCAGTCGGTGAATTATTTTTCGTGGAGAAGCGCAGAGGACGACCAATTTCGAGTCAAGGTGCGATAAGTTGGTTTCGGAGAATGTTAAGCTATGTTTAAAGATTATATAAAAGTAAAAACAAAGAGTTCTAGACAAAGCACGTAAACTGCACATAAGCGCTGGTATTGCGCATTTAAAACTCGATTTTTTCTCATCACTAGGCATTGAATAATTAATTGTTTCTGATTGGTTAACTTGTTAAATATTGCGTCTTGTACAATTCAAGGTGCTCTTCTTATCACACCCCGATATGTCCATCTAAATTTTTCAAATTAGCATCTATATTTTTCAAATTAGGCGGCCGATGGAAAATCCTTGTCGTGAAACTTATATATCTGTTGTTAGTTTGCTAATATAAAGCATAAAGGCACACTGAGTCAAACACAAACGGTGCGAAAGTAACGTATAGACTCGTGTTAAGGCCGCTCTTACAACAATTTTTACAAGGTGTGGTTCTTACACGGTGGTAGACCAGTTTATGTAATCTTTACAACGGCGGGGACGAATTCCGCCAGAATCCTACGTAATTTCGTACCAGCAGGGTAGCGAATGTCAGCATTTGCAGAATTATTATATTCGTTGACTTATGCATGCAAGACGCGTAACTTTCTACTCGTCTTCAATATCTGCCCCACAGCTGCATACTCTCGGTTTGCCAACAGATTTGCGGGGTAAGTCAAGCTCGAAGCCTGTGGTTGTCAGATATTTCGAGGACCTCTTGTGGACTGGTGGAAGTGATGAGGGACCCCTTGCAGTGAGAGAAAAAGGGGAGGGGGTCATAAATAAATAACAGATGCAGCGTGAAGTGGAATGGTCAAACTGAAGTGCCAGACCAATTACATCTCAATAGCTTGTCATTTAGTATTGCAGTCTGTAGCCACATTCCACCTGTTTTTAGCGATCTTTGCTCTTCAAATATTCTTGATTTTTTTTTCCAGGATGGTCTAATGGGACCCTGAAAATGGTCTCGCTGACCTCCATTTGAGAACCGCTGTTTTAAGCCATCCATGATATTGGAGATGTTTGCAACTGTAAAGCTCACGATAATTACTTGGATATCAGATATTGAGATACGTCACTACTGGAAACAGGTTGGTTTGTAATATTTTTTTCCCAGCGCAGCTGCATATAGCTAGGACATTTGTCCGTTTCTGTGAGAGGAAGCAGTGGAAGGACTAATGTGTACTGAAGTGGAAGTCCTGGTCCCCCCTATGATTTCGCAGAAGAAACTAATGCGATAGAGTGGGAAAAAGTTCGTTAATGGTGCTGGCGCTTAAACGCGGCCCCTTACTCTCCGAAAGCAAGTGTCTTAATGACAGGCTACACATCCGTGCTTCCAAAATGTGAATATCTCTTCACCATGTGAAGGCCTTGTATTTTCTAGTACCGCGGCTAGGACTCACGAACAAAAATAAACAGCACCGGGTATTTCAACGGCGCCAGCGGTCACCTCGGGGCTACAGCAAACAATTATTGAAATAAAAAAAGTTCCTAGAGCGTTTATATTTCGACATAGGACGCTTATATTCCCACTGGAAAAATATCTTCCCCTGACTGCATATGTGTTTAAAAGTGAAGCCGTCTGCAAGGGGATGGGTGTGGCCTTGGTCTTCGTAAGGTGGCTTTATCATAATTGTGTGTTTCACTGAAGCCTACTGATAGCCTCGATGGCGGTGTCATTGTCGATGTGTCGCGGTAAACTTTGCGCAGTGGTTTGACGTTGATGAGCACGTTCACAACTTGGCCTTTGATACCAAACTGCCCTCCGCCATGTTACCTCTCTGCTAATCTACTTGGCTAGCCTTCCCCAGTAACGGAGTGGAATGACTCAATTTTTATTCTCGATGTTTGAAGTCGGTTGCTCAACGTTTCCAAATTTTAAGCTGCCAAGTTGTAGGTGCAGCTTTCCGCGAGTATAAATGGTGAGCTACAGAATGACTGTTACGTAAGCCTCCTGTATTTCTTCATAGTAAATCAAAGCGCTTAGGGAAAAGTCCACACCACCGAGATCAGAGCAATGAATCTGGCCATTAAAGACAGCTATTGTGTAGACAAGCTTTCGTGAGCAAGGCGCAGTATTGTATTCGTGGCGTCTACGGGAGTGCCTTTGCACTGTAATAAAACGTGCATCATGATTTTTCTCGCCTAATACAACTCGGCATGACCCGTGAATTCACTCACTACTGAGGCAATTACAGCTTGCAATTAACGTTGCCCTTACAACAGTATCTCTCGGTACGCATTATTAGATGCGAATCATTTCTTAGCGACCCCAAGGCATTTTTTTTGGATCAGAACAATCCAAAAACTCATATAGAAAAGAAAGCACATGTATGATTTTCGCAACATCGAAGAATTCGAGGTTGCGAAATTCGTCGAACAACAATGCGGTTCAGAAGGTACCGGTGAAATATAGGAAAAGTTAGCCGAGAGGCGTGCATTGTGGCCGTGACTGCACGTTTCATCGCTCTAACCATTTTGCTTCACTGATCGAGCTCGAGCATGTTATCCACAATAATAATACAATAATCCACATAATTCCCACAATAATTGCGCTACATACAATGCACAAGAAAAACGATGCTTTTATTTTGATTTCGCTCAAGGATATTATACAATAAATACAAACGAATTGACTCACGAGCGTGCAAAAACATTAACGCACGAGAGGACGCGAAGTGCAACTCGCTCCTCGTGAGTAGCAGCTGATCGTTCACCGTCGCTGGCACTCTCGGCGCTTTCACAGCCTTCTGTATCCAGCCAAAAATCCTCGTCGTCAAGATGGTTCCATTGAACATCACTGCTGAAAGCAATCTGAAGAATTTCCACCGCCGAACAACTTTGACCGCTCCGTGTCACCATGTTTACAATCTGGGCGCGGGCGCGGAGAACATTTTGCTCTCAAACCGGTCAACAAGCAAATCGCTTGCAGTGTGCTGCCACCTATCAACAAACGTACAAAAACAAGCAGCGCAGCGCTGGCTATGAAACCAATACATTGACGGACGGCGTTGAGAGCGTACGTTCGCTCCACGAAAGCCGTGGAACGTACGCGTCCTCGAATGACTGAAACGTCGCTCGCACGTTTCATAACAGCGCTTTCCTGACAAAGGATAGATGCCTTATATTATTATATCGCCAACTTGAGACTGCTCAGTTATAGAAGAGTACATCGCGAGCCCGTGCGACCTCCCGCGTACAATGTTATGGGATTCATGCACTACAAAAACATGACGAGGGCTATATGCAAGTAAAACAGTTTCAACTGAAAATGTCAGACGATAACATTTACCTAACCTACGTGGCTACAGAAAACCTCGCGAAGATGATATGCGTACGCTTTGGGCTATCGTTGAAAACGCGAGTTGCCACGTATTTTTAGGAAAACTTCGCTTCTCGCAAGAACGAATCAGATTTCTCGTGTCACGGAGGGCCCGCTTTGCTCACTGATGCAGGAAACGCGCAAAGTCGTAGTGTTCCTTTCTTGCCAACGCGTTAATACTGAGGCTAACAGAGCTGAACAAGGGAGCGAGAGCGTAGTGCTGCCATTTTGTCTTCTACTAACCCTCCTCGAGAGGACGCTCCTGAATTCCGCTTGGCGGCGCCACAGTCAATGGACATTGCGAATATCCAAGCGTTGCTCGACCCCGGAGGAACGCGCTAACGAAAGTTGCGCATGATATTCACCTCACCGCACCATGAAGCGCACTTCGTTTCGACAATACTGACGTATGTGATCTAACGTGACTGCTGATGTTATTTCAGTCCGTAAGTTACCCTTCAAATGCCAGTGTTGTCGACGTGCCTTGTGAGCGCACGATGTGCACACAGATACTACACTTACAAAAACACGTCGATGCACTTCTTAATGCTTGGCTCAAGGCCATAAAATGCAGCAAAGAACTACTCGCTCACTGCTACACATTTAACCGATTCCCAGAAAACGTATTATCTGCCTATTATTTTTTTTACCTTTGTCGCCTGAGCTTTTTCTTGCGGTTTCTTTGCAGATGTGTGTTTATGGCGTACACGACATGCGTGAATAATTCGTTACTTTAACTTGGCCCTTGTTGCGCAGGCAGTAATAATCTCTACGCGTGGAAAATAGTCGCGATGTACGCGGAGACGTGAAAAAATAATATTTTTCTTACACACTACATTTCTTGAAATTGGTGCGGCAAAGGTTTCCGAAAAAGCTTTCAAATATGCCGCACGCAAAGTATCATAAAGTTCAACACCTCCTATGGAGCAGTGTACTAAAGCACACCTGGTTTTCTTGCTGCTGCGTTTTTGTTCGTTATGTAGAGTTAAACCTCCGTAGAGTACTTGTGACTCGACTGATATGTGCACTGACAAGTAATTCTCACTGCGCGTAGTATGCGCGCTTACAGCCCGAATCTCTGTTAAGATTACATTACAGTTAGAATGCAAATATTGAGTCACGTGCAACAACGTGATAGACAACCTGAAAGATCTTATAATCATAAGCCACGTTAAAGGCAGCTTCGCACCTGCCGAAGAAGGGTACGTGCTTAGTGATGCGGTACCTTTCAAATGAGATTACTCGATAGCTGCATCGAATTAATCAAAAACAAAATAAAAGGGATTCTCCTTACAAAGAAAGCAATGGATACCACGCATACGGTTTCCTGTTTCGCTGTGCGTGGTCAAATTCGATTAACGTCGTTCCAGGCCAACGGCATTTACTTCACTGTAAACGATCAGACGCCGGGTATTCTATTCTTATTTAAACGAACGTGAAGTGCTAATTGAATCAAGCAGAGCGGTGCCGCCAAAGTGCAAACAAAAGAATTCAATGGACAAGGCAAATGGAGGTTCGAATCTACTCTCCTTATATTATTCTGTGCTTAGGGAACGCTACGTGCGGAGTCCGCAAAAAATTCTAATTGAAAATCGATGTCAGGCGTTCGCGTGTTAAGTGCCGGTCCAGAGTTCTGTTGTGCGGTCCGCAGTAATCTTTTTAGCTTGGCGGCGAGTTGACCGAGATAACACAAGAAAAAAAGGTAGGGAAATTTAAAAAGAAATGTAATAACGTGGGATATTTCCCGTAAGACTGCGAAAGCTGTAGGCAGCATTCTTAATGATCACTTCTCATTCGCCTTTCAACCTGTTTCGAAAAAAAAAAGAAAAAAATGGATCGGCGCCGTGATAACTCTTTCACTTTGGTTGTTTTGTCGGCAGTCCTTGTGAAATGTTTAATGTTCGCTAGGTAATTCGCAAGTTCCGTCTCAGTCTAATAATGTTATTCCGTTGTACTGGCTCGCCAGTCGTATGCTTCATACATGGGCTCTAAAAGATTCGTAAGGTAGAAAACAATTTTAGCGAAGATTATAATTTATTCTTATTATAATGTTTTCTTATTTTCGTTCTCTACACATCACAAATAATCTGGCCATCAGCTCTGATGAGCGTCTCTATTTATCTGCGTAGATTTTTAGCAGACTATTCTGCCGGTCTTCAGGCAATCTGTCATCGACATTTCCTACAAATTACTGCAGTTTTCGAGTGTAATATAAAATACCGATATTCTGCATGAGGATAAAAAGGCAAAACAATATTATTTGTTTTTATTCATTCTTTCTTGTTGACCGGCGCTCCCAAAAATGAGCAGTCTTGGACAACTGAAATACTAAAAAGTCAGGTTAGCTCGTTCTTTAGTTATTTTTTCCATCAGTTCCCTAATATCAGCATTATTTTGTCTTGCACGCTTCTTTTGAGACAGTTTTCATTCGCAACCACATCAATACCGACCTCAGATAGTTATTTTGAGTTCTCCCTCACAAAACCTATTAACATGGTAATTTAATGTTCTCTTTTCTTTTGCCCACTGCTGTACTATGCATGTGATCATCAATGCGCATTACATGCTTATGCATTACTTTCTTTTTAGGACTGCTTGTAAGTTACTCTAACGACGTACAAAAGGCAAAGACATGCGATCTGTTTCGACCGTAGGATGGAGAAATGTGAAATAGGAGTGTATGAGTGTGTAAACGAATTACAAGTTTGCATTTTGAACTGCTAATTCCATTCGAAGGCGCTCGCACATAGCGATTTATGTTTTTGAAGGAATTCGCCGACATTCGGCCCCAACCGACGGGAAGTTGAGCGGTGGCTCGATAGTTGCGAAAGTTAGGAAACCGCAATAAAAAAATGAAAATTCGTATAAAAAATACGCAGTGATTCAAGTTTGCAGTTGCATAGGATACGTGTGATAAAACAGCATAACTACAGGTAAGATAAGGGTCAATCGTCAACTATAACAAACTGTATGTCTTTCTCTCGTTTAACCCACACCATGTGTCGTAAAATTACCCGCCGTTGTAGCTTATCATGTAACGTGTCGCGTTGCTAAGTTCGAGGTTTGAATCCCCAGGGAGGGCTCGTCTGCTGGCTTCATTAGTTGTGTCTAACAAAGGAACCAGCCCCTCGAACGATTCCCCTTTTCGCCCCCATCACTGCATGTTTCTTATAGCAAAAAACAAAAAATCGAAACAAAATATGTGCTTAAGACATTCCAGTGCACTAGTAACTTATTGAAGTCAAGCGTGTAAATCCGGGGACAACCAGCGTCGTTCCCACTAAAACTGCAATGTCTATAAAGCGATACGGAAGGAAAACAAGGCAGAAAGGAAAATCAGGCGTGTCAACCAGTTTAGCACAACCGGTATGCTATCCTGCACAGGCGAAAGAGACGTGAGATCGGTGAAGCTTGAAAGATTATGCATTGATGTAATGGCTAAGATCATAGGCATGTCTAGACTACGTGTTCGTTGTATTACATTTTTTACTATTTGAATGTCTTCCTTGCATACATCTAGTAATTAGTGTGGTGGCTTCGGGTTAAAGAAGTAAATGTACCAACAGATATGCTCGTACACAATTCAAATATTATTTTTTTTGAAACTTGCGCGTATGTTCAATACAGCCTCAGAGGAATTTGCGTAGGAATGATTTCCGGCTATGAGCGCCTTGTATAAATCGTCCAAGATTACTTGCCTTAAAGCCAGGGAAGATATTATCGCTTTATGATAGCACGCAGTCCAGTAAAGACACAAAATATGTGCTGTAACCTAGCGATTCTTGCGAAACATGCCTGATATTCTTCAAATGATTTAACAAACGAACGTCATGAAAGTGCGAAAGCTGCGTCTATGGATACCCTGAATACAGGTACGTGTGCAGTCTAAACCAAAGAAATAAAAAAATTACACCATCTCCCGCTAAAGGGGACCATGAGGCGATGCGAAGCCGGAGCACTTGCACGATCGCGTTCCGTTGGCGTTCGTTGGGCATGCTACCGACCTCGCGTCGTGGAACGCGAAGAGGGACGCTAAGCGCGTCGTATCTTCAATCTAGCCTCACCGTTAATTCTCACAGGGCGAGCGGGGAACCAACGTTGGGGGAACGCAATCGACAGGCGGGCGAGAGGGGGGCAGCGTAGGAGAGGAGGGAGAAGGGGAGGGGACGCGCATGCGCTCGAGCTCATCGCGGCGTTGCGCAGGAGAGAATTTCGGCATGTCTAGCCCGCGTTTCAGAGGAAGAGTGGAAAGGGGTATGGGAGAGGGAAAGTGGAGAGGGAAAGTGGATAGAGGAAGGGGAAAATATGAGTGGAGGGGAGGTGTGTGGAGAGGGTATGCGCATGCGCAGTAAGGGTGGTCCACCACCACCGGATTGAGCTCCACCACCACAGGATTGACCACCACCACCGGATTGAGCTCCGCCTTAAGATACTTCGCATCTAAAAGAAGAAGAACAAAATGATTTTCAATAGGTGAACATGCTTGCTATATTGATGCGGAAGCTTCCCTTTATGATCACTTCAAGAGCCAAAACCTTGCGTTGTCGTGCAAACAGCACCAAAACTAGGGTCCATCTAGCTCAAGTGTTGTGCAGTAACTTCGCAAAATAAATTATATCCTTTTATAACTAGGTTACATCCTACGAGCTCCTTGTTTTGCGTCCCGTCCCTACGCGGCTGTTAGTATTATGCAAATGCCGAGTTACCTACTCTTGCCCCTTTCAAAACAGTAGTAGCCTCGAAGCTCTCGCAAACCCTTCTGTTTACTGCTGTTAGAGACGCTTTTTACGGCGATGAAATACTTCTGTGCCCCTCTTCGCGATAGATAGTTTCAAGAGAAAGCGTTGTGCAGTGCAACTTCGGCGACACTGCTATTAAATATGAGAAACTGTCGCTCCCACTTTCATCTGCTACCCCTAAACTTTGCAATTTGAGACTTGCGTTTCACAAAGGACGAGCGGAACACGATCATCGAGTGTGCAGTTGCGCACAAACGTGCTGAGACGTTGAATCCTTTTTGATTTATAGTTCCTTAAAGGACCCCTGACAGCGCAATTTTTGTTGGTGACTTTTTTGCTGTAATTTGTAGCTTTGTGTCTGGTAATCTATAAATTAAATCGTAAATGCTCTAGCGTATCGTACAACTAATTCTAGCGTAGTTAATTGTGACCATTTTAGCATCAATTCAAAACGCCCGCCTAAAGACCACAAGAAACTGGCGCCCCATGCGGGGGAGCGTCAAAGACCACGCGCACTCAAGCTGTGGTGACGTTGACAGCGCGGTTTTCAAATCGGGGCCCCGCGCGCGGTAGGGATTGAAAGTATGTGGGTGCCTCGGTACGGGTCAAACCTGTTAAGCGCGTGTCCCCTCACGAAAACTACCTCGAGAGCAGCCCGACAACAGAGCAAAAGGGGTGAGGAACAATAGGCCTCGCCGGGTGCCAGTCGTCGTATTGTGCACGTGCGCCCCGCAAACCTTCTGTGACGTCCACAATACTTGCTTTACTCGTGGAACGTCACACGGGGCCTCTATCTACGTCATACCAGGATGTCGCAAGGTGCAGCCAACTCAAGTGAGCACTCACGCTTACTTTAAAACCAAATTAAGATATCTTAAAGGCAACGTTCGTCACTAATAATCGGTCAGATGTGCCCCCGTATACAGGAAAGTCAAACAACACAAAGATCTCGAGGTTACAATTTTGGTGTCAGGGGTCCTTTAAAGTACCATAAAAAAGAACGCCGGATCGCAAGTGTGCGCATAGACCTTCTTGAATCACGCTTCCTGTCCTAACGCTGCTTTTGGCAGTTTCTAAGCCATTCGCGCTGTTCTTCCTCGCTTCCGTTTCAAGTTTCTCTATGACGACTTTCATGATATCGTTTTGACGCAACGCTGTTTGCTTTCACACGACACCGACTAAGTTCGCACAGCCATTGTTCACTCTTTCTTCTCATTATGCCCGTACTGTGGTGCTTGAGCAGGAAGGAAGATTTGTTTTGGTTAAAAACGTAGCAGTGGCGGTGTCCTGCTAATTAGACTTCATTTCCGTGGACTCAGATGGAAATATTAAAACAAAGCTACTTCGTTTCTTGTAATATAGCGCGGCATAGCGCAGTTGAGCACGAGCCCATGGAGCTTAATGTCTGCCTTTGTACGGCATTACCACGTGTACCGCTCTTTGTTTCTGCATTATGGAGTCATTCACATAACGTGAACAAAGAGTGCGAGCGAGAGGTGGCGCGACATGTTGCGTGACTCGAAGGAAAGGTTTTCGTCTCGCCATTAGGAAGGAAGATTGAAAGTCACGAAGCGAGAAGTTGTTATACAAAAAAGAGAAGCAACAAGAATTATACATTGAAGCAAGCTGAAGCAGTGAAGAAGACGACGGCTGAATCCGTGCCACGGCTATTGAGAGACGGAGGAGAAGAAAGAAGTCAGAAATGGCAATATCGTGAGTCTTTGCATGATGTGCGGTCTTGTTACAATCATCGCTTTAGAGAAAGCCTTAGCCAAAGTGCAAGGAAAGGAGGACAAGTTAAGGAAAGACGAACAAAGATTCCACGGCATAAGACGTCCAGATTATGTAAAGTCGATCTCATTAGGATCCTAAGGACGTTGTTTTCTTTCAAGCCCAATCCCCCCTTCCTTTTGTTGCCTACATTGTTGCTGTTTTATAAAAAGGGCGCTCACGTACTCACTAAAGCCCGGTATGCAGTTCTGCATAGTTTTCGCCTTCTCTCACGGATGCAGCCGTGGCCGTAGGAAATGCGCAAAATTTTAACGAAAGTTTTGCAATGCAGGCTTCGTTGGTAGGTAGGGCAATGCCGCAAAAGATAGTAACGAAAACTCTTCTCAGTAAATGATGCCGTTTTCTACGAAGGCATAAACGAAAACTTTCTGGCCTGCCGGGGCGTAGCCAGAAATTTTTTTTTCGGGGGGGGGGGGGGGTTCAACCATACTTTATGTATGTCTGTGCGTGCGTTTGTATGTGCGCGTGTATATATACGCAAGCCAAACTGAAAAACTTTGGGGGGGGGGTTGAACCCACCAACCCCCCCCCCCTGGCTACGCCCCTGCTGGCCTGGTTTTATTGACAATACGCATTCAATTTCTGTATGAAATATTCAGCTAATGCTGCTGTTAGATCTTGATAAAAAAGTATGACTAATAGTACCATGAAGGAGGGAGGAGGAGCAAAAGAAAAACGGAAGTACAGGGAAGTTAGCTAGTTCTCAGACCAGCTGGCTACCCTGTGCTGGGGAAAGGGTTAAGGGGAATAAAAGATTATACAAAAGATATGTTACAAATATGAGAAGAAGTAGGAGAAGAAAAAGAAAAAAAATGAGAACAATAATACGATAAACGACGCTCCTTAGAGTCTGTATCTGAGGCCAGTTGCCCGCAAGAGATGCAACGACACTCTCAAAGTCTTCCGTGTCAACGATGGTCTCGGCCAGTGTCAAGACCTTTTCCCCCGTAAATGTGTGATTGTCAAGTCTATTCACAAGTTTTTGACAGTTCTTTTCTTGGTGCACTGAAGCGAGGTCACTTGCAGAGAAGAGTGGCGATTGCCTCCTTGCAGTTGCAGATATCACGTGTCGGGCTGCTGGCAATTCCGATTCGCATGAATAAGCATTCGTGAAAGCCACCCCGAGCCACAGGCGCCACAGGAGGGTCTCTTCAGCTCTAGTTATTCCCGACGGAAGACGAAGCTCTAGATTCGGGTCCAAGTTGTGAAGACGGGCTTTGGTAAATTTCGTCGAGTTCCACTGTGCAAGTGTCAACTCACGTGCCAGAGAACGAAGCCTTGTAGCGGCGTCTCTTCTTGATAACGGTATAGCTGCGCAATGGAGAGCATCATGAGGAGATCGGGTGGCTTCATCTGCACAGTCATTTCCGTAGATACCGCAATCGGTCGGCATCCACTGGTAGGCTATGTTGAGCTGCTTCTCTATAGAGCGGTGATGGAGCAGTCTTATGTCAACGACGAATTATTCATTTCGTCCATGACAATATGGCGACATAATGCATTGGAGGGCCGTTTTGGAGTCGGAGAAGACTGACCATGCCTGTGGTGTTCTTCAACTACGAACTCTAGAGCAGCACGGATGACAGTGAGTAATACAGCCGTTGATTATATTAAATGCGGTGCCTTGAATTTAATGGTGATGGATTTGTCGGGAATGACCACTGCCCCTGCTGAGCTTGTAGAAAAAACTGAACCGTCCGTCTGAATGCGAAGGCGTCCACTGTGCTTTTTATGCAGGTACAGTAACGCGTCTTGTTGTAGGGCCTAATATTACGACTGTTTTTTTTTTTCTTTTGTATTTCAGGAATATTTACCAGAGCTTCCAGTGCATGTAGACAGCACAACGGTAACGGTGCTCTTGCTGCGTGCGTGTAGTTCGTGAGAATCACTGTGCGATGCGAAGCAATAATACCGCTAACGCAGAGTATGACCTAGAAGTTGGAAGTGAGGCGAGGTGGTGCGATGGAATGCGGGCGGCATGTCTTATGTGCATTCTTAAAGCATCGACGCGAATGACATGTTGTGATTGGGTGATCACGAGCGATGACGACAGTCGCTGTTGAGGACGCGTATCTGGGAAGCCCAAGGCTTATTCTTAGTGCTTGAGCTTGAATCGACTGGAGGACGCGTACGTTTGTTCTTCGGGTTCTGCTCGGCACAGTTAAGCTGTAACGCATGAAGCCGAGGAAATGTAGAGTATACATTTCTAGCATCACTCAGACAGATGCACCCCACTATTTTCCCGCAGAAAACCTTAGGACCTGGGGGATCAGGGTGAGTTTCTTATTTATACAGATGATGTGAGGGCTCCCTAACAAGTCACGGTCTATTATTGCTCCCAGGAAACTGTAGGTCTTCTCATAGCTGATAGTGCGCCCATTGATTCTGATGACGTAAGGGGTCATTGCCTTGCGCTTATGTGCAACCAGTGAGCATTTCTCAGACGACAGCTCCAGCCTCCGTCTTTGGAGGTAGTTTGACGTCCGTGTAGCCGCTCTCTAAAGCCTGGCTCGTACGTGTAGGCGCGTCACCCCTGACGCCCAGATGCAGATGTCATCTCCGTATTTGACAGATGTACGGATCTCGGGATGTCATGAATAAGGCATCAACAACAAGATGTCAACATGACAAAGGAAGAAGGTGAGCGCAAAGTTAGAGTGCGAGGCTCAGCACTGCACCTTGAGGTACGGCACAAGTACAATGATGCGTTTTCGTACCATCTTCCATGAAGTACCATCAAGTATACCTATGAGTGAACACGTAACAACGCAGCACTGGCCTAGAAGATATTTCTTTACATTGCCGCGACAATGTGCTACAGTGCAACCAGAGCACGAATCAGGTATCACAGATACTTTAAACCTAATGGTAGGGGTATGCGAATACCCGAAACGTTTCAATAACCAATCGAATAGCCTTGTATTCAATTCGGTACTCGAATCGAATAGGGCATATGGAAAAACCGAATATTTATGAAATACTTTTTCGAATAAGGAGCACCTCAAAGGAACCAAAGTTGGAACAGTAAAGCATAACCTTTCTTGTCTCAATCACAGAATTGCGAGGGGTTATCTAAAAGTTTTAATTGTTATGGTGAAATAAAATAATAAAATAGTCACTTGCAGTGGTCAAAGTTGGTTCTTCTCCACGTAGTTTCCATGCAGCCACGCATTTTTGCCAGCTTCTCTGCACCTGTTTCAAGCTCTCGTTGTAGACGTCCTCCGCTTTGCTCGAAAACACTTATACCACTTCGAAAAAGACATCCTCTCTGTCGTGAAATCGCCGAACACGAATTGGTGTCGTCATGTTCGGAAAGAGTAAGAAGTCGCTTGACGCAAGATCAGGTAAATAAGGTGGATGCTGCAAAAGTTCATAGCCTAATTGGCGGGCGGCGACAATGGATACTTCCGCACTAACAGTGTCAAGTTCTTCTGGGAAAAGTCGTAGTGAGTTTGCTTTTGAAGAGGTGTCAACAAGCGAGATCCCCAGCGTGCAGACACCTTATTCACTTGCACTTCCTGAGGAATATTCCTCCACGCAGTTCCGTAACCTAGTCCAGTCTCCGCCTTTACTCTTTCCATGGTCGATCTCCTCTCGTCGAGGGTAGCGGCTTGAACTTTGTTTACCATGACAAGGTCATCCTTGATTGAGAGCCTACACGCTCGTAGCTCGTCTTTCAGGGACACATGACGACTATGATAGTTCTTCCACCTCACAACCACGTCATATGATGGGTTTTTATCCCAATAGACAGCTTTCATTTTGTCGTTAATTTGACGTGCGTTGCTGCGCTTCAAATGGAGGAACTTTATGACACTTAGGGCTTCAAGTTTGTTCATTGTGCAAGTTGATGCCTTCTACAGGTTATGGAAAAAGCTACTTGAGACGAAGAGTTGATATTTTAACACGAAAGTGTTTTATGCAGGGCCCACCAAGACTTCAGTGACGTATTTCCGTCACGGAAATGATGTGGAAAAAAATATACACAATCAGATGGCAAAGAAAAAAAGCTACCGTCAACGGGCATCGAACCCACGACCGCTCGGTCCGCAACAACAGATGCCGGGCACGCTATCCACTGCGCCACAGTCACAGACTCTGGAGGCTTTACGAACGCGCCTTTTATATCTACCACACTCCCGGTCGGCGGGGTGGTGTTGACCTCTGGGAGTGGTAAGGTAAAGTAATTCGTCATTGTTGTGGCCTCCGCGACTAGCACCTGCAACGCGTTTACGCGTCCGTACCATTCGGCACGTTTTCAATAGAAGTTGAATTTCGTCAATGCCTTAACACACCGCGAGGTGGCGACCTTTGCCCAAGCTTCGTAAAAGCGTCAGCGTCGGCATCGCTCATAGCAACACGCTAATGCACACCAAACATAGCTCTGCGACGCGCGCCTGCCTCACCATGGCTGTAACACTGCGGTCCCCGCTCACGCGCTCGCCCCGAGAAAAGTCGCGGCCGGGCTACCGGGGCGGCGCGACGCGCTTTGCGTTTCCCTGTAGTCCTGCCGTGGTGTTCAATCACATTTTAACATGCCGCGGGATGGCGACCAAGTTCTGCGTCCAATATGCGACGCTCTTCTGGCTATCACACCTCGTTCTCTGATTACGCTTTCACCGTTAACTACTATAGCTACACAAGGGTTTGTTTAATCATTTAACATGGACGTTAGTCGTCGGGATGGGGATGTACCACCAATCATCAAAGTGGGTGCATCCACGTTAGACGGTGCTATAGCTGCCATACATCAATATACATTGTGCAAACTCTCTCATATCAATGTACAGTAAACATTCAGTTACTTCTGTAAGGGCACGCTTTACTTTCGTGTTATTCCGATTCCTATGACGGAGGGATCAACCATCTTTTTACAAGTACGCATGACAATGGTAGTGATTATGCGCAAACAGTTTTATGTAAATATCTCTATGAGTGCTTTATCATATTTGCAACTTTTGGATGCCCCCTTGTACCAAGATGCATGCAGCGAAGGAATGGTATGGACTGTAGAAACTATATTGATCACAGGATGAAGAAATTTTAAGTGTGTAGGCCTTTAGGGGCCCGGCTTGTCGTCCACCATCTCGCATCGCATGGTCACGCAGTGGTCAATGCAGGCCTAACACAAGGCTAACAATGCCTAAAGCTGGGGAGAAATAAACTAATAAGGTCTAAAATAAACAAAACAAAGAAGTATTCGCAATAATTTTCATAAAATCGCTAAAAACTCTTCTGAAGCATCTGGCTGATATCCCCGCCGTGCAAGGGAGGGCGTCACCCCCTCGGCAAGCACGTGATTTTTAAGGGAATCGTTGGGTTGCCCGTGCTACGCTCTTCCTGAGTTTTCATGGTAGTGGAGCTGCATTAGCCACGAGAATTAGAACAACACCAGGGCCTCCACAAGCACAACATTAGAGCATGAGTTAGCGCGAGATGTAGAAATACACCAAGATCCACACAAGAACTATATTAGGCCTACATTAAGCGCATAGTTTCTTATTTGTTTAGAACACTAGTGTCGCAGAAGCAACAGAGCGATCAACCCACTACATTCATCATGACAATCCTGGTGATGCTGACTCATCAACACGACTTCATGTTTGTATATGAGCTTTATTTAAAATCTGCGGACAAATTGTCATGTTGAATGCTGTAGTCACTTCTGTATTTCAGCCTGCACTTACAAAATATTTTTATAGCTCTAATTGCTGTTGTATACGGCTTGACTTAGTGTACACAACTGTGGTATTTTTTTGCTGCTTAAAAGTGCTCGAAATGTTCCTTTGATAAAGCTTGTGAATATTTGTATGAAATAAGTGTCGTGGAATCCTGGGGCTCTTTCGAAAGTGGTTACACTACCATTCTAGGGCTGCTTTGAAAATGGTTGCCTTACTGTTCGAAATCTATTCGAATAGCATTCGATTCGTATTCTTAATCGACTCGGCTTCGTCGCTATGCAATTCACAATAGATGTAGTTCTAAAATTCACTATTCGCACACATCTAGCTAATATAGATTGTTTGACAAAAATAAATAAATGAGGAGGTGATTGTACGGCTGACGTCCCGCGATGTTTCTCCTGGAGTTAGATTAAGGATATTTTTTACACAGTGACCATGAAAAAATATTCGAATGAAACATATATTTTTGCGACATAACAAGCTAGTCATTATGCCTGAATAATCTCTTTATTTCCCAAAAACGTCCCATGGCTCATTTTCTGCTCGAAGCAGACACGCATTCTTTCGTCGGAAAGCAAAATGCCGCAATGTTTTCTGGTATAAATTCAAAACTTCCGTTAAAGATTGGCCTGCGTGACGAGCATTGACTGCGATCGCACTAAATGTGCTACAAGTGGTCGTTGATGTGGCGCATTAAGTACAAAAAGTCATCAAATAATAATTAAAGTGTATATTTACGGTAAAATCTGGCTAATCGTGAGGTGAAGGTGCGCAGGCAAATAACAGATACTACGTAGATGTGAATGCAGTGGCGGGATATATTCCTCTCTCTTCGTATCTGCATTGTAGCTGACACAGCGAGGCTTCAGGTTCTTCAGCAAGAAAGATATTGCGCGACTTGACCTTTCCGCCAGCAATCTAGAATGTCTTGTTCGGGCGTGCGCCGCCACCCGTGTGCGAAATAAGGCCAACACTAGCCAGGCCAACTTCATTGATCACTCGGGGCTCGCAGCGTGCCAAGTGCGTGTGCACGTTATAACGAGGAGCAGGCCGCGCTACTGGGAATGGTAGGGTCATTATGACGTTTGAGTAGTGCATAGCATAGAACAGGATACGGCAGAGAAAACGGGAGGAAACATAATTCTCGCAACGTGTGCCTAATTTGCTCGTGTGTTTTCCGCCTTGTCATGTTCGGTACGCTACTTCATGCAGACGCACGTTAGCATGATTAGTCACTGAATCGCCCAACAGCAGACGTTTTCTTCACGGTAGAGGCAGCAGGATTTATCGCGTTTTCTTTACTTGTAAGGAGTGCGTGCAGCACTTCGTTAACAGCTTAAGCGAGCAGAAGCGCCAGCGAAATGCACTCTTCAAGTCATTATTTCTGTCGGTATTGTTTTTTGTCGCGTTCTGCTACCTTCCCTGCACAATTCCAAATGTTTGACGTACGTGCTGTAGTTGTACATGGGTAAATTCAATTAGTTTGTGAGGCTATCGACGCTACTTTTCGAGTGACCTCTTTTTTTACTTTCTCGCAAGTGATTAGGTAAAATAAGCTCATTTAAAAGCGAAGCTTACTTGGCTTATACATTGTTGGTGTTGGTCGTCTGTTGTCCATCTGTCAACCATATCTCGAGTGACAGGTACGCGAGCGTTGTTCCCGGGAAAATGGCTTATGAAGCGGCGCATGTGTTCACAGCGCATGGATACAAGCGCCATGTCTCGGAATCCTGACCCTACCGTCCTTTTTTGAAGTTTGTGTTCCGTTCTACCATGCTGCATATGACACATGAAAAATTATTGAACTGTCTTTCCCGTTGTTGCGTTGACGTTGAAACACTCACAAGGACGCGGAATATATTTGCTATATTATTATTATTATTATTATTATTATTATTATTATTATTATTATTATTATTATTATTATTATTATTATTATTATTATTATTGTTATTATTATTATTACTATTATTATTATTCTATTATTATTACATCAAAGACAAAATTTATGCTTATCACTCGAAAAACATCTAGCGTGTCTGTTCAATGCACTGTCTATTCCGTGTCGTTATGTAAGGTTTATAAGATCAGTGATGTTGGTGTCGTTGTTGATAGCACGTTAAAATTTTCTGTTCACGTTAAGCATGCTGCTATGCGTGGCCTTCGTTCTCTCGCATGTGTTTGTAGAATATCTTGAGAATTTAGTTCTCCTATAGCCCTCCACAAATTGTACACCGCAATATGTCTTCCACAACTTGAGTATGCGTCCGTGTTATGGAGTGGCATTGTCCAATCCAGTGGTAGCACCACTGAACCAGTCCAGAAAAAATTCCATAGCCTATATAACCATCGCGTTGCTAGAAATCACTCTGGATCTCGTACAAATACTGCTGGATTATTATCATTGCCATCACCTGACTGCCGACGAAATCGTTCTGATCTGTTATTTCTTTACAAGCTAGTTCACGGTATCATGTCCTGCCCTGTACTTCTCAATTGTGTTAGTTTTCGAATTCCACGTAGGTTAACCAGAGAGAATAGACCGTTTCATGTAGCCGCCTGCTTCTTCCAACACTGTACCGTTCACACAAAACGAAGGCTCTATATTGTGAATTTTCTTGATCTTGACGTTATTCATAGTGCACAGTCATTGTTTTTACCCGCTTTGCACTGTCTTGACATAGTATGGCACAATGTACAAAATCTTCTCTTCTCCGTGTTTCCGAATAGTTGTATATATGCAATGTAATTTTTCGTTGCCCTTCAATTTTTGTCCTGTTCTCTTATTTTGCTCCTCCCCTTTTGTGTTGATTTGTGTTTGTCTACGCGTTTTTTCTCTTATTTCTGACGACTGTCTGTATTGTATTGTTTATTTTTATTGTTTTATGTTCGCGTGCGCCTGCACAATGACCTTACGGTTGTTATTTTGCACGTTAAATAAATGATTGATTGATTGATTGATTGATTGATTGATTGGTTGATTATTATTACTATTATTATTGTTATTAATTATCAGCATCATCACCTTTGCTAATGGCTATGTCATGCACCAAAATTATAAAATTATTAAGTGTAATTAGACGCACACTCCCCGCATTCATCTCAGTTTTCGTGAGGTGGCTTTTTGATTTGTGCATGTTCGTCATTTATTATTTTTTTCGGTATTGTATGTGAATGATATACTGCCTAAACAAACACGATACATGACATATAAAACAATTCTACGCAATGCGCTTCACACAGTTTGCAATTACCATGCGCGATGAATGTGTAGTTTTTTTTTGCGTAGAAGTTGTTACTTTTCAAGCCTACTTGGTCCTCGCTAATGGGTTGACCATGTTTTGCCGCAAAAAGCGCTCTTTATATTACAGCAGCACTCAAGCCCGTGGCGGTGCGGTGGTAATGCTAAGGAGTGTTAGGTACCCGCCGACTGAGCTTGCCAAAGGCTGTATTTCCCCTGGTCACATAATTACAGAATTATCGTAAATTAGACACCATAGATGGAAATACGAACGTCGGAAAAATGCTGCATCGCTAGCAGCATCTCTGAGAGACGCTCTTTCAGCTGAATGGTATGTGTTTCTCTGAAGACATGTATGATAAACATTCCTACAGTGCAAGACTATGCAAGACTTTGGGGTCCGGGAGTGGCACTCACACCAGTTCTTTGGGTAAACTAGGGTAAACAGGGTGCTAAGGATACATCGCCGACATGACGCGTTCACAACCAGCATCAACGTATGGATGGATACTACCGTCCCTTTCGTAATAAGTGGTGGCCTGTCTGTCACGAAGCTAAAAAAAGCAATTTGTTTGAGGCTGGCCTAATGCTTTATCTACTTCAAATAAATTGATGTCGCTACAGGAAAAAAAAAACATGGCTGAACCCTCTTCTATAGGGCTCGTTTTAACGCGAAACGGAAACGCGTCTTCACAGAAGTAGTTCAGCGTTTGTTGTGCATTCTTTCGTCCCAAGGGCGAAGGAGCCAATGCTATAGCAACAAATTGTAATGTCACGCGAAGAACGGCAAGCAGCTCGAAACTTGCAACGCGCTGCTCAAGCAGAAAGGACCCACGGAACGAACATACACAGGAAGAGCGCGAACAAAATGTCACAGTTGTAACTTATTTCAGTGTGAGCAGCGTGCTTCTTTCGCAAAAGTGGCCGCTACAGTGAGCGAAGTGACCGTCATGCTCGCAATGCAAACTTGCGGTGAGAGCACAAGACCAGGGGCGTAGCCAGAAATTTTTTTCGGGGGGGGGGGGGTTCAACCATACTTTATGTATGTTCGTGCGTGTGTTTGTATGTGTGCGTGTATATATACGCAAGCAAAATTGAAAAATTTCGGGGGGGGGGGTTGAACCCCCCCAAATCCCCCCTTGGCTACGCCCCTGCACAAGACGTATAAACCACCGCCATCACGACATAAGCGCGCGCGCACGAGCGACCACGCACCGTAGAGGCGCGCGCTCATCGAGCCGTTCGCGCCATATCGCTAGTGATAACGAAAACACGCTAATGTATCACCGCCACTGGCAAATGGTGTATATAAATAGCTCGCCGTTAGCATTGCGAAGAACGTGCCGTCTGTGGCCGAATCGTCTTCTGCCGCGCGCTGAGGAGCGAGGGGTTGTAAGTTCGACTCCCGGTGACGGAACTTTTCCTTCTAGTTTATTCTTTGTCATCTGTAAGTCCTTATATTTTACAACGTCATATCCATGACGGAAATACGTCAGTGGAGCAATGGTGGACCCCGGCATAAAACCCTTTCATGTTTAAAAAAAGGACGCAAACTATGTGCCCCTTACGGCAAAATGACCTACCTTATTTTTTTCATAATTTATTTTGCCGTTTCTTTCTACTTTTCCCCCATCAATCGTGTAACCGTCTGTTAGTTATTTCTATCGCGAACATATCTACATTTCCGTTGTTTTCCCTAAGTACCACTGCTTCATGCAGGGTAGTGCCCAGTCATACACCCTGTTGGATATCTCCCCGTTCAATTAGGGCATGCTCCGTACTTTCCTTAGCTTACCCACAGCATCTATACATTTTTCTTCTTGTTTACTGAATCTTGCTTTTTAACCACGTGTTCTAAGGCAACCTGACCTCGCTCCAAACATTTAAGTAGTTCTCTTTGTATTATCATACACGCCTCCCTCCGTTTTCGTCTTTACCGTTTCGGCAGTTATTCAGAGCCCGTTTTTTTTTTTCATCGTTGCTATCCAATATATTGCTACGTAGCTAACTCATCAAGAGCCAGACATTCTGCATACAGAAGACGACAAAGAGGACAGGCCTGTCGGTCTGCTGTGGGTGCTGTCCTCCATCTTGACCGATGCTGTGCACATCAGTGCAAATACACTTGTAAATAGTCACGCCTCGTGTCATTTTACGTAACATCTTTGTGGTGGAGGCGCTGGTTGTTCCCTGTACCCATCACGAAGCTCCGCAACGGCCGCATCATCGCGGGTCCGACCATGTCACAAGTTGACGGAACATCGTCGTCACCGCCTGCCCCTCCCGTGGCTTCGACCTACGTAGTCCTACCTCCTGCTCGTGATCCTGGCGTATTCTCCGGACAGGATGGCGTTGACATTGACAAATGGATCAACCTGTATGAACGCATCAGCGCCAGCTATAGGTGGGACCCGACCCTTATGCTCGCCAACGTACTTTTCTACCTTGATGGCCCACCGCGGGTGTGGTTCGAGACGCACGAATCTGACATTACGAGCTGGGAATCTTTCAAAGAGAAGATCCGCGACCTTTTTGGCAACACCGCTGGACGGCAGGTGGCTGCGCGGAATCAACTGGCAACTCGAGCACAGACCTCTACGGAATCGTACGTCGCGTACATTTACGACGTCATCGCCCTTTGTCGCCAGGTTGATGAGCACATGCCTGAGTTGGAGAAGATATCGCATGTGCTGAAAGGTATCGCAGACGATGCCTTCAACCTGCTTGTTTATACCAACGTTGCCACCGTCGACTCAATCATCAAAGAGTGCCGACGGTTTCAACAAGCCAAGAGCCGCCGTATAACTCAGAGATTTACGCGGCTTCCCAACACGGCCGCAACCTCATCTTGTGAAGCCGCTCCCCAGCCGCCCACCTATGACAATGTCACACGCATTGTTCGTCGCGAGATTGAAGCTGCCTGTCCTGCTCCCATTCAACCACCCGTTTTTACAGCACACACCACTGACCCTTCACAGCCATCGGTGGCCTTCATTCAAGCTGTGGTCAGGCAGGAGTTTGCAAACCTCGGCCTTCCTTCAGCATGTCCCCTGACTCGCCCTGTAGTACCGCCTTACTCCCCAGGCAACGCTCGCCGATCCTCTCCTACAGTGCCCTTCCGCAACCCTACGGAATGGCGAACACCCGATGACCAGCCTATCTGCTTTTCCTGTCACCAGCCAGGGCACGTTTCTCGCTATTGCCGTCGCCGCTGGTCAAACCCACCACGCCAGACCTACCCTACCTACATGCGCCCTACCACTTCTACACGTTCAGCCGCTGCACCCTCCAATTTCTACTCGTCCTCTCACGAACCTCTCACCAATGACGCTACTTCGCCCGTTCGCCGCTACTCCCGCTCGCCGTCGCCGCAACGCCGCCAATCCCGCTCTCCGCAGCCTCGACGCTTTCCCTCGCCGACCTTCTCTGGACGCTCGCAGCAGGAAAACTAGATATTGCAGCTTATGGAGGTGAAGCTGCAATACCGTCGACGCCTACAAATCCTCTACTGACGCTGCCCACACACCACAGCCTGCTTGAAGTAAAAGTCGACAATGTTCCTGTGACCGCCCTCGACAATGTTCCTATGACCGCCCTGTGACGCGCACCTGTCTATTATGAGCGCCCCTCTACGCCGCCGTTTGCAGAAGATTATGACGCCGTCCACGACACAGGCAATACGTGTTGCCGATGGTGGTACTGTAGAAGTAATCGGAATGTGCACTGCTCGTGTCAGCATTGCCGGTCGTCACACCGTCGTCCTTTACGCCGTTCTAGCTCGTTGCCCTCATGACCTCATCCTTGGCCTTGATTTCCTTTCGGCACACTCGGCCTTAATTGACTGTTCTTCTGGTACACTCAGCCTCGATCTTCCTCTTCTCGCCGATAACTGTGAAAAGCCCGTCAGCCGCTTGAGCCCAACCACTTTTGTTCGCCTGCCACCTCGAGCAGTGACGTACGTCTGTTCGTCATCGACCCCTCCAGTTCCCGACGGCGACTACATCGTTACACCTATAACAGACGCACGACTTACGCGCAATATTACTGTGCCGCATACCATCGCCACCATAGTGGATAACTCCGTCTTCCTTCCGCTCCTCAATTTCGGCCTCATCCCCCAAGTGTTGCCCTACCAGATGTCGCTCGCGCAACTCACAGCTATAACCGACGATGGCATCAACGTTGTCGCCGTAACTGCTCCGGACCAAGCTGAAGTCTCACGGTCGCCCGGTTCTGACGCCGCCATTTTTCGAAACATGATTGGATCAGACCTTTCTGCTGATCAGGCCGACACTCTCTCTCAGGTCTTGGCCTCCTATAGTGACATTTTCGACATCCATGATCGTCCCTTGGGCCAGACTAAGATTGTCACTCACCGAATTAACACCGGTGACTCTGCACCCATCCACCGTCGGCCTTACCGCGTGTCTGCATCAGAGCGAGCAGTGATTCAAAAAGAAGTGGCCAAAATGCTAGCGAAAGATATCATCGAGCCATCGTCTAGCCCTTGGGCCTCCCCCGTGGTATTAGTAAAGAAGAAAGACGGCTCCTGGCGTTTCTGCATTGATTATCGGCACCTCAACAAAATTACCAAGAAAGACGTGTATCCTCTTCCACGTATCGACGACGCACTCGACTGTCTCCATGGCGCCACCTTCGTTTCATCTCTCGACCTCCGATCTGGCTACTGGCAAATTGCTGTAGACGACATGGATCGTGAGAAGACCGCATTCGTTACCCCTGACGGCCTTTACCAATTCAAGGTCATGCCCTTCGGTCTTTGCAACGCTCCAGCAACCTTCGAGAGAATGATGGACACGCTGCTTCAAGGATTTAAATGGTCGACGTGCTTGTGTTACTTGGACGACGTGATCATCTTCTCACCCACCTTCGCAACACACCTTGAACGCCTTTCGACCATTCTATCAATATTCCGACAAGCTGGCCTCCAGCTCAATTCCTCGAAGTGCCACTTCGGTCTTCGTCAAATTACTGTGTTCGGCCACCTCGTTGACGCTTCCGGTGTACGACCAGACCCAGCCAAAGTCCGCGCTGTAACGAACTTCCCCGTTCCTCGCTCTGTCCATGATGTTCGCAGTTTCGTGGGCCTGTGCTCGTACTTTCGCCGTTTCGTGAAAAACTTCGCGGCACTCGCACGCCCACTCACTGACCTTCTCAAACAAGACGTCCCGTTTTGTTGGGGTCCTCTCCAAGCTGATGCTTTCTCTCGGCTAATCACCGCTCTAACGACACCACCTATTCTTGCACATTTTGACCCCGATGCTCCTACAGAAGTGCGCACAGACGCTAGTGGTCACGGCATCGGCGCAGTATTGGCCCAAACGCAGCGGGGCACTGATCGTGTTATTGCGTACGCAAGTAGGCTCCTCTCGATGTCTGAACGGAACTACTCTATAACAGAACGAGAATGCCTTGCCCTTGTCTGGGCGGTTTCAAAATTCCGCCCTTACTTGTATGGCCGCCCATTCCGTGTCGTGACAGATCATCACGCGCTCTGTTGGCTTTCTTCACTGAAGGACCCTACTGGACGACTTGGTCGGTGGGCGCTGCGTCTTCAGGAGTACTCCTACTCAGTTGCCTACAAGTCTGGACGCCTCCATCTGGACGCCGATTGCTTGTCCCGTTACCCTGTTGAACAGCCAGACGGATCGGTCATCGAGCCTAGCGCCAGCGTCATGTCCATGTCTCAGTTTCTTCAGATTGGTGACGAACAACGTCGCGATGCTTCCTTGCGATCACTCATTGGCCGTCTCGAATCTGCCCCTAACGACGCGTCACTCCGCATGTTCGTCCTCTTGAATGGCACGCTGTACCGTCGTAGCGTTCTGCCCGATGGCCCTGAGTTACTTCTCGTCGTGCCTAAACATCTGCGTTCAACTGTCCTGCATGAGCTTCACGACGAGCCCACTGCCGGCCACCTGGGCATATCTCGCACGTACGACCGTGTCCGGCGCCGCTTCTTTTGGCGCGGTCTCGCCCGGTCCGTTCGACGTTACGTGGCCTCCTGCGATAAATACCAACGTCGGAAGCGACCTGCCGCACCCCCTGCTGGACTCCTCCACCCGATCTCCATCCCTACCGAACCTTTCTTCCGTGTTGGTGTAGACCTTCTCGGCCCTTTTCCTGAGTCCAACTCTGGCAACAAGTGGGTCGCCGTTGCTATAGACCATGCGACCAGGTACGCCATCACTCGAGCGCTCCCCACCAGCACTGCTACTGACGTTGCCGACTTTTTGCTCCACGACGTCATTCTACACCATGGCGCTCCTCGTCAACTGCTCACCGATCGTGGCCGCGCATTTTTGTCACGAGTAATTGACGATCTTTTACGCTCATCCTCAACGCAGCACAAGTTGACTACTTCCTACCATCCCCAAACAAATGGCCTCACCGAGCGCCTAAATCGCACTCTCACGGACATGCTCTCCATGTATGCCTCATCTGACCACCATGACTGGGACCTGGCGCTACCTCACATGACCTTCGCTTACAATTCATCGCGTCATGATACCGCCGGTTACTCACCTTTTTATATGCTCTATGGCCCTGATCCGACGTTACCACTGGACACCCTACTTCCGGCTACTACATCTCCGCCGAGCGAATACGCACGGGATGCTATCGCTCGTGCAGATTACGCGCGTCAGATCGCCCGCTCTAGGCTGTCGGCTTCACAAGCAACCCAGAAGACCCTCTACGACAGCAGGCATGTCGACGTTCATTTCTCGCCTGGTTCCCTCGTTCTCCTGTAGTGCCCAGTTCGTCGTGTTGGCCTGTCCGAGAAGTTGTTATCCCGCTACATGGGTCCATACCGTATCGTCCGCCAGGTAACGGACGTCACCTACGAGATCATTCCCGTCTCGGAGACTAACCCGCCTGCAAACACGCCCAGTGACGTAGTGCACGTCAGTTGGCTCAAACAATACCGCCCTCCTTCTGAAGAACATGTTTAAAGTGCACCGAGACGGCGCTTTTACCGCCGGGGGTTATGCTACGTAGCTAACTCATCAAGAGCCAGGCATTCTGCATACCGAAGACGACAAAGAGGACTGGCCTGTCGGTCTGCTGTGGGTGCTGTCCTCCATCTTGACCGATGCTGTGCACATCAGTGCAAATACACTTGTAAATAGTCACGCCTCGTGTCATTTTACGTAACAATATCATCTCCGCCTCTCTAGCGTTTCGATTAACGCTCGTTGTTGCCATGTCACTTACGTTGCCAACTGTGTACTTGCTGGTATGTCTCCTACTTTTTTTTTCACTGTGAATCAACGCTGTTCCTATCGAATTACCGGAGCACTTTCCTTGCCTGTCTTCTGTCCTTCGTACCTCTTTTTAACGCAATAGCGGTAAATAGCTCGTTTCGCAGAAATTTCGATGTCGGCGGCGTCGGCGTCATTGGATGTGTGCAAAAAAAATCACCGTTGTGCGTGAGGGGACATTCGAGGCAGATGCAAATAAAGAAATAATAAAAAACATTCGGTTCGAGTGGGATCGCGAATACGAACCTGCGACCCCTTGCTCCGTGGTGCGATTCGTTCAGCCGCTCAGCCACTGCGCATATATCCTCCGGTACACTAACGGCTAGCTATTTATATACAGCATTTAGCGTTGGTGGCACTCACATCTCGGAGGTTCTTCAGCGGCTGGACGAAAATCCCGCAACATGGAGCAAAGGGCCCAGGGGCGTGCTTTCTCCGTCGCGCCGCGTGCATGGATATAGGAGCCGGCGCGCGCCCGCACTTTCACAAAATTAAATGGTTCAGATTGATCTGTGTCCATGTGTTGCTTCCATCTCATGTAGTAATCTCATATAGCTGCAGACCTCAAATATCGCTTTTATAGCACTAGGCAAGCAATTTTATTGAACCCAAAGGCACCGCTGCTTTCTATTTCTCGGCAATACTTTCGTTAGAATCTTTTCCTGCCTGTTTATCCTCTTAAACTAGCGAAGGCGATGAATATGCAGAGAGATCGCGATTGAAGCAGCTTTAATAGTTTACGTAGATTATATCCATGCCTTTTCTGTAAGGGCCTCGCTCTGTGTCGATATCTGTAGGTCAGGCACCTGCAATGGTACGTGTAAATGCGAGGTAAGATTGAATAAGGGCTCACGCCTCTCTAATAGTTTCTTGCGTTTTAATGAACGTGTCTGCAGTGTACACCACCCTACAACAGTCTGTGTCCCTTACGACTGTCCCCTACACTTTGCCACAGCGACATGTGGTTCCCGTATGTCACAATGCGTAGCCGTCACTGTCTGTATAATTGGCTTACCTGACGTTATATAAGTTATCAGCCCATTACATGCAGTATCTGTCGTCATTCCGATAACAAGGCCAATAACTTCCCTGTCACGCCTTTATCAGATTGAACCAGGTTGTCTGCAGCAAAGAACAAGCAGCGGTGGCGTTGTCGTAGCCGCGATGTTGTACTGCCAGCACCTTATAGGGCTGCGTGCGTGAAGTTGCGTGCGAGCTTTTATTAGGCAGTAGGTAGAAAGCCTTACAAGATCGATAAAAATAGGTCGCGATGCTTCGGGCGAAAAGCCCTACACAAGGGAAGTTATGGGTGCTGCGATTTAAGCGTGACTAGGTGTGGAGGGAACAAACACTAATAGCCATAACCGATTTCTATTCAATAGTGAAGCAATTTTATGTTTTACAAATGACATTTATTTCTCGATCAGTATTATGTAGGTGGCAGGTGCAATGTGCAAAGAATTTATGACAGTGTTTAAGTACGACAAAAACCCTTTTTCTTAGCGCCCTCTGAGAGAGGGGCACCTTTAGCATTTAGCAGTACTTTCAGCATTTCTTCAACTTTACTAATCTGTTCGCGCTCAGTCCCTGTCATGAGACCAGGGTTTAATTCTACACCACCAGACAAGAGCAGTAACTTCTGCGAGACCAGATGATAACCCTCCATAATGAACAAATTCAATGCCACAGCCACACACTCGCGAGCAACAATATGCACGTCCAGATAAGCCGTTCGGCGTTAATGGGACATGTTGTGCACATACGAATCAGTAGTCCGAAAGCGAACATAGTTCTTTTTATTAACTGCATAATTTGCCAGGAAAAAAATGCCTAACTTATTCAATACAGATGAACCAATTTCATCACTTGTCGTTCTCGAAAGTTCACGACGATATAAAGGCACGAATATTACCGTTACAATGAAAATATTTTTGTATGATATGTATGAGTAATGAACAGCAAAATGGCATTATTTGAAGTTTGTAGACAGGAGGAAACTATTTTTGAAAAAAAAAAGTAAAATATGTGACATTTTATATAGGTTGCAGTATTTGCCAGTTTTTGTCTCCTATGCCAATGGAGCTAGCGTTTGGAAACTTGAGGATCTGTCAGAGCATAAGGTTTTCAATATTTTTGCTGAATTTTTTTGCTGTATCGCCAATACATGTATTTATAACTGGTCTCAAATTTAAAATACTGGCGAAAGTTAACCGCATTGAAAAATTGATATTTAAAAATCCCCGTCTTCTATTTTTCTTAAAATCCCGTAAAGAGGCCCTCTCAGACAATGGGAAGCGAATATAAAGAAACATGTTGCAATATTTTGTTTGGAGCGATAATATTGTTTATACAAATCAGAGCTTTTCGAGAATGCTCTGAGGCAATAAGAACGTGAGAACTCGGAATAAAAGAACTGTGCATTAGCTTGTCACTCGTCTGAACGTGGCCATATTTGCAAAAGAAAGGCAGTTTTGGTCAATGGGATGACCGTTTTAAGTGCGATGTTGCACAACACCTAATTTTGCGATTTTAGATGGAGCTTTGAGACCTCAAATTCTTGGACTTTTCTCGACCAGATGCACGCGAAGTTGGTCAAGAGAGTTATTGCCGAATCATGTCTTGAAAATGCGTTAAAAATATTGCGTGGATCTGGTCTAAGTTCCCTCAGGCAATTTAAGAGATTTGATGCTGCTGGGTACACACAAGAAATAATCACGGCGGTGGCTCAAGTTATGTACGGTACCATAAAAAAAAACAAAAAAAAAACGTGTCGATATTGCAGTGGCCGGATAAAGCACCAGGGAAACGTTGCACAATCAAAGGAAAAGGTTTGCAGTTATCCATTACATTCATCCCATTCCCCACAAATTAAGGAATGTGGGTGTAAAGGCGAATGTAAAGCTCGTGATGTCGGCGCCCAAGAAATTGTCAGGCTTATGCAAAATGACATGCCCAACTGCCAAAGAAAAACGCAAGTGTTCCACTAATCGTCGCATGCCGTTTGGAGAATACAAAGAAGCTGTTGTTTATTCGTTTCCTTTGACATGTGGCAGTAGATATGTGGGACAGACCGGCCGTTGCCTCAACGACTGCAAGGAGTAATCGGGGTGGTTTACGGGGTCACGTGGCGGAGCACTGCCGAAGCTGCGGATGTACAGGGTCGACCACATCTAAGCTGAACACCTCATTGGTATTCAAACCGGTAAAACTAGAATGTTTCTTATACTTCACGAGTGCAATGCCCGTTATAGAACGTCTAATCATGGAGTCGACAAACACAGTAATGATTTTCCGAATTATGTATTAAACAACAGCTTCAATGAGGTCTTGAATACTAATGAGGTGTTCAGCTTTGATGTGGTCGACCCTGTACATCTGAATTTGAAAAGTGTGCAATGTTCTACCTTAATGTCGACCAAAGAACAAGGGAAAGAATAGAAGCAACAGAAATGGCCAAGGTTGATCACCAGTGCATCTGTGCTGTTGAGTACCCAGTCTAAGAAAGAATTGTGCTATCTAGGTGTAGCTTGTGATAGCGATAGGCAAATCATCTTGTGCAAGTTTTCGGTTTTCAATGTTACCGATGCTTTTTATCTTGTATATCTTTAGGGTTTCGTGATTTGTGGAAGCTTAGCGGCGCAGGCGCGCTTACTATCTTAAATTGTCCAAAAAATGAAAATTTAGCTGGAAGTTAGAGCTTTTGTGTGTCGTAGCTTTATTGGTCCATTGTCTCGGAAGTTTACGGTGAACAAATTTCATTAATTACCGACCAGCCCAAGTCTGCAGATTGCAGCCTATGTAGCGTGCTCTTACTAGAAAGAGCTATGCGCTTCTGGACATCGCTGCTAAGACAAATGCAGCGCCGAAAAGTGGAAGCACTTCTGCCAAGCTTGTCCACCTACTTCATACAGATCCCGACACTGGCGTGAGAAGCATGGGCTATGGTCATAGTGCTAAAACTGCCTTTCTCGTGCTGCCACGTGCGCTTATTTCCTTTATTGTAATGTAACAAGCTTCACCCGCAAACGAAACTGTTACAAGTTCCGTTCAGACGAGTCGCAAGCTTATCACCACTTTTCTTTTTTATTCCGGTTTTTCACGTTGTTATCGCCTCAGCGCATCTTCTGAAAGCTCTGACTTGTGGACAATATTATCGCTGCAAACAAAATAACGCAACATGTTTCTTTATATTCTTTTTTTGTTGTCTGCGAGCGTCTGTATACGGGATTTTAAGAAAAATCGAAGATGGGTATTATTTAAACATAAATATTTCAATGCGGATAACATCAGCCAAAATTGGATGATTGAGGTCAGTTACAAAACTAGGTATTAGCGATACAGCAAAAAATTTAGCGAAAATATTGAACGCATTATGCTCTCAAAGATCTCCAAACTTTGAAACGCTGGCTCCAATGACATAGGAGAAAAAATTCTCAAATATAGCAACTTATATAAAATGTCACATATTTAGACATTTTTTAAAAACTCTTTCCTTCCGTCTACAAGCTTTGAACAATGCTACTTTTCTCAACATTTCGCATACGTTGGACAGGAAAGAATGTTTTAATTGTAACGGTATTATTTGTGTTTGTATGTCGTCGTGAACTTTCGAGAACAACAGGTGATGAAATTGGTCCATCTGTATTGAATAAGTTAGGCATTTTTTCCCTCGCAAACTGCAGTTAATAAAAAAACTAAGTTCCCTATCGGGCTACAGGGTGGTAGGTGCACAATATATAAAACACTGAGTCAAATCTTAAATACCAATTTCCGGACCCATGTCAATCTCTCGTGGGATCACCCATCTTCTTGTGCCGTATAGTGTCAATGTGCCTGCGCTAATTATTAAAGGACATGGCTCGACAGCTATTCTTTTATTCAGCTATCAAGGCCAAATTCTGTCATGACACTTGGTCACTATGAGTGTACAGATACACAGATATGAACGCGGATATTCGAGATGGCCGACAACCGCAGTAAAATTTCTTTTTGGCCTAGTTGGTTCATATTCCTAGAAGAACATTTACAGCGCAAACGCAAAGGCGCACCAAAAAGAAAGAAACGACACACACAAGCGCTGACTATCAACTGACTTTATTACGGCGATTGTCAATGCATTTATACCTCCAAGGCAGCCTTACCGCACATGCGCCACGCAATCAACATAACAAAAGTGAAACAGAGTGGAAACAATGAACCAGTGTATTACATACGCGATGAAATGAAATCAAACTCAGATTAGTGCAGGGACAGATGATTGCAGGGACAACTGTGAGGCCCGGTTTGAAGGGGTGTCGATCCTTGGCAGGAGCCACAATGATCATGCGCGGCTGTCTCTAGAAGCCTATCGTATCAGAAAAAGGACTCATCTTTGCATAAGCGACACGTCTCTGTCCCTGCACACGTCTCTGGCCTGAGTGGAAGAGGTGGAGGTAGTTTTGGATGTGGTTCGCGTGGCGACGAGGCTTTGGAGGCGTACAGATTAACATCAACCATATCTGCATGCAGAAGCCGCATGTATATGAAGCTTCTGAGGCTATTGGAATCTCTTGAACCCAAGAAAAATGGGGGGTCCCAATTGTTCTATTTCGCTGAATGTTAGCTGCTCCTTCTCCTTTTGTGTACACTTTATTCATTCCTCTTTATTAGGAGCCTGTAATAAATGGTTAAATACGACCTCTTGTAGTAGTTATTGACATTAAGAATTGTATATTAACAGTTCGATATTCACATACAATGCGTAGTGTAAAAATGAACTTTTTAGAAGCATTGTTAACAACATAAGGGCAGCTCACGATGCAGACGACGCACGCTTTCTCTGAGAGCGGTCTCCGCAAACAAGATTTCAAGAAAGTTACCGCTTTGAAGCCTAACCATTCAATACCCGACGAAATGCATGCAGTACACTGTGAAACATATCCAGCAGAGAACATTTGTTTTCACTAGTCGTCATACGTTGAAGAGTCATTCTGAGTATGTGTTTTTCATTTGCCGTTAAAGTAGTCCCTTGCAAATTGTTTGGTACGTCAGTTGAAGTGAAGCTTCGAGAGCTGATACCCCGTTAAGCATCTCACTGATCCACGCCCACTGACACTGTGCTACCGAAATTGGATCCGCTCGTTGAAAGCGTCTGCTGCACCTGCCACTCTTTGACGTCGCTTCACTTCCTCTATCTGCGCTTTGCCGCTGAAGTGGAAAGCATGTTGTATGGATCTCGAGAGTCTGAAGAGATCTTTACGTGCATTAGAGCGAAATCTTCAAACGAATTTAGCAATTGAGATGGGTGGAGCAGGTGTTTTTTCGTGAGGACTATGGTCGAGGCAGATGCTCTTTCTTTTTTTTTCATTTCGTAAACGAGTACAGCCAAATTTGGGACTTTGGGCGTCAGCGGATGAAAGCGGGTCAGACTGGGATCAAAATTTGGCTCCGCTTTCAGAAAATCTTATGAGCCGTTCGGGACATGTGCCGTTAGTCGTGCCTGTTTACAGCACGAAAGTGGTAACAAGAGCCTTTCGCCAGACCAGTAAGACCCGTTACATTCGGTTTTCAGTTTGTACCCTGCTGATGCTTCTGTGCTAATGAGCTCATATCTTCATGATGAATATAGCTTTTTGACTCTTGAACTCTGTGATTAATTTGCACAACTGATGTGCAGGTGTCAACAAAATATTTTTAAAAAGAATGAGATTGTTGCCGCATATTTATGGAGCCGTTCTGTTCCGTTTTATCGAAACTTGAAGTGCCGTGGAGCGGTTAATGAATGCAATACCCCAGCTACCCTATTTGTCTGCGCCCTGTGAGAAAAAAATTGCACCATTTCCCGCTAACGGGGACCATGAGGCGATGCGAAGCCGGAGCACTTGCACGATCGCGTTCCGTTGGCGTTCGCTGGGCATGCTACCGACCTCGCGTCTTGCAACGCGAAGAGGAACGCTACGCGCGTCTTGTCTTCTCTCTAGCCTGGCCGTTAATTCTCACAGGGCGAGCGGGGAACGCGGTCGACAGGAGCGCGAGAGGGCGGCAGCGTAGGAGAGGAGAGAGAGGGGGAGGGTACGCACATGCCCTGGTGCTCATCGCGGCGTTGCGCAGGAGAGAATTTCGGCATCTCTAGCCTGCGTTTCAAAGATTGGAGAGGGGAGAGGGGAAACGGGAGAGGGGAAACGGGAGAGGAGTAGAGGAGAGGAGGTGGGGAGAGGAGGAGTGGAGAGGGAAAGTGGTGAGGGGAAATGGGAGAGGGGAAGTGGAGAGGAGGGGCGGAGAGGAGGAGTGGAGAGGAGGTGTGTGGAGAAGGTATGCGCATGCGCAGTAAGGGTGGTCACGCCGCACACCACCACCACCACCACCGGATTGAACTCCGCTATAAGATGCTTCACATCTAAAAAAAGTAGATGGTTACTATCATAGAACCACTTGGGGAGATGAGGTTGCATAAATCTTCACTTCATCTTCAGTTGAATATTCGTCAATTGCTCAAACAGTTATCTCGAATATTTCCTAAAGCTCCTGATAAGTCGAATTTCCTCGCGCAATTTTTATGCAATTTGCACGTTCACGTTGTAATGCACTGTTGCGGCAAAACCATAACTTCTGTACGTGTTTTTTTTTCTTATCATTTTTCTTCACTAATTCGCTTCGTTTTCTAGACCGTTTTTCAACGCGTGCATATACCGTTTAATCGACTCCAGTAGTTTTCGGTCAACTTCACAAGTGGTTTTCGTGATTTAGCCTACCTATACCACACAGGTTATCACTTGCGCTTTCTCGTTCAACTTCAACGAATGCTTCAACTTAGCTTTTGTGATTATGATGAATGACTACTAGATTGCGAATTATATAGACGACAAAAAAAGCGCTAGCTCGCTGAAGATATTAAGCGCATTAGCGGATAGTTTATTAAAGCACAATGCAACATTACGTTATGTGCTGATGTAATGCAATAAATAAACGAACAGAGTTATTTGGCGAGTTTATGATCTGAAATCGCGTTCGTTATTCATACACGCAAATTTATCCTGGTTCTTAAAAGACAATTTTCGCACATTGCTTGCAAAGAAAAAATAAATAAACTTACTTGATATGTGCTGATGTACTAGTTGGTGAGCCATGATGTTTGATTATGCAGCTCACAAAGAGACACAATCCCGTACACATAAAATGACGCAAGCGCAAGCGCTGTGTTTGGGTCTTTTTATGTCGGCGTGCTTTTGTGCTTTTGTGTGCGGCTTCATGAAAATAAACAAAATCGCGTATTCTGAGTAAACACATAAACCCCTTATGTTTAGATGCCATTCTTGAAAGGTAGGAAAGTCAATAATAGAGTTCGGACAAAAGAAAAAATTGCCGAAACGTCGGGAAAGATTTTAGCTATTCACTAGAGATTAAGTTTCTTTTATTTTTAACAGAGTAGCAGTCAAATGCGCCCCGCGGTGCCGCCGTCTAGGCCGCGCCGATATTCCTGGCCTGTTTAGAAGACTAGGAGTAAGGGCGCATTCGACGAGCTCAAAGTTCTTTTGAGAGATCGTTATTGCGTTAGTTACAATGCTAGGGGACCGTTAGCACTTTTTGTAGTGTTGATATTTGATATTGCTACGTAGTAGACGGCATACTTACATTCACTAAACTTTACGTTTTTAAGCGCCGGTATTGCTTAAATAGGAATGGCGAAATCGTGTTTAGCGACGACAAAACTAAAATCTGACAACTTAATTACTGTGCTCACGGCTTTGCTATTGTTGGTGAGACAGAAGAATGCGAAGTTATAGCCATCCTATATAAGGGCATGCTCGTATTGATATACGTCGAAAGAAGAGCGCTGCAGTTGAATTGTTAATGATATGTACCCTCTAAACAGTTTAATGACGCCTTCTTTCAAGGAACGATTGGCAACGCAGTAGCAGACACCATACTCGAAATATAAATAAAAAGTAGTTAATGAACAACAGAGAACGCGTTTTCAGTATTCAAGTGATCGTTAGAATAAAATGTGCTCGCTATACTTTATTGGAGGGGCATGCGACTCCAGTTCGCTTCACTTCTATGTTCCGCCACTGCTAAAATAAAGAATTATGCCGTCCATTCACAGCGTAATACACACAGCTCTCCGTCTGCATATTGCCTCGAAGTAAAGCTCCAGCCCCTCAGCCAATCAGGCTTAGTATCCTAATAACCCGCGTTTGTTTTGTACATATATACATTGTCCCAGCAGCGCTGCCACTTCCCGACAGGAGCAACAATCTCCGTTGCGGTTTATATCTCCATTAGGCAGCGTTGCTGACGGGAGCAGAACGTCGGCGCAAAAAAGGAGCCCAAGGCGTTTCTTCGCGTGCGAGAAGAAACGCCTCCCCAACAAGCGTAGCCTTTATCGACTGGCGCCCAATTACGTCCCAGAGCCAAACATTGATCTCGTGGCCTACGCGAGCACGCCACGCGGCTAAAGCAGCGGCCGGGCAATCTCTGGCCGGAAATGGCCTCTTGTACTGGCTGTGGCCTTTTAACTTATATCGTTACAGAGCCTAACGTATGGCTTCGAATAAGTGCGATGCAATGCGGTGCAAGCCGTTTGCTGAGACGTAAAGCAGCATGATAAGAAACGAAAATGGTATATTTGTGTCGTATACAAGTAGCAGCTGTTCAGCTCTCACAACAGGTTTCACTAGGACTTGCTGCTGGAGGAGTTCCAGCAAAGCAGGTGGACGAATGGGCAGTCTACTATAGTTTGATTAAAGTCGAATTATTTTGATAGAATATATAATTTACTGTTGTGCACAGCCCTCAAGCACGGTTTTTTATGAGAAAAGTTTCCATGAGATGGTTTTGAAGGAACTGTTAAATAACTTTTATTACGCGACATTTTTTATCGCACGTCAAACACTATGAACCATGACTTTTCTCGTTTATTGGAAGTCTAGTGAATTCAATTCCATTTGACTCGATGTCACTATATAAATGAGGAGACCCCGGTATATATTTCTCGATACACTGACAACTCCTTGGTGGTATTGCAGCTGCAGAAGATCAGGCAAAATAAATAAATAAAACATTCAACTAGAAATTAAGAGGAATGTAAATATATGTGACATACGCGCCAAATAACACATCTAGGTGGAGAGAACAAAGCTTCAGACACTAGCTAGTGATCTGCTTGGCGGGAGAAAAGAAAGACGTGAAAAAACACGACTTGGCAGCATGCCGCATGTTTCACCCTGAGTTTCCTGCTGGCTTTTTTTGCAGATATATAATAGTATGTTCAACCAGAGCGTTCATTGTTGCAGACTTGTTTCTTTCACTCGTATATTAGCATTTAACGAGTATATATGTGGAGCAGCGTGAGAACGTGAAATGCATTTTTAAAATGCTGCGTCCGTGCACTCAACATGTCACAGCTTGCAAGTCACGGTCGTAAGGAGTGCAATTTTAAACGCGCACGACAACGTAAACATGCGAAGCACGAGCATGCCGAAGATAGCAAATAGCCTATGCAGGACCAATTTACGATTTGAAGTCATGCGAGCTGGATGTACAAGTCGTTTACTGTTGTGTTCATTACACACGGGAGGACAAGTGCGGACAAAAGCACTGAGAACACGGGAGCTATGGCCTAAGTTTATCCCAGCACCCTCTATCGATGCCGAAGGGACGCTCGAAGTTCGATCACACACGCGTGACTATAGGCAATTCACAACGCTCGCTCTTTTACAGCGAAAGCTGTTATGAGATCACAACAAGGGCCGTTTTTGGCGCCGTAGTTGTCCGCCGCCGCCACCGCCGCCGGTGTCTGTAAGCACAATCACGCAAAATAAGAAAAGAAACTGCCAGGCCTGCGCGGAAAACCCCGTATTCTACCTCAGAGCCAAGCCGGTGCTTGAAACTGCGCTGCAAAAAGACCCTATACAGGCTTCGTATAAGTTAACCGCGTTAGCATATGTAATGTATTGTGCTAAAAGAGTAAAATAACAACGAGGCGTCACACAAAGTGAATTCTGTAACCAGGCGTCAAACAATGCGAATTGTGCAACTAGTGGGTTGCTGAATGCTTCCTACTCATTACATAGGGACTCTGCCATAATTCTTCATCGTCATCAGCCACATGATCATGAAAGTGCACATAATGCCTTACAGGTCTTCAGCGAGTACCACGGTTCTCTGCAGATTGAAGAAAAATTGCATAGTGGCTGCTTCTTAATTCACAAAAAATTATGATTTATAGCGTAGTGGGTTCCTCGCAAGTGCACTTCTCTTGGTTGCCAAGGAAGCCCATAAGGATTCCATGATCGATTTCCTCAGGGTCTCAATAAAGTTAATTCCCTCTCTCTTTCTCACGGTAACGTATGTTATAAAGCTTGGTGGGAGAGATAAATAACGAGCGGGCGCGACACAATGCGAATTTCGTAACTAGTAGATCGTTTAAAGCTTCCAACCCATTACAAAGGGCTCAGCCATAACTCTACATCGTCATTAACCGTTGCATCAACAAAGTGCACATAATGCCTTACAGATGGTACCTCGCTTCTCCGTAGCATGACGAATAATGTCGTGGTGGGTGCTTCCCAACTTCACAAAAATTATGATTTGTGGCGTAGTGGGTACGTTGCTAGCGTAGTTGTATTAGTAGCCAGTATAGAGTTTTTAACGGGCTCTAGAAATGCCGCTCTTCCAGCTTTCGCTGTGACTGTGCTGCGCTTTCTGCGCAGGCCTGGCGGTTTTTTGTTTCGCCGCACGTAGGAGCCCCGTTAGCCGTTTCTACGGCTAAACACTTCCTAAAGACACCACTTCAATATAAGATAGCTACATCGCAATTAGAGTATATTAGTCGCTAGGCGAGTAACAGCTACATCCCTTCTTTGCACAACCGTTGTCACGAACTCTGTCAAACACAAGTAGAAATTGCTGCAGGCGCGCTTTATCAATATGTATTGTTTTGTGCTGCATCTCAAAATGCACTCCAATAGCTCACAATCCTTACATCGTTAAATTTGGGCATTGCATGTTCTGGTACACATTTGATGCATGTCGTAGGCTAAGAGGGAATTGCAAATCATGCTAGAAGTTGATGTCATGCACGCATGTAAGGTCACACAACGCATGGTATGTCTTTCATTTAATTCGCAACTCATTATACCCATACTGTCATCTTGCTTATCAGGTATGCAAATGCTGCCGGTAAACTTGTACTCATATTAAGTGAATGACGTGCAACTCATCTAATGCAAGATCTCAGTTACGTTGCGTCTTGGCGTCGCTTTGATTTCACACTGGCGCTTTAAACACAGATCCGTGGGCACACTTGATGCCCTTCACAGGCCGTTCCGTAAGAGATTGCCCCGATTGCTACTTAAAAATTTACTTCGCATGCTCCAATCATTTTGCGAGTTCTTTTTGTCCACACAACAAAAAAGATACGAGCGAATTAACCGCCTTTGTCTTGATATCTCATAATGGGAGTGTTTCTCAGCTTACAATCGGCTCTGATTTTAATGCGCACTTCTTTGAGCTTTTTCAGTCTGATCTTTTCTTTGCAATGGTAGTCAAAGAGAAGGATTGCCTGTTACTTTTTTGGTGACCCCTGAGTCACGACATGTATGGCCACAATGTCATGGGAAGGGCGACTCTCCAAGTTAGAGGTTACGTAAATCTCCAAAGAGTGCGATATATGTGGAAAGTCAGGACTGTCCAGAAAGAGTAAGAGCAACTATTTTTCCCTAGAGTGCAGTACTGTGCACTTATATTGAATACTTAAGTACACCTTGTGTGTGCTGTGTTATTTATATTTGAATATTTGCACTAGCACTGTGGCAACATGCGTTGCACTGAAATACCCCTCCCCCCCTTGCTTGGACTCCGACGGCATTATTTTCGAACTAAAATGAAATATTCGTGGTACCGTGTAAGCTTCACACGCATATTATACACATGTAGACCACGACATGGATACATGCCGTAGGCGATGTACACGCGTTATGTCGTTTGTCTCATTTTATTGGGAATATATCTTGATTCATGTAATGCTTGTCATGCCTATTCTGAAACTCCATTTCCACTGCGACCCGGTATGCAGCGCTATACCTGATCACTAGTACAGTATCACGCTCGATACTGTGGCGTATAGCAGCTATAGAGCTTGAGAAATGCATTGTGTGCCTGTCGTAAATAAAAGAAAGATTTCAGCACATTAAATGTGTACAAAAACTCTGAGTTAAAAATTAACAGCCGACCAAGGCGATCCAAGCTACCTACTTTGAAATCACAAGCTCAGCATGCTCTACCACAGCGCCACGCCACAAAGATTTCTTGTCAACAGAAGTGTTGTGCATATGGTACAGCCACCGCCCGGATGGGCGTTTGTTCTGGGTTCAAACACCGCATCAGGACGCATTTTTGCTCAACCAGGCAGCTTTCTTTCGGAGAAAATGGCATGTATGTTCACGGCCGCTCGATAGAAAAAAAATCACAGCATATCCACGGAGTGAATGATGATGAGCGGGCGAAGCTGCGGAGGTTCATCGGTAAACCGTGAATCTTCCGTGAATTCTGCCCAGTACATCATCACCGACGTGAGATCGGGCGCGTTTATACTAAAGGTTCGATTATAGTTATGACGACTTGCAGCTCACTTTAATTTTACATGTACGCTGTGAATTTTCATTGTTTAATCACGCACAGGAGAAATCGCACACAGGCACTACCTTGGAGGTCAAAATCCAGTGCCTATATATACGAGGTGGTCAGTGAACGATTGTGCAGCGCGAACGGTCGGTTTTTTCAATCAAGACGCTGCCGCAACGCTGCCTCGCGACGCTGCCTGCGTCGGCGCTGCTGCGCCGCGAGGCAAGATAGGGGTAGGAGAGGAGAAAGAGGGGGAAGCGTAGGAGAGGAGAGGGCGATACATATCACGTACTGTATGGGAGATCCGTTTACGCCGGACAATGGAGACGTGACAAGGTTAGACTAAGAGGAGCTACGCCCCTAAAAAAGAAAGATGCGGCCTGCTGCGTCGCGCTGAAACACATGGGCACAAGCGGGAACGCTGTGTTAGCAGTTCCGTCCGTGTTGGCGCTAGTAGACGTGCAGCCACGCGCCTTTAGGACAAAAAATGAGATACAAACAAGGGTTGTGGTGTGCGCGAGACGCTGTGTTCCGCCATACATGGTCATGCCGTGGAGCCAATGCGCTTCGTGACATATTTGAACGACAAGAAAAGATGTGAACGTTGGCGACAACGAATTTTTGTATGACCCTGATTAGTGTTAAACTTTCAAATGTTGAAATAAAAGGTATTTTCTACCGAAGAAAGTAATGCGTAAGGAGAAGTGATAATGACCTGAGCGCCAATGATATTTTCAAAGAGTTCGAGGCTCCCCAACAAAACCCGCAGTATAAAGACACTTGTGTGTTCTTTAAACAACATTGGCGCGGCCCATATTGTGGCGGCACAGCATCAATCAGTTCAATCACATTCTCTCAATTCGAGGTTTCTCAAAAAAATTCGTAACATAAGGACATTCGTGTATTCTTTAAACAACCTTGGTGCGGCCCATATTGTTGCGCCACAGCAGCACTAGCCTCAACTACGGGGCTCCTGCCGCTTTTGAGGCACGCAGCAGGGCGCAACATTTTAAATGCGAATGCATTTCTTAGTCGGGGCATGTCAGGCGTCTGTGGGTGTCCGCGCGCCGGCAGGTGTTATCTCTCCGCTCTCACTCCCTCTCCCATAGCAACAGCAGCGGGCGCGCGCGCATATCCTCGCCCCTGGCAACCGGAGCAGGTGGTGCGGGCGGAATAGCGGAGATGAGTGGAGAAGAGGAGCATGCTCTGGCGTGTGAGGGCGCTCGCATCGCGGGAGCTCGGCGGAGCTCCCGCGGGTGTGGAGAGAGTGTAGGAGAGGGTAGGTGCAGTGCTTCGCCGCTCCTTCTCTCTCCTCCCTGCGCCCCACTCTCCCGTCCTCTCGCTCGCACGTATATATAAATGGAGTGAAGCGATTTCTACGGTTCATTCTAAAAAAAAAGAGAGAGGGCGTGCAAACACGGACACAAGAAAGAGGTCAGGACACCACAAACGCCGACTAACAGCTGAAGAAACGCACAACGCAAGGTATATGTAAACTGGTAGCGTAACTTCCGTAGAAGCCCACGTGTGAAGCCGTGGCTAGTTGTTGCAACAGTCGCCATCTATGTGAGGAGGGGACAAACAGAATTTAAAAAAAAACGCCAGGCCTGCACAGTCACAGCGAAAGCTCGAAGAGCGGCATTTCTAAAGCCCGTTATAAAGTCTCTTGTGGCTACTAATACAACTACACTAGCGACGTACCCACTACGCCACAAACGATAATTTTTGTGAAGTTGGAAACACCCACCACGACATTACTCGTCATTCTGCGGAGAAGCGAGGTACCATCTTTAAGGCATTATGTGCAGTTTCTTGATGCGACGACTGATGACGATGAAGAATTATGACTGAGCCTTTTGTAATGGGTTGGAAGCTTTAAATGACCCACTAGTTACGTACTTCGCATTTGTTGACGCCCGGTCGTTATTTCCTTACTTTACACCACACCTTATAAGATACGCTAACGTGAGAAATAGATAGAGAAAGGGAATTAACTTTATTGAGACCCTGAGGAAATGTATCATGGGAGCCTTATGGGCTTCCTTGGCAGCCAATAGAAGTGCACTTGCGCGGAACCCACTACGCTATAAATCATAATTTTTGTGAAGGAAGGAAGCAGCCACTACGCAATTTTTCGTCATTCTGCGCAGAACCGTAGTATCTGCTAAACACCTGTAAGGCATTATGTGCACTTTGTTGATGCTGTGGCTAATCACGATGAAGAATTATGGCAGAGCCATTTGTAATGGGTTGGAAGCATTCAACAACTCACTCGTTGCGCAATTCGCATTGTGTGACGCCTGGTTACAGAATTCGCATTGTGTGACACTTGGTTGTTATTTTACTCTTCTACCACGCTACATTACATATGTTAATGTGGTTCCTTCCCGACATGAAGACTGTATAGGGTCTTTTTGCAATGCAGTTTCAGGCACCGGCATGGCTCAGAGTTTGAGTACTGGGCTCCCACGTAGAGGGCCCAGGTTCGAACCTCGTTCCATCCCGGAATTTTTTTCTTATTTCATTTTTTTTCTTATTTCGAGCGATAGTGGTTACGGACACCGGCGGCGGCGGCAGCGGCGGCGGCGGACAACTACCGCACCAAAAACGGCCGGTGAAATGAGCTCATAACAGCTTTCGCTGTAAAAAAAAGATGGCGTCACAACCGGAAGCGGAAATGACGTCACGTTTTAACGCGATGGGCGCGAATTTATGAAATTTTTTGACAGGGCGCCGCTTTTTACTTTTTTTATAGTTGCACGTTCTTTTTCTTATCACTATGACGGCTCCATCATGGAAGCCTGCAAGATAACGGGAAGACGAAAAAGACAGATTTGATAAATAACGTGTATTTTATTGGCTAAATATTGCAGTTGAACAGGATATTACCCCAAAATATATAACACAGAAATCAGAAGTAGCATAACAATTCAACGTGCACACAAACCTTGCACACGTGTTGCTCTTGCATCAGTAGACAGCGCAGCGTTTCTTCGCGTAGCGTGGTGGACTCATCCTCCCGAAGGGCGACAGCACGCCGGCCGTGCGCTGGCAAAACACAGTCACTGAAACGGTTCCCGATGGCTGCGATGGGCTATATTACCTTCTGCCAAGTACCACGACTAGAAAACAACGCTTATGCGAGGAAATCACCTACGGACGACAGGCACAAACCTACTGCGCAAAAACGAGCGACGCCATTTGCATCTGAAAATGCGCAAAACCGTTGGCCCATGTTACCAGACTGCCTGCATGTGCCCGCTGTTTCTGAACATAAACGAAAAAAATTGGCCACTCAACCACATACCCGACTAAAGTTTGATTAAAGTAATCTACTAATTTAAATCGTGACAAATAAAATTAAAACTAATGAAAATAAACGTTTAATTAATTTTTTGTTTTCATTATTTATCCCCCCCCTCACCTAGTAGCGCTTTAATCGTCACGTGGGTGTTGATGTTTGTCGCAATAGGTTTCCGACCACTTTTCGTTCCGACTTTCGCGACCTATTTAGATTGGCCTTGCACAACGGCTGAAAAGAAAGAAGGCACGAAAACCTATCTGCGGATGCCCATGCAACAGGTGAACCTATCAATCCGGCACGCGTGGCGGTCTACGTGGAAGATAACTGTTAAGGCATTTGATTTCATCTTTATGCAAGTTAATCGAGGGTTCGCTCACCATGCGCTACCACTATTCTCGATATGCCATGCTTCAATCGTCAGGCGCGTTTCTTCATTTCTATGCCGGTACAGCACAGCGCATTCATCGAATTTTGGCGTGCACTTACAGTCTCGACAATCTAAAGATAGATTAGAAGGTGAGCCTCCTGATAGCGATCTCTTATGTTCTAATTATCACTAGTGAATGCATCGGCCCGTCTGTCCTACGTAGAAGCGGCCGCAGCTGAACGGGACCTTATACATCACACTCGTACGGTAATCAGTGAATTTGTTGGTGTGTTTTACGAAACAAATATCGGTCCGCTTCGTGTCTTTTACTCGCTCATTCTTCCTCTGCATCGCGGCACAAATCTTACCTAGCTTATTGGCAGCCGTGAAAACAACATTAACGCCGTATCTACTTCCTACTTTCTTTAGCCTGTGAGATACGCAAGGAATGTACGGTATACCTACGACACGTTTCTTCCTATCGCTTTCTGCAACCATGCTCAAACTTAACACAATAGACTTCTTTAAACGTTCAGCGACCGTGGCCACTGCATCACGAGGATACTACGGCGTGTACTCTCGGCGCAAGAAATGCATTCGCATTTCCTCACGATTCCCATCGGGGAGGTGGGGGCATTTTTTAAATGCGAATGCATTCCTTAGTCGGGGCATGTCAGGCGTCTGTCGGTGTCCGCGCGCCGGCAGGTGTTATCTCCCCGCTCTCACTCCTTCTCCCATAGCAACAGCTGCGGGCGCGCGCGCTTATCCTCGCCCCTAGCAACCGGAGCAGGTGGTGCGGGCGGAGTAGCGGAGAGTGAGTGGAGAGGAGGAGCGCGCTCTGGTGTGTGAGGGTGCTCGCATCGCGGGAGATCGGCGGAGCTCCCGCGTGTGTGGAGAGAGTGTAGGAGATGGTAGGTGCAGTGCTTCGCCGCTCCTTCTCTCGCCGTTCGCTCTCTCTCCTCCCTGCGCCCCACTCTCCCGACCGCTCGCTCGCACGTATATATATAAGCGGAGTGAAGCGATTACTACGCCGTGTACTCTCGGCGCAAGAAATGCATTCGCAATTCCTCACGATTCCCTTCGGGGAGGTGGGGGCATTTTTTTTTGTTTTATCGGGCGGCCGTGGTACATGTCGCTTCGTACTACAAACAGGTGGATGGATATTTTAAATGCGGAGCATTTCTTAGTCGCACCTTCGGCGTCGGCCACCGTCCACACTACCACTGCGCATGCTCGGCTCGTTTCGCGCCGGCAGCAGGCCTCTCCTCTCCCTCCCTCCCTCCCTCCTCTCGATCAAACCGGACGGTGTGTATATAAGCGGCGGAGCGCGCGTTCGGAATTCAGTCAAGGGCGTCTTTACTTGGCTTTCGCTTGACTTGACGCTTTGCTTGACTCGAGTAGATGCAATGGAAGCAACAGTACCTTCAATCAGCGTCCCACCACTCGTTGAAGGCAACGTTACCCGACCCTCAACGTCGTCGGCGTAAACAACAGCAAGCAACGCAGAAGACAAGGCTGCGAAGAGACGAGCATACGACGCTGAACGCAAGCGTTTGAAGCGAGCTGCGGACCCGGAACTTCGTGCACGAGAAGCTGCTGCGAGACGGCAACGACGTGCTGCGGATCCTGAACGTCGTGCTCGAGAAGCAGGAACCGTTCGTGAACGTCGAGCAGCGGATCCATCACTCGGGCAGCGCGAAGCTTTTGCGAAACCCAATTACTCAACATTCACGCGATACCCCCATCACTCTGCGACGCATTTACTCGAGTTCCCCCGGTGGGAAGATGCGGGCGGCATTTTTTCATTGAAACAGCTTTACTGCGCCATTACTGCTGGAAATGTCCACAACCGGTGTATTGCTGGCATAGCATCCATATTGCATTTTTATTTTATTTTGATACGGTGTCAAGTGCAGAAAACACCCTATAAAATTGAAGGGTGCTCTCCTGCCTCAATATCTGAGGCCATTCAAGAGCTGTACGCGCTTTTTTTACGTTGGTTTGAGTAACAGTTTGAGCTACGGCTTTATGCTCACGCTTTATTATATATGGTGCTTTCGCTAACGAAGCACACAAACACGGCTTTTCTCTCTTATTCCTTATCCTGCCTGTCAGTCATACCGCTGGCTTAATCTATTTCTTTTTCATCTCGGCGTAGTATTCCACACCAGCTGGCAGTCATCAGCGAATCTGCCAATCACACCTCATCACGCGCACGTTCATTTCGGTGTAGGGGAGGGGACGTCTGAATACGTAAACAAGTCCTGCACTGCTTTACGAAGTATCGATTGGAGCAAACATTCATTGCTGCGCGCAGCTGTCTGCTGCTAATAGGAATGACCATGCCAACACCACATTCACTATGGAGGCAGCACGCCTCGGTTGTAAACACGGTGCCACGCCTGCTTCTTTATCTCCCTCCTTGGCTTTGCTTCAGATTGGACGTGGCTGAGGTCTCGTAAATGGTTTCATATTGCGATGAAACGGGTTTGAGTAAAGCTAGAGAGCACAACGCATGCCTATCAAAGGAGCTAGATGGGGCACAGCGCTTCGAAGGTGTACTAGCACATGTAAGAAGGTGGAAGTACTGTCTGAGAGGTATCGCTTAGGACTGGAATACATTAGGTTTGAAGTTCAGATCCCGTTCAATTTTATTGCGTTATTCTTCTCGTTTTTCTCAGCGTTTTGTAAATGACGTTGGTGTTGTACCAACTGCCACTAACACCACTGAAAGACCTCGAAAAGTCAGCGTAAAGAACTCATCATACATCGCTCTAAAAAGGCGAACGTATCCTCTTCAAACAATGTAATTGCTCCGAGCGAACTATTTATATGTCTTCCCAAACTCTCTCAGCTCTCTGTCTGCATAGGTGAAGAGTCTTCTTTTCACCCATGCAGACAGAAAAGGCCTTGAGCGGTTTGGTTCTAGCGCACCACATATTCAAGGTTAAAAGAAATAAGCTCTGTGCACAACTGCTTATAATGGTCGTCTTCACATTCACCTCCTTTAATGTGGGTTCTGAAATGACAACCATCATTGTAGCGCACTACGGGCGCTTTGGCGAAGGTAGTCGCAGACGCTCTCCCCAGCCAGCGCTGCCGCAAAAATATGAGCGCGTATGGCGTTCGGCGCGCGCGGTGCAAAAAAACAAAACAAAAAAAAACAAGGAGCGCGACGCAAATGAACAGTTTGAAAACGTACGTAGTCGTTTCCGTCCCGTTTCTAAGGAGCTTCGCTCATCGGTTGTATTCTGACCTCATCCTTCCTCTGCCCTCAGCGCTCTACGTGTTGTGACCTTGCCTTCCCTCCCACCATCTATCTCCTGCTTCCCTTTTACCCCCCTTCCCCTACAGTGACGCGGTTGTAGTGTCCTCGACTGAGAGACAGTTATTGTATCACTCCCCCACATTTCTATTGTCCATTTTCCATCAAGAACCTCTTCTAGACGTAACAACGGCTGATTTTTGTAGATTGTATTCTGTTTTGCTTGTGCGTGTTATTTATCACTCTTTTTTGTCAGCAATAAGCATTGCAAGCGGATTAAATGAACCGATGCGGGTGTGACCGCTGACTGTGAAGTCGATCGTCTTCACCCGTACACACAACTCATTTTCATCCTTTGTCTCGCCTGGTGTTCCGTCTTTGGCTCGCACGCTTGTCTTGTAAATACGAACATCGTACCGTTGTACCGAACGTCGTAGTAAAGGTTAAAACACGTTCGTAGGTCAGGGAGATTTTACTTGATTTCTGCGACACGAATAGTTGTTCAGCAGCAGCCACTCATTATTTGTTTGCCAGTAATACTACGTCAGACACATTACATGCTGCTCTGCTGTGCCAAAGATGTATTGCGTACCTTAGAAAACACAGTGTCATAACATTACTTCGTTTCGCTGTAAAACGAGGGCTTATGTATGGGTATACTAGCAACAATCTATAGTTATCACTTGCATGATCATGCTTTACTGACTCATGTAAACTATTATGCAGTTACCTTACCAACAGCAACTTCGTAATGCTAATGCTTTCTATAAAAAAGACCTCTCGACAGTACTTGTAGCTTGCGAAACAACATCCTTAATCTTTGCCCTTTATTCGGTGTTGCAACGTTCACTAAACATAATTTTGAGGAGCTGCAGGCGCGCATTGCCTTTCTTTCAATGTAACGTCGACATTAGGTGCATCTTACCGACAACAAAGCAAGTCACAAAGGATGCAGATCTTCTCTTCAGTCTCTTGCAAACGATTTTCGCAAGGCCGCGCCCCTCTTCAGATCAGCCAAGTCACAGCCTTATTATGCTTCTAGCTTGCATCCATGCTATGCTTGTAGGTTAACGACAGGTAGTTGCAGTTGAATAACCTTCACTGGGGGAGGTGGTGTGTAGATAAAAAGTGAGAGGAAAGCAAAATGAACACAGAGTGAAAGAGCCACAAGCGCTAAAAATACTGACCTGAAGAAGCATAACTACATTACCCTTCAAAGATATTTGGCACTGGACAGGACGAGGTGAGACATACGAGTATAATCTGACTCCCGTAGCTAACATCATGCTCGCGCGAAACTCGGTCTACGACTTCCAAGACTGCGCCACACTCTTTCCTCTGAAGGTGCTACTTCCGGCGCTACTGGCTCGCTCTATGCGGCCTAGGAGTTCAACGTCGGCGCTATCCTCCCAGGAAGAGTTGACGAGGGGAAGCCCCCCAAGTAACGCAGAACGTTGCCATGATGTTGCCTAAATGTGTCCAGATGTCAGTGGGTAACGTTGTGTGAATGCGCTTAATGTCCTCCTTTCTGACCACCACGAAACGTTAATTATAACATTGCAGCAACGTTCAGTGACATTTCAGACATTGTGGCAATGTTTGTACAACGTTTAAACAACATCATCTAAACGTACATGTGTGCTAATTTGACTTTCAGGCAACATATACAAGAAACATACAGGTAGCGTTAGTGTGTGTATGTTGTTACTACCAGGCACGCCGACCTATTATGGAAGCCACTGTGCGCAGCTCTCGGCCTGGAAAGCTGTCTGTCATGGCAGGTAGCATTAGTGTGTGTACGTTTTTACCATCTGGCACGCTGACCTATTGTGGAAGCCGCTGTGCACAGCTCTCGGCCTGGAAAGCTATCTGTCAAGGTGGGGAAAAAACTGCATAATTAAATGCTGCCGAGGAACTAAAGCATTGGGGTGTAGGTGCGTTCCTTGATCAAACACATCTATACATACATAAATAAAACCTGTTAGAACAGCCAAGCTATAAAAATGTTAAACCACAGCCGCAGATGTCTGCAAGACTCAGCAGCACACTGTTTTCGTGTCATAAAGCTTGAAATGAGCCTGAAGCACAACCTGCACCTATAGATTACAGCATAAAAAATGTACAGTTTTGCTCTATGTAAACAATATTAAGTACATTATGTTTTGTGCATAGAATTCTTTTATGTGAAGGAGGTCGCAGCCTACACTGAAGAAATCATGAGAACATGTAGTGCCGCAGCCGAGAACATGCACATGTCTGAATGCAAATCGAAGAAAAAGTAAAAACACTTGTAGATAACGATTACCTACTTTTTATTTATTTCTTATTGTTGCAAAGCCGGAGACATTACAGAGGGTAGTGGTATGAAAAATACAGTAATTTATATGAACAAAACATATTGCTATAAAATTTCTTTCTACACACAGTGAGCCGGTGTGTCATCAAAACAGACAGAAAATGCCAAATATTCTTGGTTGTAAAATCCCAACCTGTAAACGTGCAAGGGGAAAATACTGGGAAACATTGTCTGCTAAATACAAGGGAGCACATGATGACCTGTGGACAGCCAATACCCCACTCATTTTGTTATGATGATGCATGTGTTGTACTTGATAGATATATATTTCCATACGTCTCTTCATCAACACATACATTCATATACAAATATTGTTAGAACAGCTAACCTATAAATTTAGTATCAGACCAGACTCAGAACAGACTGCTTTCCTGTCACAAAGCTTGCAGTGTACGTGATATGCATCCAGCAGTTTCATTATAGCATAACAAAATATGTAGTTTTGCTCTGTGTAAACAATAAGTGAACATGCGTTGTGTGTGTATAACTTTATGTGCAGAATTGCAGGCTACATTAAAGCAACCATGAGCACGTGCCGCAGCTTAGGCAGCAGAGACCATGCTCATGTGTCTGAATGCAAGAAAAGGGGGAAAAAATGAAGACATTTATTCACGATAACTTATTTATTTATGTGTTTAGTCACAGAATCAAACAATAATTGAAGTGGTACAAAAAACATTTTAAACATGCGTAATTATGATGAGCAAGACATGTTGCAACATTGTTTCTTTCATATAATGTCAGGTGTCATTAAAAACAAATAGACAGCTGGAAAATGGGAATAATTCCTGTTTATACAATCCTAGCAAAAGTTTGGCTGAAAAGGCTTTTATCTATATTTACAATTCGGTGCAAAGGTACATAAGCAAGGAACAAAAGGCTGGCAGTAATAGTGTGCTAAATACACATGAGGACATGATTATGGCAGACAGTCATTACCCCTCTCATTTTCTAACCATGATGCACATGTTGTATGCAATGAATGATTGCCACTGGTGATTGTGTTATTGCCCCATGCCACAATTTCACGAACCAAGTCAGTATACCAGTGTTAAAAAACTGGCACATCCCATTCAGGTACAGCTTGTCTTGATGGAGCTTAAAAGGTTCAGAACAAGAACTTGCTTTTAGCAAAATAGAAAACCTTCCGCTGATAAGCGTGTCAGCAAAACAGGTTCCACATCGAACGAAGCTTTCGAGTTGTTTTAAAGCAACTGAGTTTTATGATTATTTGCTGACATTCATTCAGTGCAAAGCGGGCCATTTGATGTGCCCTCTTGATTAGATCAGAAAATAGGCCTTTAAAAATCAAGGTAAACTTTTCTGTTCAGTTTGTTACCAAGTTTTTTTTTTTTGTCCATTGAACCATAACTGATTAAACTGCCATGACGTGAATGGTCTTGTTTATTCAGTCGAGATTCTAACAATTCATACCTAGAGGTGAGCTCTTCAAGTTATCTTTAGATTGTTGTGAGCTACTCCTCGTAATTGTCTAGAGTTTTTTGTTCAAACACTTCGAGTCTTGTTTGTGCCACTAATTTTATCATCTAAGCTTCTTAGATCTGCAGTGAATTGGGCTTGGACTTGGTTATGCATAATCTTGGAAAAGTGACACAAAACCCTCGTTGGTTTGCGAGTCGTTACAGAGGGAGTCAATTTCTAGAAGGGATTCAGAATGAGTGTTATGACGAGTGTTATAGGAACATATTAGCATAGATGTCAAAGAAGCATTTACATAATATCTCACTCGCACCTGTGGGCACGGACAGCAGCAGGCACAGGGAATTCAATCCTTTAGTGTATAATGATAAATGTGCACCAACCTGCATCACAATCAGAGGTACAACTAACAGCCATACTGCTACCACAGCTCACATGCCCACTGAAGTTCACAGGTGCAAATTGAGCGGCATATTGAAGTTGCTGTTGTTTACTTGAGTCTCTGCAAATGTGGTTCAACTTCAGTCAACGAGCTTGCCAGGTGAGGGTGCATCCAAGAATGGTACACTGTCGACCATGTCAGGAATTGGCAATTGCAGGGTGATGGCTGTGAAGACTGTGGAACAAGCTGCAACATACCCAGTTGGCAGCCCGATGAGAAGCATGGCAAGGAAGGCCTGCATTATGAAGGGAAAGTGATTAGATCCATGCTGGTAGCACTTCTTACATGCCAACTTATCAAGCACCAAACAATATATTTAAATGAGTACACTTCTCTAAAAAATGTACATAATTAATTGACAAAATGTGGCTGCTACATGTACAATAGCAATAACTTGCTCATGCGGGATGCTGCAACTTGGAATGAATATGACAAACATAAAAAAGAGCATGTCACAGCTTACAGAGAGATATCAGTGTACAAAAATTTTAAAAGACTCATCACTACAAAATATAACTCTACTAAACCCACAAAGCATCAAAACTCTTTTAGTGGTAGGCACATACAGGGTGTCCCAGCTGTTGAGCGCCAAGACTGTGAAAACGACGAATAGCATTACACGAAACAAACCTAGTCCATATTGTTCCCATTATTAAAGGATTTCTGTGCAACATTTTATTAGCGAGACTATTTAGATAATTATAATAAATTTTGTTACTCAGAACTACCCACCTAATATAAATGAGGAATCTAGGCATATTAAGGAACATGTAAGTGAGCTGTTTTCTGCAACATATGCAGAGGATGCTATTCATGTGTGAATTGTGGCTGCATTGTGGTGCTCTCTTAATGTGCATATCGGGCAGTGTGCAAATCCAGAGCATTTTTTTGTTCTTTGGGGCTTCGACAAGCCAGAGTCGGCTTTTCTGTTTGTGAGCTCCAGGTACACAGATACTCCATGCCTCATCAACACCTCCTGCAACCTCTACATGGTGTCAGCAGTACGCTGAACACACATGTGTTTGCTTGCAGGCACCATAAACACATCACAGGTGTCGCCTGCACCACTCATGCCGCTAATCTCGCAATCAAGTCTAGCCAAGCTGCGTGAAAATTCTTGATAGCCACTCTCTTTCATGGCCGCTCGGCTGGCTTAGAGTGCGCTTTGTGATCTATCATACAGGAATGGTCCCACAGCTGTGACATAGCAGCAGTGTTCTCAATGCCTTGGATCCTATGGGGACATAATATTGTCTGAATGCCAGCCCGTGGGTAGTATCCATATTAAAAACAGCACAATATAAAACACAGACAAGAAGGATACAGGACTAGTGCTGACTGCCAACTGTTTGGTTTATTGGACACTAATCAAAGCCTCCTCTAACTACACATCAAAAAGATCTTTCCCTTTTCTTTATAACGCCTCCTGCCAGAGCCGATCGAACAGGCCACACTTCCAGGCGCGTGTTGCGACCAGGCACTGTGGGCGAGCGCTCACTACCATACCACTTAGTCACGTGACATGATGTTACTAGCTGCTCAGAGGCAGCTGCAAGGGCTGCCTGTTTAAAAGGGAATGCCGCGAGAGGCACTGGCCACTGTACCTAAAAAAGAGAGCAGGCAAGGAAAGGGCACGCATTCGAGGCTCACGCTCCAGGCAATGAATTATAGGAGGCGTCACACTAATGTATCTTGTTAGGGTGGAGAAGTGGGCATGTTGGTATTGCATGATCCGAGGTAAAAGGCGTGAAGACGAGGACGGACAAGAGAGAGGCACACACACGGGGAGCCACTTCCAAAATGTTTATTCCAGGAATAACATGGGTGCTATTTATAGACAGTGCTATCACATTTTATCGCTGCGCAGTCTCATTCAGAAAATGCCACTCTTTTCATGATAATGATATGGAGGCCACCCGCTTCAAGAATCTTTTTTACCTCAATCATTAATCTAGTCCATTTATCACAACTCCTGGTGATTACAGAGCAGGCACGAAAATCCGGTGAAACACTTGCAATCTTGGCAATGGGTTGCCACGTGACCCTCTGCCATTCCTAACATTATTGCAATGCTTTCTGATCCTATCGTTTAAACATTGCTCAGTTTGGGCCGCATATTTTTTTACTGTATGACAGGAGAATATCGTAGACCATGGGTTCTCAAACTGGGTTCCACGAAACACGGGGGTTCCGCAAAGGGCATCTTAGGGTTTCTTGAGCGGCCAGAACGAATGTAACTAGCTCCTGTTTTACCCCCTTTAGCACCCAATTTATTTACTTAGACAAGAAATTTTGCATTTTATTTTCTATTTAACAAAGCCAGCGCATGCCGCACCTGCACATCGGGTGTCTGAAGACAGCGAGAGATGCACATGGTAGCAGCACTAAAGACTCGTCTAGTGCACGCCATGAAACGTGAGCGATTTGCGGGCCCGCAGTGAGAGCGCTCGAAGCACTGGTAATTCATGATCGTGAGCGCAGTTTGGACTATGTGTGCTTGAATAAGTTGCGCAATTCCGCAAGCCGAGATATGGAAGATGATATTGGCTTTATTGGGCACCTCGGCGCTTTATCCATGGCCCATGGCACGTCTGCGTTCACGTGGCACAGTTTTCATACGCACTGATTTGCCATTGCACTAGGTCAGTCTTGTAAGCAAAAGGCGCAATGACCACTTTGATATGCACAACGGGCATCGCTTCATGCCCTCTGTGGACTACATGAGCATTTAGGCTTAGCTTTATGACTGATGTATCTGTCTACGGCCATTTCTCAGTGTGACTGGCATGCCAAGTCTATTTTAACGGTGATGTCTATTTTAACGGTGAAGTCCTATTTTAACGGTGATGGCCTTCTTCGATATTAAAGATAACAGGCCAATGCGGGCAGTGGTAATACTTCCATATCATTATCACAGAAAGAGCTGCATTTTCTGAATGCGACTGCGCAGCAATGAAAAGTGACAGCGCTGTCTGTATAAATACCACCCATATTCTTCCTGGAATAAACATTGTTGGAAGTGGTGCCCCGTGTGTGTGTCTCTCTTGTCTGTCGTCATCTTCTACCCTTTTACCTCAAATCATAATATACCTTGAAATGGAGTAGACAAGGGACGTGAAATAATCTAGACTTCTAGCAGTGCCAGACGAAAAAACTTTAGTCAAACAAGATTAGTTAGGGATGTAACAACACTCCCTGCCAGTTAGATTAATCAAAGGCATGCTGACACATGTTGTATCTCTATATTTCATTGCAAATACTTCAAACCCTTCACATGCATTCACATCTTTGTACTCAAAATTGTTAGGCGGGCTATTGCTTATGGGTCTTGAGGAATGCCCTGGTTCACTCCTGCCACCACCATGTCACAAGGAGCTATGGGTCTCAAGTTCAGCGACACAAGAAAAGCGGCCCCTGAGTGTCTGCTGTCTTCGTTGGCTGCTCTGCTGCGACAGGTTTGGCCTATGAGGGAACGTGGCTGGCCGAACCTTCAATGCCTACAATGGTGGTCATTCCTCATGTGCATAGTGTCTTACACCACAACAAAAAGGCCCGAGGATGAGCAAGGCCTCAAGTTGTATTTCTGGCCCCCAGCAAGAAGGTGAATCCGAACAATCCAGCCAACAAGGGCCGTGTGAAGAAGCATGCCACAAACTATGTGTTATGCAGATGTGAGGTCTCGTATAAAATTCCAACCTGATGTGGCAGTTCCCACATCGGGCAGACGGGCCGTTGCCTCAAAAACCGTATGTGCAAGCACACAAACAACTAAAGACAAGAAGCAGCAGCAATATGGCCAACCACTGAATAAAATGTGGCTGCATACCAATTTTTCAAGAGACCAAGGTACAGTACAGACACAAAGATGAGACTGCACATGAAAGGTCTGAAGTGTTTGCAATGAAATGTAAAGGTGCAACATGCACCAGTGTGCCTTTAATTAATCTAACTGATAAGGAGTATTGCTACATCAGTAACTAACCTTATTTGACGAAACAAGTTTTGTCACTGAATGCATATGCCACTAAAAATCTGGCTAATTTATTATCCCCTGTGTACTCCATTTGACGGTATATTAGTTTGGGCGACAGCAAAACAATCCACACGTTTTTATTTCTTGCTTCCCAGGGCTGATGTAATGTCATACACAGCTCTGAATGATTGTTGTAAACTTTTACACGCACGCAGAACAAAATCTGCTATGACCCGTAAAATACAGTAGCCGTTTCTCAAACTTAGCACACTTAACCGCATAACGCAGTACTATGACGGCAAAGTTGACTTTGCATGCGCTGCAGTATGATGCTATCACAAGTTCCTTGTCAAGATAACATTATAAGACAAGCCGTAAATAACCAAGGCCACACGCAAACATGGCAGCCTCCCCTCCCGTTACATCAGTGGGTAGTGGTGAGGGTCTCGCAGCAAGCTGTCCTGTTTCCTCTAGGCCCAATAATTTGTAGAACTGTTGTCATTTGTTATTTCTCTTTTGGTGGCTGTTTATCAGGAGATTTATGGCCATGCCTCTACAATCAGAAGGAATGGTCACAAATTCGGGTCACAAATTCGGAGTCTCCTGGGCAAATCGGGAGAGTTGGCAGGTACGGAGTACGAGTTTATTTCGCTGTCAATGTCAATATCTCGCTCACAAGTCAGTAAAGTGAGCAAGCCGCTGCAATGTTAGCTTTGTGGGTCTCTGGTGAGTCTCTATCAGGTGTCACCACCAGCGCAGTCCATAACGTACATGTCACTGGCACACCCGCAATAAGCAAGCAGTAAGAAGTCTACAAACAAACTAAATTCACTAGTGTGGCGGCAGTACAAAAAGCTGAGAGGTGCACTCTCTAAACATCTCCATACGACACGAAGGCCAATAATCATTGAGATGAACTGCCAAAACCTGTGACTTATGTTGTTTACATACAGACCCATACTGATGACTACATCGCTAGATGTACTATCGCGCTCAGTATGAGCTACATCACGCGAGCGCGTGGCCGAGTGCTCTGCAAGGTTGTACAGTGGTGCCGATTATGGCATATTTTCGAGTTATCGGGAGATAGTTTGGCTGTCCCTGCGAGCGCGCATCCCCGCAACTTGCTTTCACCCTTGCCCTCGTTTCGCCCTGTGGTGATATCAGCTTCGAAAGTGATAACTTCGAGGGTGAAAGCAAGCAAGTGGGGGCGATGCTCGCTCGCACGAGCAGCCAAACTCTCTCCCGATAACTCGAAAATATGCCATAATCGGCGCCACTGTACAACCTTGCAGAGCACTCGGCCACGCACTCGCGTGATGTAGCTCATACTGAGCGCGATAGTACACCACCAGATTCTGCACTTGCATAAGCTTTAAAACTCAATTAAAATATGCTTTAGGCTGTGTTTGTGGCTGATATTATACAGATGACACCTATATGCTCCCAGTGATGTGATGTAACAATCAAATCATGTTTGATTTTTTTTTGCTAAGACTCCTTTAACTGCGGGGTTCTAGTATATTCTACCCTCCTTAAGGTGTGAAGTCATCAACAGTGGCATTGAAAACTCTCTCAGTATGCATGCTAGAGAGAGGGGATATGTTGTAATGCATGTGCACACCTTGCACACACGATTGTGGTCCCATTGCCACAATGCTCATATCCGAGTACTGTTTAACGTGCAGTGCTTTACCGTTCCTACTGTTCAGAGAAAGCACTGAACTAGCCATCGTCACGTCATAGCAGCGTTGGTCCAATTAGTTGACCAACATTGCGCTGAAGGTATAATGATGAGGAACTGAATTCACAGGGCTTCGCTTTGCTCCTCTGAACATGTGCAACCGTACTGCTCGTGGCCAAGACCATGCTCATACTATGTGGTTTTCGCAAAACTGAAGTTCTCGAAGCTGTCTTGCCTGTTATACTTCTTGGTCAATAATATTACCGATTCCATGTACTTTGTCCCTCGAAAAGTATCTGAATCATAATGACCATCGCAAATTAAAAATGCAATTGAATATTTACAAAACTGCCAGGAAGTATAATTGATTATCAGTACTAATTACATGTAAACCTTAAGCACAAGTCTGAAGCAATGCAGTTGAGCAGTATTGCACAAGACCCATCTCTGATCCCAAGATTGCCAGTAAATAATTAGGAAATAATCTGAAAGCTTGCCTTCAGAAAGCTCCGTATTTCACAGGCTGCTTTAAACACATTTAAGCAAGCTGATGTATACTACAGCACATGTTCAACACAATAATTGCAGTTTTATTCTCAAGATTTCGTGTTTATAAGAGCTGTCTTGTTTCAATTCTGCAACTCGAACATGTCCAATCTACCTAGTTATTTTTAGGGTGCAAATGTTCGTTGCATTAATATTGACGCGTGTATACTACATGTGGACGACGACGACGATGGGGGGCTTTAACGGACACCATCTAGTGGGGCTGTGATTAGTTGAAGACGAAGAAGACGTTCCGCCTGTTCAGCTGATTTTCAACACGCTGTTTCGCTGCCGAAAGGTCTTCTTGTCTTTTCCTCACGTTGCATCGCGACACTGGTGGAGGTGCTGGACCGCAACCCTGCCTGATGCTGCACACCCCTACTGGGAGCCGCTCAACCAGCCCGAACGCATTGTCACCTAATACAACTCCCGTGCATCGCTTCAGTCGGAGGTTGCGAGGCCTCTCTCCGGAGCTCACCCCCTCGCCGGAACCTTCTCTCAGGCGCCGCATACCTCTACCAATGGCCAACGCCAGCCCGCAACAGGTGCCCCAAGGCAGCCCTCTTCCGAATCCATCCCAGGTGACGCTCTTTCCACCATTGGTGCCTGATCGATTTAGTGGCGGTGCCCATGAAGACGTTGATGACTGGCTTGAACACTATGAACGTGTTGCCAAGATCAATCAGTGGTCTGATCAGCAAAAGCTCTCCCGCGCCTATTTTTACCTTGACGACAGTGCTCGTACTTGGTATGAGAATAGAGAAGCCAGTCTGTCTACATGGAGCGACTTCCGACAGCAGTTTGTTGATACCTTCGCCAACGTCGACCGACGGGACCGTGCTCAGCAGCTATTGGAGCTACGGGTTCAAAAACCCAATGAGACCGTCGCGATGTTCGCCGAGGATATGACTCGTCTCTTTCGCAGAGCTAACCCGAACATGACGGATGAAAAGAAATTGAGCTACCTCATGCGAGGTGTAAAGGAGCAGCTTTTCGCCGGGCTCCTGCGCAACCCTCCAAGCACCGTGGCTGACTTCATCAAGGAAGCTACGGCTATCGAGCGGGCACTTCATCAACGATGCAGGCAGTATGATCGAATGTCCAGCAGCGCCCCAATCAGTGCCGCCAGCATGACGTTTGAGAATCAGAGCGCCTTGCGAGACCTGATTAGGGAGATTGTCCGCGAGGAACTTCAGAAGTTGCGAACACCGGTCGTTGAAACACCCATGGCATCCGTCGTCGAAGTCGTGCGCGACGAAATCCGGCACGCATTCTCGACAGCTGACCCTGATGCCGAGCAGCGCCCCATGAGCTACGCCGCCGCTGTTCGACGTCCACTACTCGCTAAGCCATCGCCGCCGACGTACCGCCAGCCGCCAGTAGCACCTTGGTCGCCGCCGCAAGAGGAGACGTTCAGGCGACCACCAGTCTTGCCGTACCGCCAGCCATCCACAACCGCGCCATGGGCAGCGCCGCAAGATGAGATGTTCAGACGTCCACAGATCCGAAAAACCGACGCATGGCGCACAGCAGACCGGCGACCACTTTGTTTTAACTGCGGAGGTGCAGGCCATATTTCCCGCCATTGCTGGCATCGCAGTGATTCGTTTCGACCTCTTCGACCATCGTTTGACGGCCGACGCGCCACCGACGAATACCTACCACGCCTCGACGACGCTTCTTTTCAAGGGCCCCGTCGTTCTCAGTTTGACGACTGCCGTACCACTGACGCGGAATCAATGCCTACTCACCAGGCGGGTTTGGGACGTCGATCACGCTCTCCGTCTCCCGCGCATTCGCCTTCTTCGCACCGACGCATCTTCGCGGACCTTAATGGAAGGAGGTCACCCAGCCCGCGCCGGGGAAACTGAGCGCGGCGACCTCCGGGGGTAAGGTTGCAGGCCATCACGACGACAATAAAAAGCCCCCATTCTTCCCAGTGCACGACGCCGTAAAGCCGACAAGACGTGAGATCGACGAAATTGCGACCACCGACCTTACTGTTCTCCTTGACGGGCAGAAAGTGACAGCGTTAGTTGACACTGGTGCCGACTTTTCTGTTATAAGCCACGACCTCGCCGTCCGCCTCAAGAAAGTGAAAACGCCGTGGACAGGCCCTCATATCAGAACGGCAGGCGGCCAGTTACTAATGCCTACCGGAAGATGCACAGCGAGAATTGACATAGGAGGTTCTCCTTTCGTCGCGTCGTTCGTCGTTCTCGCGGCATGCTGCAGAGATCTAATCATTGGCATGGATTTTTTTACGAGAATATGGTGCCGTCATCAACATCCCGGACAGTTTGATTACGTTCTGCAACAGTCCTGGCCTAGCTGATTGTTCGGAGGCGACACATAATTCTCTGCGTCTTACTGATGACGATGTGGTCCTCCCTCCTAGGTCATGCACGCTTGTTTCCGTGGCAGGTGATGCCCCGTTTGACGGCGAAGGAGTTGCGGACCAAATAAGCTCGCTCCTCTTTACCCACGGCGTTTCCGTCGCACGAGGTATAGTCAGTGTCACTGCTGGCCGCACGGACTTGCTGCTGACCAATTTCAGTGCTGAGCGCCGACACCTCCCAAAAGGCACGGCCGTCGCCTACTTTGACGATGTCGTGGATGCCCAAGGCTGTTTGTCGGTACTCGACGAAGCGCCAAAACTTGATCCAGCACCGGTTCTTGACGTTAGCACTACTTTGTCAAATGACGAGCGACGGAGACTCCTTGAGCTACTAGCGGAATTCCAAGACTGCTTTTCGTCCACATCAAGAGTTGGTCGCACGCCTCTTACCAAGCATCGGATAATCACTGAAGACACTGCGAGACCTATTCACCAGAACCCTTATCGCGTGGCTCCAAAAGAACGCGAAGCGATACAACAACAAGTCGACAAAATGCTTGAAGATGACGTCATTCAGTCATCAAAGAGCCCCTGGGCATCGCCAGTGGTCCTAGTCAAGAAAAAGGACGGCAGCCTCCGCTTTTGCGTGGACTACAGGAAGCTAAATCAGATGACCAAGAAAGATGTGTATCCGCTTCCCCGTATAGATGACTCTCTCGACAGACTTCGACATGCTCGTTACTTTTCTTCAATGGACCTGAGGAGCGGATATTGGCAAATCGAGGTAGACCCGAGAGACCGCGAGAAGACCGCTTTCGTGACGCCAGATGGCTTATATGAATTTAAAGTCTTGCCCTTCGGTTTGTGCTCGGCGCCTGCTACCTTTCAAAGGCTCATGGATACCGTGCTTTCTGGGTTGAAATGGAAAACCTGCTTAGTCTATCTTGACGATGTCATAGTGTTTTCCGCAACATTTAACGAGCACCTTGAAAGGCTTGCAGTGGTTTTACGAGCCATACGGTCCGCTGGTCTAACATTGAAACCAGAGAAGTGCCACTTTTGCTTTGAAGAACTGCAATTCCTTGGTCATGTCGTCAGTCACGAAGGCGTTCGTCCAGATCCTGAAAAAATTACAGCCGTAGCACAGTTCCCTGTGCCGTCCGATAAGAAGGCTGTCAGGCGCTTTCTGGGCCTCTGTGCCTATTATCGGCGGTTCATCGCGGACTTCGCACGCATTGCGTCACCATTAACTCGTCTCACAAGAGAAGACGTTGCCTTTGAATGGAAAGAGGAGCAGGAAGCTGCTTTTAATGATCTGCGCCAGCGTCTACAAACGCCTCCGGTGCTTGCACACTTTGACGAGGGAGCCCCTACGATGCTTCACACTGATGCCAGCAATATAGGACTGGGAGCTGTCCTTGTGCAATGGCAGGAGGACGCTGAAAGAGTAATCGCCTATGCAAGCAGAACGCTAACACGCACAGAGGCTAATTACTCCACGACTGAGAAGGAATGCCTCGCCGTGGTATGGGCGGTTACAAAATTTCGCCCGTATTTGTATGGCCGCCCCTTCAAAGTTATTAGCGACCATCATTCTCTGTGCTGGTTGACAAACCTTAAAGATCCTACCGGGCGATTAGCGCGTTGGAGTCTGCGGCTCCAGGAGTTCGATATGACGGTCGTGCACAAGTCGGGGAAGCGACATATGGACGCTGACTGTCTGTCCCGCTCACCGATTGAGTCGGCTGTTCTACCCGATGAGGAGGAAACAGCATTCCTTGGTGTTCTCGACACGTCCGCCATTGCGCAGCAGCAACGTGACGACCCTGAGTTGCTTGGTCTAATTAATTACTTAGACGGAAGATCTCAGAAAGCACCTAGGGTTTTCGCAAGAGTATTGTCATCGTTTTGTTTGCGAGACAGAGTACTCTACAAAAGAAACTTTTCGTCGACCGGATCCACCTATTTGCTCGTCATCCCGGCATCACTTCGCACCGAAGTACTTCAGGCATGCCACAACGAGGTGACTTCTGGCCACTTAGGCTACACGCGAACATTGGCCAGAGTACAGCAAAGGTACTACTGGCCACGACTCACCACATCCGTGAAGCACCACGTTCGTACTTGCCTCGACTGCCAGCGACGCAAGTCACCCCCGACTAAGCCAGCTGGCCTCCTGCAACCCGTTCAGGTCCCACGAACACCGTTTGACCAAATTGGAATGGATATTTTGGGTCCACTTCCAACTTCAAGTGCAGGAAACCGCTGGGTTATCGTCGCGACCGACTACCTCACCCGTTATGCCGAAACAAAGGCTATTCAGAGAAACACAGCAGCGGAGGTTGCACGATTTTTCGTCGAGAACGTTGTACTGAGGCATGGTGCACCAACTGTCGTGATCACAGACAGAGGAACCGCATTTACGGCAGCTCTTTTGGATCACGTCTTGATGCTGAGTGGAACAACTCATCGTAAAACCACCGCCTACCACCCGCAAACGAACGGGTTAACAGAGCGTCTAAACAAAACGATTGAAGACATGCTTTCAATGTACGTTGACGTTGAACATAAAAATTGGGACGAAATCTTGCCTTATATCACGTTTGCGTACAACACGGCCAAGCAAGAAACGACTCGCATGACTCCGTTCAGCCTCGTTCACGGACGGGAGGTGCGGACTATGCTGGACGCGATGCTACCGCACGAATGTGACGACACTGACACCGACGCCGATGTGTTTACGCAACGCGCGGAAGAAGCTAGGCAACTTGCCCGCTTGCGGATCCGCCAGCAGCAAGACTACGACGCAGGCCGCTACAATGCTCACCGCAGAACAGTTGTTTACCAAGCCGACGACAGAGTATGGGTTTGGACGCCCATACGGAAACGAGGACTATCCGAAAAGCTGTTAAGGCGATACTTCGGACCATACCGAGTATTGCGACGCCTGAGTGATGTCACCTACGAAGTCGTCCCCGACAGTCCCCATTGTACGAGGCGTACCCAGCACCGTCCTGAACTTGTGCATGTTATGCGCATGAAGCCATATGTCAGCGAGTGATTGTGCGAGACCTTTGTTTAAAAAAAAAAAAAAAAGCTGCATTTCTGATTTAGCATCGGGGCGATGCTCCTTTAGGGAGAGGCAAATGACGCGTGTATACTACATGTGGACGACGACGACGATGGGGGGCTTTAACGGACACCATCTAGTGGGGCTGTGATTAGTTGAAGACGAAGAAGACGTTCCGCCTGTTCAGCTGATTTTCAACACGCTGTTTCGCTGCCGAAAGGTCTTCTTGTCTTTTCCTCACGTTGCATCGCGACAATATACATTGGGTAATGATGAGGAAACACAATTTTTGTGGTTTAAAATCACCGTACAATATGATGCTTACCAGACGGATGGCACTCAGAGCATAGTTCCTAAGTATTCCTTTCTGTCACTCCTCATCAGCTGCATTGGTGGCAAAGTAAGATTCTGGTTCTGCTTCTCATTCTTTTCTTCCGGCCTGTGCAATGTACTTAAAACAAAATGTACAAATCTCATCCAACACATGAAAATAAAATCATCAGCGAGTTCTTGGTACTCTACAGTATGAAGTAGAGTCATAACTAAGGAGCAGTGTTTTGTTGTCACGTTAATTTGGCATATGTTCAGTTATTTCCACTTAAATTTTTTTTTCAATCGAACAAATATTTATAGACATGCTTTTTATCTTACCTGCACATTTTGCCTTAGGCAAAAAAAACATTGCAAGTTAGCATTCATGTCACGTGTCGAGTGCCGATTCATCCACCATCCCACAATTACGCTATTGTGAGTGAAATGTTCCCTTGGCAAAGCATTATCTATGTATGTCTTCTATTTGGCCGTGCCCTCTGTGCTAATTCAAGGAGTGCAACAGTTTACCATAAAATTTTTGGTTGGTTGTTAGCTCACCCACTGCTGCCCACTCTTTAGGTTCGGCACTCTAAATTCAAAGCATCAGAACAAACCTATCCAAGGATGGTTGCTTGCTGGGCTAGTTGGTTCATATCGACGAGTGGCACAGCGCGGAAAAACAGGAAAGGACGACAACAGAGATGGAGTGCAAAGAGCGCTGAATTTCAACTGTTTATTTCGCTGGCAGCATCAGGTATATGTACTACAGCGGGACTGAAACATAGCAAAAAGACGATAAACAAGAGGAGCATGGGGTGATAGCTGCGAAGATCTAGTCACCAAGTTTCTAAAAATTTTTGCTCCTCCTTCGTCAATGCAAGCGATGGCATGCTGACGCATCCCTCTCCCGCACAAGCAATTTCGGCCGCCTCAACTACTTCCCTGACGCACTGGTCTTTGTGGCGATAACAATGCCACTTTTTGAGAACTCCGCATTGCACGGCTTAGTATGCCGACACATGGACTTGTCGACACAGTTACCGCAGTGTAAGCCGAGTTTGCCCTGGTTACCATCTCTTAAATTCTTGTTGTGCTCTTTAAGCCTCGTGTTGACGCATCTGCTGGTCTGTCCGATGTATTCGCACCCGCAAGACAACGGCATGCGATATACAACGCCCTCTTCACAAGGCACAAACAGATTCTGGTGATGAATACTGCACGATTTCTTTTCTTCGCTTTTACAAGGGTTGGTTTTCTTGCAAAGAACTGAAAGTTTTAGTGGAACTGAAAACACGACGCCGACGCCTAGACGCTTTCCAATTTTCTTTAGGTTATGGGATGTCTGGTGAATATACGGAATAACGGCTGTTTGCTTCTGCACATCGACGCCAGCCACATCATTCTTGTCCCCTTGCCGGATTGTTTTCATTTTTCGCAATAGGCTTTCAGCTACAGAGACCACAAGGGAGTCCGGACAGCCAGCCTCCGACAGCCGTCTATTTTGAAGCACTAGGCTTTCCTGAAGCATATGCTCGCAAGACTTTGACAGAGCATTAGTGAGACAGTACTTAAAGGGACACTAAAGGAAAATAACAATTTATGTCTGAGTGAAAGCTCAATGTATGACAACGTCTAAAACGGCAATATTATCAACAGCAGTGTCCTACTTACCGAGAAATTAAGCTAAATGTATCACACGATGAGCGCCACGAGTGGGACATTTTGGAAGTGATCCGGATGATGTGGGAGAGTCTGAATACAATTGATCACTAGTAATCAAACTAGCTGCAATAAAAAAAGAACCTTCCTTGCATCAAGACACGTAATACAACGCTGCTTTTCGTTTCTGTTTGATTCATGGAAAAAAGAACCTTTGGCGTTGCCATGGGGAACGGCGCACGTGGTTCAAACGTTCCGTTTTTGCCAAGCTGCGCTTCGCCTGGCATCCTGCTTCGCTCACGCGGTCGCGTCTCAGTGGTAGTTTCGGTATCGCGTACTGCCGTGTGTTTTGCACGCTCGTGAAAGTCGCTCTGACAAAAAGTTCGACAAAATACCGCATGCATGTGATGTTGCCGGATGCCCGAATGGTGCACGCCACCAGTGCACGCCGCGGCGCAGTAAAGGCGGGCAACGTTGGGCATGGCAACAGTGACGTGTGAAATACCGCTTTCAGGCGGGTGATTTGAAGTGCGCTAACGAGATGCGGACCACTAAAACGTGATTTTATTTCAAAATAAGCACTTCCTTGGCACAAAAGTAGCACTCCGAGGTTTTTGGACCGCTATTTCAACAATCAAGGGCAACTTAATGTTTGCCTTTAGTGTCCCTTTAACAATACTGCGCTTCACTAGCTTAGAGTGGGCAGATAACGCGGGTAACAGGGCTTTTCTTGCTCTGGGTTCATATCCCCAACATATTTGATCGTCGAAAAACTTTAGCTGTAGTTCTAAAAACCTAATGGAATTGTTTTCTGGCATTTCATGCGTCAAAACTAAAGGTGTTAGGTTTCGCCTGAAGATGGAGGCGGCGAGTTCGTCGATGCGGGCCTCAAGACGCGAAATCGCTGTTTCTGCTGGTGGTAAGAAAGCGTTGACAGATTGGGAGGTCGCTTCATGAACCTGATCGGCGAGCTCCGCCAGGCGGTCAAGGTTGACGTCGCCGGCCGCCGCGAGGACGAGGCGTATTGGCTGAGAAAGGCGTTGGAGGAAGAGCTCGCGAAGCAACGCTGAGTGGGCAGAGACGTCGTGGTCCCCAAGAAGCTGTCGCACTCGGCGCAGTAGTTGGGAGGGGCGCCTGTTGCCAAGGTCCCCCTCTGCAAGGAGCTGCTGTAGGCGGACGCGTTCCGAAGGCATGAATCGCTCCAGCACCTTGGTTTTAAGGTGCTGATATGGTGTAGTGTCTGACGGGTTGGAGAGGACGTCGGAGAGCTCGCTGGTAACATCAGGAGGAAGGACAGAGGCTACGTGGTAGTAGCGTGTAGTTTTCGAGGCGATGCAGTACAGGGAGAATTGCGCCTCAACCTGGTGAAACCAAACTTGCGGGTCCTGTGGCCAAAAAGATGGGAGACGCAGTTGCACGGCCGAGACGTCCTGCAGACGTGAGGTTTGTTCAGTTGAGGGTGCATTTTAGTCAGTGATTGTCTTCGTCCTAGGTCACCACTTGTAGGCTGATGCCACAGGAGCGAAAGGAAAACACGCCTGAACGATAATCGATGCCAGCCAGGAACGTGAGCCGTGGCTTCACGTGCCACAGCCTAGCGCCTTCTTTTTTTCCTTCTCTCGCCATCGCGCGCTCTCCGGTTTGCGCGCCGCCCGAACGAGATCGCTACAACGTCATAGCCGCCATTTTGTTTGCTGCGTTTGCTCCAGCAGCCTACTTCTGGGCGGCTGCTGGAGCAAACTGCGCGGAAGTGTGTCACAGTTCTGTGTGCTGATCTGATCGAGCGCTGCACCCGCTAGGTGGTGATAGTTGCACCCGGATGGATGGATGGGTGGATGAACAACTTTATTTTAGTCCTTCGGCGCGAGGCTTGCCATTTTTGAAATGGAAACTGACGACACTAGGTCGGTAATGAGGAGTCCGTAATTAATTATCTGTCGCGCACTGCAGCAAACGATGTGCCGTGTTATGACCAACAGGCCCCCAGTAACACATTGCAGCAAGAAAACACGAGGCTAAAATTTTTGTGTCAGTAACCAACTAAGGCACCTCACTACCTTTAGCTGATCACAAGAGCCTTGTGTGCCATTGGCTCTGCACCAGGCTTTTCGATTTTCTTGAAGTGTGTTGTATTGATGAATGGCGGCCAGTTTTAACCTTTCTAAACCAAGATTTTGGGATCGCAGCCACTGCTCCATTTAGGAGTTCATGATGTAGTACACCCTGCGACAAAGCGGCTGTTGTGAAATATACTGTCCTTTCCTTCCCTTCTGTTAATTTCAAAAATTTGATCATTTCAATTATGGTCAAGTTTGTTAGCATCCAAGTGTCCAGATTGGTAGCCTGTAGAGAAAATGTCATTTGTGAAGATCAATACATAATAAACAAAGTTGCTATAATTTATTCACTTTTCAATTATTTACAAGTGGTTAAAAGCAAATGAGTAGTTTTGCAGCCTATCATCACGTCGGTGGGGAGGGGGGGATATGCTTTACAGGCGGTTGTTTCAACGTTTATGGCTGCCACAATAGAACCACACTCGTTCTCCTCACAGACTATAATATAAAAAAAATTATATTCGTGCTACAAAACAACAGACGGAAACTTGCACAAGTTTACTATCGCTGACTTGAACCAAACGCGAAAGGACACAATAACAGAAGCAACAAGAAGTAACGGCTGAACTGGTGGCCCGGGATAACATGATGAAACCGTGGTTTAAACGAACAAGGGGCTATGGGGCCCATTCGCTCACAGGGCCCATCTTTGACAGACATAATCACAAAGAGCAAACTAAGAATGAATCCAAGGAAAGCATAATTGATATTATTTTTACTTTACTTAGTGTATACATAAACAGAAATAATGAACAAACAAATAACACAGCATCTATGGTTTTATTATTTTTTGGCTGCATACAATGGATTACACCGGTGTCACACGATCACTTTTTGTCGTCATCAGGGCCGATCCGGGTGAGATTTCTTGATCGCGATCAACAATAATCGCTGCTACGCGGTTCAAATTATTCCGGATCGAGTTTGGCTGAGACGTTAGTGAAACCGCGATTTGGGAGCCAGATCGCAATCAAAAGTACCCGTGTGACATCGGTATTGAACATGACTTATGTCACAATTACTGCAACGAAACATGCGATGGCAAAAAAAGGCTACAAAAGAAAAGAGGAAACGGTCTTCGTGAACAGACCCCGCTATACTTACCTGATCATGAAGCGTGGGAAGTGCCAGGTGGAAACACGCTACCGTAGACTTCTACCGTAGGAGCCGTTGCCGCCGAAAGCCTTGCTGAAGTGTTCGCGGACAGGAGGGGGCACAGCAGAACACAAAACTGATAAATTCAGCCGCACGGTTTCTTGATATCCTAAAGTTTCACACTAATGAAGGGACCGCGGCACCCGCCCTTGCAATGTTGTTTTGGGCGCGAAACTGTCACGTGATTGAAAGAGCCCGCGATGCAACCGCTGCGCCCTCAATATGCAATGTAAACCAGTGATGTAAATTATAGCCTCCGAGACAAGCATAAAAGATGGCAATCACAAAGGCTGTGTATATGCCTCGCTTGTATTATATTTTGGTAATTTTAGACATGTTACGTACAAATTGTATTGGTATTTTTGAATTATTCCTAAAGTTTCATTCCACTGACATCTTTTAAGTGCAAGTTCATAAAAAATTTCGGCAGATCCCACGTACCGTGGGAATCGATGTTATGCGAAGCATGCGCAGGAAAGTGACTGTGGCCTAATTTTTCACATTGAGCAAAACGTGAAGGAATGACGCTGGAGTAATGTGCAAATGGTACATACACATGCGTTGAAGAGTCGGGCATGTGTTATATAACCAGTTGTTTACAGTTGCGCAACGATGCCAACAATGACATGGGGAGCTGATATGTACAATATTGGATAGCATGGATTCGAATAGGACAAAGGAAACAGATGCACAGGACAAGCGCAACGCGCTACTAAGCTTCCTCCAGAAAAAATTTCTCTACCGAGTTGGCCGAGTGGCACGCAGGCGCCCTGCACGTACGTTACACTCACAGTTGCAGTTATGTTACAGCTGCGTTTCAGTTGTTATTCTTATACTTGACCATTATGACGGACAACGCACGCACGTTTCACGAACTCGTATGAATGTGTGGAACGGGTTTTTGACAGTTCAACAAAGTCATCATCACCGTGATCAGTGAGCACCAGCAGCTTAATTGACAGGACTTGTTATCGAATCCGTTTGTGATCGTGGCTACGAGGGGTCTTATACCCCTGTCACACTGGAGGTGCAAATGTCATTAGGTTCGAAGATCATTCGGTGCACCGAATGTCATTCGATCCGTGGTGGTGCTACACTGGAAAAACTAATGTCATTCGTTCATGATATCAATGTGGATAATCGAAAAAAAAGAAGGCCGGAAAAGTTGAGGAAGGTAAATGTAGTGTGGTAGAAAAGAGAAGGTATTTATTTTAGAATGTATGTCGGGAGTCGCTTCACTAAATAAACACAGAGAGAAATGTTATTTTGTATAATATCCGGCCAAAACAAGCCAGGACGACGCTTAGCCAGTAGCCACAGCCAATAGAACACAACAAACATGGCCGACATGGCAGTGCCGCTGCACGACGACGCCAAGCTGCAGCATGTAAAGCGTTTAGTTCCTCTGTATTTGGCGTTGCGCGAAAAGCGTGTGTGCCAAAAGAAAAGACTGGAGCGAGAAATAGATGAAGAGTGCAAACGCAGCGATGACATTCTGCAACGCATTCAAGCGAACGCGTTCTCGATCGCGGCAGTGGTCGCCACTGCATCCGCCGAGCTTGTGCAGCTCTTCCACGATCCGGGCATACACTTTACTATTCCTCTTGGCTTTGCGCAAGTCACTTAAATTGTCTTCCCAAAGCCTAATTACAGCGTAAGTCTCCGACTGTGTCCAGTGCGCTCGTGGAGCTGATGATTCCATTGCTGCATGTACACGTGCGCACAGGCGTCTGTTTGTTACATGGCAGCATGGCCGACAGCGCCGGGAGGCGAGCCAGACCCAGACGCCACTGAGGTGGAGAGTAAAAATTCCGCAGATCCCACGTACCGTGGGAGTCGATGTTATGCGAAGCATGCGGCTGGTAGGTGACTGTGGCGTAACTTTTTTTTACTGAGCGACACGTTACAAAATGACGCTAAAGATTTGTATATATTTTATACACACACATATATATATGTTGAAGAGCCGCATATGTGTTACATAACCAGCTGTTTACGGTTGGGTAAGGCTGCCAATGGCAACGTGGGTATTGCCAACACCAGAAGTGCTAAGTTGATATGCAGTGGTTATACGTGTCCCGAGAACGCATGCACGTTTCACAAACCCGTGTGCATGTGTGCAAGAAGTTCTTGAGAGTTCTTGAACAAGGGCACCATCACCGTGATCAGTGAGCACCAGCAGCTGGTCATGACTTCTTATAGGATCCGGTCGTGATCGTGGTGACGAGGGGTCCATGTGTAGTGAAGTACGTCGTATAGTAGAGCTGTTGGAATTCGTGGACGCCTCGGTCATTTCGTCGACAAATTGTCTGTCGACAGAGCCGGCGAGATGTCGGAATCTGAAGTCACCCTTCACGTTGGTGAGGTATAGGCCGTCGAGGCTGGTAGGCCTAGAAAGTGCTACATAGACCAACATCAGTGGATGGTGTTTGTCGTATACGTAGACTACCTGGGCGTATGTAGCCTACGTAGCCTAGTTTACAAAACGGCTGTCAATAAATCTGGCATCATTCTCGGTCAGCATGAGACCATCGCTCAGCCTCGTAAGAAATGAAGAGGACACTGCGTCGTTCTGGTGGACGAAGTGCAGTTTACGGTGTGGTGATGTGGATATTATATGTAAATTAACTTTTGTTAATGTATTCCCTCGGGGTCGAGCAATGCTTTAATATAGCTTGCTGAATCATAGGAATACAAACGAATGTTTATTCGTTTGTATTCGTTTATTCGTTTGAATGTTTATTCGTTTGTCCCGTCCTGGACCTTGCAACGAGGTCTTGTGATGCCCTGTTCACATTCAAGCTGTCTTTCATTGCAGTGTAAGAAGCAGGCGCTGTTGGGTTTTGATAAATCAATGTTCAAGTCACCGGCAATGATGAGGGGCATGGTCCCCTCGGCAGAGTTATTGTAGGAAGCACTGACCATACACTGACCCCGATTTCTGCGCAATCCGCGTGGTCCACGTTGCGGACCACGTGAACGAGTGGATGGTAGTTGAGCGTCTTCCAGAGCTGTTTTGTCTTCAGCTCCCTCAATTTCATTGCGTCCGCCGCGGTGGTGTAGCGGTTATGGTGCTCGGTTGATGAGCCGAAGGTCGCGGATTTTGATCCCGAACGCGGCGGTTGGATTTCGATGGAGGCGAAATAATAAAGGCCCGTGTGCTGTGCGATGTCAGTGCACGTTGATGATTACTGGTTAAATGTTGGTTAAAGTCGGTTATCACTTTCTTCGCCTGTCAATGTGTATGTTTCGATTACTGTGTTGATTGAGAGTCTGTATCACCTGTGGCACATACCCCCATAACATGAACTCTGGTATTCGGTTATGTGCCACACGTGACTGAGAGAAAGGGTTTCATGACGTACGCGACAGGTATTTTGCGTTATTCATGTCATGACCAGTTAATCGTGTTGTTCATACATTGATCCTCTGCTTTGCCAATTTTGGTATATTACAACCTATGGAGACGACCACGAGAGCGCCCAGACGTAGGCGGCTAGATAGATAGATACGTAGATAGACACGGCCAAAATGCCTGAGGTTCGCTAAGAAATGCTTCGCATTAAAAAAAACGCATTTTTGCACTGCAAGCTCTGCTACATGCCCTGCCAACGTTACAAGACCACCTAACTTATAATGAAGCTGAAATCGAAACTGCATCACATGCAATTTCGATTTCAACTCACTATCATCATCACAAACAACACGGTGGCATGGCGCATCTCATTTGCACACTTGTGTCTACAATACGTCTTCGCGCTCTACATTCTCGGGCAAAGGCGTCAAACAGCGTGAGAAGTCGTGTGACCGAAAACGGCAAGCACTACTGGGAACAGCAGTGTACCTCCACGCAACATCTAAGCATCACCGGTGAGCACACTTGATACGGACCTTCCACCACGAAATAGCGTCCACAATAGAGACACCTGAGCGCGTATGTGCATGATTTGCAAGCCAAGAAACTGCATCCATCGAACGGACGGTGATCCTCCGAATTACCATAGCCGGCGCACCAATGGCCCTTAATCTACAATAGTTTAGACTTTGGTCCTCCAACTGAGGCAATTCCATAGTGTACGAGACGATGTCATGGGTCGAACAACGTTTATTGCCTATAGTGACGAGTTTAAGTAGGCCAGGCGGGTGACGTCACGCTTACGTAGGAGCGACAGCTTGCGCTCGCTATCGCGGCCGTGCCAACTCGGTTACATCTTCCATTCCTTGGGGCAATATAGGTCGCTCTGGCATGGGGTACCGACGAGGCTCGCGACGTTCCCGAGTGCTTCTGCGTGGTAGTGGCGGCTCTGGAACGGGTCCCGAGCCTGGCAAGCCTGAGGAAGGAGTTGTGGTAGTGTCGGGGCATGGTAGCTCTGGAACCTCTCGGAGATGTTCCCGTGTGCGTCGCATTTCTCGGCCATCTTCTGTTTTTACAGTACGGAGCGTGGAGCTCCCGCTGATCCCAGCACAACGACCGGGGACCACGTCCATGTGTGCGTGTCGTACAACGAGGCCCTCTGACCCGGTGAGAGTGCGCGCAGGTCCCGAGCACCTCGATTGTAGAAGACCTTCTGCTTGTGGCGAATCTCCTGGAGACGGGAGTGCACCTTCCTGCTGGGCAATGGTGCCGGCTTCAGGTGGCAGGAGGGAACCGGGAGCAGTGTTCTCGTCTGTCGACCCATCAGCCTCTGCACAGGTGACATCAGAATAGCATCACGTGGAGTATTGCGCAACTCAAGCAGAGCTAAATGGAAGTCTGGGCTGTTATACGAACACTTCTTCAGCAGCGTTTTCGCTTCTTGAACTGCCGTTTCGGCCATGCCATTTGCGCGAGGGTGATAAGGGCTTGACGTCACGTGGGTGACTCCTAGTTCATGCAGAAATTCACGGAACTCTTGGCTACTAAAAGGGGGCCCGTTGTCACTACAGAGCTTCACTGGTAAGCCGTGGACAGAGAAAACTTTCGCGCACCACTTCTTCAAGTGCCGGGCTGTTGTGTATCGAAACTCCTTTATTTCAAAATAAAAGGAGTAGAAGTCTACAATTAAGGCAAACTCTTTACCACCGTGATGGAATAAGTGCATGCCAACCATTTCCCATGGCAGACTGGGGACATCATGCGACAGTAGAGGCATCTTAGTGTTTTGCTTTTGGTGAGCCTGGCAAACTTTGCATGATGCTGCAACCTGGTCAATGTCACTCGACATGGATGGCCAAAACATGACACTCCTAGCCCGAATTTTCATCTTTTCCGCCCCCGAGTGGGCCAGATGAAGAAGCCGAAGGATTTCAGCTCTCTTAGCGCTTGGTACGGTTACCTTGTTGCTGCGAAAGACGAGGCCATCTTGTGTATGCATCTCTTCTCGATACGCCCAAAATGGCCTGGCGCATGCTGGGACGTCCTCTTTGTTTTCCGGCCAGTCAGTCTCGGCATAGGATCGGATGGTCGACAGAGCAGGATCCTTGGCGGTTGCCACACGTAGTTCCTCGAGGCGACGCTCAGAAGCTGGAACAAGGGCAATGACGTTAACATTGAAGCGCTCGGTTTCTTCCGTCAATAACGCCTGGCTTGGGAAACGAGAGAGCGCATCAGCCAAAAACAGCTCTTTTCCTGGCTTGTACAGTAGATTAATGGCGTATCGCTGCAATGTCAGTCGCATTCGTTGCAGTCTAAGTGGGCACTGGTGAAGTGGTTTACTGAAAATTGGCACCAACGGACGATGGTAGGTTTCCACCGTAACCTCAGATTGGCCGAAAATATAGTCGTGAAATTTTTCGCAGCCGTGCACAATCGCCAGAGCTTCCTTTTCGATCTGCGCGTACCTCGTTTGAGCATCGCTGAGCGATCTAGACGAGAAAGCGATAGGGCGGCCGTCTTGTATCAGAACGGCGCCAACGCCCATGTGGCTGGCGTCAACAGAGAGGGTGACTGGCTTTTTCGGATCGAAGTAAGCAAGCACTGGCGCTGTTACTAAGGCTTGGCGCAGCTCATTGAAGCTGCATTGCTCTTTTTCTGTCCAGACCCAGGCAATATCTTTGCGAAGCATGCGCTCTTCTACGTCTCCAAAATCGCAGTGTTGGGCTAGCGTTCGCAATTCGACAAGCCAGTCATTGAAGCTTTCGTCCTCTTTTTGGTCTCGGGAGCCGAAGCAAAACTCGTGGTAAGTGAGGTTCTTCGCGGGCTGGTAGAAGTCTTCAAATTTTTTAATTATAAGGGTTACATCGGTTGTGTCCTCTCCTGGCTCAAACTTGAACGAAGCGAACACTTTTCTAGCCTCTTCCCCAATGGTCACTAAAATCGTCGCCGCCTGCACTTCTTTTGGTTGCTTGTTCAGCTGAGTTGCCGTGGAAAACAGTTCAAACTCACTTTTCCAGGTCTTCCACCCAAGCCAAGCGTCTCGCGATGTGTCGAGGGGCTTCGGAGGCGGCAGGAGCGTTGTCGGCAATGCAGGCGGTGTCGTCATGCTGGCTGTTTTCCGCTGCCACCATGTGTACGAGACGATGTCATGGGTCGAACAACGTTTATTGCCTATAGTGACGAGTTTAAGTAGGCCAGGCGGGTGACGTCACGCTTACGTAGGAGCGACAGCTTGCGCTCGCTATCGCGGCCGTGCCAACTGCATCACATGCAATTTCGATTTCAACTCACTATCATCATCACAAACAACACGGTGGCATGGCGCATCTCATTTGCACACTTGTGTCTACAATATGTCTTCGCGCTCTACATTCTCGGGCAAAGGCGTCAAACAGCGTGAGAAGTCGTGTGACCGAAAACGGCAAGCACTACTGGGAACAGCAGTGTACCTCCACGCAACATCTAAGCATCACCGGTGAGCACACTTGATACGGACCTTCCACCACGAAATAGCGTCCACAATAGAGACACCTGAGCGCGTATGTGCATGATTTGCAAGCCAAGAAACTGCATCCATCGAACGGACGGTGATCCTCCGAATTACCATAGCCGGCGCACCAATGGCCCTTAATCTACAATAGTTTAGACTTTGGTCCTCCAACTGAGGCAATTCCATAGCGCTGTGGTGTCTCATGTGCCTTCTTTTGTCCGTGTCTTAAGCCTGCGCTACCATCAATTACCATGCAGAAAGGGACATTTCTGTTGTGCAGCAGACGTTCCATGCACACTTTGCGCCGACACGCAACGAAGTGTATACCCGCTAGAGCTTTCGCTGCTGAAAGCAGCAAGCTAAAGAACGTATCGGCTCTTCTCTCCCTGCCTTGTACCTAAAAGCGCATGAATGTAACATTCGGGAGCAGCGCGACAAGATGATCGGGAAACAGACCTCTCCAGGTATGAACTACCATTTGTGCTGACTAGCGATTATGGTCCACAATTGTCATATACAGAGTTCGCCGAGTTCACCAAGGAGTGACAGTTCACACACGGCTTCCAGCCCAAATCACCCTCAGTCTAATGGAATCGTTGAGAGTGTGGTAAATACAACTAAGCCTTTGTTGAAGGAAGCATTCAAAAGTGTTCATGAGCCGCAGGTATGCTTCTTGGACCACAGATATACACCATGCTGGAACACAAAGGCAAGCCCGCTAAACTGCTGACAGGTTCATGAACCGAACCTACTCTGTCGACAAGAAACATGCTGCTTAATCTACCCACCCTGCACCAGCAGACTGATTGGTAGGAAAAAGATGGAACGAATAAGGAACTACTACAGTGAGAAAGCACGGGAGCTACCATTGCTGAAAAAAGGAGACTCTGTAAGAGTACGACCATTCATGCCTGGAGTGCCATGGGAAAAAGGCATTGTTGTAGAACCAGCAATGACCAGATCTTACAACATTGAAGTGTATGGTGGCATGCTAAGGAGAAAGGAGCACACCTATGACATGTGCCTCAGCCATTTGAGCTTGTCACCAACTGGGAAAGCGTTGCACAAGCTGACCAAATGGATCAATGGTCCAGACCGCTGCATAAACCTGGTGCTACTCGTACATCAAGTACAAAGGAAGTACACCAAGGAAACACTTCGTAATGAATAGAACAGTGCACGTCGCGACCTGTGAAAAAGAGACTTGTGCTTCAGCACTGAAGTGACTTCGTTATGACATAGCTGCTCTTTTAGCTTCCTCAGAGAAAAGAGGCTGCTGCATTATATGCAGTTTCGATTTAGACTCACTACCATGATCGTCAAATAATAATAATAATTGTCGGGATTTTACGTCCCGAAACCATGTGACCGTAGTGGAGGGCTCCAGAAATTTTGAGCATCTGGTTTTTTTTAATGTTCACCTAAATCTAAGTACACTAGCCTCAAGCACATCGCTTCCATCAGAATGCAGCCGCCATGGGCAGCATTGGATGCCACCACCTTCGGGTCAGCAGTCAAGCACCATAACCCCCACACCACTGTGGCAGGAACTACCATCATCATAAACAATGCAGTTGGCTGCATGAAGTCATGTGAACAAAGAATGGCATCTCATTAGCAGCTTTGTCTCAGTTGGGTGTCTTTTCGCTTGACCCACTAGAGTGAGGGAATCGCACAATCAGGAGGTGCGTTTGTTCAAACTGACATCGGCCTTACGGTCAAAGCAACAGTGCACCCAGACCTCGGATAAATGGCAAGAGGATTGCAGCTGTTGGGTGTTATTTGTGCGCTGCATAGTGTGTTGTGCAGGCACGGTGTCTCCTTGGTGTCTCCTGTGTGTGTTGTGAGTGATCGTTCGTGTGCCCTTTCCTCATGGTGTAATTTATGGTTTAGGTTTTCTTACTGACAACACAGTGTGTTCTGCAGGCCTGCTGTCTCCACGTCGGTGTCTCCTGTGTGCGTTGTGAGTGATTGTTCGTGTGTGTGTGTGGGGGGGGGTATTAGTGTGCCCTTTCCTCATGGTGTAATTTGATGTTTAGGCTTACTGACAGTGTGTTCTGCAGGCCTGGTGTCTCATTTGTGTGCCATGAATTATGGCTTTGGCCCAAACAGATTACGCACTTTTTTTGCAATTGTTTAATTTTTTGGCCCATATTTACTTGCAGACAGCTATAGAAAGAATGGAATGCTTTCTTGACGATGTAAGTCCCTAACAGAGGTGTAAGTGCAGAGCATATGAAATAGCTGCTGTATCACGTTTTCATCAGTCAGTGATGCAACCAGGTACTTGAGTACTGCAAACAGTTGTTGAGGAAGCTTCGAACAGGAATGGGCACCCTCTTTTGTTCGAAAGCCAGACATGTCTATATACATTTATTGATTTATTGTGAGTCAGACTGATTGTACTTTCTTGCAATCTCCAGTAACATGTTATTTTTCTTCTTGTGTCTTCTGCTCAAAGCTTTTTCATCACCTTTTATTATCCCCAGGGGTAAGGGCTTTGTCAGACTGCTGTTTTTCTGGCTCCTTGGTTCCACTTGGTTCCATTTCCATGATTCTTGCCAATCGTATGGTTGGTTGTAGTTGCCTCGTGTCATGCAAGCATGTAGCTCCTGTTTCAGTAGGTCTGTTTCATGTGTGTTTAATCTGAAACCACTCTAAAACATGATTGCGGGGAAGCATCACAATCCAGGTGCAGTTTGACTTCACAATTGTTTGCTTACTTCATTATGTAACAGTTTACATGCAGTGTGATCGCATTAATTATCCTCAAAAGGCCCAGTAAACAACCCCGAGGTCCAAAAATTGTAATGAAGAGAAATATGCACACGTTTGTTATGTGAACATGCTGCCACAAGAATTTTGCGAGTACATGTTATAATAAGGAAGTTGCAGGGGTTAGAACATCACTTTCATCTGGTTTCAAATTTTCGCGCGGCCTCGCCACCTGTCTCCGCCACAGGGAGGGGAAGGCATAGCCCGTCGTCATGACTCCGCCCACTTTGGCAACATGACACGACGTCGGCAATTGACGTCGTTGGCGAGCTCGATAGCCGCAATGCACTTCCACTTGCTGCGGCTCCTGGTTCTTTATTGTTTTTACATTGTTACACGTGCTCCGTAACTTGAAGGGCAGTTTTCGGCTCTTCAGTAGTTTTAAACCTTTGTGACAGTTCACAATGCAGCAGGGATGCGTGCTTGCTTTCCAAGACGTCAAAGGGGTTCGTGAGAAAAGTCTGGAGAACCCTGCTTGCCGCATGAGCAAGCGCGACCTGTCCGAGCTACCGGAGATTCCCCTCTCTCCACTCGATTTGCAGCCGACAACTGAACAATGCTTTGCCTCATGTCGAAGGCGAAGTGCGTGCAGGTTTTATGCAGTGCACGGAATATACGCGCGACAAATGTGTGGCTGAAACTGCATCACCGCAGGGCCAAAAAACAAGGCACAGTTTCGTAGTGGTGGGTGGGAACAGGAATTGACGTTAACTTGACAACTGTTTGTTGAGACCTGGTTTAGACCAATGGACGAGCTCAGTGGTACGTCAAGTTGCCCATGGGCAAGTTTGCGTCACTGCACATACGAGGGGGATTGGTCAGGCGAAGGAAAGAGGCGCGGGAATTGTTTTTCGAAATGGAAGGTCTGCGCGGCGTGTAATATTGGGAAAATGTGATTGCCATGGTCTACTGTATGAATTGGCGAGCTTGTTTGGGGGGGTGTAAAAAAAAAAGTCGGAGCCTATTTACTGGCCCTTTAAGACTAACAGAGTGGAAATGACAAGGACTTAGGAGAGTAACAAACGCGACAGACGAGAGTGCTTCTGTTACTCTCCTATGTCCTTGTCGTTTCCGCTCTGTTAGTTTTAAGCATGTACGACCAACGTGCCCAAAGATTTGCTGTTCTGTGCATTCATTAACTAATCTTAATTTTGCCCTTATATCATGTTACAGTTACATTTTTTAAGCAGTGATAATTCGTTTGATTTTATAGACTGATGATATTTTGCTGTGACTAAAGTGTACTTCACTGTGCAAATGTTACATAATATGATCACTAATCTTGTGTTCCCTGCAGTTTAGTGAACTTTGTATTAGTAAACTCAGTTAGTGCATTAACTAATTAATAAATGCATGTGTTTTTAGTAACAGCTTTTTTGTGTGATACTGAATGCGCAGTTTGGCCTTTGCATGTTAGCAATGGGTTGTTGCTCCAAAGCAATGAATCTTTGCTTCATGTGTTAACTTCCTGCTCCAAACTGCTCTCTTTGTTGCTCAAAAAGCTGCTTCTAAACAGAAGCCACGCCCCTCATAAATGATGTGTCTATGATGTTTGGTTGCGTCTTTACTGCTAAGAAACCTAGGATGGGCCAGGTGGTAAAGCAAGCCGTAACACTCAAGACACAATTGTGACAGTCTGCCCTGATGATGCTGAATGTAAAAACGAAACTAGAAACATATATTGCAACATCTTCTGTTCTTTGAGGAAAGGAAGAACTGTTCAGTCTATGACATTATAAAGTCACTGAAGTATCGCGGCATAAGCTTCCTCCTCACGGGCCGGGGTGTGCACTGTCCTGATTGTTTCTGAGTACTGTACATCATTTCATACTTCCATTATCTTTGGTGAATAGTTGCTCGCAGACTCCAGCAGTGTGTCTGGTGCTGGCTCTGGCGCGATGTCAACGATATCTGGACCAGTAGTTAGCTATTGCATGGTTGTCGAGTTTCGTCTTGGGCTTGACGTCTGGGCATGTTTCTTCTTAAAAGTCTTGCCATGAATGTTGACGTGGTATGATCTTGGTGCCACAGGCTCTATTCCTTATTGTATCTTGCCCGTATGTGTGGGAGCTGGCAAAGAGGGATGTGGGCATGTGAGAAATTTGGGTTTATTTGCATTTTGTGCAGGAATAAAACTTAGTAGAATGAAAGCATAAGTTCATAGTTTTGGGCGGTAGCAAATTGTGCGCTGCAGCCCCGTGGCAAAAAAAACGAACCTTCTCTCCATAGTTGTCCAGCATATACCGCCTCATCACATCATTTTCAGCGAATCACAGCTTAGGCAAATGAAGTCATGTTGGTCCAATCGGTGGGCCCGAACAGGTGGCATTACCTTTGGCCAATGGAGGACTCGATGGCCGCATTGTCAGGCGACTGCACTCCTTGCAGTGTTCAGTCAATGTTGTGAAGGCACGTAGCTGGAGGCAGCAATTCATCCTTGCACCACGATGAGGACACCCTTCCTCTGTCAACGAACAGAGAACTCGAACTGCTTCAGCTCCAGTGCAAAGGCATCATTACTTAGTGGATGGCTCAAATTCCCATGCCTTTGTGCCACACTTCGGCGCTCGAGGCCTTGTCATTGTGAGTGTGCGACTGGTATACGAGACTGGTGCTCCCTCCTGGTATAGTACTGCTCCAATGCCTTTCTCACTAGTGTCACATTGAATGATGAGTTCTTTGTCATCATAGCGAACACTGGTGTTGCAGTCACGAGACATTTCACTGCCTCAAAGGCTTCTGTCTGCTCGTTTGATCGTGTCCACCCAGCATACTTTGCCATTGGGCTTCTGATTCGTTCCATCAAATTCCAGTATGCCCTGGAAAAATGTGGCAACGTAGTTCACTATACCACATTGTCGTGTGCACCACTTGCATCCATGGGAGGTAACATTTCTGCGGTGGCTCTGAGCTTATCAGGGTGAATGAGTCCTTTGATGGTGAGCTTGTGACCCGAGAAGATCACTTGTCCTGTGCTTGATTCTAGCATCTGCTTGTCGATGCAGATGCCTTTGTGCGAGGAATCTCTTGAGCAGCCTCTTCAACCTCCACCTCCTGTAATGTTCTTCCTGGGTCATGTTATTTCCAGTACCATACACAAGTATGTCATTTGCGGCAGGTGACTTCTTCTGGGCCATCAAGTACTGTTTGGAATCGCTTCTGAAAAATTCGCTCACAGCCAAACCAAATTGTAACCAAGGCCATCTGTAACATCCAAACGGGTTCTGGAAGGTTGTCAGCTGACTCGACTTTGATCCAGGATGCAAAGCCAGTATCCATTCTTTAGATCCAGCTTGGAGAACACTTTTGCTTGTGAGAGTTCTTGTAAGATACCCTCTAGCACTGGCAGGGGGCGTTCTCTCCTTCGTTCAATGTTTTCAGATCGATGCAGATTCGCACTTCACAGGAGTTCTTTTTGTCAATTACCACGCAGCTCACCCATGGTGTCAGCTGATCCACCTTGGCAATTGTTTGTTTCTTTTCGAATTCTTGTGGGACATGCGGTAGCTGTGGCTTTATGCTGAGTGGTACTTGACTTGTAGTTGACACCTCAGGTGTAACTGCAAGCCGAGTAACAGTGTTTTTTTGCTTGTATGTACCGTCAGGTGTCACATGGGTACGCGCTGAAATGTATCATCAATAGTACTCTTCAATGATGCTGGGCTCTGTCCAAGTGCAGACATCAACATGTAGTTCACCATTGATCCCATATTTGATGTTTCTCTCCGCAGTAAAGGTGCAAAGTGCATGTGCACTTTGACAATCTTGACTGAGTATATTTTCTGTGTTACATTTTTTGAGATTGAGTCAACACTTCTCACTTGGAACAATGATTGTTCCATTGTACGTTATCAAGTGTGAAGGCACTTCCTCAAGCTTGTTTCACACATAGCTTTTAGGAATGGCATTCACTGATGCGCTGCTGTCAACTTGGAATCTCATCTTTTCATTGTTCTCTGTAATGTGCAAAGGGTCTGTCTCTTCCTTGGACACGCTGGCATTCTGCCTGAATGCTTCTAGTTCACTCGCAAACGTTTCATGCGTGAGGTACTTTTGCAGATGTTTCCAAGGTTGGGTCCTCCAGTTTCAGCAGTTTCATGGGTACCTCTTGATCCCTAAAATGACTTGGTTGTGGATTATATTGTCTCGCTGACCTTTGCAATTGCAGTCTCGTCTTTGCCTTGAGGTCTGTGAGAAATGCGCTGAAGGCTTCCCCCAGCTTTGCTTCCTGCATGGTAATACGTATTATGTGTAGATTTAATTTTTTCTGGGCGCCAAGTAGCCATTGAATTTCTTTACCACGGTGGCGACTACCTTTTCAGTTTCTGGAACTGTCAGTGTTGGCACATCCAACTCCGTGTTGTACACATGACACCTGATCCTGCGATAGTCACAGCAGTGCAACCTTTCATTAATCTGACTTGTTCTTTTGACCGTTCGCTGTCATGCATATTTTAAGTGCTGTTTTGAGGACTGACAGTTGCCTTGAAGGTGTCCTGTGAGACACATCTCTGATGGCGCAATCGCCATGCTGCTCACCTATATTTCACTCGGGCAACGTCACAACAGTTCTTTTGCAGCGTAGTCATGAAGTTTGCTCATTCGAAATGCGCCCTGGTCTTGATTGCTACTTGGGGGCTCTTCTTACTTCTTTGCGAGCCGTTTCACACTATCTGACACCTTTAGTTGCGTTTTATTACTAAAAAAGACCCAGAATCGGTCGGGAGGCAAAACTAGTTGCAACACGATGCCAGGGTGATGGCCTGCCCCGATGATGATGCTGAATGGTAATAATAATAATAATAATAATAATAATAATAATAATAATAATAATAATAATAATAATAATATCTGGGGCTTAACGTCCCAAACATGCTGAATGTTAACGCAAAAGTGAAAACATATATTGCAACATACAAATGTTATTTTTACGACTGCACAGTAGTTATTAACATGGACAGGCATCTGTATCCTACAAGTCTGTATGCATACATGTTGAGAGGAAGCCTACAGCAGGCCTTTCATTGCCTGAAACTTTGATGTCTCAACCCCTTTAACCAGGTCATAAAATGCTGAATGCTCCTGCTTAACTCTTTTACATGTGTAAATTTACTGTTTTGTGCGTTTGGTTACAGATATAAGAGGGCAACATAGGCTGCAGCTGTCTGTGATCCATAGAAGGATTGGAGTGTGAAAAACACAGACAAAAATGCTAAGCTCTAACTCTTGTCTGTGTTGTTCGTGCTTCTTCAGTCGTTTATGAAACTGCACCAACTAGCCATTGTCAACCTTTATTCAAATATGAGCATACACAAAAGTCAAAAAGGTTCCCGTTTGTGTTGGATGTTTCAGAGATTATTTTCTCTATGTGGCCTCTACGTTAACTTATAAACATTAGCATGATGTCTGTATATCACGTTGATATCACGTGATCATTTGATTGTTGTTGCAACATTGAAAACACCACGTTAAGGCAACGTGACCATTTTATTGTTGTTGCAACATCAAAAACACAGCGTTGAGGCAACGTAGCTCCAGCAACGTTAATACAATGTGATGTTTCACTGTCTAACGTTGCTGGCATTCGTTGCATTCAAACAACGTTGACTCAACATCCTGCGTTACTTGGGGCCCTGAGTGCCCAAGGTAGCTCTGAAGCCAAGAAGCAGCCGAAACGTCCCACGTAGAAGCCAGTAACAAACCAGAGGCTGCAACCCCCCAGTATGCAGATGCTCTGATCCCGAGCAGGGCAAGTCTTTAAACGCGGAAAGCCAGGCCCAGCTTATGCGAGGGCTTTGCTGCAGGCGGCACATAATTTGCATCAAGCCATCAGCGCTGTACTTCATATGTGACACATATGAAGTACAGCGTGGTGAGTCTATTTCATCGAATGAAACACACGAATATTTAGACTACGTACCAGATTATTGCTTACATGTGTACGTATGTATCTGTTATAATAAACTTTTCGATCAACCGAGCCCCCACAAAACGCTATGCACACATTCTTTAATATTTTGTGAGATGAACGTCTGCAGTACAAAAAGCGACCGGCCGGTTTTGCTTGATGAACGTTTCATGAGAATGTGGTTCGGCATCCCCGGCCCCGGGTTCTTGCTCAATGTTATAACCCTTGCTTGATCTTTCAACCATTTCGGTGTAACTCCAATAAAAACTTTGGATTCCATTCGAGCTATAACGAAGAAAATATAGTGCGTCTTCGGGTCTGTCGTTGCGCACCCTTAAAGGGCTACGACATCGTTGCATCTCGCATTGGGAATAACGCAATGTAGTCGTCAAGCCTTTGTCTTGTGTTAGTTAAACGAACGAACGCTCTCGTTTTGCAAGCCGGTCGGCGAATTTCATTCGTCACGCAGCGCGCGCGTTCAAACGCAGAGCGGGCGTCTTAGGCAAGATATTGCTGCGAATGTGGCTTATGTATGTCAATGACCACCGGAGCCGCATCGTCGTTCATTGTATTACGCACCAACGAGGGACGTGCGAAGAGTTCATTACGCTTTAGCACTCGGCATCCAAAGATCTTATTCCAAGCAAGTGCTCTTGAACAGGCTCCCTTGAGGCTCGCAGTACGACACTGACTGACTCCCGCATCGTTCTCACGTATGTGCACAACGAAGATAAGACCGGGAAGGGAGCAAATCCTCGTTAATAATATTATTCTTTTGTTCTGTCCCGGCATTCGCTGAGTATTCAATAAAACGAGGAATGAGGCTCAGATTAATTAAGCTCCCAGTTAGGCAGCACTCCAATCCAAAGCAATCTGAGGCGGCATGCGCCTGCAGGGCTTTTCCTCACACGAACAGCGCAGCTGCGCTCATAGCGTGTGCGCATTATACATTCAAGACGTGTCCCGAGTTTTACTCGTGGCGCAACGCGTTCTTTGCCCGAAGAAGGATGAGAGTGCTGGCTGTTCATTTCATGTCTCTCCCGGTGCATTATTCAGAAGCAGTGCCTCCCTCATTGCGGTGGAGAGCGCAACTCTGGAAGCTCCTCAGAATTCGATGTTTATGCTTGTTTCGTTCAAACTACAGCAAGTTAATTTGGAAAGAATTAAACAATCTGCTATCGAATCTAGTGATGCGCACATTGCCCCTGGCATCGATGCATTTTTAAGTATAGCATCTTTTATACGCTTAAGATTTGTGAAGAATAAAAACAGCGACATCTGCCAAACTACGATGGGTTGGTGAAATTTTATATTTGGCTAACAGAGCCAAAGCCAAGCGAAGGCTAACGTGTATCCGCCTCGTGCGTTACTGCTTTGAGCTGTACTGGTGGCGCCACTAACGGCGAACGGTGGCGAAAGGTGGATACGCGCGGCTCATATATAAGCCGTGGGCAAAGCGCCCGTTACTCGCCGTTTTTCTATTCATTTTTTATTCTGGTTTGATATTTGTACTGCCGACGCTGCTCCACTAGAAAACCGTGCCGTTTGTTGCGTCGATTGTTCTATATTATTTGTTTTAAAATGACAGGCAAATTTTTTTTATGCGTGCGCGCGATGCACTGCGTACGTTTCTTACGTCCATGTGTCCAAGTTTGCGTGATCTGTTAACACAGATGAAATAAAAACTGTTGCAGTACGAAACAGAATTCTTGTTTTATTGAACACCCCGAACAGTGCAACAACGACTATTACAGCTGTATGCCTGCTTAAGAAACGCACAAAAGACACGCGTTTTTATCTTAGCTCAACACTCGTAGCACTGAACTAGGCCAAGAAAACCAAAATCTCACTTGCGGAACGTTTTAACAGCCGTCACACAGCTGCATAATAATGCGTGAAAGTACTTTAGAAAATGACCAACAAACATTCACACAGCCTTTATTTTTTTGTTCACAGACCGTGTTAACATATGAGGAAGTTCTAACTGCATTGCAATCACATATTTCGGAATATCTAATCATTTTTACCATTGAAGCCACAATCCTCTAACACATGCGCTTTAAATGGAGCATGGCATTGCTCAGACTTATATAGGAAATGCACACGCGTAGCATTACTCAGATTTATATAGGAAATGCGCACGCGTGTAATGTATCTCGTATGCTAGATTCTCCTTTAGTACGTCCAACTCAAACTAAAATGCGATTCTAGAAGTAATGGTCGTGGAGTAGCGAGCATATAGAAGGGCAACTACTTACAGCTTCACTTACCTTTGGAAAAACGGTATTCCAATTGCAATTCAATATTAACCGATGCAACAACGATAAGAACACACTTGTTGCACACAGGCGTACCAGGTTGACGCGCGAGGCCAAGCGCGGTATTTTAAGTGTAGCACAATCGTGCGCGTACAGTACGCTAGAATATTCTGGTACAATGTCGTCAAGCTTGGAGTCACTTCAGCGGTTCCCACGATGTAGCACCAGTTGATATCCTCGCGTCATCAAACTGCTACGACGCCGAGAACTACACACAGAGCTGACTTGGAAAAACGCAGTATTGCAGGAGGCCATCTTGTCCAGCAACCAACAGACAAAAGTCCACAACTGAGGCGTCTCAAACATTGCCGTTGATGAGATGGCAGCTGAACGACATCGGGGCTCAACGTCCGAAGTGTGGCCACCGCCTTAACACAATATTAACGTTGCAACGTTTAAGGAAGACGCGACGAAAGCGACGAGCCCAGCCGGTCTTGTCGGGTGCGCTACTGCACAGTGCACAGCGCGCGCTCTCACGGCCACCGAAAGAAATAAAAGAAAGTGGAGATAGGAGTCACTTTGGAGCATGGCATTTCGGTGGAAGCAAGAGGAGATGTTGCGTCGTCGGTGTCGCGTATTGTCGAGAGATGGCGCTAGTTTGTTTTTGCGCAACGGAATCGCAAACTTCATTCAAAATGCATCGGATCCTATGGGAGGTTGGGAGAGGGTGCAACCGCCTGAGCCGAGCGGTGGCGCCACCATACCAATGCACGAGGCGGATAAGAATCTCTTGGCGTGCTGCTGCGGCCCTTGCTCCTCAGTCCACGAATTAGTGCTTGCGCTGCCTTCCACGAAGTATGCAAACACTGATTAATAACCTAGATAACAAGCCTCTGCCATGTTGAAGCACCTCATCCGAACCCACAACCTCCAGCATCAGAACTCACCACCTTCAAATTATGCGCATAACTTCTTTTCTATTTTAAGTCCTTTCAATGAAGGCCATAGTTACTACACTACAGTTCAAGACAACAAAGATTGTTGCCTATTCTTTCTTGGCCTAATTGTCCGTTCGATTCACTTGGTAGTGCCAAGCAAAGAAACGAGCCCCTGAAAAAGAAAAACGCTGGTTTAGTTCATTCGAAGGCGAGTGCCTCGCCACGGCAGACATAATGCTTTAGATTAGCATGCGAGGGTTTATTGTTAAGCTCCCGCCTCGTGCAAATATTTTACTTGCCTGAAATAGTGCTCGAACTCGGGCATATTTGTGACTCAAGTGCTGTTGGACTGCATGGCGTTTGCACATGTTGCGTTAAGCCCTTTTAATTATTTTAACAGCGCAGCTGTTGTTGGTTTACCCTTTGCCGTTCGGCATCACGTAGGGCGAGAGACATGTCGCGTGACCAGACGTGACCAGGAGTTCACGTGGCCTCCTGGTCGACTGGCATGCCACAAAAGGGGCCACAGACGTGCCACAAAGTGTGGCATGCCTGTCGCAACGAATGTCAGTGGCGCCAGAAAAATTAAGCAAGCTTCGCACTTGTGATGCCAAGCCTGAACGAAGTGCGGAGTTAGGCAGTCTTCATTGCTTTTCTTTATTTTTCTCTTTGCCGTGATTGCCGTATTGCCGTGATTCTCACCGAGAATCACGGCAATACATAGAGAAGCAACAAAGGAACGACCTAAGCTCCGATGTTTCCTTAGACCATACTTTGTGGAATTCGGTTAATTTTTTTTTTATATCGTACATTTCGTTTTCAAAGCGAGGATGAGTAGCTGGTGCCGCCATGAAGGCACCAAGGAGGTTAAACCTCCTCGGAAGGCACCTGCCTCTCCTATTCAGTAATTCAACAAAAAAAACAAAAAAAAACAGAGAACGCTGCGTCCACTGCCGAACGTCGCGAACGACTTTGATCAATGGTGCTCGTCATGTCATTCGGAAGAAGAGCCAATTCTAACATCCTTTCGTTATTATGTGTTTAGATTATTCACGGGTGAGTAGGCATTTCGAACGTAGCAAGGATGTGCGGAGACGTTTGCTGTTCACTCGCACCGAGATGCAGGGAAGCATAATCTGACGGAAAAAACGGTTTTCGATAGATGTCTACGGGCATCACTATTCAGCTCTGATGCACGGTACATTTGCCAGTTCAACAAGGTGGAATAATAAACAGCGCGTTCGTATTTTCGCGGCAAAATGGATCTCTATATGTATACGTAGTCTAGGAACGCTTTCACGTGCACAAGGTGGGTCAAATAGGAATCCCGCTGTGGAAAAAAAAATCAAAGCTGCATACTCAGTTCTATTTCTCTTCTTGTGCTGCCTTGCAACCAGTAAGAAATATTTTTTGCAGCCATTCCTAGCTCTGCTGAGCAGTGTGGCGTGCCCTGACATATATGTCGTATGAGTTTGTCACAAGCTTGCTTACAGAGAAAGCGGTCTCTGGTAACATGTCACCTGCAAGGTCATTATTAGGCAAGAATAAATACAGAACAACATACCATATCAAAGACTGCCTAAACCGCTTGTTAGCCTTGTGATTCCTGGGATTACGAAGAAGTCCCTAGTTTCCCCAATTGGCCTCAAACAACTGACCCTACAACACATTTATACAGCGTACGGCGGCACCGTGCACGTGTTCACCGATAGATCTACCACGCCATGTATCTCTGCTGCAGCCTTTGTCATCCCACAGATGGTTATAGCTCGACGGTACAAAATAGACCACAAGACCACATCAACTGCCGCAGAGCTTGTTGCTATCCGGGAGGCAATCAGATTCATTTCTGGAGAGCAACCTCGTACATGGACGATATTCTGCGATGCAAAACCCGCTTTGCAAACCATTACCCGCGTCATGAGACAAGGTCCATACTATATTTTAGCCATAGAAATTATGGAGCTTCTTCACGTTGCTTCAACAAATGGCCACCTCGTCACCTTCCAGTGGATTCCTGCCCACTGCGGCATAACGGGAAACGAAGACGCAGACGCCGAAGCTAAAGGAGCCTTGACCAGTGGCCCCGAAGTGCGCACTGCGTTTTCACGGCCACACACGAACGCCCTGCTTCGGTACGTAATGCGTAACCTCACACTTGAGCACTGGTCCAAACCGGAGCGACGACACCGGCGATTACACAAATGGGACCCCGAAATGAGGTTCTCTATGCCTCGTAAATTAAAACGACATACCACAAGTATTATTCACCGAATTAGTCTTGGTGTGGGCTTCAGAAGACGTTATGCACATATCATCGGCTGCAGTGACACCGGTCCCAACTGTGATCACTGTCAAGTGCCAGAAACACTTGAGCGCATATTTTGTACCTGCCCAGCATACGCACGCGAACGACAGAAACTGATTTCCTCTACTGAAGGAGTGCATAATAGGCCATTAACTGATGAGGTTGTGCTGGGTCCTTGGCCTGACGCCAACAGCACAACTGTGGTCATAAGAGCGGTCGCAGCTTTCCTACAAGCCACTGGACTGGATGCGCGGCTATAGCACTGCACCACCTAGACGGGACTGTACATACTCACCTCCCTTACTTACCATCGTCATCCATCATTCTTTTTTCTCCCCTTTCCCCACCCCCGGTGTAGAGTAGCAGGCTAGAGCATACTATCGCTCAGGCCTACCTCTCTGCCTTTCTGTAAATAAACCTCTCTCTCTCTCTCTCTCTCTCTCTCTCCATAGGTATTTAAAATGTACTTCGAAAAAAGTTCAATTATTTAAAGTAGTATGCACTCAACAATAGCAGAGTGGTACCCTATGCCACCGTCGGCAAAGGAAAGAATATTCAACCAATATACGTAAGCGCTATAAGGCTTTTATGCGCTGAATGCTTATAACTTGCCTCAGTACAAATAATACGAGCACTAGACACAATGCGACGCAAGCTGCAATAATTCATTCTTCTCTTCAAGCAGCTATCCGCTTCAGTCACGGCGTACACAAATGTGTACGCGAACTTCGGTGGCGCGTCACACGCCGCGTCTTTAAATGGCCTGAATCTCAGTGTGCACATTCGTGCAGGCTTCCTGAGTGGACAAGTAGCGGTCATTTAACTTAATTATGCTGCTTATTGCTGCAGAGGATCACTTTGCTGGAGACACTACCGTGTTAGACGATCGTTCGATGTGCCGCGTTCCAGGATTAACGTCAAGAGAATTTTCTTCTCCGCTCGAAACGAATACAACCAAAACACAAGCTGTGCATGCATTTCGGGCCTAATGGTTTATTCTTTTTACGCAATTATTGAAGCCGATGGATGGCAGCATAATGAGGTACAGTGAAACCTCGGTGACACGAATCTCACGGGCCCACCAGAAATATTCGTATCATCCGAAATTCGTATCACCTGAAAGCATGAAAAATTAGCATGTGACAAAAGAAAGCTGCCGTGCATTTGCATTTATTGTTTTTCAGGGCCACAGCAACGTCACGAAGAACACTGAATAATTGTCACTTAAGTTTTTAGATGTTAGCAATCGTACTACATAGCACTCGTAAATATACAGCCCGTACGCGCGTATTTAAATAATGAACGAGGTGTCTTGTAACCAGCGACAGAGGTAATCCTTTCCAAATTTAATTATGGTTTTTTTGCATCACACAGTAGTACTGCTGCGAAAGTAACGAAAGAAGCACTTTGTCGCGATGCGTCAAGGCCACAAAATTACAGAGCCATGGTTCTGTGTTATGATTTTGTTATCGCGGAGGTGTTGGGGATGTTTTTTAGGAGATTTACGGCCGTGCCTGCCAATGTGCGAGCTCAGCGGTCGCAGATGTTGAGGTTGTGAGGCCTGACTCCTTCTCCAAGACCGTCTTTGCCTTCTTTGGGTCTTCGTCCACATTTCATGCGATGTGTGATGCACGAGGCAGGCACGTGTAAACACAGTACAACGACAGCAGCCCGCGTCGACGCGTTAGAAAAAAAAAAGCCTGACGCTAATGTCCTCTGTATTCTTTCTTATTAAAACTCGATAATAAGAATATATACATAACTTACTCACGTCACCCTCTGTCTCTGTAAGTAGTAGTAGTAGTAGTACAACTTTATTCATAAGGGTTGGGATAAGGGGTCATGAGCTCGATGGGTGGGGCCCCAAGTCCAGGGCTCCACTGGCTACTGCTGCCTGCCTGACGTGACCCAGAAGCGCAAGCTGTACCTCTGGGTCAGAGCTGGCGAGCTGGGCCTCCCATTGCTCGAAAGTATTAGATAGGTTGTACTGGCCTAAAAAGGCATCTAAGGTTGGTGGTCGGTTTAGGCATCCCCACGAGATGCGATATAGAGATGGCGAGCCGCCACACCACGGACAGGCGTGCCCATACAGCGTTGGGAAAATTTTGTTCAATCTTTGTAGATTGGGAAAGACCCCCGTTTGAATCCTACGGAGGTCAATCGCGTCCTCCCCTTCTAATGATTTGTAAAGTTCATGATGAAGAGGGAGGCGCGACTTACACGGCACACAAGAAAAGATTGACACAGGACGACGCGCTACTATAGCAACCGACTTCTCTATTCATGAAAAACTTCGGCAGATCCCACGTTTCATGGAAGTCGATGTAATGTGAAGCACGCGGCGGGAAGGTGACTGTAGCGTAATTTTTGACGACCCTCGCTGTACGTACTTCCTATATTCTCACGTTACTACAGCAATGTTTGGGTAGTGCTGGGCAACAAGGTAAGAGAAACACCGCCTGATAACGTGCATTTCGGCTTTATTCGGGTGGTTTCAGATGAGCACGCATGATTTATACCGGGCCCCCTCTTCGTGGCAGCGCCCTTCCTTTTTTAGCAGAGGAGTCTGCAATGTCTCATTGTATCACGGAAAACACGGTATTGATTCTGCAGAGCGGTACGTTTTCTCGTTATTTCCCTGCCGTTTAATAATAATATCTGGGGTTAGACGTCCCAAAACCCAAATGAGAGACGCCGTAGTGGAGGGCTCCGGAAATTTAGACTATTTGGCGTTCTTTAATGTGCACCTAAATCTAAGTACACGGGCTTCAAACATTTTTGCCTCCAACGCAAATGCAGCCGCCGCGGCCGGGATTCGATCCCGCGACCTTCGGGTCAGCAGTCGAGCGCCGTAACCCCTAGACCACCGTGGCGGGGCATTTCCCTGCCGTTTATTTTTATTGTTTTCTGGTTTCTGCTTTACGAATCGGCTCTCTTTGTATGATGAGAAATATTTGTTTTTCGCCGCATTTACGCTATGCAACCCCATGCGAAGTACAAATGTGCAATGGGAGTTCCTCAGTAATTACACCTTCATAGTTGCTCGTTTGAAGGTTGCTTTGGTGCTACACTTACAAAAAAATACCGACCAGTTCGCTGTGACACCATGAACGCGTGGTAACTATCACTTTCAAAGTCCTTGATAACACCGCGACGCGCTTACGTTGCCATGAAATTTATATTATCGAATGTGTACCTTTTAATGAATTGTTGCAATGCACACGCATAGCCACACCTTACTGCGTTATGGCTTTTATTCGGATAGCCGCTTCTTGAGGGGCCCGTTGTATTGCGATACCATAATTGATCAAAGCACAATACTAATGCCATATTTTTTTTCCTTGCCAGCACGATAATAGGGGAGTGAATTTGATACTGAGCGCATAGGAAGTTTAGCAGATCTAAATTGAAGCCAGTTGCTGCGATGCGTGGCCAAATTGGTATGAATCACCATTTGAATTACGAGATATCATTATGAATTAGGACGTGGTATGACGAAATTTATATTAGGGCACCGGCACAGCGCGGGGTGATAGAGCGGCCCTCTGAGAGCCAGCCATGTTCTGCTTTAGGACGCTTATTGCTACTGTGCAGCATAGGGGGTAGCGGTTAGAGGGGCACACATTTACCAAAAATAACGGGTCTGGCTGGAAGTTCTCTCGCGTACGCCAGGATGACATATATACGCTGGCCAATCTATGATGTCCATCTTTGAACACGTTCTTGCATTTTCTTTCGATTGCAATTATATGCACACGCGAGCCACGTCCTATTCCAATAGCAATTTTATGGACAGAGGTGCATTTCTGTCATCACCGTTGACGTTGTCTACGCCGTCTCCGTCATGTTTCATATAACGCAAAAAATGGACAACATCGCCCCGCTCTCGCGGATTCGATCCCGGCTGCGGCGGTCGCATTTCGATGGTGGCGAAACGCTAGAGGCCCGTGTGCTGTGCGATGTGAGTGCCCGTTGAAGAAAACCAGATGGTCAAAGTTTCCGGAGCCTTCCACTACGGCGTGCCTCATAATCATACCGTGGTTTTGGGACGTAAAACCCCAGATATTATGATTATTGCCCCGCGCGTCGTGTGTTCGATATGCGAGCGAAAGCTGAAGACGGGTGTGGTTCAAGCTCTGCTTGATGAGCCATCGGCTGCAGGCCTTGCACGCAGGGCGATGTTATCGCATGCGCTCTCCGTGCGATGGAGATAGCCGGCTATTATCATATCTGCGTTCGTCGCCAGCGCTCGCGCGTAGAACATGCGATGAGCGGTGCTACGTAATCGATTAGGGCTTTATATTGACGGCGACCGCAAAAACCGATGGGGCGTCTCCATATGATTGCCATCGCAATAAAATGCAATCGCTACCGTAATCTACATGCGGAACTTCATCATCCAGTTGAAGGAAACTAGTAAAACGAAGTCAGAGTTTCACAGCTTTGCGTTAAGTATTACGGATAACGCCAAAGTGGAAAATACATCGATGGCGAAAGACAGCCAGCGACTGTGCTTTCCTCGGCCTGTTTCGTAGTATTTGTTTTGTCTGAGCTCTAAACCTATGATAATGAGTTGCTAACCAGTGCAATCGGCCACCCTGCTATAATATCGCAACTTACTGTAAACACAAGCTGGACAAAATTATCAGTGCTACCGAAAACAAACAAAACACGTATACTCCATTCGAAACCACTTTAGCTCCACGCCGCGCTGTTCTATGACGTGCTAAAAACCATTAACAACAGCTTGTACGAAAAGCAGTTTCCACTGCCTATACTGCCCGAAGTAGCCTGTGCCACTTCATCAATTATTTGATGTTTACCAAATAGTGTGCGGCACTGCCGCGACAGTTTGCAACATTGATGACCGGCCGCGTAGCTCACGTTTCATGCTGTATAGCCTGTTCGTTACTAATGGACGTTTACTATTCTTGCAGAAACTAGCGACGGTGCCGTTTGGAAAGTTTACCAACCGATGGACACACACGCACACACACACACACACACACACACACACACACACACACACACACACACACACACACACACACACACACACAAAAATACACACAGCTTCTTAATTGCCATTAGACTCGTTGGCTGCTAGTGGTACGTGCGCCTAATGCCTAATTTATTTACGTGCCGGGCGGGAAGGGGCTGCGCGTCCTAACATGACCGTGCTTGTTCAGTTCCTTCTAAATGGTCTTCTCGTTCTCGCGCCTAAACCACCAGAGCTATTTCTTCACCAATACTTTTCCTTTAAGAAGGAACGTACGATTGAAGAATCGCACGTAACATTGACCACACCAAAGGTTGTCACTTTTCTGGTATAGAAAAACAACGCCCCATTTACTTGTTCTTCAACTTCTAGCCATGATATTTTTCATCTTTTACTCCATTTTCCAGCCTGTGACTGGCTCTTTCTGGCAGAATATATGCTGCACTATGACACCGAGCTGGGCGAGTGGAACAAGAAGTCACTTGGTAGAACCTGTTTTTGGGCTAGTTGGTACGTGGTTACTGAAATACAAAAAATACGCGTACCATCAAGGAAGAATTTTAATACAGAACAGAAAAGGGTGCCATCGCAACCAACTTTATTCACAGAACACGAGTGACATATATAGCCGTAGCAACCATGGTCGCGCACATCGCCTTACATGCTCGTCAAAAAACACGTGATAAGAATGGCAAAATCGACTTAAACGAAAAAAAATCCAAAGAAACTAAATTCACCACCACGCAGAACAACAGTTGTGTCACACACAATCTCTCTTCTTTACATTGTAGTATGCTTCCATGATTTCACGCGCTAAGTTATGGTTACTCTTTCCAAGAACGGATACACTCGAAAAACCAGGCTCACGCTTGCGTGAACCACAATGCACGGGCAAATGTGCTGAAGGTTTATTTTTCACGGAATGTTCATGCTCCTTAATTCTGTCGTTTATGCACCGGCATGTTTGGCAGATATATAGCCTACCGCAACTACACGGAATCTCGTACACCACGCCAACCAAGCAGGCGGCATACGGCCTTGCGTGCCTCTTCCCACACGGGAAGGGCCTTGGTGCAGTCGAAATTCGTGGGCACAGGCTGGCCAACTTGCGGGGTGCCGAGAACACCAAAGGTACCTTGTACCTACTAGTCACGTTCTTAAGGTTGTGAGCAACCTTGTGCACGTATGGCTTGGAAGGGTGCCAAGAAGGAAACTGCTCAGCCTACCCAGCTGCACGTTTTAGGACACGTATACCTTCCTGAGGAAATTTGCAAGACTCTCAAGAAAGGTCCGAATTTTTCCGTGCCACCAACTCTCCGGGTCCACGAGTTGCTGACCTTGAATCGGCGTGTAGCCAATTATGCGGACGGTGACGACCGCGAAAGATGCTTTTTGGTTGGTGTTGATTGCCTGCTGAAGACGGTACAGCGTACACATCTCCCCAAGGATACGACTGGGCAAGTGGTCACTTATTTCAGGACAAACAACCTCCAACTTTTGCAGTCCGAGAAGGAGGGTGGCTTCGTCGTCCTGTCGGCCCAAGCCTTTCGTGAAAAAGCAGCGCGAGCTTTAGAAAAGAACTTTTTCCAAGAGAAGACACTGTCGAACAAGGTAAAAACTAAGGCGATTTTGCTGTGCAAGGATCTGGAGCTTCACAAACTCTCAAACGCCATCAGTTCCTCAAAGCGAGCCGCGGTGTCTCTGTTTTTCAGTGTAAAAACTCATAAGTTCGACATACTATGCAGGTGTATTGTTAGCGAATGGGAATCGTGGCAACAAAGTGTAAGCAAATTTTTACTGAAGCATCCTAATGCGTTGTGTTGCGGATGATCCTTTCTTTGTTAAGAAGTCAAACGGTGTTACAAAGTTCTTAATGGGTGCACGTTAAAGAGCACCAGATGGTCGAAATTTCCGGAGTCCTCCACTACGGCGTCTCTCATAATCATATCTTGGTTTTGGGACGTAAAACCCCAGATATTATTATTATATTAAGTTCTTAATGGGCTTAAAAGACGGTGGCAACGTATTTTATATTGACGTTGAAGATTAATTTTCTTGGGTCCCCACGCAGAGTTATTTTTAGTTGTTAGAAACTGTATTGAGCAGAATGCTGTTCTCGCGTTTGAGCGCGCCACCGGCATATCCCTTGACAACTTTATGACGTTGCTCAAGTTTTATCTGTGCTCGACGTTCCTGTGTCATGATAATCAGTTTTATATTCAGCGAAAAGGGATCTGCGTAGTTTCATGCGTGGCGCATGTTTTATGTAACATTTTATTAGCGGATTTTGACAGAGAAGTGGCTCAGCTTATTGACGATGCGATGGTGAAGATTTTTAGGTATGTTGACGGTATGTTGATTTTTAGTATGTTGAAGGCAACCAACTTCTGCCTAATAGTGAGACATAAGCCAATAAAGTATCTTCTATTTCGACTTTACACTAGGTGCAAGAAGCTGACCGAAAATGACTTCACTATGCTACACTCTTGGAAAAAATCAATTATTTGGGGAGTATTGCTACCCCACAACTATAATCGTCATCCATCTCACGTACTTTCCTCGAGTTATCACCACGGTCCCGGCACTTCCCGGTCCCGAATGACGCCATTCTTGATAGAAAAGCGCCAAGGAGCAGGGTTTTCGAAAATGGAAACGCGAGCAAACAAGATTACGATTATTGTTGAGTGGCAAAGATGCTCCTAAATACTCTATTTTTTCTTAGAGCGTACTCATGTACTGCTATGTTACAAGGCAAGAGCTATTGTTCATCACTTTAAAGTTACCTAACATAGCCACCCCCTCATACAGTGTGCAGGAGCAATTTTGAAGACTAGAAAACACAAAGCATTTGCGGAATAAGTGTCTTTTGTTGCTCAAAACCATTTTTCTAACAAAACTACACTCTGAAAAAACAATGACCTTGATTAGGAGAAGCGATTGTGAGCAACAAACACAGTCATAATCGACAAAGGCATGTTAATGGGCTCTTATGGCTTCCACAAACATTCACCATCATTATTATTGCTGTCAGTGCCATGCCGGACGGATATGCTGTTTCCTTCTCAGAACACCAAAGGTGCACTGTATGATTTGTCTTGCATGGGTGGGGGCTGTACTGCACTGCTGCTCAGCTGGGCCAGCCACGGACAGGAGGGTGAGCACCCATGGCTCTCAGACATAGCGTTACTGTGATTAGAGTGACCTACAAGCAAGCAGATTAGTCCTCAGAATCGTCAAGTTTCGCTGTTTCAAGCCTTGCGCGGCTTAGTGCAAGCTTTGCCAAAGGATTTTTTTTATTAGCAGAACTCCTGCTTGTATCTGCCTCACTGATGCACTGTTGGACTGTATTGCGTTTGCACATTTAGTGTTCCAATAGGGGTCATAGTTTGTGCCAGTGATTCTATATCATCGAGCTTCATCATAATATGAAACAGCGTCATCACTTAGTTTAATTATTAATTTATTCCCTCCCTCCTCTGGTCACGTGGCCTGCGTAACGCCTACTACTACTAATACTACTACGAGGACGAAGGCACAGGGTAGACCAAGGGAGTTTAGCTATAAAAATGAGTGAATGAATGGAAATAGTCACTTTGCAAAAGAAAGTGGACTACAGCCACCGTCATCTCCAATCATTCCTCCTCGCCTGCAAGTTCTGAAGCGCGGGCGAGTAGTGACGCCGACCAGGATGACTCTGATCTCGTCTTTGACAAAGATGCGTCGATGTATATCCAACCGGGGCCACACGACCACGGACCACCCAGCGACAGGCTTATTACGACCAGCTCGAGTGTGCAGAGTATGACTATGACGTCATACCTGCTTCAACGTCATTAAGCTGGATACGAACCTGTCACCTACCGACCAAAGAACGCTGCGGTTCTTGACCGCTCGCTCACTGGTCTGCTGATATCTTAGCAGTTTCAGCACAATATATGCGTGCAGCTTGTTCACGGAAGAAAACAGTCTAAAAAGATTGGTTGAAACCGGTCTCCAGATAAGGAATTGTATGGACCCTTGCCACCGAAATAATAGGCAGCACAAGGTGCGAAAAGGCATGACAACAATTACGAGTTAAAGTTTGTAAATTAACACGGAATATTGCTTAAGCATAACTCATGCTGAATACTCAACATTATTTATGTTTTATTGCCATATTTTCCGTATTTTTCTAATGTTATGTGATGTTCTACTGTCTGTTTCTTTAGTTGTCATGTTCCGCAGTTAGCACCAAGTAGCTGCGAACTTACAGTTTGAATCAATAGCTGGATTTATTATTAACATTTTTATTCCTATGTATCATATGCGTTATAGAAAGACGTCACCCTGAGATAGCGTAGAGATAGGCTGAGATAACAAGGTCGGGAACAACGCGTTCCCGACCTTGTTGTGTCTGGGCCAGGACTGCACCGATGCCATGACCGCTTGCATCGGTACGGACTTCTGTTGGAGCTTATACGTCAAAGTGGGCGAGAATAGGTGGAGAGGTAAGCAGTTGTACCAGATTGGAGAACGCATCCGCTTGCTCAGGACCCCAGACGAAGGCAGCGTCTTTCTTGAGGAGCTGAGTGAGAGGGCGCGCGACGTCGGCAAAGTTTTTGACAAAACGACGGAAGTAAGAACAGAGGCCGAAGAAACTGCGAACGTCTTTGGAACAAGTTGGCACAGGAAAATCTTTCACAGCCCGGATTTTATCTTGATCAGGGCGAACACCGAAGGAATCAACGAGATGCCCGAGCACGGAAATTTCAAGACGGCCGAAGTGGCACTTGGCCAAATTTAGCTGCAGGTCCGCCTTACGGAAGACAGATAAGATCTTCGATAGCCTTTCAAGGTGCGTCACAAAGGATGGAGAAAAAACGATTACGTCATCCAGGTAGCAGAGGCAGATGGACCACTTGAAGCCATGCAACAGGGCATCCATCATACGTTCAAACGTGGCGGGCGCATTGCACAAACCGAACGGCATCACTTTAAACTGGTAAAGGCCGTCGGGAGTGATAAAGGCCGTCTTCTCACGGTCCATCTCGTCAACGGCAATTTGCCAGTACCCGGAGCGAAGGTCGATTGAAGAAAAATATTGTGCACCGTGAAGGCAATCCAGGGCGTCGTCAATGCGTGGCAGAGGATAGACGTCCTTCTTTGTGATCTTGTTCAAATGCCGATAATCAACGCAAAATCGCCAACTGTTGTCCTTCTTCTTAACAAGTACAACAGGGGACGCCCATGGACTGCTGGAAGGCTCGATGATATTCCGAGAAAGCATTTTGTCGACTTCTTTTTTGGATGATTTGTCGCTCAGTATGGGAGACGCGGTAGGGTCGCCGATGAATTGGTCTCGCATCGCCGGTGTCAATCCGATGTTTAACAACTGACGTTGGTCCGAGAGGGCGGTCGCCAAGGTCGAAGATGTCCCAAAAGGACGCAAGGAGAGCGCGCAGTTCATCAGCATGTTGGGTAGGTAAATCGGGTGCAATCATCTGAGTTAAGGCACCTTGTTCTGATGGAGTAGTAGGGGAAGGTTTCTCTGCACACGAATCTCTGTCGTAACTCAGAGTTGAAATGTGGCAGTCGGCCGCCGGCATGATTTCCGCAAGTGAAATGCCACGAGGGAGAACTTGTGGACATAGGCCAAAATTCACTAGCGGTAGACAGGAGGTGTTGTCCGTTATAGTATAGTCCGTCACCCTGAGATCAGCCCGTTACAATATTAATAATAGACAAAATATTTTACGTTTAAGTAAATACTTTTAGGGAGCTATCACTTCATCATCCTAGCAGCCGCGATATTTTTATCCTCCCAGGAGTAAGGTTTCCTCAAAAATAAAAACAAAGGGTTACTAATACGTTAAGATACCGCGCGGACCCAAACGCTTGTTCTCGGATTTCAACTGCAGCCAGAGCCTCAATTAATCACGCAACAGAAAAATCTGTTCGATCGTTCATTCGTTCATAATTCTGGTCTGCAAAACGGGGCTAAAAGGCAAAGTATGGCCGAAACCGCTGGAACAACGTGCGTGAGTTGTCTGCGAACGACCGCAGGCCCGCTGACTAAAAGACAAAGCGGGGAAGAAAAATGTAATAAACAAAAAAAGCACACGTAATAAAAAAAAAGAAACTGCTAAAAAATCCTAATAAAACAATAAAGAACGTTACAAATTCAGCATGTATTACGCTAAAGCGCTTCTAATTACGTCACATATTCAAATTATAGACATTGTTTTGGGTTTTGCAGGGAATATAGGTTTTGAGCTTACCCGTATATATTTTAACCTTACCGCTTTATCGGAATACCCGATTACACTTAACGTGCTATTGGAAAGCATGTTTCAGCAAAGTGTTAGCTCCCCATACGTAAACGTTTATGTACGGTCGTAAACGTATACGTAACCGTTTGCGCAATACGAAAGGATGATAACCGCATCATTGAAACTATTTTTCATTCAGATAAGATTCAGTCACCGCTGCGGCAAAGTCGTAATAAAGGTTTGAAGAATGTACGGTATTCTTTTATACACAGAGGGGTATGCGGAACACCGGGTGACCGGGTGACCGAGCGATTGTGTCGACATCTTGTGACACTTCTTGCAAGCAGAATTATAGACACGTTGCCTGCGCTTTGTGTTTTCGAGGAAAAAAATAGATTAAAAAGTGAACTCATTCGAAATTATGCCACTTTCGCAAATTTACGCCACCAGAGAAGTAGAATGCACTAGGTTACTTTAATAACAATTTTATGCTTGCCTGATTCACCTCGGAGCCACAAGATGGCACCACCTACTTACCCAGGCAGCACGCCGGCATTGGACCAATCTCGGAACAATGTTGGTAAACATTGGCAGAAATATTGGTCCTGCGTTGGCTTTTGGGGGTTTGCTACACCTAAATGTGCATTGGTCCAATATTGGATGCCAATGATTTTCCAATAATGGCAAGGATGGCTGTAGCCAACATTGTCCGTCCAACATATCGCCAATAATGGCAAGGATGGCTGTAGCCAACATTGTTCGTCGTACGTATCGCCAACATTGTATAAATATTGGCAGCTCCAATATTTTTTGCCAGCTTTTATCGTTGGCTGCACCATCGTTCTTTTATTTCCAGCGTTTAACGCTGGAAATGAAAACATTTTCCACTGAATGTGTAGTTTAACGTGAGGTAGATTTTTGTGCACGTAAATAAATGTATGTTGCCCACGCTTTTGCTTTTAGGCAAGCAGCAACGATAATCAGCGTACAAAAGCTGAGAGTACACACAAGTTTATTCTGCATGTATACATATGGCAAAGATACTGCAAGTGTTGAAAATAATTTCGCATTTCGCGCTTTGTTCTGCTGACCGCTTGCTGGCAGATAACAGCTGCACAGAACCTACACTAATTACCTTCAATAACGTCCTTATATTAGAAATCGGGGAAACGGGACCACTCACAAACACACACAGCCTCCCTAGGTGTTAGCGCTTATTTGATTTGTCAGTTCACCGAAGGTTCAAAAGGAAGTCAGTGAAAAGCGAAGCGTGATAGAAAATGAAATAAATGAACATGTACACGTGAACAGACATTCGATACAGCCGAGATCCATAACCATCTTGAACTACCAGAAAGTTCATCGCCTATTTATTAATTAAAAGGTGACTGCGGCAAGAGCTTGAAAGTCTGCGACAACTTCACAACTAATAAAAATTTGTGTGTTACAAATCCATCATTTCTTTGCGCGAATCCAGCGGCGAAGGGCAAATGAAAAAAGGGTGTTAAGCTGACGCACTACAACGCGAGAAAAGAACAAAATAGCACACGCAAATGCTGACAACATCGCTGAGGGCGAGAACTTAACCAACTTACTTCGAAGCGCACAATAAAGCCCCCCACATCGGTATTCACAAACTAGCAAATTTAAAAAAACTTACGCGGTAATGTAGACAATAATAAACGCAGCACACATTTCACTTGCGAACAACACGGAAAGTAACATGCGACGAAGGAGAAAAACGACTTACTGAACGCGATACGAACACAAAAATCCGGCGGAAAGTTTGCGAGTTGTCAGAACACATCGGCGCTCATCTGCGGATCGCTCTTCAAAAGTCAAAACAGTCAGGTCCGATGAAGAACAGGGCAGCTGCCTTCTCACTGTGGCATCGCCGTCGAATCTCGGTATCCGTACCCAGGCAGCACAGCACATTGGTCCAATATTGTTTATACGTTGGCAAACGATGGCCCAATGATGGCCCATACAAACCACTATAATACCAATGTTGGCAAGCCAGCCTACAAGGATGCCAATAATGGTCCATCTTTGCCAGCCAACATACAATATTGGTCGTGCTATTCTTTGAGGTTGGCAACAATGGCCCATGGTTCCCGATGTAAATACGATATTGGCAGAACCAGGCCGTATGGATGGCAATATTGGGCCAGCTTATCCGTTGGTAAAACAATGTTGGTTAAGTAATGGCAGTAGATCGGATATATTGTCCAGTCAATCTGACTGGTTAAACAATATTGGACGGCCAATGCTACGCGCCGGACAATATTGTCCAGACTTACACGTTGTCGCTCCAATGTCTTAAACACTGGCAAGCATATGCATGATTAATCGGCAAGAATGTTTTTTTCCCCTTTTACCATCACTGAGGGAAGGTTAGCCCGAATCGAGCCACCACCTGCATGCACGCTATTATGAAAATCACTTTGTCCGGCATCCAGCGCACCTCAAAGAAGATTTCTGGTTACTTATCACCATAGGCGTGCGCAGGGTTCCCCATTAGGGGGGGCAAAGTTTCGTCGCAGCGCCCCCCACCCTACTAAGAGGTTCGTCCGAATTAACCGTGTTGCGGACAGGTATGGCCGAATTAACGAGAGTGTGATGCCGTTAAACAATAAACATGCTTGCAGGGACCAGAGAACGCGTCCTAATTATCCGACTTTCCGAATTAATAAGTGTGGAATTAACGAGCTTTTACTATATAAAGATGGCAAAAACAGTCCATCGTTGTCAGCCAACAAACAAAACTGCAAATTCCAGTCTATAAGAAAGGGAACAATGGCGCACACAGGGTCTTGATTTTTAGGTTGGCATTTAGTATGGCACAAAATATATGCTAAATAGTTGGACAAAATTCGTTTTACAGATGTTGAGCAATGTAAAATAAGTACCAAGTTCTCAACTGAGTTTTGCGCGCCGTTGGAAGTACATCTATGAGAAAGGAAACACAAAACAAAATCTCACTTTGCAATGCTTGTTGAAAGTTAACGTTAATTGTGTGATACAGCCAGCGTATACATAGCAACTGTATAAAAACAACCAAAAAACCCTACTTTTACATTGATTGAAGCTGTACATAGCGTTGACGAGTTAATGGAGTAGAATAAAAGTCATCTGCTTCGCAATGGGCCTCTGCGTTGGTGCGCCTTCTGCGCACCGCACACGCACCGAAATTATTCTCACGGCTTTATTAGCGGCAAACAATCAAAACATTTCATGTGACTTCAACCACGCTGTGTATTTTCGTGTTTGCTACACGACTGGTTGGATTACAGGATTATAACTTCTTTGTGTGCGCGCTACAGCGACGTGCTGTCCAAGACTACGGTATCGCCCGCGGAATCTTTAAATGATCGATGAGTTATGTTTGCACTTTCAACGCTTCACACAACCAGACGTGTTCACTTTGAATAAATGTTCTCGGTGATCGGGAGGCCGGAGAAGCAGCGCGGCGCCATGTTTTGCTCCGGAATTTCACGACGTCCTCTCCTCGCGGCAGTGGGGCAGCGCGGTGGTCGCTGGTCATAAAACACTTGTCACTTGACGGCTGCTCCGCCCACGACGGTTCGCTTTCAATGCCTTTGACAAGAGGGGGGGGGGGTTGAGGGAGATGGCGGGAGACGACGGCGCCTCGGAAGATGCGTACGCGTTTCGGCCCCTTCTGGCCGGCGGCTATTCTTCGTCAGTCAGTGGCGGTTACTTTTGCCTCGTTCGGGCTCCCAGCATCGGCGGGCGCGCGCCCCTCAGTATTCAGTCGAGAGTCATCGGGAAAAAACGGAGTCGGATACCGAGACAGGATGCCACGATTCTACGGATACCGAGATTCGACGGCGATGCCACAGTGAGAAGGCAGCTGCCCTGTTCTTCATCGGACCTGACTGTTTTGACTTTTGAAGAGCGATCCGCAGATGAGCGCCGATGTGTTCCGACAACTCGCAAACTTTCCGCCGGATTTTTGTGTTCGTATCGCGTTCAGTAAGTCGTTTTTCTCCTTCGTCGCATGTTACTTTCCGTGTTGTTCGTAAGTGAAATGTGTGCTGCGTTTATTATTGTCTACATTACCGCGTAAGTTTTCTTAAATTTGCTAGTTGGTGAATACCGATGTGGGGGGGTTTATTGTGCGCTTCGAAGTAGGTTGGTTAAGTTCTCGCCCTCAGCGATGTTGTCAGCATTTGCGTGTGCTATTTTGTTCTTTTCTCGCGTTGTAGTGCGTCAGCTTAACACCCTTTTTTCATTTGCCCTTCGCCGCTGGATTCGCGCAAAGAAATGATGGATTTGTAACACACAAATTTTTATTAGTTGTGAAGTTGTCGCAGACGTTCAAGCTCTTGCTGCAGTCACCTTTTAATTAATAAATAGGCGATGAATTTTCTGGTAGTTTAAGGTGGTTATGGATCTCGGCTGTATCGAATGTCTGTTCACGTGTACATGTTCATTTATTTCATTTTCTATCACGCTTCGCTTTTCACTGACTTCCTTTTGAACCTTCGGTGAACTGACAAATCAAATAAGCGCTAACACCTAGGGAGGCTGTGTGTGTTTGTGAGTGGTCCCGTTTCCCCGATTTCTAATATAAGGACGTTATTGAAGGTAATTAGTGTAGGTTCTGTGCAGCTGTTATCTGCCAGCAAGCGGTCAGCAGAACAAAGCGCGAAATGCGAAATTATTTTCAAAACTTGCAGTATCTTTGCCATATGTATACATGCAGAATAAACTTGTGTGTACTCTCAGCTTTTGTACGTTGATTATCCCTGCTGCTTGCCTAAAAGCAAAAGCGTGGGCAACATGCATTTGTTTACGTGCACAAAAATCTACCTCACGTTAAACTACACATTCAGTGGAAAATGTTTTCATTTCCAGCGTTAAACGCTGGAAATAAAAGAACGATGGTGCAGCCAACGATAAAGGCTGGCAAAAAATATTGGAGCTGCCAATATTTATACAATGTTGGCGATACGTACGACGAACAATGTTGGCTACAGCCATCCTTGCCATTATTGGCGATATGTTGGACGGACAATGTTGGCTACAGCCATCCTTGCCATTATTGGAAAATAATTGGCATCCAATATTGGACCAATGCACATTTAGGTGTAGCAAACCCCCAAAAGCCAACGCAGGACCAATATTTCTGCCAATGTTTACCAACATTGTTCCGAGATTGGTCCAATGCCGGCGTGCTGCCTGGGTAGAATCGTGGCATCCTGTCTCGGTATCCGACTCCGTTTTTTCCCGATGACTCTATGCTGGGAGCCCGAACGAGGGAAAGTAACCGCCACTGACTGACGAAGAATAGCCGCCGGCCAGAAGGGGCCGAAACGCGTACGCATCTTCCGAGGTGCCGTCGTCTCCCGCCATCTCCCTCACCCACCCCCCCCCCTCGTTTTCAAAGGCATTGAAAGCGAACCGTCGTGGGCGGAGCAGCCGTCAAGTGACAAGTGTTTTATGACCAGCGACCACCGCGCTGCCCCACTGCCGCGAGGAGAGGACGTGCAATTCCGGAGCAAAACATGGCGCCGCGCTGCTTCTCCGGCCTCCCGATCACCGAGAACATTTATTCAAAGTGAACACGTCTGGTTGTGTGAAGCGTTGAAAGTGCAAACATAACTCATCGATCATTTAAAGATTCCGCGGGCGATACCGTAGTCTTGGACAGCACGTCGCTGTAGCGCGCACACAAAGAAGTTATAATCATGTAATCCAACCAGTCGTGTAGCAAACACGAAAATACACAGCGTGGTTGAAGTCACATGAAATGTTTTGATTGTTTGTCGCTAATAAAGCCGTGAGAATAATTTCGGTGCGTGTGCGGTGCGCAGAAGGCCCACCAGCGCAGAGGCCCATTGCGAAGCAGATGACTTCTATTCTACTCCATTAACTCGTCAACGCTATGTACAGCTTCAATCAATGTAAAAGTAGGGCTTTTTGGTTGTTTTTATACAGTTGCGATGTATACGCTGGCTGTATCACACAATTAACGTTAACTTTCAACAAGCATTGCAAAGGGAGATTTTGTTTTGTGTTTCCTTTCTCATAGATGTATTTCCCACAGCGCGCAAAACTCAGTTGAGAACTTGGTACTTATTTTACATTGCTCAACATCTGTAAAACGAATTTTGTCCAACTATTTTGCATATATTTTGTGCCACACTAAATGCCAACCTAAAAATCAAGACCCTGTGTGCGCCATTGTTCCCTTTATATAGACTGGAATTTGCAGTTTTATTTGCTGGCTGACAACGATGGACTGTTTTTGCCATCTTTATACAGTAAAAGCTCGTTAATTCCACACTTATTAATTCGGAAAGTCGGATAATTAGGACGCGTTCTCTGGTCCCTGCAAGCATGTTTATTGTTTAACGGCATCACACTCTCGTTAATTGGGCCATACCTGTCCGCAACCCGGTTAATTCGAACGAACCTCTTAGTAGGGTGGGGGGCGCTGCGACGAACCTTTGCCCCCCCTAATGGGGAACCCTGCGCGCGCCTATGGTGATAAGTAACCAGAAATCTTCTTTGAGGTGCGCTGGATGCCGGACAAATTGATTTTCATAAGCGTGCATGCAGGTGGTGGCTCGATTCGGGCTAACCTTCCCTCAGTGATGGTAAAAGGGGAAAAAAACATTCTTGCCGATTAATCATGCATATGCTTGCCAGTGTTTAAGACATTGGAGCGACAACGTGTAACTCTGGACAATATTGTCCGGCGCATAGCATTGGCCGTCCAATATTGTTTAACCAGTCAGATTGACTGGACAACATATCCGATCTACTGCCATTACTTAACCAATATTGTTTTACCAATGGATAAGCTGGCCCAATATTGCCATCCATACGGCCTGGTTCTGCCAATATCGTATTTACATCGGGAACCATGGGCCGTTGTTGCCAACCTCAAAGAATAGCACGACCAATATTGTATGTTGGCTGGCAAAGATGGACCATTATTGGCATCCTTGTAGGCTGGCTTGCCAACATTGGTTTTATAGTGGTTTGTATGGACCATCATTGGGCCATCGTTTGCCAACGTATAAACAATATTGGACCAATGTGCTGTGCTGCCTGGGTAGCGTCTCACGTTTACGGCAGCGATAACCCGGCTCAGACGACGTAGTCGTTAAGTGGCGCTTGCACTTCGACTTACCTAGACCATTTTATAGAAGACGTCGTTATCCAGACTCTGGGGCAGATGTCTGCGCGAAGGTGATCTCGTGATTATCCACGAACGACGTAAATTGGCAAGATAACGCCTTAAACGTACAACGGCGAGTAGTTCATGTTCCGTGAAAGCAAGTCTACGTTCCGTAAAGGCGCGCTAAGCGCAGATTCTATCTGGTGCCCCGATAATCCGGTAAGATGAAATGTGTACGGACCCACTAAAGCCTTCTGCTGACAAGCCTCTGTCCGTCTTGCATTAACTACGGACGGGACACAGTAAGGCCAATACACACATACATTTAATGTAATGCTACTTTCTTACTGGCTCTAAGGAGTCTACACCATTCAACACTTGCATAAAGGTGTGGGCTAGTCGTTAAAACACTCCTGCCTTTCGGGCAACAGCAGTACGCATATATTGCTCTAAAGCTGCTAACCTATCACCCGATCAGTGAGCGAGCGGCTATGAACTGCAACGTTCTCTGGTCGGTAGGTGGCAGGTTCGAATCCAGCTGATGGATGTTGTACTGGGCTGACGTCATAGTCTTCCTCTGCACATGCGAGCTGGTCGAAATAAGCCTGTCGCTGGGTGGACTGCGGTCGTGTGGCCCTGGTTGGGTATTGATCGACTCGTCCTTGTCAGAGACGGGATGAGAGTCATCCCGGTCGGGGTCACGACACGCCCGCGCGGCCGGACCTTGCAGGCGAGGAGGAAAGGCAGCAGAGGACGGTGGGGATGACCGTCTGAGGGCGTGTGGCTGCAGTCCACTTTCTTTTGCAATGTGGCTGTTTCAGCATAATGTTCCGCAGGGGCAGTTAGTGCATAGCTTAACGAAATAATTGTGGCGCCACTGAGAAGGAGAAAGAAAAACGAGAGGAGACTGGACTGGCGCCCTATCCTGCTTTCTATCTTTTTCTTCCTTATTCTCAGCTGCGACACAAATATTTTGGCTGTTTCCACTCAGTCACTCAGTTTTATAGCGACATTTTAGATCTCATAGGTTCAATTAAATTAAATTAAGTTGTTTTCGACATCACAGGAGACGTTACAAAAGTCGCAACAGTGATGCTGTGCAGCGTATCTTTGTGAAATGGTTGTATAGAGATGAAATATGCAGCATGAAAGTATAGGGTATGTAATGGAGATGGTTGTATAATCATGAAGGACGGGACGAGAGCAACCCCTGTCGCGTTCAGGACACGCATGCGCTGCATGTCCTTTCATTCCGGAAGCAAAGGCTGCATAACTGTCTCAGGGTGGGATGGTCAAAGCCCGCAGTCTCAACAATTTCCCGATGAGTGGCTGTTAACATTCATTCATTCATCAGTTCACCCATGGCTCTCAGGCATAGCGAGAGTCACCTTCAGAGATCAACAAGCGTGTGTTCAGGTCACATACGATTTGTAGAAATAACCGTACCACTATGCATTTGCGCTGACAACATGTAGGGCGGAAATACAACGTGCCACAACAATGAAAAAAGATAAGCTACGGCAGGTAAAATGTGCATTTACTGCTCCTGTGTGGCCTGAGGCTTGAACTAGAGCTCTTTCTCCCTGCATGTTGCGAACAGCCAGGCGATTTTCACCCGCTTGCTATTTCCATGCCGAGCACTTGATACACTGAGCGATTCACAAGCACAAGAGCACAGTAAGCAATAAAAGCATTTGCACTATTTAAAAAGGCAACTTTCCAGTGTCACATGTATGGAGTAAAATTCATAAGCTGCAGACGGGAACTTTCGACAATCTCAATTCCATCATAGTTTGCTTCACCTTAAGTGTCCAATTAGCTTCGCTGTGTGAAAATAATACAAGCATCCACTGTTAGTAACAATCTTTGGGTTGTGAAGGTGTGTAGATTAACCGGTGTTTACTGTACCATCTGTACTTAAAAAAAGTCGGCAGATCCCACGCACTATGGGAATCGATGTAATGCGAAGCAGCCAGCAAAGAGCTGCATACATCGCCTTGTTTGTCTTTGAGCCAAATGAAATCATTCATGTCATGGCATCTAGTCCACCATATATCGCATGTTTGCCATGCACGCATGCATGCACAATCTAGTATACACCATGCCAATGAAACGCATATTCTGGTATATACAATGCGTGACCTGTCGCTTATGTTCATCACGCACTCGAGTCTTGCCATACCAATTTCAGTATATATCCAGTTAACAAAACGGCCGGAAGCACACCATGACAGTGGCGTGTAAATCATACCGTACATGACATGCATAACATGATTCGCATGTTAAGACCTGTCATTTATGTTCGTCATACAGTCACATCGCGCAATACCAATTTTGGTGTATATCACGCAAGCGAAACGGCCACGAATGCGCCACGACCATGACGTGTAAATCATGTCGTACATGTCATGCATGTCATGGTTTTCATGTTACCATGTCTCATTTACGTTCGCCATACAGTCGCTGCGCGCAATACCAATTCTGGTGTACATTAAGCTAGCGAAGCGGCCGCGAATGCATCATGAGCGTGGCATGTAAATCATGACATACATGACATGCATGTCATGGTTTTCATCGTACCAACTGTTATTCATGTTCTTCATAGAGTCACTTAGCGCAATACCAATTTTGGTGTATACTAATCTACTGAAACGGGCGCTAGCGCACCATGAGCGTGGCATGTAAATCAGGTTGTAGATGACATGCATTTCATGATTTTATTGTTACCACCTCTCACTTACGTTCGTCATACAGTCGTGGCACGCAATACCAATTTTGGTGCATATTATGCAAGCGAAACGGCCGCAAGTGCACCATGAGCGAGGCATGTAAATCATGACATACATGTCATAGATGTCATGGTTTTCATGCTACGACCTGTTATCCATGTTCTTCATACAGTCACATAGCACAATACCAATTTTGGTGTATATCAATCTAGCGAAACGACCGCGAAGGCGCCATGAGCGTGGCATGTAAATCATGTCATACATGACATGCATATCATGATTTTCATGTTACCACGAGTCAGTTATGTTCTTCATAGAGAAATGTCTCGTCATACCAGTTTTCGTATATATCCCTTCATTTAAACGGCCGCGAGCGCCCAGAGACCATGTCATATAAATCATGCTGCACATGACATGCGCGTCACGATTTGCATATTAGGACCAGTGATTATGTTCGTCATGAATTCGTGTCACGTCGTACCAATTTTGGTGCATATGAAATTAACGGAACGGCCGCAAGAGTGTAAGGTCGTGGAATGTAAATCATGCTGTTCATGACATGCGTGTCATGATTTTCATGATATGACCTGTCATTTATGTTCGTAATAAGGCCATGTTATTACACACCAATTTTGGTATACATCCGATTAACGAAACGGCCACGAGAGCACAAAGACGTAGGCGGCTAGATAGATAGATAGATAGATACGCTCAAAGTCGCAGAAGTTCGCTAAGAAAGGCTTCGCATTAAAAAAAAACTAACCTAGCAATCAACCATTAGGCAGTTTTCTGCCCTAGAAGCTCCCAGGCAGAGCGCAGTCCATCCAGATGAGGCTGCCATGCGAGCTTCCAGGCCCCTTTGAGGTCGGCTGGATGATGACACCGCCACCGTTGCAAAAGACTTGTACATTTAGGGAGCACAAGTTCTTCCTGTTTTTGTACAGGTGCTCCAACTCATAAGGTGGCTTGATTTTCCAGTGCTTGCAATCGATGGATTCCAGGACCTTGCGAAAGTCTGCGACCTGTGAAGAGGCCAAAATGGATATATTCAAAGAGCCATCCTTGAAAGCGCTCTTAATACATATATGGCAGTGACAAAAAAACTATCACTTAGTCAGAGCTATCGAATATGCTATATTCAATTTGAAACAAACTGAAGCCCCATGTAAGCTTTACATACTGTAAGATATATATGTCCAGGTAAAGTATAATGCTGCCACAGCGGTAATCTCCTACACAAGTAATTTTGCAATATGAAGGGAATTCGTGAAAAAGTGCTACATGGCTCCTGGAAGATAAATTCGCATCAAATATTTTTCTCTCAACTGTCAAGCATGGTAAACAGACAGGCTCCTCTTAATAATCAGATAAAAGCCTGCTTAAGCGAAATCATAAAAACTGCTGGTGTACTTGCTCATATTGCAATATATGTATATTGACCATATATACGTTTATACAACGCGGTAGTAGTACATTTTTCGTACTAGAACTTAACATGGGGTGACATTACATCTGCTGGGATGAAAAACTTACAAACGTACGTTATAGCACTACACGAATAGCAACGAAATTAGTTGCGCAAGTTTAGCTCACCGATGGCACAACGATTAGCAGCCGTCAGCGTCATCGGTAATCGAATGTGCTCTACAGCCACAGGCAAAAGACGTCTGTGGACTGGAAGCTGTCATTGACGAAAAAATGCAAGGCTAGCAAGACGTGTACGTCCACTGGTGAAGCGTGAGAAATCGCCCTGGGCCGCTGTAGTCAAGTCTCCAGTGCCGCGCAAAACGACAGTACAGATGGACTCGAAAACCTGTAGTTGGCAGGTGCTGGTCTACGACTTCATCCAAGGCAATGCACCAGTGACAAGTGTGTTCAGTTCCGGAGCGAAGAGTGACGTCCACGTGCTTTCGCTGGCAGGTACACGTCCAAGTTTTCACCGGAGAACAGTCAAGGCGTACTGCCAAAGCCGCCACATTTACAGCAGAATGTCTCGGCGTGCGACTTCGGTTCGATACGTTATGATGTTCGGATTACGGTTATCTCAAGAAGGAGAAGCAACGAGTTAAAAAAGAAAACGCCAAGCCCAGCGCCAAATCCTTAAAGCCCTCATAAAGCACGATCGCAACTTCGTAAGGCGAAGCACGGTTATCAACACTTTTAATCTTCTGTCGCACGGCCACAGCCTCTTCACTAGTCTTATAAATGACAACGCAGCACCACTGTTCACAACGCACACCGTTTCACTCCCGAACACTGCATTTGCTTGGACTGCTCAGAAGAGAATAAATGCGCACGGGCTAACCATTGGCGAAGCAGGAACCAAATTTAGAGCGCAGTTCATGCATTACCGTACGAGCACGGAATCATTCAACTAACGTGCCAAAATGCTGTCAGTTCGAAATGCCGCACTGCACCCTACTGAGACACAGGAAAGCGAAGCAAACGAGCTGTTACCGACACTAAAACACACATTGCAGGCTCCTCTAGTGCTAGTTACCGTCGGTACACAGGCGCCGATCCCCGCTTCTAAACACACCGAGGCACAGGCTTCGCTACGCTTCACCGCACACCAATATACACTGCCGTCGGTCTTCACACGGCTTGCGCGCACCGAAAAAGCAGCGGTATTCACAGCACATCCAGTCGAATGCTGAAGGAACTCAAGCATTTTGCGGAAATCGGAACCGACACATACAGTTTACGGCGCCATGTTGTTTTCACAAACTGCGCAGCAGGGGCAAGCGCTAAGAGAGCTCCATGAAAAGCTCTAGCGCGTTTTTCACGGCGAGATAAAAATTTCTCTTATGTGCGAGGGGAAGATATGACGAACGCGACAGGAGCGCGCGATGAAAGAAGTCTTTTATCAACGTCATAAGATGACCTGAGCAGAGAGTACTGCTTCCCAACCAATCATAAGCTGCGCCTCTCGCCCAAGCCGTCGTCTGCTAGCGTTTGTCGCCTGCTACGATAGGAACCTGCAGCGGGGGTTCCGCCTTGGCTACGCGATGATTTCCGGGCCAAGCTGACGTTTCTGGGCACAAAATACATATATGAGTGGGTGAATCCACCTTTTATTGATATTCTCATGCCAAGTTAAATGGCAGTTATTAATCAAAGGGACATGAATTCGGCAAAGATTTGTTTATACTCGGGAATCGTGTACATGCGCACACATTTTCGATGATATTTCAACTTACTGGAAACATTTCTTTCTGACTACTTGCCATATAAACGCGTTCCGTTTCAGTTACCGAACATGTAGGTCGAAAAGCTCGATTTGTTTGTGATTTCGTGCATAATTATGAACATCTATAATATGCTGTGATTTCCATGGTACGAGGCCGCTCTGGATCGGCCCAAAGTGCATTGCGACAGCTGCATTTCGGAGATCGTGCCTATTGGGCAGTTAAAGCCAATCCAACTAGACACGTTGTGGAATCATATAATAGGCTTTAATGACGGCTAACTGAAATGCTCCGCTCAATTTTTTTCCAATAGCATGCAGCTGATGTGCTCCTCTGAACCTCTTTGGTGGTAATTTCGACCAATGCTGCGTACATCATCATAAGTTGGACGTCTCATTGGAGGAAGTAGGACGCAACACAACAACATAACAAAAAAATGTTGACCAAATGCCGCGCCGCTTTCGACTTCATCGACCTTTCATGTAGAACTTTGGTTTTAATCCAACCACAAGCCTTTGCATGCATGATTTTTCGCCATTGACACCCAATAGGCTTCTTTATTTACTGCGACGCCCAGCTTATTGGACGACTGCGAGTGCCAATACTGCCCATAGCGTACAAGCGAAACAACACACGAAACTCAAAGCGCCGAAATAAATTAAAACGTATCAGCAATCGTCAAGCAGCCTTAGATGGCCGTGAATTAGCTCAAAATCAGCTACGGCACCCAGATACCCGCCGTAGTTGCATGTTCTAAACAGCCATATTGTTTGTAAGAATGGTCCGGACCACTCTTGGGATTTTCTCGTAGCCACGCTGTTTCTGCGCATTTTTTTTTGGCTTCGTGAATCCACCTACGAGCCTTTTTCAGTGACGTCACCAAATATAGCAACTGCATCACCATCGCTGGCATGTCCCTGGACAGTCCCAGCGCGCTTTACCGCAGCGGCCGATGTGATAACGATGGCCTCTTACGACGTTTTTTTTTTCGCTTCGTGAATCGACTTACGTGACAAAATTTCTCTTATGCGACAATTTGCTCGTAAGTGAGCTTTGTGAATTCGGCCCCTGCTTGCCACACAGAAGGCCTGGGGTCGATTTTGACTCGAACAGAATATTTTCTGTTCCCGACAAACCCCGACAATTATTATTATTATTATTATTATTATTATTATTATTATTATTATTATTATTATTATTATTATTATTATTATTATCATTGAACTTGTGATATCTTCTCATAGTGGGCACAGAATTATTGTTCTTGGGGATTTCAATGCACCTGGAATTGACTGGAGCACGCTTACCTTTTCTCATTACACTCATTTCACAGAGAAAAAGTGCAGCCTGCTCTTGGACTTTCTGGCGTTTAATTCCCTACTGCAACATAATTCAGTCGTCAATTCCAGTGGCAACGTCTTAGGCCTGTGTGTGTCAAACGATCAACCCCTTGAAGTTTCCCGCTCCAACATCTCTCTTGTACGTCCGGACAAATTCCACCCACCACTTAACGTAAGATTATCTGCATCAGCCGAAACAACGAGCTACAGCAGTTACGTGAACAAATCTCCATGATTTGCGTTCAAGCGAGCTGATTACACGGGCCTCTATCATCACTTGTCCACCGTTGAGTGGTCACAGGTTACTGACAAACCTAATGTTGATGACCAGGTTGATCGGTTTACGGAGCTTGTACTGCGTAGCATGCTTAATTTTATTCCCCAGTATACACCTAAACAACGTAAATATCCCCACTGGTTCTCATCTGAACTCATCAGTGCACTGAAGCATAAAGATCACGCACACAGCAAATCTAAATGTTCTCCATCCAGCGAGTGGAAGGAAGAGTTCAGCTTTTTTCGAACTCTCTCTAAACGCCTATATAAACAGGATCATAGTTCGTATATTGAATTCTTAGAAAAAAGCGCCTCTGACAGGCTGGCTGAATTTTGGATGTATGTACGTAAACGGTGTAGCAAAAGCGGAGAGTCCTTCAGACTACTGGACTCAAATGGGGTAGAAGTGCGCGCCCTCGCTGACTGTTTTGCCACGCATTTCTCATCCGTTTATAAGGCCTCAGACTCTAGCACTGATATCAGACAACAGCCCAAGGCAGTTAGCTCATCCAGTGCTTTGTCGCAGGATGAAAATCTTATCAGCGAATGCATTAACCTCTTAAAACCATCCTTATCAAGTGGCCCAGATGGCATCCCCTCCAACATACTAAAAGCTTATGGTAGTATATTTGTCCCAGTACTGACTACGATATTTAATAACTGCCTGGACACTTCCACATTTCCTAGCATGTGGAAAACTGCTCGTGTTTTCCCAGTATTTAAGTCGGGCTCTAAGACAGATGTTTCTAATTATAGCCCGATTTCTCTACTATGTGCCACATCAAAGATCTTCGAACTGGCTCTTCACAAAATATTGTCTTTTAGTGTGAAAAACTCGTTGATTCCAAATCAACATGGTTTTCTTGCTGGCCGCTCAACTACCACAAATCTTGCTAGTTTCATGACGCAGATCTCCACACCTATTTCTCAGAGTGGACAGGTTGACGTAATCTACTGTGACCTGAGCAAGGCTTTTGACGTAGTCAGCCACACACTGATTATGGTTAAACTTGCGAACTTTGACGTTGACTTGTCGATTGTGAATCTCTTGCACAGCTATCCGCTCAATAGATCTTGTTATGTTGCCGTAAATGGCCAAACCTCTTCTTTGTATAAAGTGACTAGTGGGGTCCCTCAAGGGTCGGTATTAGGCCCACTCCTATTTTTAATTTACGTTAATGATGTTTCTATTGCCATTCGTAATTCTTCTTTCCTCTTGTATGCCGATGACATCAAGATATTTAAGGAAATTCATTCAGTTAACGACTCTCGCTTGCTGCAGTCAGATTTGTGTTCTTTTTCCGAATGGTGCAACGGCAATAACCTTTCTCCAAATACCTCAAAGACAAAATTCATGTCTATCACTCGCAAAACATCTAGCGTGTCATTTCAATACTCTGTCAATTCTGTGCCGTTATGCAAGGTTTATGAAATCAGTGATCTTGGTGTTGTTGTTGACAGCGCGTTAAACATTTCTTCTCACGTTAATCGTGCTGCTATGCGGGGCCTTCGTTCTCTCGGATGTGTTTGTAGAATATCTCGAGAATTCAGTTCTCCCATGGCCCTACACAAATTGTACACGGCAATATGTCTTCCGCAACTTGAGTATGCGTCCGTGATATGGAATTGCATTGCTCAATCCAGCGGTAACACCATTGAACGAGTCCAAAAAAAAATCTTCAGCATATATAACCATCGCTTTGCTAAAATGACTCTGGATCTCATTCAAACACTGCTGAATCATTATCACTGCCATCAGTTCACTGCCGACGAAGTCATTCTAATCTCTTATTTCTTTACAAGCTAGTACACGGTATCATATCCTGCCCTGTACTTCTCAATTGTGTTAATTTTCGAATTCCGCGTAAGTTAACCAGAGAACAGACCGTTTCATGTACCCGCCTGCTTCTTCCAACACTCTACCGTTCACAGAATACAAAGGCTTTATCATATTAATTTTCTTGATCTTGACGTTTTTCATAGTCCACATTCATTGTTTTTAGACAAGCTTTGCACTGTTTTGACATAGTATGGCACAATGTACAGTCTTCCCTTCTCCGTATTTCCGCATAGTTGTATATGTGCAATCTAATTTTTTGTTACCCTTCAATATTTCTCATATTGTCTTATTTTACTCTTCCCCTTTTGTGTTCATTTGTCTTTGTCTACGTGTTTTTGCTCTTTTTATTTCTGAAGACTGTCTGTATTGTATTGTTTATTTTTATTGTTTTTTTTTGCGTGCGCCTGCACAAAGACCTCACGGTTGTTCCTGGGCACGATAAATAAATGATTGATTATTATTATTATTATTATTATTATTATTATTATTATTATTATTATTATTATTATTATTATTATTATTATTATTGGGTGATTTCACGTAAGATCCAACAGTCGATGGCTGGTCGACATCTCAAATTTATTTCAAAATTTTATATATTATTGCCTGATGAGTGGTAAGAAGAGATCCGCAATTTGTTTTGCCGCCAAAAAATTTTTCGAAGCATAGGAAATCAATAATGACGAAGAGGTGCAGTGGAGCGCTCATCCGCTCTGCTGTTTTGGCCAACTTTCGTTATGAATTGCGCAAAATATATTAAAGTTAGGTAGCTGAAATTTCTTTAACTAAATATATGCATGTTTTTGCTTCTGCCCAAGTATTTTTAGTTTTGATGTGTAGTATAGATGTTTTTATAAAAAAACCTCAAATATGGTCCATGAAACGTTATTTTCTTTACTTTGAAGGTATTTATCTCAAAAAATCCTTCTAGCAGAGCGACAAAAATTCCGCATTACGTTCTTCGCATGCTTGTCTACCAAACTGCCAAATCTTATATTTATATAACGTTTCAGTAAAGAGATATAATCGGGCTAAATTCTAGAAAACACCGAACAATGGAAACTTCTGACGACAATTAAAAAAAAAACATTATTTATATTTCTTAAACTTTGTCCACTTATTCTCCTCCACATCAGCTTTCACAATAAGTGAAAACATGTTGCATAATGTCGTTGCACTAATAGTTACGGCCCCTCCAATAAGACCCTTAGGCAAGGTTTGGTAATTCCGACTTTTTGCCCAGTAAGTGTATAAAATGCAGGCAGGATTGAGTCGCCTTTTATTAAAAGATCAGCAGGTACCGAAAAAAAGTCCGCAGATCCCACGCACTATGGGAATCGATGTAATGCGAAGCAGCCAGCAAAGAGCTGCATACATCGCCTTGTTTGTCTTTGAGCCAAATGAAATCATTCATGTCATGGCATCTAGGCCCCCATATATCGCATGTTTGCCATGCACGCATGCATGCACAATCTAGTGTACACCATGCCAATGAAACGCATATTCTGGTATATACAATGCGTGACCTGTCGCTTATGTTCATCACGCACTCGAGTCTTGCCATTCCAATTTCAGTATATATCCAGTTAACAAAACGGCCGGAAGCACAACATGACAGTGGCGTGTAAATCATACCGTACATGACATGCATAACATGATTCGCATGTTAAGACCTCTCATTTATGTTCGTCATACAGTCACATCGCGCAATACCAATTTTGGTGTATATCACGCAAGCGAAACGGCCACGAATGCGCCACGACCATGACGTGTAAATCATGTCGTACATGTCATGCATGTCATGGTTTTCATGTTACCATGTCTCATTTACGTTCGCCATACAGTCGCTGCGCGCAATACCAATTCTGGTGTACATTAAGCTAGCGAAGCGGCCGCGAATGCATCATGAGCGTGGCATGTAAATCATGACATACATGACATGCATGTCATGGTTTTCATCGTACCAACTGTTATTCATGTTCTTCATAGAGTCACTTAGCGCAATACCAATTTTGGTGTATACCAATCTACTGAAACGGGCGCTAGCGCACCATGAGCGTGGCATGTAAATCAGGTTGTAGATGACTTGCATTTCATGATTTTCACGTTACCACCTCTCACGTTCGTCATACGGTCGTGGCACGCAATACCAATTTTGGTGCATATTATGCCAGCGAAACGGCCGCAAGTGCACCATGAGCGAGGCAGGTAAATCATGACATACATGTCATAGATGTCATGGTTTTCATGCTACGACCTGTTATCTATGTTCTTCATACAGTCACATAGCACAATACCAATTTTGGTGTATATCAATCTAGCGAAACCACCGCGAAGGCGCCATGAGCGTGGCATGTAAATCATGTCATACATGACATGCATATCATGATTTTCATGTTACCACGAGTCAGTTATGTTCTTCATACAGAAATGTCTCGTCATACCAGTTTTAGTATATATCCCTTCATTGACACGGCCGCGAGCGCCCAGAGACCATGTCATGTAAATCATGCTGCACATGACATGCGCGTCATGATTTGCATATTAGGACCAGTCATTATGTTCGTCATGAATTCGTGTCACGTCGTACCAATTTTGGTGCATGTGAAATTAACGGAACGGCCGCAAGAGTCTAAGGTCGTGGAATGTAAATCATGCTGTTCATGACATGCGTGTCATGATTTTCATTATATGACCTGTCATTTATGTTCGTAATAAGGCCATGTTATGACACACCAATTTTGGTATACATCCGATTAACGAAACGGCCAGGAGAGCACAAATTCGTAGGCGGCTAGATAGATAGATAGATAGATAGATAGATAGATAGATAGATAGATAGATAGATAGATAGATAGATAGATAGATAGATAGATAGATAGATAGATAGATAGATAGATAGATAGATAGATAGATAGATAGATAGATAGATAGATAGATAGATAGATAGATACGCTCAACGTCGCAGAAGTTCGCTAAGAAATGATTCGCATTTAAAAGGTGTCGCCGGCACTGAAGACGTTAATTTTGAAATTATTTCGTCACTGCTGCGGCCACGAGCGCGGGGTTACCGAGGAGGCGCGCGCGCCCGAGATGCTCGTTGCAAGAGACGGCGCAGTGAGAGCTCGTTTTCGCGTCCTCAGACCAATTGAGTTCGAAACAGCAACGCCTCTTCGGTGACTTGAACGCACGTGCACTGGAGCTTCGCTATTCTATCCGCCCTCTGTTCGCATCGCAACTAGGCGCTGATAACAAGGCGGAGATGGAAGCAAGATGAGAACTCTATAAGGGAGCTATGAGCGCTCGCTTCACGCACGCTGCTGCCAGAGAAAGTGCGCTGCGCCAGTTGCGATCAGTGGAAAGCATTAACGTGGCGCTCCAGTGGAAAGCAAAATACGGAATGTCAAAGGAAAGAAAAGCAAAACTATCGGTAACCGGATGCGCTTGCCTATCTTAGATGTCGGCAGCAGACGGCCTGAACTAGCCGCGCGTTCAGAGCGCTGTTCACACTTGATTCGGCGCGGATGGTTCTTGTGCTTTGCTCTTACTCTACTCCTCCTGTGCGTCTCATGGCGACAAAGTATAGCTCGGAATGAGTGTGTTGTGGAGACTACCTTTCGAAGCAGAAGAAGCTTAAAGGAGTACTGACACGATTTTTTTAAAATTTCGGATTGTTGCTCTAAATAAAAATACTGGTGTCGAGAAACCTAAAACGACTATTGTGGTGCCTGGGAATGCATTGTATATATTTTAATTAGCGCCACCTTAAAAAAGACACTTTCGGTTTAGATATCGAGGCGTGGCTTCTCCGTGTCGTTTCATAGCAGTGTGACGTCACGGAGATACAGAAACTCGCGACGTACTAGCAGCAAATTCGTTATCTGCTCGTGGTGCACATAAACAACGATGAGTGAATTGTCGTCCTGTGACCCTGACAGTGAATTCTGCAATTTAGGCTGCATGCAGGACGCAGAACTCGCATACTCGGGGGAACTGTCTTGACTCGTCGGGATAATGTCCTTGCAGTGGAGCTGGATTGCAGATGCTCAGCGACGGAAACTTCAAAGTCAAATTAAAATATTTTATACGTGTTCCCTGACTCCAGTGTGTGGACAACGTTGACACTGCACACCAACGAAGCAAAAAATGTCCCTTTTGCGATGTCTCAAAATTGTGTCAGTACTCCTTTAATCATTGCAAAGAAGCCAAAATTTCACGGAGTTACTGACCTAGGCATATACGCTTTGAAGAAACGTTTAACGCCCGAAAGATCAGTGACTGCCAGTGAGACGCACTACTTGTGCTACGCGTGCTTTTGCTACCACTGCAATGAAAGATCTTCACGGAACGCACAGTGTAACGATGACATTCTTATGCCCCCTGAAAAAGAAATCGATGTCATTAACCAGATCACTGCGACAACCAGTGTACGTGCGTTCAAGTCACCCCAGAGGTGTTTCTGTTTCGAACTCAATCGGTCTGAGGACGCGAAAACGAGCTCTCACTGCGCCGTCTCTTACAACGCGCGCCTGCTCGGGAGCCCCGCGCTCGTGGCTGCTGCATTGACGAAATAATTTCAAAATTAACGTCTTCAGTGCCGGCGACACATTTTTCGGTACCTGCTGGCCTTTTAATAAAAAAAACAATCCAATCCTGCCTGCATCTCATACACTTGCTGGGCAAGAAGTCGGAATTGCCAATCCTTGCCTAAGGGTCTCATTGGAGGGGTCGTAACTATTAGTGCAACGGCATTATGCAACATGTTTTCAATGATTATGAAAGCTGATGTGAAGGAGAATAAGTGGACAAAGTTCACGAAATATAAGAAATGTTTTTTTTTTATTGTCGTCAGAAGTTTTCATTGTCCGGTGTTTTCTTTAAGTTAGCCCGATCATATCTCTTTACTGAAAAGCTATATAAACATAAGATTCGGCACTGCGGTCGCTAAGCATGCGAAGAACGTAATGCGGAATTTTTGTCGCTCTGCTACAAGGATTTGTTGATATAAAGACCTTCAAAGTGAAGAAAATAAAGTTTCCTGGGCCAATTTCGAGGTTTTTTATAAAACCATCTACACTACACATCAAAACTAAAAATACCTGAGCAGAAGCAAAACATGCATATATTTAGTTAAAGAAATTTCAGCTACCTAACTTTAATATATTTTGTGCAATTCATAACGAATGTTGGCCAAAACAGCAGAGCGGATGAGCGCTCCACTGCACCTCTTCGTCATTATTGATTTCCTGTGTTTCGAAAAAAATTTTTGGCGGCAAAACAAATTGCGGATCTCTTCTTTCCACTCATCAGGCAATAACATATAAAATTTTGAAATAAATTTGAGAGGTCGACCAGCCATCGATTGTTCGATCTTACGTGGAATCACCCTATTATAACATTGAAATATTAAGCCAAGGAAAAGCAAAACAATTAGCCCATTCAATTTTTGCGTTAATTAACAGCTTACAGTAGTTGTGATAAACAAACACTAGCACAGGGTCACGTAGATAATATGAAGCGGATACTTGGCGTGATTCCGGCGCTGCCCGCGGAGATCACGTGATGCAAGGCGTTGCCTAAAACCCTTTGCCTGAGCCCGCAAGTGACGTGATCTCGTTTCGCCCAAACAAGTGTAAAGCGGGTATTTCAAATCTAGCATGATCTCCTCACGTTATCTTGCTAGCCAATCACATATAGTCGCTCGCTTACTGCATCGCTCTCGGACGGTTTTCTCGGTGTGGAACTAGCAGAACGTTTTTACTACCTCTTTACTGTTCTCATACAGCGTGATCTCGCTTCATGCAGTCTAAGAGAGAACAAATTGACTTCTCACTCAGTGACATTATCAATGCCGGATACATAAACAATGCCGAGTTATTCGTTCTTTCAGTACGCGCCTATTATAGTCTGTTGCGACACTTTTAGTGTGATTGTTCTTCACTTCCTTTCTAAGTTATAATCGTACGATTTAAGCTTGAGCCCATATCTATGTGTGTGTGCGTGTGTGTGTGTGTGTGTGTGTGTGTGTGTGTGTGTGTGTGTGTGTGTGTGTGTGTGTGTGTGTGTGTGTGTGTGTGTGTGTGTGTGTGTCGCACATAGCAATGATCTTAGTTACAAATCTTGCAAATCGACCTGTGAATGCCCTTAGTGGTAATCTAGCACGTTGCATAGGCTTGGACAGTTCAGAGTAGATGAAGACATCAACCATGCAGCAACTGTGCAGCGCCTAGAGGTGTAGCTGTCTGCTTTTCCCCTATATGGCTCTCATTATATAGCATTTGTGCTGTAGTTTTAATACTCAGAAAAGAAAAATGAAACCCTATTCCTTGGACAACGCGATAAATGAAATACACCCTGAAGTTGCTTTGCATCGTGGTTTGTTGGTGCATTTGTAGGCCCAGCTTTCCAGAAATCCAGCAGAATACTGATGTAGCTTTCTGTTTGATTCTGGAAAAAAAAAAAAAAAAAAAAACACGGTCGATCCCTCCGTCATACGAATCGGAATAACATGAAAGTAAAGCGTGCCCTTACAGAAGTAACTGAATGCTTACTGTACATTGATATAAGAGTTTGCACAATGCATATTGATGTCTGGCAGCTAATGGCGCCGTTTAACGTGTATGCACCCACTTTGATGATTGGTGGTACATCTCCATCCCGACGACTAACGTCCATGTTAAATGATTAAACAAACCCTTGTGGTAGCTGTAGTAGTTAACGGTGAAAGCGTAATCAGAGAACGAAATGTAATAGCCAGAGGAGCGTCGCATATTGGACGCATAACTTGGTCGCCATCCCGTGGCATGTTAAAATGTGATTGAACACTACGGCCGGACTAGAGGGGAACGCAAAGCGCGTCGTGCCGCCCCGGTAGCCCGGCTGCGATTTTCCTCGGGGCGAGCGCGTGCGCATGGAACGCGGTGTAACAGCCAGGCGAAGCAGGCGCGCGTCGCAGAGCTATTTTAGGGGCGAAGCTCCTTAAGGCGGCACCCGTTCGTCCCTCGTAGTCGTAGTCGTAGTGCGTAACCACTCTTACGCTTTGACCTCCAAGGTGGTGCCGGTGGGAGATTTTTCCTGTGCGTTGTTGAACAATAAAAAATTCGCAGCGGTAGCTAAAAGCCGACTTCTTCTGTCTCTCATTCCCATTAGCAGCCATTCTTTACCTCCAAGGTAGTGCCTGGTGAGATTTCTCCTGTGCGTGATTAAACAATAAAAATTTTGTTCAAAACGCCGTTGATTGATGAAATAAACCAACGAAAGACGCCAGATGTTTTGTAAAAGCAAAACGGAAGAACGCCAGATGTTTCTAAAGCAAAACGAAAAGACGCCAGCTGCTTAACGAAAGACGCCAGATGTTTTCTAAAGCAATGGTTTTCTAAACAATGAAAATTCACAGCGTACATGTAAAATTAAAGTGAGCTGCAAGTCGTCATAACTCATCGAACCTTTAGTATAAACGCGCCCGATCTCACGTCGGTGATTATGTACTGGGCAGAATTCACGGAAGATTTACGGTTTACCGATGAACCTCCGCAGCTTCGCCCACTCATCATCATTCACTCCGTGGATATGCTGTGATTTTTTTTTTTGGTTTGGATTAGCGTGATGCTATGAGGGAGGCCGACACTTTTACAACGCTTTAGTGTGCCTCGATGTGTGCGCGGACAAAACGCGCATCAAGACACCCTAACAACGATTGGGCTGATATTGCCACCTCGCGGTGTGTTAAGGAGTTGACAAAATTGAACTGCTATTGAAAACGCGCCGAATGTGACGGCCGCGTAACGCTTTGCAGGTGTTAATCGCGAAGGCCACAGTAATGCCGTATTACTTTATTTTACCGCTCCCAGAAGGTAACACCACCCCGCCGACCGGGAGAGTGGTAGATATAAAAGGCGCGTTTGTAAAGACTCTAGAGTCTGTGACCGTGGCGCAGTGGATAGCGTGCCCGACATCTGTTGTTGCGTACCGAGTGGTCATAGGTTCTATGCCCGTTGACGGTACCTTTTTACTTTGCCATCTGATTGTGTATATTTTTTCGACGTCATTTCCGTGACGGAAATACGTCACTGAATCTTGGTGGACCCCGGCATAAAACACTTTCGTGTTAAAAAATCAAAGCAGCTTCGCACTACCAGTGCCAAACCTCAAGAAAGTGCGCTGCTGGGCGGCCTTTCCTGTTTCTCTTTCTTCCTCTCTTTCTTTTACTCTCTTCCCTCAATTTTTTCTATCTCTATTTTTGCCTCTGTTCACTTCCACTTACTTCCTTCTCGCTGTTTGAATGTTTCTTCATCCTTCTCTATTTCTTTGTCTATCTTTATATGATTATCTTTCTCTGTCTCTTTCTTTCTCTTTCCGTCTTTGTTCCCTTTATTTCTCTCTTGCGCTTTCTTTCTATGCTATGCTTTACTCTCTCTCTCTCTCCCCTCCTCTCCTTCCTCATCACCCTCAATTTCCTTTCACACCGCCTTGCTATACTATACTATACATGGCATATACTATAGATGGATATGCTTGGAATCCTGCATACGCGGGTTCGAAGCCCGCCTTTTCAAGAAGTTTCTTTTTGCGAAAAATTTCTCCTTCTCTTTCTTTCTCTATATTTATCTCTTCAGCTTTCTCTCTGTCTCTTTCATTCGCTCTCTCTAGTTCTCACGCCCATCAGTCTTATTGCATCCCACGCCCGACAAATCGGCGCACGTGTTCTGGGAGCACAGAAGAAGAAGACGAAGAGAAAGAAGATGACGAAGAAAGGTGTGCGGGTTCATGATGGCAATAATTTCTGTGCCCAATACCCAACAGTTCCGCTGCTAAAAGAGTTGAATGATCGATTTCGGAACATGAACATCTGCGTCACAGTCTCATAACTAAATTTTAAACACGGCCCCGTAGACGTGCCGGACGACAGCCTATAGCTCATTTAAGCAATATATATCAGTCGAACTGCTATACTTCTGCCAATAGGCATAATTGTTCGTATTAAAGGGCCCCTCACCATGTTTGGCAATTTTGAGCTAACGAGCGCAATGCATACACTGGGCGTTCACGATCGCATCTGCCAAAATTTGCAACGCTACGCGCCGCGGAAATGGGTCAAATTTCAAGGTGAACGCTGCTTGCCCTTCCTCTCGCGGGCGCGCGCTTTAGAGAATGAGGGGATGACGTACATGAGAAAATAGCCCTACGTAGATGGTAGTGCTGTGACGTCGCTCCTCTACGTAGACGACTGTGTTATGACGTCGCCAACAGTAGCACGTGACACTGCGATAATTATTTGACACGACATGTGTAGTTCGTGTAATTTGTTGCTTGAATAGATTCATAAAGCTTGAGAGAAATAATGAGACACACAAAGGGAATGTGTGCGTCTTTTTCATTTTTTTTTTCGTGAATAGCAGCGAGATGCGGGGCTAATGCGCCTCCCTTTCCCATGCGTTCGTGTCCCCGCGGTTAGCGCATCGAGCAGACGCCAGCCCTGGAAACGAAAGTAATGTTCTGGCGTGTTCGAGCACTCATTATGCTAATTTATTCTACCGCGTCCAAGTAAACGTTAATGCGGCACTGGCTCATGATACCGCCACTCTCGTGCCCGCACAAATGTCTCAACTTTCACGCCCGTCCCGCAGAAACAGGCAGTACACCACAGAGAACGCCGACAAAACGCCCACGGCCGCTACATGAAAAAAAGGTAGCGGCCGTGCAACGCCGCTCGCGTGCTCGGGCTGCCTCAGGCACGTCATGCGCACGGGACCATGCATGAGCATGACGTGTCCATGCGTATGTTTCAAGTGAAGAGTGCAGGGAAGGGATTTGGCTTGCTAAGGCTACACGGGGCGAGTGGCAAGGGTTTGAAACTCGCCTCCTCGCATCATGGTTTCGCGCCGCTACAAATTATTGTTTTTCTCAGGTCGTAATGAACCGATTTGAAAACTTCTTGCGGCATACTGCTCTTCATTCGGCACACAACTTCCAGCGTCTAACTAAAATTTGCTATGTGGCCTGGTGAGGGGCCCTTTAACCGTGACGTGGTCGTGACGGGTAAGAAGGAAGCTGTCCGGCAGTCCGGCAATAAAGACGAAAATTTTATAATTCGGTGTGGTTATGTCGAGGAAACTAAAGTGAATGTAGAAACAATACACGATGTATACTGATATCCGGGGCAACCGCTTACGTCGGCCGTTGGTTATCAGATCTGTGGTAAGGTGCGTCGGCATTTATTTTGGGCCAGCGAACATCCCAGCCTTATCGTTGGAGGCCGCGTTAGATTAGAATAAACTCTACTGTTCGCGTTGCGTGGTCAAGCTTATCAGAAAATAATAAATAATCGGGAATGTTCGACATTCCTGTGCGGTGAGTGCAAGGCAGTGGTTACAAGTGTAACGGTCGCTTACATGAAAAAAAAAGAAAAGAAAACAAAGCGCGCGTGGCAGTATTTTCGGTTGGACGTGAACTCCAGGACCGAGGACGCGGATTTAACTTCAGGACATGGCGGCCATATTTCTATGGGAAGGACACGAGAACAACAGATTACTTAGACAGGTACGCGTTAAAGAACTCCAGGTGGTTTAAAATTATTTAGGAGTGCCCCACTACAGAATATTGCATAATGGTACCGTGCTTTCCACACTTAAAATTTCGTCAGTCTCTTTTGATGCGATAAGCCTCCATGTGCAGGCTGTGTGACACGCTTGTTGTCATTCCTTTTTCCCGCCTTCATCGCAGATCGCTTGTCATGTGTCCGGCTGTGCTTGTGTGATATTTTCCATGGCAGAAGAGCAGTCCTTCGCAATCTCCTGTCGTGTCAGAAAAGAAGAAAACCATCACAAAAACGGCCTTTCCCGCCACATTTCGCAAAGCCAGTGACAAGTAGCGAGGCCAGGCGAGAAAACTCGGAGATGTCATATTTTGTCGCTTACCGTGGATGCTAAGCCCCGCGCTGCCGTATGTTTATGCTATAGGCACCCGTCACTGACCAGAGGGCGCGATGGAGCTCTTATCGAACGCCTGAGTGTTGAGAGCACCAGCCGCCAGGGATACAAAGAAAATGAAACGCTCGAGGGACACACCGACGCGCTCAAGTGTCTCCCTTCTGGGCGCCTCTTTCAATGAACGCTTCCTACGTGCGTTCGTAATCACCTCAGGGATGTTGCCACCGCCTTCAATGCAGCACAAACGCGTTTAGAAGGCGCTCTTTTCAGGCTGTGCCAAGGCAGCAGAAACGCTACAAACGCGTTTCAAACTCACTGAATTGAGGCGATGGCAAATCACGTTCAAGTCAAGGAGCGTTTCTGAACATAGAGGTTGCGGAGGATAGACACTCGATTTTGCTGCGTCTACTCGCTAGGCTGTGTTTTCTGGCGCTACCATCGTATCTCGGAAACTGCATTGCAGGGTGCCTATAGGATTCGCTGGGCTGTCAACGCGCCCATAAATAGACGCGTATAAATGCTCGCATGCGTAAAGAATGGGGGCGCGAAGTGACGCACTCGTAAAGTATTTATTCTAAATGGAGCTAGAAAGCCGAAGCGACACGAACCGTGCCTGTCAACTCCTCTGCAGTAAAAATAAAGATGGAAATGTTTGCGAACTTTTTTCTGCAACTGCAGCGTTTGCGTCGGAATGAGGAGAATCTCACGTTCGGTATAGCGTTGATGGTTTCCATGAGTGCTCGTAAATATTGAAGGAGGCGTTTTCTACACGTCAAGGAGAAATTTCGCCAGCGTGGTGCATCTGAACGTTGCTTTTCGAATGTCCTCAAACAACCCATTTCACCACGAATTCATAATGGACAACAAGACGTCACTCAAGGCCTAGCTTGATATATATATCTCAGTAGCATACATGAGCAAATAAAATAAATGCAAAACGGAGAGACGCGAGTGAACGGTAGCATCAAAACAAGTTCTATGTCTTCATAACAGCAGCCCTATCTCGCCCCATCGAGAAGACTGTCATATTGCGTTAAATTTTTCAGTTTCGCTGCGCAGAGAAAGAGAGAGTTCGCTGATGCTAAACAAATATATTACGCGTTCACGCGGGCCATGAATTAAGAAAAACAAATGCGCTTTGGTATTTTGCGTGTCTAGTATCAATCTGCGCAACTGCGCCAAACCGGTTTCTTAGGTGCACAGGAGACTTTGCGATTCAAGTACGCGAATTTATTCATTCAGCTCTCTATTTCAGACAACGTCTCTGATATAAGAGCAAAAGGCAGATGTGCTCTTCCCGACGGGACCCCAGCCCCCGAATACACACATTCCTAGCATGTGTGAACAGAACAAACATTATACAATTTTAATACATACAGAACGCAGTTTTATATAAAGTGACCAAGGTGAATATTTTACAAGCATAAAGAAGTAGTCATAAAATTACAAGTAACGAAACCTCAGAAGGTGGAACTCGATAGTAAGAAACCATGTGGTTCTGACAGTATTTGCAATGCATTTCTTGTTCGTTACTCCCCTTGGACTAGTCGTTATCTTACAGTTATTTTAAATGCGAAGCATTTCTTAGCGAACCTCAGGCACTTTGGCCGTTTCTATCTACGTATCTATCTATCTATCTATCTATCTATCTATCTATCTATCTATCTATCTATCTATCTATCTATCTATCTATCTATCTATCTATCTATCTATCTATCTATCTATCTATCTATCTATCTATCTAGCCGCCTACGTCTGGGCGCTCTCCTGGTCGTCTCCATAACTTGTAATATACCAAAATTGGCATAGCAGGGGATCAATGTATGACGAACACGACGCACTGGTCAGGACATGAATAACGCAAAATACCTGTCGCGTACGTCACGAAACCCTTTCTCTCAGTCACGTGTGACACATACCCGTATACCAGAGTTCACATTATGCGGGTATGTGCCACAGGTGATACAGTCTCAACCATCACAGTAACCGCGAACACACACATTGGCACGCAAGTTAAGTGATAATAATAATAGGTGTTGGGGTTTTATGCCCCAAAACCGCGATATGATCATAAGAGACGCCGTCGGGCATTCGTCGGGCGATATGATTATGACAGACCACCGGATATTCTTTAACGTCTACCGAGATCGCACAGTACACGGGCATCTAGCATTTTGCCTCCAGCGAAATGCGACCACCACGGCCGGAATCGAACCCGCGACCTTCGGATCAGCAGCCTAGCACCGTAACCGCTACATCACCGCGGCGGACGCAGGAAAGTGAGGAAGCTGAAGACAGAACACCCCTGGAAGACGCTCATCTATCATCCACTCGTCCACGTGGTCCGCAACGTGGACCGCGTAGATTACGCATAAACCGGGGTCAATGCTTCCTACAATAAATCTGCTGAGAGAACGAGGCCACTCATCATTACCGGTGACTTCAACATTGATTTATCAAGACCCAAAAACGCTTGCTCCTAATACTGCGTGAAACACGGCTTGGATATGGATTGGGTATCAAGAGATCACTCTGCTACGTCCACGACAGGAGGCATCATAGATCATTTCATCGTAAGATTCATCCAGGATTTGCACCAGCTGCACTACACCTCGCACTTCACTACACTTAGACTCCTCATGGCCGCGATCAGGAACGGATCCGATTAACAAATCCGGTCGAGCTGCTGGTGCTCACTGATCACGGTGATGCTGACGTTGTTGAAGAACTGCCAAGAACCCCTTCTACACATGCACACGAGTTCGTGAAACGTGCGTGCGGTATCTGCCATAACGAAGAAGTATAGGCTTCCAGTGCAACGTCGAGCGGCGCCACAGCTCCTATCGCAACTGGGGGCATCCACGGCCGCAACACTGCCGCCCCGCTTCCGCGCACTCGCAGAGCTCTCGGATTGCATCTGTGGTGCGTCATAATGTAACTATCGCTGACTAGCAGTACAGCATCGTTAAGCAACTGTAAATAGCTGGTTATACAATACATATGCGGCTCTTCAACATATGAGTGTGCGTATACCACTTCCACATTTCTCTGGGGTCATTCCGTAACGTTTCGCTCAATGTGAAAAATTACGCCACAGTCACCATCCTGCGCATGCTTCGCATAACATCGATTCACACGGTACGTGGGATCTGCCGATTTTTTTTTACAAACTGTCAGGAACCGTGTATTTTACTTCCTCGTGGCGACGATTCTAGATGTGCACACATCAGGCGATAAACAGATGCTAACTACCGACCGATTTCCGTAACTTCTCACTTCTGCAAACTAGTCGAACGCATAATTTACAAAAATATCATGCATTAACTAGAAACCAAGGACATGCAAAGTGTTCGCCAGCATGGTTTTCTTAGTGAGGTTAGCACTGTAAGTCAATTAGTCGAATTCACTTAAGAAATCGCGAAAATTCCAGATCTTGGTGCACAGGTTGACGCAATTTTCATAAATCAGTCGAAAGCGGTGAACAATGTTGTTCCCCATGAATTACTATTTAAACTTATCGCCAGCCTCAATAATGCTTAGCCTGTAGATTGTACTGCGGATTCCAAATCGTTCCCATTTTGTAGACTGTAACTTTTTTAACTCCTGTGTTGCTAACCTTTTCTTTCTGGCGTGCCGCAAGGTACTGTGCTCGGCCCTCTGCCTTTAGTTATTTTGTTTTCTACTGTATTTTGTTTAATAGCGCTCGTTCATTACAAGCAGTATTACAAGCAGTGTTCTGTCTATACACGCTAGTTCCCTTCGCTTCGCTGTATGTACACTATCTATCGAGCTTCCTCAAATACGTGCGTGCACTTCGTAACGTCGCTTGATGCTTCTCCATGCATAAGCTATATTTCATAAAAAAAGTTTGATACTCGGCTAGCTTGTACAACATATCACGCCATCGCAGTGTGCGAAAAACCATACAAAAATTTTTACGAATGGCTCAGGACATCACATAGTAATTTGAAGGCCTGGTTCGTGAAGTAAAGGTGAAAGTAATCTGAAAAGACACCGGCAGGCCAGACTCGTAAGGCGTGGCTTATCAGCGAGAACACGGCCGCACTCTACATACGGCTTCTAAAGTGGCTTGCGTGCTCGCGAATCTCAGCGGCATCGTTGCACTGTGCAGCGAAGTACTGCGCTCGGTCTGGCCTTTTCAACGAATATCACGCCGAGGTAACGCCCATTCCGCGTAACGAGAAATGAAAACACGGCCCTTGCGCTCAACTCTCATTACTTGACATTCGTCTTTTCCAATGCAAGAGTTTTGCACGAATTCTCTACATCTCTGTTTCCGCTTCATACCAGTAGTTTCGTTTTTTTTTTACAATTTACGTTGTTTCCCTTTCCTGGATTTGACAGCTGTCGTTAGGTATTATTTCTCTTAGCAAGGGCTGTTTTATTTCTTTCATATCCGATAGTTCCCTGGCTCGAACAGCCGAGCACCATGGATTTCTTCGCACGATTAAAATAGGGTGCGCCAGAGCTTCCCAGGGTCACGTTTAAAACAAATAAGAACAATAACCAACGAAAGAAGATGTGACGTTCCTTCGGAAGTAATAACACTCCCAGTAGAACTGTTGTGCCTAGTGCCTTGTATCATGAGAAAATATAGAGGATTTATTGAAGATACATAACATTAACTATTTTGTAAGCCTAATAAAAAAATGCGATTACCACTTACGGGTGACTGCCACGGTCGTCTGCTAAGTGGAATTTTACTACACGGCATGACGTTTTATACCAATTGCACGTTTTCAGGGCACTGCGAATGCGCAGTGCAATAGTTTTCGTTTTTGTTATGAGAAAAGCGGGAAGGCAACATGACGACACAAGCACTACCTTTTTGATTTATCGCCGTCTCCTCTGAAGTAACTCAAGTAAGCGACCACTACATACTCCTTCCCTTCCGCGGTAGCGAGCGTGGGTTATATAGAAAAATACTACCCTCTGACGGATACCATGCACCTTAGCATTCTGTCCGCCAATGTGTGAAGTGCTGCAGTTAATCTGAAAGATTGAAACGTACACTTATAAGGCGATAGCCTGCAGTGCTTCTTCACACGCTGGCATTGAAAATGGGACATGCTGTGCAAAAACTCACGTGACCTCAATAAAATTCAGAGTTCCAGCCGGATTCGAATGAAGGAATTCTGCGTGACAGTCAAGGGTTTTTAGAGAAAGACATGCCCGTGCTTGAAACTGCTTTTTTATAAGGACCTTACACAGGCGTCATCTATGGAGAGGAGTGACGTTAACAGATATAATGATGCCTGGCAGAAGAGCGTAGTCGCACTAGGGGTCACAGCATGATAATTGTGTAAAGAGCTCGTGAGTGGCCCAAAGGTTCCCAACCAATATAAAGAGTCCCACCGTCATTCATCATCGTCATTATCAGCCACACCATCGACAAATTTTACCGCCACGCAGGTGCGCGTATTAGAGATGCGTCGATGTTCCTCTGCGGACTGCACATCGTCTCAGTTGTTGCAGCGTGGGTTGGTAGTCTGGCTGTTGCCGAAAACCAGGCGATTACTGTAGGCAATGTTCGTTGGAGCCGGTGATGGAGTGTTTCCAGATGCCGTGGTAGACATTGAGGTAGCCTTTGGCTAAGTTATTGGTACATGCTGTATGAAAGTGCATATGTCACTGAAATTGAAGACCAGCATCTCTTTCCCTCCGTGAGCACGTAGGGCTTTGCTGCAGCGGAGGCGTGACATATAGTAAAAAATAATTTTATGTATCTGCTGTGTCGGTGCCTTTGCGAGCTGGTATTACATGAGTATAGCCGAGATATCGTCTTGTTTTGTTACAATAATGTAGCACCTGCCAATATTTTTGATGAATGCGATAGACACTGAAAAATGTTGCTTAACTTTCCGCTGTTTTCAGTGCAATCAGCACTACAGAGGAATTGTTCGCCCTTGTATAATACGTAACAAAGGGCAATGATGCCACTTCTTACAAGTGTAGTTCTTTCCTAAACACACAGCACAACTGTCATTCTGATAGTGAAGGGAATTTTCGTTGCGTTTACAGATGGGGAAGCCGGGGCTAAAGAATGAAATACCGGAGGGAGGCCTCGGCTCCACCGTACAGTCTGACATCAGAAATGTAACTGAAGAAGCAATAACCTTGATGCGGAATCAGGTGCACTTGCAGGTGTCACAAACGGTGTTGTGGAAAGCATGTCATAATCAATTAAACATTCTGTAGTTTAAAAACATGCAAATGCGCACGAAAACTAGCATTTATCGATATTTTGTTGAGAGTCGTATTTACTTCAAAATTCGCAGAGTTACTACGCGGTTGGGGGACTTGAATGATTTGTTTACGGGAGTTGGGCTTTTGCAAAGTAGCAACAAATGAAAATAGTAAACCTGTTTCACCTCAAGCACTCCACAGCTGCGAAACAACCACACCGTGGAAAAACCTTTTGGTCGGACAGTGCGCTAGCACAACCACGTGCTGTTATGAGTGTTCACTCAGAATGCGTGTTTTAACCGTACCTTTATAAAAGATAGAGAGACGCAAACGAATGCTGCGCACGATACAGTTTCCACGAGGCAGGGCCTCCCTTTAGCAAACGCCAGTGGGAAGAAAAGCTTCAGCGCCAGGTCACGAACCGTCTGCGCCGAGAGACCCCATTAGCCAGTGAGAGAGCCTCGCGGAGGCGCTAGCGCAGAACCTCGTAATGAGCGTCACATCGCCTCTGGGAACGAGAAAATAATAGCCTCCTGTCCTCATTCTAATCCTACGCACCCTTTGTAGTACAGGGCAGCAGTAATCCTTAAAAGCACAAAGGCTTAGAACAAGCCTTCTCGCAATGGCCTTGCCAGCGTATGTTCTGAGCTTCAAGTATAGATTATCTTGGACCGTTATCGGCGTAAATATACGTGACCTCGGCTAGCAGCAATCTCACTTTGCCGTGTCTTTGTGACAACTGACTGAATCATGCGTGCGCTTATGAAGTTGTCTTATTACTTCGTGTGAACACCTGCAGCTGATGGTTTCTTCACCAAAGGTGCGCACTCATTTAGTAATGAGGAAGCCGCTGAGCATTTCCGTAAACTGCGTAGCTGAGAAGGAAATTGGAGTTTTCCCACAAGGGCATCACCGAAAAACATGAGAGCAGAGAAAACTTGATAAGTCTACTGTTTACTAAAGTTTAGCGCATGACAGCTGTTACAAGTCAATAAATTGTGTCCATATCAATATCAATCAACACAGCTGGTCTTGATAAACAACTTGGAGCCTACAAAGACTTACATCGAGAAGCTAAGCAGTAAACAAGCTTTCTTAAATAAAAAACGGAGATACATTGTGGAGATGCGCAAAAGCCAGTGAGTGACGGGGCGTATCGCTTAATTATGTCGAAATATTACCGATAACATGTGAGCTCGTTCCCAGCATATGCAGGCATAGTCAGGCAGTTCATCCAGGAGAGTCGTCACGACGAACTCTGCTGGATGAACAGCCTTGGTGTCACCGTCAGTATATCTACGTGCTTTACAGCTCACCGAGTTTATGTGTTTTGAAGAGGAAACAGCGCGAAAAAAAAGGACGAAGAGGAGAGGAGACAAACCACAGCGCTGTTTCTTCCAGGAGTGTCAACCAACCAGCCCACTTGCGCACTGTTTTGCAGTAATGTTTCTTGTTGGTTCATTTATCGGGGAAGTGTAATTTACTGAACAACACCAGTCATTTTAATTATTAGGAAGTGCAGCCTACACAGTAAACCACTTTACACCCTTAAGGGGGTTTTGCCGTGTCTATAACTAACACCCTCACACCCTAGGAAAAGGGTGTTTTGACGTATCAAAACACCCAAACCATAGGGTGTTTCCAAAGGCCTAAACACCTTTATCACTGAGAAATGTGAAAAATAAAATCTACCAGTAAGGGAATACGCAATTACAGATGACATCAGCATAGAAGGTGAAAGCACGCGCCAAACCGCGCACACAACAGAGCGTATTGTAAAACTTGGACGGAGTGCTCGTGCTACACAACCTTACACTGACCATCTGGTATATATAGCCATAGTATCTTAAGCCGCCATTCCGTGCCGGTGGAGATATTCCTGTTCCCTATAAATGAACTTTAAACACTAAGAGAATAGGCGTAAACTTATGGTACGCTTGTAGATAGCTCTAAAAGAAAGATATCTTTTAATCTAAACTCGCCTAAGATCCAACGACATTTTAATCAGCGAGTCCTAGTTATCATCTGGCACGCTGTGGTATGCGCCATGGGTGTTTCCATAACCCATAACACCCTGAACTCCTAGAGGGTATTTAGTTAAAGCATTACCCCTTAAAGGCTATTTTAGGGAAGGAAAACACCCTTACACCCTAATTTTTGCAAATTTTGGTTAGGCAAAAGGGTGTTTTGCTTGCTTGAAACCCCCTTAAGGGTGCAAAGTGGTTTACAGTGTACAACATAATGTAAAAGAAATAATATTCGATCACTCTTAGAATATTTAATGCTTCCGTGAACAAAGCTTACGCCACAGATATTTGGGAATTGGCAAGTTGAAAATGTCATGTAAGAGAGACATATGCTTTACTTTGCAGTACATGCTGCTCATACTATTTAGCGCGCACCGCATTTGTGATTAAATTTTTTTATGGTTGTACGAAGAAAAGTGCATGAATGTCAATGAGCCTACTGCCGGAATTTAAACCTGTCTTCGATATTCTGCCATATATGTTCATAAAGAATAATTTAATGTAGTTACACGCGTTCCTGAACGTTTTCCAAGAGTAAGCGGCACTTGGTCACAAAATAGGACTTTTCGAATGTTTATTGAGGGGAAGAGTGGTGTATAGAAACCAACATATTTTTAGCTCGTCCAAGTATGACAGCGTTCAGACATCCGCGAGTAATGCTGCGTCACATGGTTTTCTATTCAGCGTGGCGCGAAATAGTAGACATAAAAAGCATTGCGTAGCTAAAAACTAGCCTGCGCAGGACTAGGTAAATGTTTGCATTAAATCACGACGAGGGTGATTCGGCGCTGGTATTTTACTGCATAAGAAAATACCGCGTAATGATGTTACTGAATAACGCTCAGCGTGATCTATCACATTGTCCCGCATTCGTTATGCTGCGGGCTTCGCTGAATAAGCAATATAAATTCCTTGGACCTAAGTGCGCGATCATTGACGATTTTCTCTTTCTCAGAGGGTGTGCTTCTCGATGCGAGCAGTCTCATCGAGTTTGCTGATTCTTATGAACCAAACGGATCTGGGCACACGTTTATATATGTTTTTTTGTGTGTTTTTACCTATTTTTGTCCAAGTCTTCGTCATTTTTTCCTTTACTTTCCTATTTCCTCTTTCTCGCCTGCTATCTTCCTTTCCGCTTCCCTCCTCCCGAAAGAGTAGACAGGCGTTGTGCTCCTCTAGGTGGCAGCTGTCAGCCTGCTCTCTGCCTCTTTCATCTACGTACTTGTGTATGCAAATAAATGAAATAAATAGACGGCCGACTTCAATTCGTTGTGTGGTTGAACTTGCATTCTTTTTAAGCAGTAATATTACGGAGCCCAGACGTAGACGTGCCAGAGGGTGGCATGATAGCTCATTAAGAGTTTTTTCTTAAGTCTTAGCTCGAACGTGAATTTCTGGCTTAAAAGATATCGCCTATTTCTTTAATGTGCAGAAACCATCGCTGATGATACTAAATACGCTCGTTAAATTCGAGTTCCTATATTCAAAGCAGGTGATGCCTGAGCGATAACTCAGTGTTTAACAGGCTCGGCTCTCAAATTCACGCTGTATCACAGACATGGGCTAAAATCCAAGCTCAGCGGCTGAGAAAATCATTTTTCTTCACGCTCTGTCAAAGGCGAACAGCGTGGTTCTACGGATGTGCTCTGAAGACGAACAGTGTTGTTTTTCTGCTTAATCAATACCAATAGGGGTCCTCACCAAACCCATCGGGCTGATGAACTGAAGAAATTGACGCAAAACAAACCTGACTCCTAAACTGTCATTGATTCCGCAGTAACACGAAATGACGCAGTGCGTTTGCGTTTTCACAGCAGAGCTGTTGTGCTCGAGGTTTCCCGTGTGTCTTAGGTAGAAAATTATCATCATCATGAACCGGCACGCCCCAATTGACCGTTAAGCATTCTGTACGAATGGTTAACAAGAGAGCTGAAACTTGCCTACCAGCTCTGCTGTGACTTAGCCTCGCGCAACTTACTACAAGTTGCGCTATTCTTTTTTTCGCTTTGAGTAATACATTTAAGCTCTAAGACATCTGAAGCTATTGAATCAGGTTTACTGCTATCCGTAAGTTGCAAAGATCGCTGTAACAAAAACACAAAAAGAAAGCTGTTCTGGACAATACGAGTTACAGCAACAGCCACTACAGTGAATTCATGGTGTGCTCCACTTCCAAGGACGCGTTACCATCGGGAAAGCTGCCCGTGATGACCGGAACTTTAATTTGACCCATGCGTTGCTTCGCATCCCCACATGGTTACCTTTAAAGGGGCCCTGCAACACCTTTCTTAGTTATATTGGAATAGTCTCATTATTGACGTATGACTCTTCACGAGTCATATGCCGCAAAAATTTTTCGAATCCGTCAAGTCTAAGTGGTGTTACCAAATTATAGAGATCACGTTCCGCAGCTTTCTCCCTCAACTCAACGTAGCGAGCTCGCGGAAAGCTGCGCGCGGCGTGAAGGGAGGGAGGGAGGGCAGAGGTGCGAGGAGGCGACGTCAGCGCCGGCGGCATTTTTTTCTCTCTGGCGTCTCGGCGCAACCACGTGGTCTGCGGCGCTACTTCCGGTCGGCTCGCGCGGTCGTCGTCGAGCGGCGGAGACCATCGCACAGTGTATCGCGCGTGCTTGAAAACTGCGAGTCGGTTTGGTAATGTTGGGTGTGCACCTCGAACTGCCGTAGTGTTTTCATCGCTCTGCCAACCATGGATGCAAACTTGCGTGCGCGTTTGGAACGAATGACAGCTGAGATGGGTTTCGACCCACACTCCGATACACCGCCTCGTCGCACTGCTCGCGCTTGAATCGTATTCAACGCGGCAAAGCTGCGTGCACCCTTCTCCCAGTGGCGGTACTTCGATGCTGTTTACTCTTCGAATGCGGGCGCACAGCGAGTGCGGGCTGACAACAAAGAACTAAAGACTAGAAGAAAGGATCGTGGGGCATCGGGCCGGCGCGGACCCATCCCCCGGCTGTCTGCAGCTACCGTGAAAATGCGAGTCTGCTTGGTTGCTGTGTCGCGGTTTCTCGGGAACCTGAGACTACGGGGAGGATACGCCGAGGTACGGCTCGATGACATACTGAATAGACAGCGAACGGCGGAGCCGATCGCACTGTGTATCGCGCGTGCTTGAAAACTGCGCGTCGGTTTGGTAATGTTGGGTGTGCACCTCGAACGCCGTAGTGTTTTCATCGCTTTGCCAACCATGGAAGCAAACCTGCGCGCTCGTTTGGAACGAATGACAGCTGAGATCGGTTTCGGCCCATACTCCGATACACCGCCTCATAAGACGGCACTGGCAGACGACCCCGAAGCGCCGCCATTACCGGACACCAGCACTGTTATCGGAGACATGCTGCGCGGCTGCCTCGGTCGGTCGTGAGAACGTGCCGACGATTCAGTTCCCAGCTGACGAGGCAACACTCGAACGGCTGCCACTCTCAACGGCAACCGGCGATGGTCAAAAGCACAGAAATATTCACGTTTTCGGCACTGCGCATGGCGAAGAAAACGGAACCACGCAACTACGAGCAGACGAGCTGTCGGTGAGACCGGAAGTGCTAATATTAATGTTTGTTCGGTGTTTTTAACGCGATAACAGAATTTAAACATACATATTATCTACTTATTGAACTCAAAATTAACAACGAAAGTAATAATGAGGATGTTATCGTGATTATAACATCAGCCAATGGTGGAACTGCCGACAATCGCGTCATATTTTGCGGACTAATACATCACTTGTCGAGAGAAGAGGGAGCGATTTTCAGCTGACTTTGAGAATTTATTGTAAATTCCAGGCCGTGCGCATCGCTATAATATTTGGCTCGCGTGTTCTCGGGAGCCTCGACTACCGATCGGCAGCGCTTTTTGAGCATGCTCGAAAAGTGTTGCAGGGCCCCTTTAATGAGAGATGTAATTTTTTTCTTCATGTTGCAACTACTTCCGGTAGCCAGTATTTTCATCTTTCGCGTTTAGAAGCGCAGATTTCAGTCTCTTTGTGCTCGCAGCAACCTAACAGAAGATAGCTAAATTGTTTGTTGCTGTGAACAAACGTGGTTATTCAATTACGAAGAATCCAAAAACCGTTCAAATGTAGTTTCGATCATACCTGACTCAAGTGGGACCATATTTGCACCTTCGACTACACAAACAAGAAGCTAAAAACGCGAAGATTAAGCGTTACAATGGTTCACTGTTGCCGGTGACATGCGCCTTTCAGCCTTACGAGCCCACATGGAAGGACTGACTGTAAGAGTAGGTTGATGTTGATTATCAGACTAATACTAACTTCATATTACGTTGCGAATGATAAGTTCTTTCGATGCAGCTATATAAACTACATTCACGACACTCGATCACACACTTCAGAGAAAGCGCACGAGCGTCCACTCCACAGATGACTGCTTTAGCGTATACGAACGTCCGTCGCTTAAAAACTGAAGCTAGATATGCGTAAAACACACAATAGAATAATGTTTTGAAAACATTCGATAAGTTTTTCTTTGTACTTCTCGCGATCCAATACCAAATTTTGTAAGAATTCCACCCAGCGCTCCCAGTTTTTCCAATGTGCAGCCAGTGTTCCCAGCGCGCACGCCGACAGTGTACAGCGTGGCCAGTGCCTCGCAGTGCGCTGTAAGGCACTGGGCCACTGGGTGCTGTATGCCCAGCGTCTTTCAGCACACTGGGGGCACTGGCACGCTCCACTGTCAGTCCCAGTGCCTCCCAGCGTGCTGTAGTACACTAGAACTCAGCGTGCTGTAGTACACTAGAACTCACTGTACAGCGTTTCCAGTGCCAACCAGTGTGCCGAAAGGCATTTTGAGGTACTGGAAACGCTGTTTTTTTCTGATAGGGAAGAAAGCATTTTTTTTTTCGCTTTTTGCCAGTTTGCATATGGATGGCTAGTTTGGTCGTCTCATTGTTCCCGGTCATTATGCGCCTTATAAAAATGTCATTCCGCCATGTAAGCTTTATCCCCAAACTATATCCTAACAGATGAAATAGGCGGTGTTTTCATATAAACCAGCGTGTTGCAATGGAGCAAGCACCTCCGCTAACACTCGGCTTCATTCTTCCTGATATCTTACACGCTAAGGAAGATAAACAGTTCGCTACCGGAACACAATGAATGCGTTTTGCGCAAGCTGCCAGGTTGCTTTCATTGTTCCGCATAAATAGCGCAACTCGGCACAACTCGAAGCCTCTGCTGTACAAGATAATGCAAAAAAATCACAGCATATCCACGGAGTGAATGATGATGAGTGGGCGAAGCTGCGGAGGTTCATCGGTAAACCGTGAATCTTCCGTGAATTCTGCCCAGTACATCATCACCGACGTGAGATCGGGCGCGTTTATACTAAAGGTTCGATGAGTTATGACGACTTGCAGCTCACTTTAATTTTACATGTACGCTGTGAATTTTCATTGTTTAGAAAACCATTGCTTTAGAAAACACCTTGCGTCTTTCGTTAAGCAGCTGGCGTCTTTTTCGTTTTGCTTTAGAAACATCTGGCGTTCTTTCGTTTTGCTTTTACAAAACATCTGGCGTCTTTCGTTGGTTTATTTCATCAATCAACGGCGTTTTGAACAAAATTTTTATTGTTTAATCACGCACAGGAGAAATCTCACCAGGCACTACCTTGGAGGTAAACAATGGCTGCTAATGGGAATGAGAGACAGAAGAAGTCGGCTTTTAGCTAACACTTACACTTCTACAGAGACAGAAGAATTCGGCTTTTAGTTAACGCGCACGCTGCGAATTTTTTATTGTTCAACAACGCACAGGAGAAATCTCCCACCGGCACCACCTTGGAGGTCAAAGGGTAAGACTTGTTACTCACTACTACGAGCACGACGAGGGACGAACGGGTGCCGCCTTAAGGAGCTTCGCCCCTAAAAAGTCGGCAGATCCCACGCATTGTGGGAATCGATGTAATGCGAAGCAGCCAGCAAAGAGCTGCATACAACGTCTTGTATGTCACTAAGGAAAATGCGTGTCATGGTTTTCATGTTAACTCCTGTTATTTATGTTCGTCACACAGTAACGTCGCGCAATACCAACTTCGGGGTAAATCAAGCTAGCGAAACAGCCGCCAGCGCACCATGAGCGTGGTACGTAAGTCACGCTGTACATGACATGTGTGTCATGACTTTTATGTTAACTCGTGTTATTTATGTTCCCCACACAGTCACGTCGCAAGATACCAATTTTGGTGTATATCAAGCTAGCGAAACGGCCGCCAGCGCACCATGAGCGCGGCACGTAAGTCATGCTGTACATTACATGCGTGTCATGATTTTCATGTTAACTCATGTTTTTATGTTCGTCACACAGTCACGTCGCACAATACCAATTTCGGGATAGATCAAGCTAGCGAAACGGCCGCCGCGTGGCACGTAAGTCATGCTGTACATGACATGCGTGTCATGATTTTCATGTTAACTCCCGTTATTTATATTCGTCACACAGTCACGTCGCGCAATACTAATTCCGGGGTAGATCAAGCTAGCGAAACGGCCGCCAGCGCACCATGAGCGTGGCACGTAAGTCATGCTGTACATGACATGCGTGTCATGATTTTCATGTTCACTCGTGTTTTTATGTTCGTCACACAGTCGCGTCGCGCAATACTAATTCCGGGGTAGATCAAGCTAGCGAAACGGCCGCCAGCGCCCCATGAGCGTGGCACGTAAGTCATGCTGTACATGACATGCGTGTCATGGTTTTCATGTTAACTCGTGTTATTCATGTTCGTTACACAGTCACGTCGCAAGATATCAATTTTGGTGTATATAAAGCTAGCGAAACGGCCACCAGCGCACCATGAGCGTGGCACGTAAGTCATGCTGTACATGACATGCGTGTCATGATTTTCATGTTAACTCGTGTGTTATTTATGTTCGTCTCACAGTCACGTCACGCAATACCAGTTTCGTGGTAGATCAAACTAGCGAAACGGCCGCCAGCGCACGATTAGTGTAGCACGTAAGTCATGCTGTACATGACATGCGTGTCATGATTTTCATGTTAACTCGTGTCATTTATGTTCGTCACACAGTCAAGTCGCAAGATACCAATTTTGGTGTATATAGAGCTAGCGAAACGGCCGCCAGCGCACCATAGAGTGGCATGTAAATCATGTTGTACATGACATGCGTGTCATGATTTTCATATTATGACTTGTCGTTTATGTTCGTCATACAGTCATGTTATGTTATACCAATTTTGGTGTACTTTCAATTAACCAAGCGACCAGGAGAGCACAAAGTCGTAGGCGGCTAGATAGATAGATAGATAGATAGATAGATAGATAGATAGATAGATAGATAGATAGATAGATAGATAGATAGATAGATAGATAGATAGATAGATAGATAGATAGATAGATAGATAGATAGATAGATAGATAGATGCGCTCAAAGTCGCAGAAGTTCGCTAAGAAATGCTTCGCGTTTAACAAGTGAACACCTTCAGCTGTATACATTTCGCCATTGCCCTCCAAAGCTAACATTGTTAGATCTGCACTATGTCTAGAAGCCAAATGTGGAGCGCCAGTCAGAATGAATGAGTTTTCTTTGACACGAGCCGCGTTGCTCCTTCTCCCTGTTTGTTTTTCCAAACCAACCAATGCTACGATGTTCAGTTGATGAAGACTATGCTCCATTAAGGGTACAAGGGACCAGCAGTGGTCTTAAATATGCAGGGGCACGCACCAGCATTGAATCTTCCGGTACCGCATCGTATAATGCGGTGCTTGAAAAAGAAACAACGTCGTACGGAAGCAAGAATGACAAAAAAAAATAAATCAAACATTATAGAGCTGGCGTGGCTCTGTGTTAGAATAAATCAAACATTGCAAGTGTGAATGTTCGGAAACTCACAACGGGCTAAATTTCCGCAGTTGAGCCCATTATGAGAGATAACAGCTAGAATAAATCATAGAAGTTTGGTAACGTGATAGCGTAAATCTTAATCTTAAATGCACAGCAAGAAAATACTTATAATGACGTCTGCAGAGTCGTATAGCTATGGTCATATACAGCTTGTATTGTGATATGTGAAACTTGGGTCCCTTTCAAAGGAATGCTTGGGCAACTACCATAATACAGAAATACTGATTTATGGCATCCGAAAGAAGGAATGGGTATGTAGGGTCCTGGACCAACCACAGCTAAATTATTCATGCATGAAGCAACCTCTACTTTTTACGAAAAAAAACTTGTTTCTGCGTGTGATACAGCAGAAAATTTTCTTGCCTATTACGGCTGCCACAGAGTTTGAAAAACATCTTCAGATGGACGAAGTCCAAGCGTATAGGTGCGCAATCTCTATGCCCTGCTTAATAGCGAACTGATTCTGCAGCATTTGTTACAGGCACAATGTATACAAGACATGCCATGCACTCAAAAATGACCTAATATACCACCACGAAAGGCAAAAACTTCCAAAGACGAAGGACGTCATACTTAAAGAACCAGGCCACGTACTCACAAGGACCACTCAACCTAAAAGTTTTTGTAAGATGCTATTCCAGCTATAATCAGGCGGGGCATGTCATTTGCAAAGCCGGTTGACCATTGAGAAAACAACCTCAAGAAAGAGCAGCTTTGTAAAATTGGTCTCAGGGTCGGTACAAATTAGAATGAACATACCCATAACGTGAACAATTGCATGGACCGATGTTATGTTTCTGTGTTACTTTCGGAATCTTGACATCTCACTGGCTTGTGCCCTCATACGCTATGAAAAAGCAATCTACGTGGCTTGGAAAGATGATCTTACTAGGCCGCATGGTAAATAGGCAAATCACGATGACTAGTATAGGTGAAACCGATAATTCACGAACGCCGAAGGAGAATGCGAATTTTCATGTGATCAGAAGCGTAAACCACATCTTCCCCGCCAGGGCGTCTAAGAATCAATCTCGCTTTTGTGAACTTGGAGTATTAGAAAAAAAAACAGAACAAATAATGTACCACATGGTGCTTTTTGTCAGTTACTGTTACACAACTGGCGTCAAGCGATGGGATGTGCACTTCAGGACGGTGTGTAATTAAGCTGGTAGAATTAACATTATTAAGTTCGCGCTTCATTACATGAGGCCAGCACGTGGCAGAGACGTGTAAGTGAATGTAGTTGCCAGAAACATTCTTCCTACTGTGGTCACATGTTGGATGATGACGATGTTTCTGTTCTTGCTATAGTAGAAATTATTATAAATAGATCGAGCTCTGGCGTTCAGAGAACATTGTCTGTTTTTTGCAATCCTTTTTTCTCTATGTTGACAATTAACTGTGAACAACACGCTCTATTCAGTGGGATCCGGCCAAAACGGGATAAACCAAAGTACTTAACAACATTGCTCGTCGTTATAGGCGCCAGGAAGTTTCTTTGTGGAGATTAGATCTGCATGTAGCCATATCACTACAGTAAACCAATACAGACTTACGAAATATGTAAAACTAGGCAAACATAGCGATATAGCACGTGCTTCTAAGCGTTGCAAACATCAAACATTTAGTTTTCGTCGCAAATGCTAGTCGCCTTCTTAACGTTAACATTACCTGTGCATGTACATTCAAGTGCAGATGACACCGGTTAGTTCTGTTTTGTTACACAGATCTCAATAAATTTATTATAAAAGAATAATATAGAAGTACACGCTAAATATAAAAATATGATATTATAATGTGATATCTAAAATGAAAATATTGGCGCTGTGTCTCCTTATCAAATCTGGTTTCCAGTATTGGTACCGATATTGACCATGACCGTGCTTGTGTGAGGAGGCATGTAATCCTATCTAAACAATAAAATTGAGCAACATTTCGAAGAGGCAACGCGAATTTTAAAGCTAATCAAAAACTGACAGATAGAAAGTCAAATCCTTGGCGATCGCATTAAAAAAAAAAGCCACGGTGGCAGCCTAGTGCTCGTAGTGCTCGCCTGCTGACCCGAAAGGCGCGGGTTCGATTGCGGCTGCGGTGGTCGAATTTCGATGGCGGCCAAATGCTAGATGCCTGTGTAGTATGCTATATCACTGCACGTTGAAGAATACCATGCGGTGGACATTATCCGGAGCCCTCCACTACAGTGCATCTCAGTGATCGTGCTACTCTTCTCATATTTTTATTGATTACTTACTTTTTAATTATTGAAGAAGATTCCGATGTAAAAGCAATCAAAGGGACCTCTTTTTAGTTCATGTAAACAAGTGATTAGCAGCTTAGCTAAGAAAAGAGGGACAATAAAAATCAACACAATAGAAGTCATCATACGTTTGCCGTCTTTTGGTAGTTAAAGGGTTTACCATTTGGAACGTTAAACCTCCTAAACCATACAATCAACTATACCTTACTTACACTTTAACTTTACTATACTTTTACGGCACACGATTGGATAATTATAATATACGCAAATATATATTGAATCAAAGACAAGCTATCGCCGTATCCCAGAATTATCAGAACGGGTGTTTCACAAAATAAAATAATTATCTTAACTAAACTGCCGTTGGCACGGCCGTGGGCTTCCAATTTCCGTCGTATTGATTTTATCTATCTCCCTCTCAGTTTCTCTCTCAACACACGCGATACGGTGTGTACAAGTGAACCAGGTAACAATCGCTCATTTCAATACAAGCCCGAACTGCACAAATCTTCTGCATAAAACAAGCGTGTTCACAGGTACTAAAGCGTTCAGTAGCTGGCTTCCTTGTAAGTCGACGTAGGCACTTCCATTGCGAGCTGCAAAGGGCGTCCCGTATGGGTCGTAAGAGTCGCCGTAATTTAAGAGTGGCCCGCAGCTCCGTCCAACATTTCCTGGATGGTGGGCCGAGCGCTAATAGGTGTTATCTTCGATAGCAGCATGTGGAGGAGCATCCATTTGCCATTAACGCCTTCGCCAACTGAAGAGCCCGCTGCGATCTGGGAGTATTTGGGCTGGGCAACACGCCGAAGAGAGGAGACCCGACAATTACGCTCCGTTAACGACGTCGCCTGTCTCGCAGCCGGCGTCGCGTTGCGAATTACCAACTTCTCCCGGCTCCTGACATCCTTCGCTCTGCCAGTCCAGAAAATAAAACTAATGTACGCCGCAAAAAATAAAAAAAAGAATGGATCACTGTATCCCGCGCAGTATCCACGGTATCGTGAAATGTTTGTTAAATTTTACTTGAGTGTGTGCAAAACAAGAAAAACGCTGTTGCCATCATTTGACGAATACTTCAGCTGTCAGCGCATGAAACGTCGCGTGCATATTCTACCAGGGCTAATTAGGTGGCAAGAGTGTGTACGGCAATATCGGACACAGTTTAAGCAGCGACCCTGTACTGTATGCACCTGTCCTTTTCTGTGCGTGCTCACGCTGCACCTAAGTGCATCAGGCCCGCAGCCAGGAGAAAAGAAGAATGGTTACCTAGAAAGCGAGACGATACCCCCTCCCCTTCCCCCTCCTCCTTCTAACTGTTGGTGGAGATGGGGCGGCGGGAGCACGGATCTTGTTCGGAATAATGCATTTTTTTATCTTTCTTACGTGTAACGAGGCGTATCGGTTATGCAAACGGCCGTAAAACGCAGAAGTTAACCACGCCACCATTTTCCTGAAAATACAGATAATTAGGTACTTTGCATGAATATGTTTGTCCCGTAGCACGTGCATACTCCTAACGCCGACTAAAATTTGATGTCTACGAGTACGATGCACATGTAATAATTAGATGACACTGATGACGCCATGAAACAGCGCTACATATTTCCGAATACGTACACGAGGCATGATATTGTGCAGTATGTGCTTGTGATCTGGCTTGTGCGAGCTCACAAGGTGGGTTAATCCCGACGTTGTATTGAAGCCTTTCTCAATTATCGGTATGGCTTGAACGGCGAAATCGGCCGGTATTTTCGGATGTTGAGGATGACGTCGAAGAGCTTGTTGACGTATATCGCACACGCCTCCGGATAATTGTTTCAAAGTTCGACGCGTTCTCAGGAACGCCATCTCCTGCACCAGAAACAGTTCAATCAAGGCAAAAACAAAACCCTCGCCAACATGTTTACGCGGTCGTTGCACGTCACACGCAGCCGAGGCTTGACAAGTCGCGAGAGTTGAGGTAGAGGGATTGGGAAGCGCCTCGTGTCTCTCCGGAAGCCACACCACAGGAATTGTTTGCGTCAGAGCGCTTATCTTCATGGCTCGGGTGAGACGGCCCTGGAGGCGGGCAGCCTGCTATTGATCGCTTCTTAAATAGACGGCTCCACTGTAGGCTGATGTGGCGCGCCTAGCTGTCGTTCGCCATAAGCCTTTTCTCCATATTGCTGACAGTGAAGCGGGATGAAAAGAGCTCTCCAGTTGCAAAACCATGAAGACTCACAAAAAGCCAAGGTTTACTGATCTCAAGCGTGACTTGTATGTAACAAGGCACTTAGATGGAATCTAGCCACATCATCACTATATAAAATAGAAGTGTTTGCAATTAACATTGTGTGTTCCCACTATCTGAAGCTCGTCATAACTTTTACGCTATCACCCAAACATACAAGTTCTACCACACTTCTCGCACGGGATATGAATGTGTACATTAAGGAGAAGTGTCCTCGCATGGATTTCACATATTCCATTTCCTTTTTTACACTCTCTTACGTGTGTGTACTTAGCAAAAACGAACGTTGCTGCAATAAATTATGTATACTTACTGCACGTTCCCTCTAAAATGTCTTGCTTCTTATTATTCTTTTATTGCTTACACAACGTATCATTTGCAAATGTGGCTGAGGAATCACATTCAACGTGGTAATGCATTCACAAAATTATGGAGACTGTAGGAACACAGCAGGGGTTCAGACTTCTGAAAATGTTAAGACAAGAGGGCTTCTCTTTGCCAAGGCGAAAACTTCTTTTCTTGGATGCGGTAGAATAACTCCGTAAGGGCATAGTCAAAAACTTTTTAAATGCCAAGCATTTCTTAGCGAACCTCTGGCACTTTGAGCGTTTCTATCTACGTATCTATCTATCTATCTATCAATCTAGCCGCCTACGTCTGGATGCTCTCATGATCGCGTCCTTAACTTGGTGTATACCAAAATTTGCATGGGAGGGTAAGAGGATTTGACGAATATGATTGCCGGGTCATGACATATATAACGGGAAAATCATGTCGCGTACGTCGTTAAACCCTTTCCACTAGACACGTGTGGCACATACCGGTTTACCATGGACCGCGGTGTACGGGTATGCGCCACAGGTGACTGACAGCTTATATCTACCCAGGAACGGCGAGAACAGACATTGGTTACTTAAATGCTAAAGCGTTAAGGAAAAGCAACATCGGCAGCATTGACTCAACGAATAGAAAAATGAAAATTAGGATCCCAGCAGGAATCGAACCCAAGCATTCTGCGTGGCTATCAGGTATTCTACCACTGAGCCACGCCAGGTCTGTAAACTGGTTTGAAAAAATAGCCTACGCAGGCGTAATATCGGTGCAACGTCAATTGTGGTTGTGGTGCTGGCTATCCAATTTTACAAGAAAGCAATAAACGCTACATGATACTCCTACGATACAGGCATCATATCAGATTAACGTCTGTAGTTCCAGTGTCGGCTCCGCTTTTATAGCAGTCTAATAAACATCACGTTTATATTGCTATGATTCAGCAAGCTATATTGAAGCATTGCTCGACCCCGGAGGAATACATTAACGAAAGTTACATATGATATCCACATCACCGCACCGTAAAGTGCACTTCGTCCACCAGAACGGCGCGGTGTCCTCTTCATTTGTTATGAGGCTGGGCGATGGCCTCATGCTGACCGAGGATGATGCCAGATTAATTGACAGCCGCTTTGTAGATTAGGCTACGTAGGCCACACACACCCAGGTAGTCTACGAATACGACAAACACCATCCATTGATGTTGGTCTACGTAGCACTATCCAGGCCTACCATCCTCGACGGCCTATACCTCACCGATGCGATGTGTGGCTTCAGGTTCCGACATGTCGCCGGCTCTGTCAACAGAGAATTTGTGGACGAAATGACCGAGGCATCCACGAATTCCAACAGTTCTACTATACCACATACTTCTTTAAACATGGACCCCTCGTCTCCGCGATCACGACCGGATCCGATAACAAGTCATGACCAGCTGCTGGTGCTCACTGATTACGGTGATGATGCCCTTGTTCAAGAACTGTCGAGAACTTCTTGCACACATGTACACGGGTTCGTGAAACGTGAGTGCGCTCTCGAGACACGTATCAGCTTACCGCTACTGGTATTGGTAACACCCACGTTGCATACGTAACCGTAAACAGCTGGTTATATAACACATATGCGGCTCTGCTACATATATATGTGTGCGTATAAAATTTATACAAATATTTAGCGTCATTTTGTAACGTGTCGCTCAGTAAAAAAAGTTACGCCACAGTCCCCTACCCGCCGCATGCTTCGCATAACATCGACTCTCACGGTACGTGGGATCTGCCGAATTTTTAAGCTAAAGCGCCTTTGTGATCTTGACTTTCCAGTAACTTTTCTCAGTTTTGCAGGTAGACTTGGACAATATTCTTCGTAGATTCCTTAGATATCGCTCATATAATATACATGAAAACTCACAGGCTACCCTATGCATTCGCCTAAGACGACTCGAAGGCGGAATCCATCCTCCAGTTCTTTTCCTTCTCAGTCGATCTACTGATCTTCCCCCGCCTCCCTACGAAAGCTTGATGTATCTAACCTGTTTTTGCATTGCCTCTGTGATCGGCCCTCCTTTGACCAAGCGACAACCTCATGTGATGACATCATCATGCGACATCACGTCATATGGCATCATAAGAACTTCATGAGGACACCACAGGTTCTATAGCTACGTGAAGTCATGGTAACGCCATCACGCAATGATGATATTTTGCATCACTCGTGTCGACGCCGATAACACAAAATGCCTACGATACACTTTCGCGTTTGATAAGACGACTTTTTTTTGGCCTGCCGTGGTTACTGTCGGGCTGAAAAAATTGTAGTCATACATGAAGTCATTGTCGCCGCTATCGAATTGTTGCAGCCGCATCTTTTCGGCATATTAACTTCCCACGCTTCCCCACGCTGGCATTTCGAAAAAACAGTGATGAATGGTGCCTTGCAAATCTCGCGTTATGAGGGATTTTAACTATCCTGTGTGGTTCTCTAGCATTTTGTTTGGCATATTTACTTGGTAAATACCACACAGACAAAAGTAATATTTTTTTATGTAATACTTGCTCCACATGGAATATGCCGAGAGGTGTCTACAGTTTGCTCTTACTGAAACCACCAAGTCTTTCTATATTCTTCTAATGTTTTCAAGTGAAATATTGTGATATATTGTGGCTTATGAAATACGATCGCCTCAGGTGAGTTAAAATGTCCAGAGGAGCGCTCAGGTCCCGACGGAGTGTGGGACTTGAGAACAAGTATCCGCACGCCACCGTAGATGCCCGAAGGAGGACCAGGACGCTGAAGTCGCCCATGCAGATATTTCACGGAAGTCCAGTTGAATGTTTAACTGAAGGTTTTACATTTGAACATGAATGTGGGACATGAAGGTAACATTGCCCGTACTAGACGGCCACTTTTACATATAGCAATAATGTCACTTGAGCGTAGACGTCTAGTAGGCACTAGAATATTTGCAGGAATATTAGCGAAAAACTAAAAATCGACTTCGCGAAAAAAAATTTTACTTTTGAAGGTGGCCTACCACCTTAACCTTGTGGCGGTATACATTGCTGCTGTTCGTTTCCTTTAAATATCATCATCATAGACACAATGCTGCTGATCCTTTTTTTCGTTGCTGTATTGATTTCATATGTATCGTCCGCCCTGCTTGGAAATTGAGTCCGCAATACGGAATGAATAAATAGGAAAAGTAGATTAATGTGTCGAATTGCCTTGTATCAGAAGTTTTACATTTGATCACTGCGGCACCATAAACGCGCAAATGAAATTATCATCAAGATATCGATTGGTTTGTAACTTAAAGGTAGGCAAACAAATAATAGGCGCGAACGTAACGCAAGAAAATGATTGCATCACGAACAAATGAAAATATTTGTTCACCTCTGTGGTATGGTGCTTGCGGTGTTCATGATTGATCCAGTGCTAAAGACGGAAACGAAAAGGAACACAGAGTGAACAGGACGACCGCTGTCTCGCAACTGAAAGATTTCTTTCGAAAGAACAAACCGAGAAAACAAACAAGGGCATAGCAGACATGCGCATAAGACGGTAAAGCAAACTAATAAAGCAAAATAAGCAACAACACGTGCACGTTCTTTAGAACAAATTCAAACATGTCACCTGATATTGCACGAGCCAAGCGGATAAGCAAACTCTTTCTCCGCCAAGAAAATTGACGGATGGCTCACGCATTCGTTTCCCATTCTTTTAATGTGATAGGCCTCGATACCTTCACTGGTTACTTTGCTACTGTGCCTAGAAGGCACTTCCGCATCTACGAAGAGCGGAGAGCAGCCACAAGTATTACAATGCGATGCTAGATGTGATGTGCTAGGCTTTTTCAAGGACTGATTATCAGGCATGCATTCCAACTAACGCAACTTTCCATTCTACTACGGTGTTCAGCTGCTGACCCGAAAGTCGCGGGTTCAATCGCGGCCGCGGCAGTCGTATTTCGATGGAGGCGAAATGCTAGATGCCCTTGTACTGTGCGATGTCAGTGCACGTTAAAGAACACCAGATGGTAGAAATATTTAGGAGCGCTCCACTACGGCATCCCTCATAATGATGTCGAGCTTTTGGGAGGTAAAAGCCCAAATATCTATCAAGAAATCAAAATACTGGCAACACATTCCTCAGTAAAGAGCGTAAAAGGAAACATTCGTCTGTGCGGTCTTCCTGCTTTCGAGCCGCACTTTTGTGGCTGGAAAGGAAGAGAAATCGATCACTGCATCGGCCTCGAGTGCTGTACGTCGAGAACGCGGTACATGCTTGGCCTGCACACTTAACGAGGCTCGGACGTAGCTCTGGCATCCAGACAGATGTCCGCACTCACGCATGCGCGTCTGCTGACATCCGATCTCCATTTATTATCTGCCGTTCCTTTCTATTCACTCTGGCTGACTTAATAATACAAATGCACAAGAATAGCTAGTTTAAGATATAGCTGTCACTCCAGACCATTGCGACGACAGAGACGGTATCATTAGGCAGGGGTCATTCCGTGCGGCCCTCTACAGAGCCAATACGTTTTGTTCTTTTTCGAAGCAGGAGGGTGTGGCCGATCGTACAATGAAAAAAAGATGACCTGCTGAATGTGCTTCATCCTCTAGCGTTCGCAAAACCGTATATATGAAGGAACTACGGTTTTCGACGCGCAAGTCTTGTTAACGCCTTTGTCTTCCCTTCTGCTTCTTTGTACTTGCGTGCATTCTTGAAACTGCTGAACGCCAACACCCGTAAGAGAACTCTTGTTCCAAACGACGTCTTTTCCTCATGATTGCTCTCAAACCACTCTAAAATATGCATTCAGCCACCATCATCCCCAGTCAGGAAGACCAGAGTACTAGTTATGGACGCTATCGACGTGACTTCCCTGACCAAGTGGAATGAAGACAAGAAAAAGAACACAACGAAGCGCTTGTGTTGTGCCCTCTTTGCTATATTCGTTCCATTTGTGATCTACACTCACGTAGAATTCCATCACAAACACGCCTAAGCTACAACATTATCATGTTTTGGACACATATTTCAATCAGTATGCGGTGATATATACACAGCATTCTAGTAGCATGCAACATTCTTGGCTAAAATCTCAACGAACGACGAACTCCTTTTAAAATAGAACGTAGATTATGCCCTTTATTTGAGAGTGCATGAAATTGCTCCCACAGAGACGCTGTTGTTTTTGTTCAATAATTATATTGATTTAAAGTGATTAGAGTGATTGAGTACGTGTTATATTTTAATATGTAAGGTTTTCATGGCCAATTGCCAGGAACATTGGTGAAGACTCGACCAGCCAAGGCTCATTGTAAGAGGAGAACGCTCTGCTATTACGATAACGCAACGCGACTGAAACACTGACATGACTTGACAGCAACTTTATTGTAGTCCTGAGGAAATGATATTTAGGAGAGCCGGAGCCCCCCCCCCGCCCTCCCCCCCCCCCCCCAGATGAAGTTGGTGGCTCCGCCCACGATGGGACAGGAAGTCGAAGTTACATGAACCACTGCCACTCGCGAAAAAAATCTAGTTTCATGCACTTAAAACTCGAGCCTTTACCATCCCGGCAGGTGAACTCTTAAAAACATGCTGGTGTGACACTGACCTTTACCTACCTTGCAATCTTCACATTCGTAACTTTCGCTCATCTGCCTTCTCCACCTTCAGTTTACTGAAAGATAAGCTTAAGACTACTCCCACTCATGTTACACGCCTCTGCTGTACTACCCTTGATAGGCCAAAGCTAGACTACGCATACATTGTCTGAGGCCCTGATACTCAATGTAACATCCGCATTCTTGAACGTATTCAAAGGAAGGCAGTTAGATTTCTATATATAACAAATTTTGGCTATTGAATTCACGCTCTAATTTAATGGAAGCTAATCGAGTAGAACCATTACAGATGAGAAGGCAAGAATCTTAGAATAACAGAGAGCTGAGCTAGTTGGCTAGAGATATTTGTTTCGTAAAACACACAAACAAATTCACTGATTGCCGTACGAGTGAGGTGTATAAGATCCCTTTCAGCTGCGGCCGCTTCTACGTAGGACAGACGGGCCGATGCATCAACCAGAGATTGTTGGAACATAAGAGATCGCTAACAGGAGGCTCACCTTCTAATCTATCTTTACATTGTCGAGATTGTAAGTGCACACCGAAATTCGATGAATGCGCAGTGTTGTACCGGCATAGAAATGAAGAAACGCGCCTGATGATTGAAGCATGGCATATCGAGAATAGTGGTAGCGCATGCGTGATCCAACCATCGATTAACTTGCATAGAGATGAAATCAAATGCCTTAACAGTTATCTTCCACGTAGATCGCCACGCGTGCCGGATTGATAGGTTTGCCTGTTGCATGGGCATGCGCAGATAAGTTTTCGTGCCTTCTTTCGTTTCAGCCGTTGTGCGTCTCTTCAGTTGTTAGTCGGCGTTTGTGGTGTCCTGACTTCTTTCTTGTGTCCGTGTTTGCACGCCCTGTCTTTTTAGAAGGAAAGAATATTGCCTAGAAATTCTTTCTCAACCTTCGAAAAATATATTTGCTCTTGATTCATTCTTATATTTATTACCTTGAACGAGGAGGCCAAGCCGACATCACCAACAAAACGCACGGACCATACATGACTAGAATTGTCTTAGAGAAGCGGGGTATGAGACTGCGCATTAACCTTATGATGGTAGACATTGCTGCTGTTCGTTTCTTTGAAATAGCATCATCGTACACACAATGTTGCTGCTCCTTTTCTTCGTTGCTACTCTGTTTTCATATGTATCGACCACCCTGCTTGGAGATTCAGTCCGCTATACGGACTGAATAAATAAAGAAATGAATTAATATTGTGAATTTGCTTATATCAGATACATCAGCAAAGAGTGGCATTACTTCGGATATGAAGTAGGAATCAGGATAATATATATATATATATATATATATCCGCGTGCAAATAAGACCTGTAGCGACCTGCTAAAATTTAGCTGCATTATTCCTAATTACTTCAACAGTGAAACGAGAAAACAAATTGAAAATAAGGAGTCTGACATGCATTAGTAATAGGAAACTGTTCAAAAATCCCTGTAAGTTACATCAAGTATAGATGTTATTGTCTCAAATATGTAGTTTTAGAGTTCTATTTGAGCTAGTACGCAGCACACCCTTCAATACAGTGTGATCCACGAACTGGGATTGTTCACGAAAGCAGCCGCAAGAATGAGATGTAACCCTTCCTGTCGATAGATTTTTTTCATTTATAAACGATGGAAATATTCTTTTTCGTCATTGTTCCATGTCCCAGGCATTGAGATGCAGCATCCTAACAAAACCGATGGAAAAACGCTACGGAAAAGCGCCACGGAAAAGCAGAAGCTTTTCAATGGTTCAAAGGCGCATTACATAACTTACTTACGTTAACGTTGGTTCGGCAATACGTATCAAGAAAATGCAGTGAGCACACTAGTAGATTTTTCGGTTGTTCATTCTACTATCGCAGAAGCGAGTCACTTAGACAATTCCAGCGAAGGGGTTGCCTCTCGTGTATCATCTGTGTGCAACAGAGGTCCTAAAGATGTAACATTTCCACTCACACGCGACATGTAGACGAGCATAACAATATGGGCTGGTTGGTTTGCCATGAAGGAATGGCCTGTAGCATAGTGCAACAGGAAACGAGTGCACAAGAAGAAACGACAAACTAACGAAAGCTCTTGTGTCCATTTGTTGTTTTTTTTTAATTATTATATTCCATTTACTGCTGCACTATGCTACACTCTTCAATTTCCGCAGGTACATCGAAACACCGAAACTGGAACTCGCAGCGCTAACCGTACTAGCATTAGGAAACTCTCGGCTTGCTGCAGCTGTAAAACTTTTCACGCATATTTATCAACGGAAATTAAGCTCCCCATGACCGGTAACAGCGCTGTGCCGTTCTGTAACGCAGTTGCAGAACTGTGACGGCGTCTATAAAGGCATGGTATACGTGAGAACTCATGCAAGCTTACCAACTAGCCACGCATAAGATGAGAAACACAGTGTACCATGCAGGAGGATTCGTGCTGTGCGCTCTCTGAGTGGCTCTCTTCAAGCACTTCCCTAAATTGGACCGCGACTTCGCCAAAGTGCTTTAGGCTTAAAGCGTGACTCTGTTTCAAAGGGATGGCGGCGGTTTCTCTGAACAACATTCGAGCAGATCGTGCCGTCGCTCTGTAATTAAAGTAGCCTGCACTCAGCGACAGCAAACTAAAGCTCACTGTGAGCCTTTTTGTCCTGACTTCGCGCACTTTCGTTCCATATTAGACTGATGTGTGGCTTGTGCCTAGCTGTTTCGCTGGATCAGAGGAAAGTTCCTATGGCTTTGTTTTCAATCAGTCGGTTTTCTACTGTTGAGTAGGGAACTGGTAAATGTAGAAAACCGCTAGAGTAAGGGAAAGCCATCGACTCGTTGAAACCAGCAGGAAGCCGATGGCTTGTCTTTACACTATACACTAGCTAATACTTACTCTAAGTAAATACAGACATGATTTCTTTAGCCGAATTTCTTCCCACATCTCTTACCGATGTTGTTGCATATAAATACACTTTTGAGCGTATATTGCTTCTGTATTAATGCATTTAGTGTCCGGGGAATTAAACATAGAGGTCCCAGACTATGCGAGAATGAATGTTCTATCAATCATTTTAATGACACCGTGTACGCTTTAAATGTTGGACATTGCAACAATTTATTACAAAAGTGCCCACATCCTCATGTCGTCGTTGGCACAATACCGTCATGGTGCCAAATTTTATCGATTGGGCGAATTTGTAATGTTCGGCATCTGTTCTCAGAAATTGCGTTCGTTATCGTCATCAACAATATCACGGTCACCAAGCAGTCATTATTACAGGCACGTCGTATTCGTCACGACATGAGGATGTCATAATACCAAGAAGCCTTGCATAGTATTCATCCAATCAGGCGTCTCATGTAAGAAATTCTGAGAAAACAGAAAGAGCGGGCTTTAAAAAGGAACACATTTAAGAAAAGTAAGCTTTACTGCGTAGTGGACGCACATTCGAGGGGCAACCTCCGCATTTCTCGTCAGCGAGCATCCCGCTCCACCCCCTTTTCAGCCGGGTTGCCATCCCACGCCTTGGTCGGAAACGTGGGCAGATTCGGCGTTCGACAGTGCATTTCTTATGATCTAAGAACTGCTCGGTACCTACGAGTGTCACACGGGGGCACTTTCTATCGTCGCTTAAATTAAGGTATTTAATATTTACAAATAGATCTTGTAGCCGGCGCTACTCGAACGCTGGTCGGGGCTTCCCGCTATCGGCTTTGCAGTGGCTGAATATATACGGCAATGCGTCAGGCTTCAACATGCCTATAACCTTGAACGGCATTTGGGCGAAGAGCGACTGGTCGTGCACAAACTCGTCCTCTTCGAAGTGCGCCGAGCATAGGGCGGGACTCTTCTATGGCTCCCGGTCCTATGGTTCCCATGGCTCCCACACATCGCAATGGCTTCTATGGCTCCCATTCACTGCAACAATCCGCAGGTTTCGGATGTTTAGGCTTATCATCAAAGCGTGAAAGCAAGTCCCGCCCATGGTATACGCGATCATGCAGCCTATATTTACGGCTGCGCATTCGGCGGCATCGTTCCGCAAAAGAGTTGAAACCTTTCTCGACAAGCCACTCGTACAGGGGCGTGACGCAGAGAAGGAAGTGAAGCTGCGGCGGGAAGTTCTGATCACGAGCGGTGTCGGGCAGGAATTTACGTTATTACCTCTTATATCCGATGCGCCTAAGCACACCACTAGAGCTCCGCGTCTTCATCTAGCTGGTAATTAGATCACCGTTTGTAAATTAAGTACGCCACTGTGAGGTTTTCGATGTCATTATTTTTATTTGCCCAAAATACACTACGCAGTACAAGCCGATTACGCCCAAATGAAATTTCGGTGCTGTTTGCCTTTAAATTTTCCGGTGAAAACCACTTGCCCTGGCTGTTGTTATAGCCTAGAGCCACAGCCCTTGCTGTGTAGAGAATGAAAATCAGTGCGAGGAGGTCTTTAATTTTCGTTTTCTTTGATGGCTGATTGTTGTAAAATGTCGCCAGCGCGATTCTCATGCCCTATACTTGACGCACCCAACGCATCTGTCGCCTGCACCATCAGTGATGATAAGCTCGGCCTCTCTGTTGTCTGGAAGTGACGATTTCACGGGGTCCACAAGGAGGGGGGGGGGCTATAGGTGAGAAAGCGTGCATCGGGCTTCTTTTGAGCCCTGCCAAGTTTCTCTCTGCTTTACCCCGCACCACCAGTGCAGCGTAACAGACGTGTAAAAATATACGAGTGATGCGAGCAAATTTTCTCCTCCCCGTAGTAGTTTTATGCGCAAACAAAACGACATAGGAAAGGCGACAGAATATGCGGAGTAACTATTTGCGCTAAAGTTAACTATGGACAAGAACAAACTACCACAAGGCAGTGTCAACGCTATAGCGTTAAAGAGCTCGTTTCGCAGAAATTCCGGTGTCGGCGTCAGGGTCGTTGCTTGTGAGCGAAAAAGTCATCACCTTGTCCGTGAACGAGAAATCGAGAAACATGCAAATAAAATAAATAATGAGAAATCTTACATTCGAGTGGGAATCGAACCCCGGCCGTTTGCGTGGCAAGTAGGTAATCTACCACAAAGCCACGCTATTTTTCTTTCTTCCACAGTCTTTATTACAAATGGGCTTAATGTATATGCATAGCGTACAAAATACCCTCGGCCGCCTCTACAAGCTTTCTATACGTGTCACAAAGCAAATTTCATATAACACTGGCAGGGGCGTAGCCAAGGGGGGGGTTGGGGGGGTTCAAACCCCCCCCCGAAATTTTTCAGTTTTGCTTGCGTATATAGGCACGCACACATACAAACGCACGCACGAACATACATAAAGTATGGTTGAACCCCCCCCGAAAAAAATTTCTGGCTACGCCCCTGAACACTGGGTTCTAAAAGGGTATTAGAGCTGTGCATTTCATCAACAGTGGATACTAGTCTGGCAGAAACTGTGGTTGTTCACAAAGGTATTTTAGCTGTAGTGTCATTTGTATGAAATGTGACCGCGATGATACCATTGGTTCCGCATGCCTGTCTAACATGAGAGTTTTCTATAAACTGTGCATAGCCATTAGTAAGAGCATGTCAATAGGCATAGCATTGCTTTTCGGTGGTACGAGGTAACGTATGGTGCGAGAAATTAAATCAAAATATTTTTAGGAGCCCTTTGTAAGACGTTCAAAAAGAGGATAGCGTGCTTACAGCTATTGAAACAATGTTCAATGGTTTCTGGAACTTCACAGCGGCTACAAATATTTGAAGATACAAATATACCTTTGCTGGTTAACCAGGGTTTTACATGTAGTCTTTTTGAATGCACTTTGTAGAAAAATATCTTGGCTATTCGCGAAACAGGCATTTTCTTCGCACGCACAATTGTAACTGCTCCGAAGAAAAAAACACTATACGAATGTCATGTAGTGGAAGGAATCTCCTTAAAGCATATAATATTCCTTGGCAGAAGCGTAGAATCGCGCCAGGCGTCAAAACATGTGAATTTCGCAACGAGTGGATGTTTTAAAGGCTCACCCATTACAAAGCACTCAGACATGTTTAATCGTGATCAGCTGCAAAAGCATCAACACAGTGAGCAGCTGCGTACGTTCGCGCGTTGCCTTACGGACGCGCAGTGGGCCCTTCGCTGATTCGCAAAAGGAATAATTATGGCGTAGTGGGCACTTAAGAACTGTTCTTGCAGTAGGCATTCCAGGATAGTTTGAAATGGTCAATGTTACGAGCACAATCGTTCGTTTCCATACGGCACGGGTGAGGCATCCACCGAGAACCGAAGCCAATCTAGCAATTGAGAAGGCCATGCGCGCAGAGCCCGATTACGCTATTGCGTTCTACTCTTCCAGGCGAAGCTCAAGCGTCCTCGAAGTTTTGTTAAACCCATTTTCCTCAACCACTGCTGCGAATTACCGGAGTCGTAAATCAGCAGGGTGTCAGGAAAATCGCGTCATTGAATTTCACCAAAACATACATCACACCCAAGATTTATCCAAAAATACACTCACCTATAATGCATGTTCATTACGCGTGGATATAGCCCACTTAGGACTTTGCTCTGGCGGTGACCCACGGTAAGCGGCGGCGTAGTAATCACGCTGTCCAAACAGCAGGGTATTATTACCAGCCCTAGACTCGAAGAACAGCTATGGGCAGTCCAAGGTCCACGCGACGCAGCCGAGAGACTTGGTCTTTCTGTTCCGATGTTGGAGTGGCCCACTACGTGCTTGTGCGCGATACGAAGGACCTTAATAAACTTATTTTTTCCACCCATTCATGCATCACATGCGAACAAATAGCTTAGCATGAGAATTACATGGTCAGAACGGTTAAGATTACTTAGATGTCGTTGTGTACCTACTGTATCGGACCAATTCAAGAGCACCCATTGAAATCGACTGGAATTTTTTATGCTTGTAAATCAGATACAAGTCTGTATATTTCCTTACTCTCAGGGACGGGAAGTTTGGCAGAAGTATATGAAGTTTGAGTTGATTGAAAATGTGACATTCCACATTAAAATTATGTGCTACTGCTATCGGCGTTTTCTTCGAAAATGCAGAACAGGCTCATAGTTTGGGCGAGAATACTCCTCCGGATCACTCGCTCTTTTATTCAGAATTCCGCTTGCATTTGCTAGCGCTTTCTTTTTCGTTTCTTGCTCTCACAGTGTGACATTTTTAATAAACTTTCTGGTACAGCCGGTTGATCATGCGCAACCCTTCACGTATTTCAACGATTTCTTGCCGAATGCTGCCCAAATTTTCAGAGTATCAAAAATTTCATGATATTTAAACGAAATGTGTAAAACATGCATGGACGTTTACGTTACGTTTGTGCTTCAACGCACTAAACTGCGTTTTCTGATGAAATTGCCTGAAACAATAATGTCATTTTCTCAGCAAGTTTCATGGCGCAAGTCACAATATTTGCGCCTTCCTCAGATTTTACCTTACGTGGATATTGTATATAATCTCACCGCTCCCTATTCGCGACCAATGTCCTTCGTAAAGTGACCAAATTAAATGTTAAGTAGCTAGTGTTTATTGAATATTTATTGATGAGCATAATTTTTACATTCCTGGGCATCCTCGCACCTGACAGTCTAATTGTTGAAAACGAATTTCTCTCCTGGAAAACCCTACTTCTGAGAATTTTTAAAATGCCATCTGACGAACCCTTCCTACTTATCGGCTTGTCGTCGTCATCATTATAGCGACATCCTCATGGTGTCGTTATAGCACACGAGAAATTGTCAAACAACAAAAATTGTTGTAGCCAACTTTTCGACAAGAAGATTCGTTTTCAACAGGACCTGATGATAAGACTGCTCCTCTAGTCACAATTTCGTTCCAGTGGCATTCCTCAATGTATGATTTTTCAGCACTTTAAGCCTCGATGGTTCCTTGAATATTTGTCTTGATTGGACTCTTCCGTCATTGTAGTCGTAAATCAGCCGAATTACCCTTGTGACCATAATTGGGCTGCTTTGATAATGTCATTACGCCGTCGCCTTCGCGCAGCCTACTTCCATACCTTTTTTCACGCACAAAACTGCGTTTTAAGTGCGCGAATATTTGCCTTACATAGGTGCGTTGCATTAAATCTAGCGTCTACGCAACACGTGTTCACTAAAAAAAGGCAAATGAATTTCATTTACTCGATGTACTTGCTCCTAAAGCGACATTTTCAACTAGACTACAGCGTTTCCTTGTGTCTCAATTGGACAAACCATGTCACCCCACTAGTCAGAATCGTCTATACTTGACCACATGGATGACATAAAAAAGCTGGGATGTGCAATGTAAAAGACTGACCTTGCATCACCATAAGAAGGCTATGTCTCATTTATCCTAACTTGCCTTGACTGCAGCTTAGGTCGGTGCCCCGGACGGCGCATCGAATGGGTACGGGCCAAACCACCTGCTTCGGTCAATTCGCGTAAGGGATCATCACTGCGGCATCTATCTAGGACATCTGTATGGACGTTCTATTTTGCGGCCCTCTCTTTCTCTTTCATGTCTTATCGAGCAAGTGAGAGAGATAGCAGTCGTTTAGCGGAGGACGAGGAGAGAGCAAGGCCAGCTTAGCGGTTTCGTCCGTACGGGGAGAAATCGATGGAAGGCTCTTCGCCAGCGGGATTCTCTCGTGCGAGCTGCGGAGTCAGCTGCTGCCACCTAGAGACATCGCCAAATTTTTACCTGGCTTGACGGCTAGTGTGTTTGCGTTCGAAACGATCGTGAGCGCGATTGTCAAGGCAATAGCCAAAGTCGAACGACTGCAGTGCACGCTTAGGCTATGCCGTTGTAATTTTAGAAATCTATTCGCTGCATTCCTTCCGGCTCTGTTACGCGGTTTCATCCTTCAGTGACACAGCAATTAACTTAACAGGGGGGCAGGGCGGGGGGATAATGATATATATATATATATATATATATATATATATATATATATATATATATATATATATATATATATATATATATATATATATATATATATATATATATATATATATTGCGGGCATAGTCCCGCACCACCTTCAGTAGGGCGTTGACCGGCGTAAGGCCGCGGTTGATATCAGATATGATTTAACTTGTTCATTTATTTCGAAAACGCATTCCTATAGAAGGGTGCGGACTTCAAAAAGTTGATGCTCATTATTGAATATTGAACGAACATTAGTTACCAAACATTTAAATTGCTTGTTTTATGAAGCACACTGGTCGCGAATAGTAGCCAGTGAGTTTGTAAGCAACGTCCACGTAAGATTAAATGCGAATAAGTGGCAAACTCTGAGACATGCGTCATCAAACACTCAGACAAAACGACGCTGTTGTTGTAGGCACTGTTATGTGAAAACGCTGTTTTCACATAACACGTTTATACACTATTACCAATAAACCGCACGTTGTTTGTTGGTTTCATTACGATCAATTACCACAACAGGCTATTTTCTCATTTTCACAGCAAAGCTGCTGATTGCTACAATCAAGGAGCGCACGTAGGCAAGATTAAGGGTGGCAACAACACCGGCAGAACCACCGTGTTGTTTTGGAGCACGCAGAGGTGCGCAATGGCAGACGCATTGGTTAAAATATCAGAGTTCGTTTTATTTCTCTGGTTTCACACTCGTGTCTATCATCATGCTTGCACCCTACATTAACCGGAGGTGGCTTTCCCGTATGGCGCTCAGCTGCGCGAAGGGCGCCAGCGCCCAGCTCCCGGGTGAGGCGACACCGACTTAGAGACCAGGAGGAGGAAACAACACTCTCATTCAGTTAGACATGTCGCGCCACCTCGTGGTGTCTTCTGAAACGCAGGCCTGGCGGTGTTTTCAAACTTACGATTGCAAACAGTGTGCATTAAAGCGCGCTTTTCGCAGCGCTTTAGGTTTTGCTTCTTCATTACATGACGTAGCTCACACTGGCAGCCACGTGAGCTCGTCCATGCGCGTGCGCGCGTGCGCGTGCTGTGATTATTGGCGTAGCCGTCTTTATTGGGGTATCATAGTCTTTCTCCAATACGTCTCGTCAACCAATCGCGTTTGTCCGCTGTATCGTGGCGTAAGGGGTCGCGCTAGCTACGTACTCAGTTGCTCTTTAGACTCTGCATGGGTCCGATACCTCCGGTACTTTGGAAAGAAGAGCACGAGCCATACGAAACTCTCGGCGAGCCCAGAAGCGGGAGTGTGCGCATCAGTGTCGAACCAATGTCACCGACCACCATCGGGCAAGTGAAGCCGAACGCACGCGTGATGCCTCGCCTTCGGAATGCTTCCCTGGTCTTATGGTTTGCTGGTGAAACAGAAACAGATGGAAGGGCTCGAATTTTTTTTATGCCTGTTCTTTCCGTTGCCCTTCTGATGTGGTCCAATCACCGCGCTGACTGAGCTGGGCTACATACTGCAATCCTTATCTCTTGGTGTACTCCTACTCATAATTTATGAATTATGAGTACTCCACTGTAATTACTCTACGAAGTTTTATTGAAGCATGCGGAATAATACGCTGTTAATTTAAAGGGTAGGCGTTCAAGAATTATCTTGAACTTATTGGAGTAGCCTAATTTTTCTTGATTATTTTTCTCTTCCATCGTTTGTTCATTCCCAACATTCACAAAGTGCAGTGTGGCGACTCGCCCTCCACACTGTGGGCTTGTTATTGAGACGACGAGAACAACATGAGTGAAGCTTTTCCCTTCAGTTCTTTGCCCTTACAGAGTGCAAGAGGGTATCTGTTCTTCGACAACGTCGCATCTGCACCTTTACATGAGGTGGCGGTTTACTGTCTTCAGACAGGAGCCTTTGCCGCCTCAGCCTCATAAACAATTTTATGAGCTCTAGCGCGGAGCCTGCATGACAATAGTAAAGAAGCACCTTTTTAAGAAGTATTTTCTTTTACAAAGAAATATAAAATAAAAATGTTAGCGATAGAAAGAAACTGCGCGTAGGAGTTGTCTACAAAGAAGAAGTTTAATTAGAATGTCTTTTTATCTTTTATTTAATTAGATCTAACGGACAAGAAACTTAATCTAGTATCTAAATAATCTTGTGTCTAGCAGGACAAAACGACCCCTAAAAATTCCCCTTCATTCAGTCATTTTTAGCTTATAGGCATTCATCATTACGTTAGAAGATACTTGGACGTACCAAACATATTACTTTGTATTCCTATGTTGTACTCTTATTGCGTAGTCTGCTCCCCTCTCTAGCGCTCTATTTTCAAAATCAATAGACAATTATAGATCCTATCAATCACTGCCATCTTACGCCTTTCTCCGTCCTACTGAAAGCGATGCGGGAATTTACCCGCAATAAGTACGCATATTACGAGATATAATGTAACTCTCCTCCACCATCCCATGAGAGGAGAGACAATTTAAATGCTCTCTAGCGATGTGTACATAGCTCACGTACCTATTTAAAAGCGTGTACCGCAAGCGTTTTCTCTGGGCTCTTGAACTGAAATCGCACTTGGTAGCCCGTGTAGATTTTTCCCCTTTTCTTTGTCATAGCGCGCCGAAAGCGAAAACGGTGGCTCCTGAGCATCACCCTCCGAGGTTACGAGGTGCAATGAGTTCGAGGCGGTTTCGCAAGACATAGCACGAGGAAACCGCCACGTGGGGGATTCGCGTTCTTCAACAAAACCATTTAGTTGTTTTTTTCACGGTCTTGTTTTTTCACCCTGCAAATTAAACGAAAAAATTTTTTACATTCAATGCTAAAGACTTCAAGTATTCAATATAGACCTTGCTAGCCTTTATGACTGAAATGTGGCTTACGCTTCCAAATAAAGGAAGTGCGAGAGACAAGCACGGGGTTATTGCCCTATTCGAATAGAGAGCCCATGTAACGGCAAGAAACCACAAATAAAGCGGCGTTAAATTTTTCGGCAGCGTTAGTAAGCAGCGAAGCTTTATTTCGATAAACGCTACACACTATGCCCGAAATACCGTGCGTTCATCAGACCAGCTTCATACACGCCACCCTGTAGTAGTTACTTGTTACGATCCTCTCTACTCAGCGAACATAAAACGAGCACCTTAAAAGACAGGCGCGGTCGCAACAAAATGGCCTGGAGAAATGGTGCCCCTGACAGCACTTCATGAGCAACGGTTCTGCAGCTCGAAACGGCAGCACTCATATTTTACTGTAACGACTGTTAAGGCAAGACAGGCTTTATTGCGGACTCCTATCGTGGTTTCCGGGTTGTGAAAAAAGCAAACAAATTGGCTTAGAGGGAAAACAGCGGGTTAGCTCGAGCGTTCTTCATGGAGCTCACGTTGTATATGAGCCCCTTCAGCATACGTCTGTTTTTTGTCTACTGAAGAACCGTACCTATCACCGCAATCTTTGCCTCTTTATCCGCTTCCAAGAACGCTGAGTATATGTGAAACTGTTATGTGATAACGTTATTTGTTGCGCAATAACTACATGAAAACACGTTCAAAGACAACGCTCTAAAACTAGAGGATGTCTTTAGAGGCCCATTCATATATATTTGCATGTCAGTCGAGCACGCAGCAACGACCACCGTGTCCCAACATAGGTAAGCACTAGAAAAAACTCCTAAATAAATTATCAAGAAAACTGCACGAAAAAGAACGGCAATAGCAGCACAAATGCGCTTGTGCTGTTCTTGTCTCCCTTCGTCCACGTTTTTGGCGCAGTTTTCTTGATAGTGGAATACGAACTCGCCTAACTGTCCATTCTTCTCGATATTAAAGCTTATTCTGGCAGGTTGGTGTTGCCACAGGCGTTTTATTCCGATTGCTGTAGTACATGGAGAAGTAAGCATGCACACGTACATTGCGTGAACTATCCTCCTTTCATCTTTCCTTGTTACAAAGGCGTAATGTGTACAACAAGTGTCACGGTAACGTAGACAATGCCTACTTTATTCGGTTTCTATTACCTGAGTAATAACTAAGAGCCGCATATGATTCCTAACCATTGTTCCTAGGCTCGTACGATTAAAACGTCGCTCTATTTTGTTACTAAGGGTGGGAGTTTGGGATGGTTGGTGTTGTATTATTAACGAGGGTGAAGCGCGAACAGGACGACGTGGTTTAGGGCGAACAAAGAACAAGTGGCCTGTGTTACGCTCGCTGAACTTGCTGCGGTACCATCTAAATTTCACAATATATGCGTGTACTCGAATAATCATCTCTGTCTTCTGTTTCCGACACTTACTTTAGATAGTGTTGTTCATTTCTGTCCAACGCTCTCCAGATTCACTCCCCCCCCCCCCCCCCCCCCCCCCCTGCGCGCCTCGTTTGATCACAACGGAAACCGCCTGTGCAAACATGGCGGGCGCAGACAGTACACGAAAGCTAGTCCGTGCTTGCGCTTCCATTTCAGTGAAAACTAACTATTTCCTCATACAAACCAAGGTCGGTCACAGTATACTCGATTTTCGAATACTCCGCTCGCTTTTCCTTATATACAGGGTGTCCCAGCTATCACGCAGCACGATTTAAAAAAAAGAGTAACGGCGTTACGCGAAGCGAACCTGCTGCATATTGTTCCTAGTACACTGGAGTAGCCACTGCTATTTTTTTCGTTAATGACGTTTAATTAATTAGTCTTAACTATATTTGTAACTCGACAAGTACTCACCTGATTGTCCAAATGTCAGTGAGGCATATGTAGACATGTTCAAATGACATCGAACTGCGCAGTTTTTAACAACTTACTAATAACGTGCTCATTTTTTCCGGCTGATAAAGAAAACCCGCGAAATATGAAAAATAACACGTGACTACGCTTCCACCCGCAAAGGAAACCAGCGCCCTCAAATAAGCTTACTGCAAACAACCGCTTTGCCTGTTGCCCGTTGCGAGAGACAGCGATCCGCATTTTGGCAAGGGTACAGGTCGGGCGCCTACGATATGCGTGCAATTTCGCTGGGATTCAATCCGTTCGACAGTACGCCACAATCATTATCCATATCTCACGGCCGACTGTTCTCACTGATAACGCGGCAGGTGTTCTGATTACGGCCCGACTCTGTAAAACCAAGCGGTGTGTTTCTTAGGCCGGGGAGTGGCAGATAGGGCGATGCGTTTTTTTTCTCTCTGCATTTCTGCCTTGATACTGTCTACCTCATATGGAACCTGTTTGAGGGCGCTGGTTTCGGACGCGCGCAACAATCTAGTCACGTGTCACTTTTCATATTTCGCGGGCTTTCTTGATCAACCGGAAAAAATGAGCGCGCAATTAGCACGTTGTTGAAAGTAGCGCAGGTAGATGCCATTTGAACATGCCTACATACGCCTCATTGACATTTTGACAATTAGGTGAGTACTTGTTGAGTTACAAATATAATTATGACTAAGTAATGAAACCTCATTAGCGAAAAAAGTAGCAGTGGCTACTATAGTGTGCTAGGAACAATATGCTGTAGGTTTGCTTCTCGTAACACCGTTCCTCTTTTTTTAAATCGTGCTGCGTGATAGCTGGGACACCCTGTATATAGACCACGTGCACAATAAAATTAGTCTTAACACCCATAGTGCACCGAAAGGACAGGAACATAAAGGAAGAACGTGGACGCAGCGCTAACTTCCAACAAATGATTTATTTACGAAGGCGTCAATCGAGCTGACAAGAAAGGAATTTGATTTTTTAAAAGTGATGGGAAGGGTGACCTGGAGGAGTATGGTTGCGTCAACATGGCCAGGCAATCTTGTAAATATATTTTTCAACTGTCACGTTATCGTTGGCTACATGTCTTTCACATGTGTCATGATATTGAAATAATAATCTCGAACATATGTGTCTACGTGCGTTGCTTGGTTTTTCCTATATTTTTCATGTGACTGCTTCGTAAATAAATCATTTGTTGGAAGTTAGCGCTGCGTCCACGCTGTTTCTTTCGGTGCGCTATAGGTGTTAAGATGGATTATTCAACATGTCCAAGCTCACGTTCTTTCAAGATATAATCAGTGTTACAGCTTCATTACGAAGGTTTTTCGGACATATTTAGCTTGGATACGAAGGCCTATTTTTGGCTGTTATAAGTCATTCATTAAATAGGTGCGTTGCAAACGCATATCTAGAATGCTAGTGCACACAATGAGTGAAGAAAGCACCATTCACGTTACACAATGCTCCAAAGACACACGAACATCACCAGCTTCCTGCGAGAAGGAACCACCACATGAGAAAAAATTACTGTTTGTAATATTACGTTAATCCTCACACAAACATGTACATAACAAAAAAAACTGCTACAAGCGGTTTGAGTTGTATTTCTTCTTATTCACGTGTTCCATAGGCAATTTCACCGCATTGAATCAAGCACCACCATTACGCCCCGGGAATAAGCCTGACATCGTCATCATCCGAAACTGCCATTTCGCGTACAAGCGTCAGCTTGGATATGTTTTGCGATTAATCGCAGAGCAATTCCGCAAACGACTATTCTTGTTGCATTCTAGAATGAAAATGGTGATTTAACAGAAACGAAATCGAGCGACAGATGCTTGGAAGTGGCAGACCCTTGACATTAAAAAAGCAAACAAGCCTCATATATCTGGGCTTGTACGGTTCACTTTTCATTAACCCAATCGTTTAGTGAGCGCACCTTTATACTTGGATGCGTAGTAACTCTCATTCGACAGTTTCTGGCATTTGATTAAAAGTAGAGCATTTTGATTGTTTTCCAAATGCCGACTCCTTCCCATTCTTCAAAGGCGACGCCATAAGCGCTTCTAGTTCACGAGAACCGTGCCAACATCACTTGAGTGCAGGCAGACGAGCACAGAAAGCTGTTCACTTCCTTGCCGTGGTTAAGTTTGGGATTATTGAAAGTGGTCCTATTTTTCATTGTCCTTTAAACCCAACTGTATCCAGGAATCAATGTGATAATTCGCGTAAATGAAAACCAAAATGTTTGGTTGAGTTATTCTCCGAAATTTGCTGTCTGCGTCAAAGCTTGAAATTATCGGTGCCGTTTAGAGACTTTAGTTGTTATCTGTTATCCCATCCACACAAGCTCGAGAGCGATGGTGAGAGAGATCACTTAATTCTTGATCGTCTTGTGCGTACTGTGGTGCTTCTGGGCGAATGCCGCCCACGAGGCAGTATATCAATACGTGTACAAAAATGAAACAGAACCAGAAACTCAAGTGTAAGTGATATTTTATTTTTACTGCAAGTACACTGCGTAGATAGTATGGAAGAACTTCGGCTTCTCTTTGTCGCTTACAAATTTTAAACGCGTCGTTGGTGCGTCACGTGTCAAATTAAATTACGAGGACATATACTGAGTTCAATATATTTTAATAGTTGCATGTCTACAAGAAGTAATGTACCTTTAGGGGTACGGAGGCGCCTTTAATGTTTGATTGCGAACCTTCGTAAGACAATATGGGCGTCACATTTTTTCACCCACACTGTTGATTTGCCGAAGCAAGCACGTTCCCTCAGGCATTCGTTAGAGAGCGTCCGCTTGTATCGTACTCAGTAGCGCGAAAATGGAAGCAGCTTGGCGCGCGTGACTCCGAGATCTAATAATAAGCGTTGGGACTGCAACCCCGTTGAAGCTGCGTTGGTTGTGCAAACAAAGGAATGCTAACAAGCGTGAACACTACGCGTGGGAGAGATGGAGGCGCAGTTCGCACGTGTCTGCCTGGAGCTCTTTACGACGCCCTGCTTCCCTGAAATCACAGCTCTGGAGAACAGCCGGGAAAGTGCCTTTCCGATCGCCCCAGGAAAACGGAACTTGTTCGAATCTTTGCTGTCAGATTGGAAGCTTGCAACACTATTGATATTGCTATTGTTGCCATTGATTACAAAGAAATCAAATAAAATAGGCTTATTTTTGTCGTTGAAAGATGTGACCTCTGCCAGAAGCTGCAAATTTGCATAGTTTGACGGGTCTGCCACGTCGATACATGCACCAACTGACACTTTTGCTATGCAGCTAATAAAGCCACTTACGAAAGTCTGACAAACACAATCTATGCAGACACGGCATGAACCCGCTATAATAAAACTGCGCTACAGCGCAATTCACTGTAATAAAATACACTATCGAGCACATAATTATTTTGTTTTGTGAAGGTGTATCTACGTCACCCATCTGCATTTACACGGCAGACAAGGACATAATCTTGCAGCGTGGCAGAAGCAAAGGCTGGTCACTTCAACAGAACTGTACAGCGGAAAATATATAAAGCATAAAGCAGCCCCTATGAAGGAAACGAAAATAAAGAGGAATGAATATCATCTGTCTTCATGGAGGGCGCCGTTCTCAAGCCATAGGCCGAATTGTTTTGCTGGGACTTTAGTCTTGAATCGATGTGCACAAAGGGTGCTTTTTCGGTCAAGGACGTTTGATACACTTGCTTCAAAACATCAGGAATAGAGCAAAACGCAGTCTAACCAAATCTCTTCTCAGTGTCACCTAAATATTCCCCTGATTTGACTCGCATGCGGGACCATTCAAGTTTTTCCCGAGGCCTCTGTATATGTTGTACTTCAAATAGGCAGATCAGTTTTCGGGAGCGCTAGAATGCGACTAGGGTTGGGTAAGCATTGGTACAAAATTGACAAGTCATTTATTGATTTCTGAAAAAAAAATTTGAAGGACACTTTGAAAATTCTAAGGTGTGTTCGGAGAAAGCCTGTGGCCATTCGACTGCCTATGCCGTGGTAACGAGGGAATCCACATTCTTGGGGTGCTTCTCCGAGCCGCTAGCCGTGGAATCATCACCAGGCCGCTTGGCAGCCGTCCGTCTAACTCTATTGATGCAACGAGACGTCTCGCGAAGGAGCGTTGCCGCGCGCAGTCACGTGATTGCTGAGAGATGTAAGGGGGAGAGGCCGCAGCTGGCACTGTTCCAGCGCACGGACGTACGGACGGAGGCGAGTATGATACATTAAAGGCTTTCGCCTTAAAAATTCAGTGACGATGGCGATATTGCCTAATGCGAATTCTGAGCGCAGCGTCGTGTTGTGGGTAGGCCAACAGTGTTTGTAGTGGGTGGAAAGCATCAAACGACACAATCGTTGCTCAATTAGCATTGTGTGATGACTGGTTGTTATTTTACTTTTCTGCCGCACTAAAAGACATAGGTCAACGCGATTGCTTGCCCGATATGACCCCTATTAGGGTTTTTTTGCAAATCATCTTCAAGCACCAGCCTTATATGTGCTTTTATTTGTACATTCTAATACTCGGTAATAAATACCATGAAAGAAAGAAAAAGTTGCAGTGCCTTAGCTCGGCTATGCCAGGATATGCGTAGCGTTAGAAAAGGTTCAACTGATTATTCTGAGCTTTCCTGATTGTCTAGGATTAGCTTGATTGTCATGCTTACTGCTGCTCCAATGACACACACACACGGTATACGTATTATGTGGCACATGCGTATTTATTTTTGCTCAACGTCAGGTTGCTTCTTCATTCTTCGTACGCTGAACCGCTAATTGCCAGGCAACTACTTCGGGATCCGATGACATAAGCTTCTCGGCTCTTCTGCGCCGTTGAGCAGCATTTGCGCTCTCCATCTCCATGGCTTTACCCACATGCAAACACCAGTCAGAGGCGCTATCAAGCGGCACCAGCGCATTGTCAGACGGCGACTGCACAGCGAAGTCGAATAGCTGCGCGCCGCCATGGCTACGACGTCACGCCTCTCGGATGCGCAGAGCAGCAGCGGCGAGTCGCGCGCGCCGGCGCCGGCCTGTCTGCCCGGCTACGACGCCACTCCTCCCGCCCTCCGCCACCAGCAGCAGCGAGCCGCGCGCGGCGGTGGCGGAGAGCGCGTGATATGCCGGCTGCGCACTGATCGTCGTGCATGCGCAGCACGGCTCATGAGGATCCACGCGAAATCGGCTCCGGCTAGGCAGGTGTATATAACGCTACAAAAACCAGCGTGACTCTGTGGTAGAATACTCGACTGCCACGCAGATGGCCGGAGTTCAAATCCCGGTCGATCCTAGGTATTTTTTTCTTATTGTATTCTTCCATGTCTATTGGTTGCCCCACCGGCGGCGACGGCGACGCCGCTCAACGCAGAAACGGGCGCCAAAGAGCTGCGCTCTGGAAACTTCGTGGCTTTCGTAGAAATGGTATTTTAAAACTTAAGATGAATGTCATGCCCTTGAGGATTGCCTATTTAATTTTCTACTATTTATGGCACTAGAGCCTAGCAACGTTGTTTCTCAAGCAGCATACAGGAATTCGGCCCCATCCACAGGGAAGTTAAACGTTGGCTAGAATGTTATGAAACACCAATAAAAATTTTAACTCCTATAAAAAGAAGGTAATGGTTCAAGTTAAGAGTTGTATATGATATATATAATATTGGACCATGACTTTCATTAAAGTAGGGTCAATCAGCTGTCAGGATAATGAACGAAAATTGATTTGTTGAGTTCATTGAAGAGCAGACTGCTTTCTTGTTAGTAAGTGCCACCTTCTTTCATTCATCAGTTGACTTATTGAAGTGAACGACGCTCAAAAAGAAGGTTCTAGTCCACTGTGTGTGCACACTGAATCTATGCAAGTTGATGACCAAAAGTTAAGCTACAATCTGCCGAAGTGATTCAAAACTTCACAAAATGCTAAGGGTAAGGCCACTAAAGGTTAGCAATTCTTTTTTTCGAAATGAAGGCTTAGTTTAGGATACAATGTCGTCCACTCTTAGGGTAAACACTCTTAGGGTGAACTCCAGAGCTGTAGCAGATGACTCCAAGTACCTCGAGTGGGCCCTTCGGATGCACTGGGCTCCGCGGAGCGCGGTCACGCTTTGCCGTGTTCACCCTGTAAGTGGATGGCACTGTACATAGCATTTCAAAGGGGCATACATTAGATAGGATTTGGCCAAAGCACTCTTTTGGTGATGGTCAATAAAAGGAATTATGTCCTTGAACTGTCGAACTCAACCCTTAGACGGGATAGGGGACATGCAGGCCGTGTTGCCAATATGCCAATATTGGTATAATACAAGTTAAGGAGGCGACGCCAACATACTAAAACCCTTGAAAGGCTATTAGTAGCTATAAAAAAGTTGATTTTAAATTTAGTGTCAAGAGAGCTATTAAAAGACACGTATTTCCTGTGTGCATTTGTCCAGGTTGGGAAGTGTGAATGTCTCTTGACATATGCGCTCCTCAGCCAGAAATAAAGATATTAGGTTTTTCTTGCTAGTGGCGGGGAAAATTCTAACTGAAGGGCTTCGTCCTGGAGGAATTCAAGTCGTCCGCCGTGATTGAGGTTGTGTGACGTATTGGCCGTAAGCGTCATTAACTGCCGTGGGGTAATAAAAGAGGCCGCAACAACCGGCACAGAAGTCTGTCTCTCTCTCTTGCTCTCTATTCTAGAAAGTGCGAGAGAAAGACTGAACATTGACTTTCGTTCTCTTTGGTGCAGGGGTATGCTTCTTCAGCCATAATTAACCTTCCAAGAGAGTGTAGTGATGTCAATCACTTCGTGTGTACAGGAATGAAACTGCCGTATTTGCATTTGCGCATTTATTTCAATTTAGTCATATAAATATCAGTTGACAGCAGTGGTGACGCCATTAGAGTCAGCTTTCGAAATGTCTGCGCTTGTACCAGTAATTGTTAAGCGTGTACTCAAGTGTACCGGAAATTGTTTCCTAAACACTTGCGTAAAATTTTTGTTTACCATAATCTATTCGCAATAATGCAAACGTGCACAACATGTTCAGCATGCTACCATATCACTTAAGCGTTAATTATGATTTGCCATTGTTTCCGCCCCCCCCACCTGAGATGTTATGTGGGATGTTCCTGGTGTCACGAGGGGAAAATGCAATCATTGGTGCTAGGCGTCTACAATAACGTATCCCAAAACGACCTTACAGTTTACAGACTGGAATAGTAACATTCACGCGCGGTATTATGATATGATCATACGCATTGTTCTGTGGCTTAGTGGAAAATGATGGCCAAAGGCCTCCATTTATAAGGTATGATGTGTAAGAAATGTAACGATGAGTGAGAATGTAACCTTCGCTGTAAAAGGCTGAAAAAAAAACTGTTACTCTATAGTAAGGAAGATAAAAAAAGTAGAAATGTGTGGCAAAGTTACTAATGTGTAAATGGACGCGAATGTTTAGTATGTAGGAATGATTTTCTAAAAAGTGTGATTGAAACTAAAACTAAAACCACACCAAAGAACCTGGAAGCAATGGTTTGGAGTCGTGCTTTGCCATATATGGCTGCCATCGCAAACGCGGTTCTTTCGAGAGAGGCCGGGCTACGACATTTTAGGGTTGACAACATCTGTGGCAACATGTTTGTTGACTAAGCGTAAAACTGAAGTTCTGTCAAATATTGTTTCTTTTCCAAAAAAAAAATGTCACAGTTCTGCCACGGGGGCGAAGCAATGGATGCAATAGCAACAGCTTTTAATGTCTTACGAAGAAGGGTTAGCAGCTCACTGTTTTCGCTGATACGGCCGCTGCGGTGAGCGAAGGGACGTTCGTGCTGTGTATGGCTTCAACGCAAACATTTTGGTGAAAGCACAACACAAACAAACCTTCCCCCTCAAGAGATAAGCGCCAGATCACGGGCGACCATGCCATGTAGGTCGAAGTACAGGGCGGAGGCGCGCATTCAAACTCCGGTGAAAGACGAGAGGGGCGACAACCTTTAAAGTTCGCCATTTGCACCATACCGCATGCGATAGTGTACAAGCTGCTGGCACGCTGAAACACCTCAGCGCTCTGCGTATCTCCTGCGGTAACTGGTGTATATAAATGGCTCACCGCTAGTGTGCCGGAGAACGTACGCTGTGCGGCGGAGTGGTCTAACTCGTAGCGCCGCGAAGCGCGCGGTAACAGGCTTGAATCTCCAGTCACGCGGCTTAGAAAAAAAATGTCTTGTGGACTATTTTTCGTTGTGGGATTTCTACAATAGATACATGAGTCTGCATTTACACATTGGCAGGCCAACAGCAACGCCGGCGGTGAAAACCCGCTGATGGTGTCCAAATGTTTGCTATCACCATAAAAATTGCGGTTTGAATGACTCTTTGGAAGGGACGAAAATAGGGGAATTACCCGAGGGGCTCGTTTTTTTCTGTATTCTGCCCAACTAACAAAACCGACAGTGAAACCGCCATTCTTTTGGAAGGGATTTATTTTCACGATAAAGAGTGTGCAACTAAGCACATCCACTTGTGGCACACTAGCTCTTGCGTGAAAGGCTTAGAAAGAGCCTTGTCTACTCCAGTGTCAAACGTACGGTCAGACAGCTAGCTTTCTATTGTCTCTAGCATGTTGCCATGTCTAGGCGCGGCCACTGTTAGAGGCAACACGACGCGCGTGGCCGCGCTCCTCGGACCACCAAGCGGGCGCCGCGCGAAGTATTGCGGCGCAAGCGCAATCAGTGCCAGAGGCGCAGTTAGCTGCGCGTCGTCTGATACGGTTGCTCCCACTTCGCCGCACGCGCTCTGGTAAAGCGCGCGCGCAATCTAGGCTTCGTCGCTCACGGCGAAGTGGGAGAAACCGTAGCAGACGACGCGCAGCTAACTCCGTCTCTGGCACTGATTGCGATTGCGCCGCAATACTTAGCGCGGCGCCCATCGTGGCGCTCCGCGCCGCGCGGCCACCCGCTCCGTGTTCCCTCTAACAGTGGCCGCGCCCGTACACCCATAGCGGATAGGTCACGCTAACATAAGAATCAATATGGTGCGTCACATACTTTCTGCAAGTCGCTAAAGAGAAAATGAAATAACTGCTTGTGCAAATCTTTGCAATTCGTCAATTGCAGTCTACGTTATGGCCACTGCAAGAGGACATCTCCGAATATTCTCTTGTTAATTCTGTCTTGTACGAGCTGATCTCATTTTATTCGTGCTGACATCCAAATTTCGCTACTCCAACTCACTGCCATCCACGGATGAATTTTCTACCTTTCGATAACTTACGCTGCTCTTATGGACCATCGGTTATCTGTTCTTCGCATAACGTGACCTGCCCCTGTCGACATTCTTGACTTATACCAGCGAGAATATCAGCTACCTCTGCTACTCCTATTTAATCATTGCTGGGGTATTTGTGTAAATATTGCGATATGATGATGAGGCAGATCACATTGGGGGACTCGGGATTAATTTCTTCCATACAGAGTTCCTTAATGGGCACCTATACGTAGTTACACGGCTGTTATTGCATGCCGTCCCCAGAGAGGTCCTCCACGGCCTTCAGCATGCCAGAGCAACAACTCAGCCCGCTAAGATTTAATGGGGGACTTACCCCTGCTTGTACTATAGACTGCATTATATAAGCTTGCAGGAAGCCATTTCTTTATTACGAACCGATGCAGCATTAAAGATTCGCTCGCTCGCAGTGATCTAACGCATTCAATGTGGAATACGTCCGCTTTGCTGCATACACGCCTTCACCGTCTGGATCCGTCACTTCAACTTCAAATTCCATCCGAACTATCGCGATCCGAAACAACAGTCCTCTGCCGCCTGTGGCTTGGAGTGTCTTTCACGAACAGCTTTGCTTACCGAATCGGATTGGCAGACAGCGCTGCCTGTGCTCACTGTGGCAGCGAAGAAACCATTGCGCACCTCCTGTGTCATTGGCCTCACTATAGCTCCCAAAGACAAGAGCTCTCAGCAACGCTAGCACGCCTCCATGACCAGCCGCTTTCTGAACAATCAATTTAGAAGTGCCGCAACGTTCTAGCTTCCACCCAGTAGCGACAAAGGCGCTGCTGAAGTGACCTCGCTAAGCGACTATGATGCTCCCGTGCTTGAGTGTGTGTGCGTTTTTTTTAATTCTTTTTTGTTACTTTTTTTCCTTCCTTACCTTTCTATCCCCCTTACCCCTTCCCCAGTGCAGGGTAGCAAACCGAAAGACTTCTGGTTAACCCCCCTGCCTTTCACTTAACCTTTCTCTCTATCTCTTACCCGAATTATTGCCTCAAAGTGAACAAGCTGGTTTATTGTTAAAGTACTTCCCTAAAGTGTATTGAAGGGGGGAAATATATGGTTTCTTTGGGGTAATATTAGGCACCGGTTTAACACTCTTTGTGCAGCATTTATTTACAGTGTGTTAACGCTACTGACCTATGAATGTTGGCTAAATACATATAGTTGCCTTGTTTTTGTATTTAGATGACAACGGCTCCTTTCGAAGAAAATAAAATGATCCCATATTCGCAGATGGCATGGTAAAGAGACATTATTTGTTTATTTATGAGTCCATTTGCTGACTCCTTACAGGCCCCTGAAATCATTGCGTAAGGGTGGAAATAATGAAATGTTTTAATATATATATATATATATATATATATATATATATATATATATATATATATATATATATATATATATATATACAGTCATGGGAATTCACATGAGGAAGCAATGCAAATATACAAAGGAATGAAAACAAAGCAATAATAATGCAAAGGTAACAAATGCGTTCAATCTTTGCAATCGTCTTTAATGTTTCTGGAACTGTGCTTGATGTTTCTGTGTGCAGATTGCTGATCAATTCCTACATCATACAATCACCACCGGGTGCACAGTTGTTGCAAGAGATGGGAGAAGGCTTCGGTTCAGTTAGACTAAACGGATGTTTGTAAAATTCCTCGCGTGGTCACTTTCACGAAAGGTACTCCCATTCCACGCGTGTTTACCCTTATCCACACATCACTCTCACCCGCAAAAGAACTAATACTGCAGATCCGCCTTTACCAGCTCTATCCCTGAGCACGTCATCCGGCAGCTGTATATTTTTGGTGATATTGGAGCAAGTTCATAAAATGACCACATCTGTGTTAGGATGCGTTTCCCAAGCTACCCGAAGAGACCCACATGCTGTACTATTAGCAGAGTGTGATAATATAGCGAGAAAACTTGAAGGCCACATAGTGCGCTGCAAAGTGCTTTTGAGTAAACAACAGCCGAATAACTTTCATCATCATCATCATCAGCCTGTCTACGCCCACTGCAGGGCAAAGGCCTCTCCCATGTTCCGCCAATCAACTCGGTCCTGTGCTTTCTGCTGCCACGTTATACCTGCAAACTTCTTAATCTCATCTACCCACCTAATTTTTTGTCTCCCCCTCACGCGTTTGCCATCTCTTGGAATCCAGTCAGTTACCCTTAATGACCACCGGTTATCCTGCCGACGTGCTACGTGGCCGGCCCATATCCATTTCTTCTTCTTAATTTCAACTATGATATCCTTAACCCCCGTTTGTTCCCTGACCCACTCTGCTCTCTTCCTGTCTCTTAAGGTTACACCTATCATTTTCCTTTCCATCGCTCGCTGCGTCGTCCTCAATTTAAGTTGAACCCTCTTTGTAAGTCTCCAGGTTTCTGCTCCATAAGAAAGGGGACGTCAAGGACCTGAAAAATTACAGGCCCATCAGCTTACTGTCCGTTGTCTACGAATAACTTTATCACACGTCAAAACACGCGCAAAAAAGTAGGCTGGTACAGAGTTCCCTCAGTTTGAGAAGGGAAATGCATTCACCAGTGGCAAAAACACTATCCGCAAGAATTCGGCTAAGTGTTTCCATCTGCGCTTAATAGAAGCTTGCACGCATCAATCGAAATAAATGACGTTTATGCTCTCACGTGTTTGCCATACTTACATACTGACACTTGGGGCACTTGCTGCGTCTTCTGTGTTCTCCTTGGCAGCGCCGACTAGAAGCGCCCGCAAGTCGAACGGGGAAGGCAAATGCCTTTGAAACAGTTTTCTTTTTTGTGCACAACCCTTCACAGGATGGAACTGACGCTTGAGTGTTTCACGTGCACAAACAACACAACATTGTTTCTAGAACACACAAAAATGAGACGAAAACAGAGGGAAGTTTCAAGGCGAATACGTATACACATAAACAAGTCAGAAGGGGCGAGTTCGGCATACAGCCACGGGTGCGCTGTGTTTAATGTACAACTGAGGACATCGTCAGGCAGGGGGAAATGGCTTCGGGGTGGCATGGAAATGTGAATCTGTTTTTCCGTGCGGAGTGGAAGTCTTTGCAAACGGTTCGACATATGGATTTTCCGCGGCCTTTTACCGGCAGTCTCGCGACTCTGCCAAAATCGATTCCTTCCCGGTGGTTCTGAAGGAGGATCGAAAACGAGGCCACCCTTTTTTCCACCTTAGAGGGGCTGGTACGACGCGGAGGCGATGAAACTCTTCGCTTCTGGCATCCCATAGAGCCCGAAATACAAGAACAGTCCCCTAGCAGCATACTTGCCAATTTACTCAAGTTTAGAAGCATATGCCTGACCAGCTATAACTAAACTATGCAGCTCCTCTATTAGTTCTACAGCTTCTGAATGAAACAGTATGTTTACCAATACTCTGGTATTCCGCAGGTTGTAATGTTCAGCTGCAGGAAAATCGCGCTAAGATCCCATTCTCACATTCCGAAGCGGGCAATTGCAGGTATCGCTTTAAGGCTTTCTTATAATCCCCGAATGGTAGACAATCGTTTTCGGAATTAAAAAAATGGTAACGACAAAGAAAAAGCAGAGAGAAAAAAAACAAAAAAATTTCGCACATATGTTCACATCAGCGGTCATATTTACCACTATTACCCCAATGGCTCGCTCTCTGCTTTCTCACACGCATGACATACACACTTGCTAGAAGGTACAGCTACAATGCGCGTTGAAGTGAAAACCATTGTCTGTTCGACGCGTCCCATGCTTTCGTTCTTGTGTGTGCAAGTGTCGTAGTGCTCGGTAATGAGCGGATGTTCCCTTCCTCTACGTTTACCGGACAGCTATAGGCTTGCCATGCCTATTTGATTCTTTAAGCGATGTGTGTTAGGAAAGCATGCACCATAGGACGAGCCAAAGGCACATTGGAGGTTATCTATCTATCTATCTATCTATCTATCTATCTATCTATCTATCTATCTATCTATCTATCTATCTATCTATCTATCTATCTATCTATCTATCTATCTATCTATCTATCAGGAAATTAATAAATCGATCTCGCACAGCGGCGCCTCGCACATGCGTTTTGCGCGTATTTGGGGGGGCGGGGTAACTTTGTCAGGCTCCACAAATGTAACGCTATCCTTTCAATTAATTACACCCCCACCCCGCACACACACACACACACACACACACACACACACACACACACACACACACACACACACACACACACACACACACACACACACACACACTTTTTTTCACGTGAATAAAGCTTTTACGTACCTATCCACAGCCCTTACAAACATGCTTACAGTTCTCACACGTGAAAATATTTTATTTTTTCCCTAAGTTAACATGCGTTGCTATAATGCAGAGACTGCTGTGTAATTAAGGTTTACGTACAATATATTAGGACGCACTGACAATGAAAGAAACAGGCACTTGAACATTTAAGGAACATACCTAGAACACTGTGCACGAACTTCTTTTCATTCTCCTGAGTCTGGCAATGTACCTCGAAATATCGTGATCACAAGATTTGTAAAAACACAGACATAGCGCAACTAAGAGCAAAAAAAAAAAAGAAGTTTATCAAGAAACAGTGAAAACAAGGGGGAGAGGCAATTTGATGTCGCACCCATTTGCATGAGGCACGATGTAAGGAGCACAGTGAATTTATTGGCGATCTAGCAAGACAACTGCGAATGGTGCCTGCATCATAAAATAATGCGTGGCATATTGCTTTTCACTCCTTTGGAGCGGATAGATTTGTTTCCTGTGGTTCGTCGACATTTCCCAAGGAAAGCGGGGGCCTATTTATTTATTTATTTATTTATTTATTTATTTATTTATTTATTTATTTATTTATTTATTTATTCATTTATTTATTTACATTACCCTCAGGGCGCACAAAGGCGCAGAAAGGGGTGGGTAGTATAAGAAAAATGCAGTAAAAACAGAACATAATAATACAACATATAATGAGAATACATCATCAAACAATACTCAGTTATTAGAGGCTTAAGATATGATCGGTTTGTGCAGTCTTGAAAGACGACACGTCCTCAATGAAGGCGATGGAGGGGGCAAGGCGGTTCCACTCGGCACTTGTCTTTGGCAGAAAGGAGTCTGAAAAAACGTTAGTACGGCAGAAAGGAATAAAAACTTTATACTCATGATCAAGACGTGACAATATGTATGAAGGTTTTGAGATGAGTTCCTGTTTAAGTGAACTGTTTTGGTAAATGATTTTTTGAAAAAGGCACAGACGAGAAATTTTTCTTCGTGTCCGCAAATCAATTAGCCCAAGGTTTGATTTCATTAGTGAAACGCTAGATGGGCGGGATTAGTTCTAAATAATAAAATTTCTGGCAGCACGGAAGTAACGTGTACACTATTCGTTGCTTCCGTGGAAATTATAGCGGTCCGTTACACCTATTGTAGGCATTTTGAACGACAGTAATAAATTATTGCCTAGCAGAAGGTTTCCCACATGAGGCATGTATACTTGTGCATATTAATTTGCAGAGTCAAACGAAGTTAATCATTCAGTAGTTATGATTCAAGAACAACATGTGCATGACCTGAGGTACCGGTCAAAATTGAGAAACGGCTATCTCGTTGGTGCAGTTCAGCGTGTGCTACTCTATACGTGCAGAAATATTGAACCTGAAAATAAGTAGACGAGCGACGCAAACGTGGATCTTGTCGCGTTCAAAGTTGAGGAACATGTTATGTCGTGTTCTCTGCCCTCTTTTCGCTAAAAATGAACCCGAAACTGAGACGGTTAGGCATGCCGGCTTGATTGCAGTAGTTGGCTTAGTTTCCTTTGAAATAACGGGCGCCGCTAAATTTTGAGATTCGGCTGTTGCAGATAGCGCAACCAGTCCTAAGTATTACAAGTGCGGCTGAAGCCCGGGTTCGGACCAAGCCCACAACTCCGAGGTCGCAGCGTCCCCAGGGACAACGACGGCACATCCTCATCAGGCATAGTCCATTCAGGTCAGGTGAATAACCGGCAGTGCCGTTTCCGAAGGAGCGGTTTCTGAAAACAGCTCAGTGTACGGTACAACGGCAAATGTTGGGGAATGGTTCGCATCAGAATTGTCCCTGTACCATCTCCCATCTACTAAGTTCTATCTCAGTACCGTGTTGCGTTTACTTTAAACAAAAAGTATGCGCTATCAAGGCTGTGATAGATTTTCACAAGAGCACAGAATTGGACACAAGACTATAGCGGAACCACTAAGTCACGTGGTTATTGTAATATTGTATATACGCATAACTCTTTCCTCTCCCCATCATCACCCCTCATCACTCCTTTTTTTCCCTTTCCCTTTTCCCCTGTGCAGAGTAGCAGGCTAGAGCGCACTAGCTCAGGCCGACCTCTCTGCCCTTCAAATAAATTCTCTCTCTCTCTCTATGCGCTCGTAACCGTTTTAAAGTACAATGACTCAAAGGCAGGGATGGGAAAAGAGGGAGAGGCGCATGCGCTAAGAGAGCGTTGCGAAAGTTACTTCACAATGCTATATGCCCTGGGTGCTGCGAGCAAAGTGCGCACGGGTGACTGGTGACTTGCCCTGTTGTTTCATCTTTTGTCCCTCGTATTCACGCATGGAAACCATCATTGAGAGACTGAAAGACATTGCGCACCGCTACATCCCTTCCCGTGCCATTTACGCACGGCTTTTCGCGGACAGCGAAAAAACAGAGAAGTGGTAAAAACATCAGGGAAATGCCGTAATGATTCCCCGTGATATAGAAGCAGCGCTCGCAACGCCCGCTGCACCGCTGCTTTCTAGAACTCAATGGCCAGCACGGACGGTCGAGCAAGGAAAGTCAGTAAGACGGACGACATGGGTGAATGGCCGGCGGAAATGATGCCGTAAACCACACTGCACCACTATTGAGTTGGAGAACTAGGCTTTCTGATCCGCGGCTCCATCCTGTTTGTGCACTTTTATTTCTCTCTTTATTTGTAATTTCATTTCCTCGCATTTCTGTTTGCCCAAGATTAGGAACTTAGTCAAAGAATCCTAGCGAAAGAAAAAAAAGATCACTGTGGCTGCCGTCGTTGGCCCTTGTCCGATAAAAATGAATTACTTCAATATGTCCTTATGATTGGAACGAAAAAGAATTCGCTCGAGTTGTGCCCTACAATCTTTGGAGACTGTCAGCGACTTACGTAGGTTTATCGCTGTCCCTTTACTACACCAAAAAATACTTGCGTGTTTGGAGTCTACACTCTCGTTGTCACCGGTTAGGTATCCCGCTTCTCTCAAGCAGAAGTTCAGATTACGACGAAAACTCACTGGGACCTTTAAACATTCGCCTATGACCATCGGCGTGCGCAGGGCTCTCCGAAACAAAATAAGCTTCCCAATGAACGCAAAAATGAAAACGACGTGACGACCTACTTCTCACAATGGTCTGCCATTGGTCTTCCGCTTCCCAGGGCTAAAAGTGGGAAGCAGTGTCGCGACATGAAGCCTGTATAGGGTCCTTTTGCAACGCAGTTTCAAGCACCGGCATGGCACAATGTAGTATTTGCAGTACGTAGAATAATTTTGTTGTCCCGTTTTTAAATGCGAAGCATTTCTTAGCGAACCTCTGCCACTTTGGGCGTTTCTATCTACGTATCTATCTATCTATCTATCTAGCCGCCTACGTCTGGGCGCTCTCCTGGTCGTCTCCATTGGTTGTAATACACCAAAATTTGCACAGCAGAGGATGAGTGTATAACAAACACGACTCGCTGGTCATTACGTGAATAACGCAATATAATTGTCCCGTACGTCATGAAATCCTTTCCCTCGGTCACGTGTGGCACATACCCGCATACCAGAGTTCATGTTATGCGGGTATGTGCCTCAGGTGATAACATAGTCTCAATCAATGCAGTAACCGCGAACATACAATACACACTGACGCGGAACGAAAGTGATAATAATAGTGATTGTTGGGGTTCTACGTCCCAAAACCACGATATGATTATGAGAGACGCTGTAGTGAAGGGCTCCGGAAATTTTAACCATCTGGTATTCTTTAACGTGCACTGACATGACACGGTACACGGGCTTCTAGCATTTCGCCCCCATCTAAATGCGACCGCCGCGTCCGGGATCGAACCTGCGACCTTCGGGTCAACAGCCGAGCACCGTAACCACTACACCACAGCAGCGGACGCAAGCAAAGTTAGGGAACTGAAGACAGAGCACCCCTGGAAGACGCTGGGCTACCATCCACTCGTCCACGTGGTCCGCAACGTCGACCAAGTGGATTACGCAAAAACCGGGGTTAGTGCTTCCAACAATAACGCTGCCGAGAGGATCACGTCCCTCATGATTACCCGTGACTTCAGCATTGATTTATGAAACCAAACAACGCCGGGTTCTTAGACGGCATCAAAGACGGCTTGGATGTGGATAGCGCATTACAAGACCTCGGTGCCACGTCCAGGAAAGGACGCATCATAGATCATTTCTCCGCAAGAGCCATCTGCGGTTTCAACCAGCTCTTATACCTCGCATTGCACTAACACCGTTCGTACCGCGATCACGAACGGATCCGATAACAAGTCCTGTCCAGTTCCCTGATCACGGTGATGTTGACCTTTTTCAAGAACTGCCAAGGACCCCTTCCACACATGCATACAAGTTCGTGAAACGTGCGTGCGTTCTCCGTAATAATGGATAAGTATAAGCATAACAACTGTAACGCAATTCGAAGAACTCCAACTGTGACTGTAACGTACGTGCAGTGTGCCTGCTCGTGCCACTCGACTGTGTATATATAAATACAGGGAAACTTTTCTGAATAAAGCTTAGTTACGAGTAGAGCCTGTCCTGTGCATCTGTGTTCCTTCATTGTCCTATTCGAATTCGCGCTATCCAGTATTGAAGAATATAAGCACTACATATCAGCTTACTGCGTCAGGTGTTGGTAACACCTATGTTGCTGTTGGCATCGTTAAACAACTGTAAACAATTGGTTATATAACACATGTTCGACTCTTCAAAATATGTGTGTGCGTATACTATTTGCACATTTCTCGAGCGTCATTCCGCAACGTTTCTCTCAATGTGAAAAATTGTGACACAGCCACCTTCCTGCGCATGCTTCGCATAACATTGATTCTCACGGTACGTGGGATCTGCCGAATTTTTCTACCTAAGTTTCTTTTATTGAAATAAAAAGTAAAAGATAGATCTGTTATTTTGGACTGCCTCCAGGATTGGAGACATTGGAAGCTTTCTGCACCTCACCTTGTTTTGTCATGCCTCTGCCAATATTTGACCAAATGACGATATCGTGTGGAATGACGCGTGGTTGTAAAAACACATAACGCCCTCAGGTGAAAGGAAGCCACTGTGTTCGTTTTCGTGAAAGCAACACTTTACCATGCTTTTCCTTTTTCTTTAGCTGCAGCACTTTAGCAGCGTTTACTTTCTTTTTTCGTTACCAAGCAGTGAGGCATAACCGAGAACATATCACCCAAAACTACGAAATACCAGGACTGAAAAGTTGTTTCAAAACTAGTTTTGGTGTAAGTTGAGTGGTTGCACTAAATATTAGACGCTCGGAAAGAAAGAGCCCCCGTCGTGCAAGCCCCACTTCCATCGGCAGCCGTGCGGTCAATTTCATCCTCTTGTCATCACGAGGACTGGGTGGCTGCGCAAATTCAAGCACTATTACCCCTGATGCCCCGGATGAAACGAGGATCGAATCTGGGCCCTCTGCGTGCCAGCCCGGTATTCTACTAGAGAGCCATGCCTGTCCTTTTTTTTCTTTATTCCAGGGAAGGAAACTGTTGCATTTAGATTGATAATATATAAATTATTAATGAGGCATATTTAAACACAAATCAAACACAGGAAACTGTCTAGAGCGTCATTAGAACATTCGTATATCCCGCGTATTTGAATCACTTCCTGCAATATGTTTTTTGCTTATCGCGGAGGCTAAGCATTTCTGTCAATCAGTCTTGCTGTCCCAAGACTATGCACACGATGATGATGATAATATGTGGGATTTAATGGCGCAAGGGTCATGCTTGGCCAACGAGCGCCATGAAAAATGTCAAAAGAATAACAATGGTCCGTGATTTACGATGGTCTGAAAGGGATGTGAGCTATGATGATGTTACACGGCTGTATAGGGGCCTAAAATTCCACGCCCTAGGGCGGGAAAAACATATAGGTATTAAAATTATGAGAGTGGCGTGATGTATGCAGTGAGGATCAATGAAAAGGATTCATGTTAATGAGACTATACAGGAATGGCCAGAGCACGAATGCCTCGTCCACGGCCCTTGTGTCCAAGGGCCGCGAGGCAGGTGCTATTTTAATGTAGCTACCGCAGCAGCAGCCTCTTCCCAGAGGCCGTGCTACGGGTTGCCGGAAAACATGACGTGAAAACTATGGACATCCCTTAAAAACGCGAACAATGATTTGTAAATAAAAAGCGGTTTCCTACCTATGAACATAGATGGATGCAATGGTATTTCATGTCGGTGGGGAAACCGAAAATGTTTTCTTCTAGTAGCATCCAATTCCTTCCATTGTAATAAAATATGCAGTACAGTGAGTGGCTCACCGCATTTATCACACACAGGTGGATCACCACCTGACAAGGGATATGCATGTGTGCTGTGGGTGCGTCCTATTTGTAGCCGCGCAAGCGTTACTTGTGTGTGCCGTGACTTGGATACTGGTGGCCAAATTCCAAGATTCGGCTTAATAACGTGTAGCTTGCTTTGAGTTTGTCTGTCCCACGAGCACTGCCAATAAGCCCTGAGCTTTTGCTTTAGGAATGAATTAAGGTCTAGTGGAGGCACAGCTTTTGATGTATTGGTGGCAACGTTGTCGTGGGCGGAGGCAGCTAGTTGGTCCGCCAGAACATTTCGCCCGATCTCGCGGTGCCCTGGCACCCAGCAGACTACAACATGTTGTTTGAGTGTGTAGAGCGCGCATAAAAGGGAGTAAATCGACACAAGGACAGGGGTTTTATGTATCTTCAAAGTTTTAAATGCTTTTACGCGGCTCAGACAGTCCGTGTATATGACTGCAGGTATTAATTTTAATTTCTTAATGTTTTTAACGGCCACAGGTATGGCGTGAGCTTCTGCTGTGAAGATACTTGAATTAGAGTGCAGAATGCCGGAGTCGGAAAAGGATGGACCAACGGCTGCGTACGACACAGAAGTGTTAGACTTTGAGGCATCTATAAAGAATTCAGGGTGTGGGTACTTGTATTGTAATTCGAGGAAGTGTGTACGGATATGTGCAAGTGGTGCGTGCTTGGTAACTTCGACGAAAAAAACATCGCAATCTATAAGCTGCCACTGTCATGGCGGGAGATAGGCAGCGGGAGCAGTTAGACAGTGTTCGAGAAGTGGCACACACATTTCTTCAGCTAGGGCCCTCACACGAAGTGAGTACGGCTGTCTCATCGGAGGACGGTTGTGAAAAAGTTCAGAAACAGACAACTCATTGATTGTAGTGTGTGAGGGGTGTTCGTTGTTTGCGTTCACCTTGAGGAAATATACAAAAGATAGGTAAGATCTCTGGAGCTGTAGCGACCACTCGTTCGATTCGGCGTAGAGGCTTTCCACGGGACTGGTGCGATAGCCGAATGTCTAGATGGCGGACAGCGTCAAGCTACTTTAGGGCGCTTAGTGTTGCAGACTGGTAGATTATTGCCCCGTAGTCTAGGCGAGTGCGTATGAGGCTTTTATACAAATTCATCAGACACTTCTTGTCACTATCCCACGCAGTGCGTGACAACACTTTTAGAACATTCATTGTTTTTATGCATTTGTTTTTTAAATGTTTAATGTGTGATACGAACGTCAGCTTATTATCCAGGATTATGCCTAAGAATTTGTGCTCCGTCTTCACGGGGAGATGTTGGCCATGCAGGTCAATATCTGGGTCAGGATGAAGGCCTTTCTTTCGAGAGAACAGGACACAGGTGCTTTTTTGGGGATTAAGACTGAAACCATTCTGGTTTGCCCATTTAGATATCTTGATCAAACCTAGCTGGACCTGCCGCTCACACATAGAAAGGTTGCACGGTTTAAAACCAACCTGCACATCGTCGACATATGCACAATAAAACATATTTCGTGGTATGCAAAGACGCAAGGAATTCATTTCGATAATAAAGAGTGTACAGCTAAGTACACCACCCTGTGGCACTCCAGTTTCTTGAAGGAATGGTATTGATAGAACATTTCCTACTCGAACACGGAACGTACGATCCGACAAGTAGATCTCTATAATATATAGCATTCTACCGCGTACACCAAGGTGAGATAGGTCTCCTAATATTCCAAAGCGCCATGTGGTGTCGTAAGCCTTTTCCATATCGAGGAACACAGAAAGAACTGCTTGTGGACGAATGCATCGCAGATTTGTGCCTCGATACAGAACAGGTGGTTGGTGATGGATCTACCCTTGCGAAATCCGCACTGGTATGGGTCAAGTGATTTGTTTGCTTCGAGGAAATGTATAAGTCGGCGGTTTATCATCTTTTCAAAAAGTTTACACAGGCAGCTTGTTAGTGCGATGGGCCTATAGCTCGTAACGGAGGATGGATCCTTGTCCTGTTTAAGAATAGGAACGACAATGGCATCTTTCCAAGACGAGGGGATTTCGCCGGAAAACCAGATAGAATTGTACAAGGAAAGTAAGGTTCTTTGCGTTTCGGCAGGTAGGTTTTTCAACATGTCATATGCCACATGGTCAGAACCTGGGGCGGAATTACTGCAGCTGTTAAGCGATATCTGGAGCGCAGCTAAGCTGAAGGGTTGCTTGTATGCCTCGTGTTTTGTACATTTCCGCTCTAGTTTTTGTTTTTCTTTTTTTCTTTTGTACCATTGGAAGACTACAAAGTAATGCGCGGAACTGGACAGTTGTTCGAAGTGTGCGTCGAGGAAGTTTGCCTGGTCTTTCAAGGTGTCACCTTGTGTGTTTACTAGAGGAAGTCAATGTACTTGCCGCCCTGCTACCCTGCTAGTCATGTTCCAGACTTTAACCTCCTGTGTATACGAATTGATCCCCGTTAAAAACTTATCCCAAATTTCTCTTCTTGCCTGTCGGCGCGTTCTTCTGCCTTGAGATTTTATGTTCTTGTATTTCTTGTAGTTATATTTCTTGTATTTCTTTTCTTCCTTTATGCGCTTGTATTCTATTGATCCTAATTTGCAACTTCGTTTGCCATTCGTGCTCTCACGACGCGATGCAACTTTGCTGTGCAGCATGTGGGTGGGTATGACACTTACGCATGCGTAGTCGTATCTCAATGGAACGGCCGCAGTGCGGCATGCAAGATATGCGTCTGTGAGGAGACACTTCTGGATGCCAAACCACTATTAGGAAAGAAGATCCGGGGGCCTTGGCCCACGGTTTCGTAAATTCACAAGACCACGAAAGCCCTGTTTTGCTACTTGAATACGACCGGACTTCACGAGCGCCTGTGAATTAACAGCGCGAGTTCGCTTATGTGTGTTCCAACTAACTGTTCATTCTTCTCTTTCTTCACCTTCTTTCTTCTCTGTCCCATCTATTATTCTCCCTTTCCCCCACCCAAAGTGTAGGGTAGCCAACCAAGGAAAAACTTGGTTAACCTCCCTGCCTTTCCTCTTCGTTTCTTTTTCTATCTCTCTTTGGGTCAAACAATAACACATCAAAATAGAGAAATAAAGACGCGTGGCAACAAGGGTACGTCTTGTGGTACATTTTTGTTTTTCGCGGGAATCTGTAGTAAACAGAAAAGCACTAATACTTAATTGGCATGAAGTACGAAACTGTCTAATCGGACGTTTTGCAAACTGATCTAAAGCTCTCTCACAGGAAGTTTCACCCGGCTTGATAGCTTCAAATGCTGTTTAATTGAGCTATCCTAATTAAACAATTATTCCGAACACAAAAATAATGTAGCTATTTTCATGGAATAGACAGTAGCATGGATTCAGTCGTACCAGCATAGAGAGCGTCGATATATATATATATATATATATATATATATATATATATATATATATATATATATATATATATATATATATATATATATATATATATATATATATATATATATATATATATATATATACAACATTGCTTTTCATGAGAATAGGGAGTCCCTTGCTGAGAATAGAAGTAGATGCACAAGAGACTATATTATCTGTGGCAAAATATGCACGAATGTGCATTCAGTACACTACAGCAGCATGCATTGGGGTAGGGGGATTGTCCTTTGGACTAGGTTGTGCAAAAAGTGGCCGGTGGTTTCCAATATCTAAAGTTTCTTTTACGATACGAGTTCCTTCAAGGAAAACTCAAAACATATTCATCAAAAAAAGTTCTTGCTACCGCAAATTGTTATATGAAATGTCCTTGGCGGTGGTATTTATGCCGGCTGCTTCACGGCCCACGTCAATATTTTGGACGTGAAATCCGTTACAGCGAAATATTGTGCCCCAAGCGCCGGTAACGTCGAGCGTGTGGCGACCTGCTAGACCAGTCAGGTGGCACCGCTTTCAATCGTTGCCTAGTGGAAATTAGGGCGGCGGCATGCGCATGCATCGATATATGCGTTAGGTTTTCGTACCGGCGCAACCGTTTTTAAAGACTAAAATATAGCGTTATTAGGCATCGCAACATATTTACAACATACTTTATAAGTAGAGAGGGGTGATGCCCTGCTTTACGGCTAGCCGTCATTGCAGCACTTCGACAAGAATAAAATTATTGATTGACAACACTGCTTAGGTAAACGAATAGGGTCACGCTTCTAGAGGGTTTGTTTATAGTGAGAAAGTTTAGATTGCGCTTGTTCTGTTGCTTCATTTTACAGATCACTAACTTGTTAGCCAATACCATTTGCCCTGTCATGACGTCTGAATTATTTCCTGCAGCCACCGTAGAGCGAGACACAAAGCCTTGAAGGGATGCTCGTCGTGTCTGGCCGTTTCCGTACGGTAGCGAAGCCTCAAGACTGCAGAATCATTCCGCATGGCTGCACGTGCATAAGGGAAAGCACACAAGTTACAGTTCGCGAAACGGCTTTGCGAAGCAGCTAGTACACAAGTTACAATATCTAACAAGCTAACGCTGCGTTTCATGTCTTACCTTTAGAGTTCACGTCCCAAAGTAATTATCTCTCGCTCAAGAGGGACCAATTTGCGTAAGATTAGCGCCAGTACCATATAAAGGCACACGACAGTAGCTATGTGTCTTCACGACGCAATATCCTGGTATTGCGCAGCAATACCGCCGCCACCCGAATGGGTGAATTCTCTAGGCGGGAGCAAAGACATACCAGCTGCTGAGGCTGTGGGCCGGGGCTTACCTATTTAACAATCGTCACTGCACTTGTAATAACCCAACTAAAAAAATATTCCTACAGCCACTAGTTTGTGCTGTGACTGGCAATCGGTAAGGCGCGATAAGTTGCGTTTGCCGATGTTGGCTTAGCATTTATTTTGTGTTATTTGGTGATGCAATAATCAACACTGATTATGCTAGCACCCTTGTGCACTCATAAGTTTTTACGTCGGAAATTACGGGAATTTGTTCAGAATCCGCCTCTGAATGATGATATAATGTGGTAGGTGGGCTTCTTCAGGGGGAAGGCAGAATGGGGGAGGGGGGGTCGGCACCGCAGCGCGAGCGGCAACTGGCCAGCTGTGTATCCCCGTTGGCTAGCTGCCGGCGTCGTCCAATGTGGATTTCATTTGCCGCTGCAACGTTTGAAAGTTTAGGCTATGGTTTGGTTATGTTTCTTTTTCTCTAGCTCAGCCCGGGCTAGCGAATCACGAGTTCTTTTTGCGATGGGAAGGTTATTTGCCGAGATAACTAACCCGCTTGTGATCTTAATAAGATTGCTTTCAAGAGTTACCATCAAGCGAACGCTGCCGGCCTGTTGCGAAGGCAAGTTATTCTGCCCACACGGACTGCCGGCACTATTCCGTTTATGGCGGCCATGGAAAAAGTCGTATAACAGCCGGTAATACCTCACCAGCTCTGGTGATTTGTAGTGACATTTTACTTTATTATGAAAAGAGTCACTTAGTTGTAAGTTCAGCAGACACGTCTGAACTACGCGAAGACTACGCGTTGGAACATAAAAACACACACCAGAAGCGCAGAAAATACACAGACCATGCGCTTCGTGTGTGTGTTTATTTCTGTGTTATAACGTATCGTCTTCGCCCAGTTTAAACGTGTCTGCTGTATATATGAACAAACTAGCCCAACAACATGCCATACTTGCAACAAGGACTCACTGTAGTATGTATTTCATTGTGCGAAAGGAGCAGTGTAAGACGCATCAATATGCTCATTGCTAAACAAATCATTTATATTTTTTATTGATGCTTTTTATTATTTTTCACGTTCCTTGGAGAAATGCATCTCTTTGTAGCCGCTTCATTAGAGCCACCGAGGAACTGCCGTGATGTAGTGGTGAGGGTTTTCTACGAGGGTTTTCTGCAGAAGCTGCTCCACGAGGCAAAGGAGTAAGCACAACACCAAGAAATACAGAAAAGTGAATAACCTATTCACTGAGCCAATTTGTTGCTTAGTGCAAGCATGGTATTATGGTGCCTGTTTTGCCTGATAACAAATTTGGAACGAAAACTGGGAGTTAACAATTTGTTTTCTGTCGTTAAAGTGGCCCTGCGACAAAAATTAAGCATGTCGTTTTCAGCGCTTGTTCAGGTACTGTGGAATGCGCCGACATTGCTGCGTAAGCCATCGCTGCGTAACAAGAGCTCGCGCACGAGGTCTGTTAGGTCTTCCAGACTCATTGTGCGCACTACACGACAAATAATGGGAGCGTCCGCTAGCTGACGCACGTGGTTTGTCGTAACCATGGTAACAACGCCGTCAAAAAGAGCGGTAGCAAGGCACTGCGTGAAGGCCACCATGAGGTGTCATTTCCGGTATGTCATTATAAGACGCGCGCGGTGATTGGAACCGGCCTTTGACGTCAGCGGGAGAGTGAAATGCGAAGAAAAGCTTTTTCGTCGTCGTCTGCTTGAGGTTTGAACTTCATGGACTAATAACTCCATTTTTCGTGCATCATTTTGCATAATTCTTTTTGCGTTCGTCTCGGCATTCATATACACGCATTTGCGGTGCTAAATAAGGCAGTCGCAAAAGTGTCTCAGGGCCCCTTTAACCTTTGTGCCTTGTGTAAATAGTTAATTGAGAAATATGCGCGCCATCCCTGTAGCTGCCACGTACCTTATACACAGCAGACTTTCTACCTACCAAGGCTACCGTCCATCATCTGCCCACCTAAACTACTGTCCACTATCCACTCACCTTGTCCACCATCCACCACCGTCCACTGTCCACCCACTACATTAATCTACAATAATGGTGGATGGGGGTATCCACCATGCCCACCTTGTGTCTTTTTCCAATAGGGCATTCATATAGTGTTTTTATCCGAAGCAGCTTCAAGCAATGAGGTGGCTCTCTGGTAGAAGACCTGCTTGCCACGCATACGGCTTGGATTCAATTCTCACTCGAACCGGCAATTTTTGTCATTTATTTTATTTGCATATTTATCGATTTTTCTGTCACGGACAAGATGATGATTTTTTGTTCACAACGCCGACACCGATGCCAACACTGGACTGTCTGCGTAACGAGCTCTTTAATGCTATCGTGTAAAACATAGCGCGATCGCAGGGCTAGAGTCCAGTAATGATGACGGTGAGCTTATGAGGGTAGGCTTTGTTCCAGTTGGAATGCCTGATTGACGTCACATTTTTTAGTCTGTGTATACTGTCATACCGATTGGTCCGTTTTCAACCTAAGAACGTCAATCGACCCAAGTAAAACCGAAACCATGATCCAAAAATGCAATTTGGGGTAATGAAATCAGGCCCACAGGGATGCCGCTGCGGTTTCTCGCATCATTTCCTCCTACTGATATTTCGTGTTATCAGCACCGATCCCGTGCTGTCGCGACCTAGGCATCGATTCCCTTCCAGAATTACGCTTGATGCAACCGGGTATTTACATCGCTGTTCTATTCCCTTAGCGCTCACGATGCCACATATAAGCACCGATTCTTTACCTTCTCACCATCGCTGACTAACGCCGGTTTTTTCCCAAGGGAAGGATGGTATGCGCAGACCGGAGCAGAAATCATCACAGAATGCTTCCTAATGGTTTCTTCACGCATCGATACTAGCGTGAATTGCTGAACATCCGCAGAGTCTAAGAAACCTGGACCCTGAAATTTTCACTTGTAGCTTTGTATTTACTCACGTCTAGCCTTACAACGGCATATCGCACAAAGCGCAATTATGTATTGTAGCGCTCTCTAATCCGAGTGATTTGCGATGGAATATAGACAATCCAGGAAGAAATATTGAAATTTTAGTCCTACAGAACTGCTGGTCAAGCGACACGACTTGTTCTTAAACGAACACAAAAGAGAAAAAAAGCGATTTATCGCGTATTAGTAACTTACAATTTCACCATTCCGAAAGCACCACTCTTACTACAAGAATACGCTTGCTAAATGAGAAAATTCAGGAAAAGAAAAAGCGGGAGGCAACGCCTTCTGGAAATTCACGCACCAAACGCCGTGATGTAAATTTTGACGGCGCCTATTAGGCCATACGTATTTCGTAATCGCTAAAGTTATGCACATTCGCCTCTGACGGGCGGCAAACAGAACATTGCCTGTTTCTGGAAATTTTGTAGAGCGAATGTCGCTAAAACACAAAAAATGCACTTTGAAATTTGCGATGCCACGCGCGGAGATTTCGGCGCGAAATTCAAGAATCAAACATTGACCTTCATTTCACCTCTATTATTTAATATTAGATGGTAAAATTACCACATTATATCTCTCGTAGTACACTCTATAAATGTAAGCCGAATCATTGTTTCCTCTAGGGCCCCCTTAATGTTAATCTGGTTGGTTACGCCTACGTCACTAGGCAGCCCATTTAGTCATTTGTTTTTTTATATTTCTTGGTTTGGTATCCTCGTAGCCCGGCAAACCCCTTCACCAGTAAGGGGGTTTGAATTTCGCTGTTTCTTCCTTTCTTTATTTCTCTGTCTCCCTCTGTACTCGTTCTCAGGGTTATTACAGGCCACGCTCTAGTGGTGAGTGGTAGAATTTTCACAAATTCTGTCAAATATACCGGTTTATGATGATGATAGCGGCAGGGTCGACACTTTACGCCGAATTAGAACAGCTTCGCTGTTCAAAGAAGCACTAAATTACCGCAAACATGTAATGAATGTGATGAGCTCTTGAAGGTGAAGTTTCGCTGTCAGGATCTGCAGTCCATTCCGAAAGCACCACTCTTACTACAAGAATACGCTTGCTAAATGAGGAAATTCAGGAAAGAAAATTCGGGAGGCAACGCCTTCTGGAAATGCACGCACCAAACGCCGTGATGTAAATTTTTACGGCGCCTATTAGGGCATACGTATTTCGTAATCGCTAAAGTTATGTACATTCGCCTCTGACGGGCGGCAAACAGAACATTGCCTGTTTCTTGCTACCAAAATAATGAAAATAATGGCATCAGTGTTTGCATCACGGGAGCAAAAGTAGGCAATGCTGTATTGCACACAGGCGATGTTGTGGGTATTGCAAACAATTTACTCGTCATGTTTTGGCAGTACTGAAAGTGACTCTGCAACTGCTTTTCGTAATAAATGAGTGCGAGTCAAGCAAACTAATGAAGCCCGTCGGTATCTTTCAGATGATCACTTTATATTCATTACTGTTCACTCTGATAACAAGTAGCACAGGATTTGTGATGTCTGTGTATATTTGACGTTACCGATCCAAAAAAAGATACCGGTTCAATTCAATAGAAGGTAGAGTCTTGAACATTGTTGACGACCTTATGCATTCAGCTATAACAGTGGTTTCAACAAGAAAGCCTGTCGTGGGGGATAATACTTGCCCAGAAAGAAAGGTGCCGCAAGTTCTCCAAATGACGGACTCCAGACGGAGGTATACTGTTGTGGGTGGTGGAGCACCATTCTTAGCTTGAACAATGGTAGCATTTTAGCGAAAGCATAGAAACTGCAATAAGGAAGGCCTCAACAATTATCACTGCTATTTTAATACCGATGTAAAGAGTTGTTTGGCTTGAGCCAAGAATTCCGTAATAACAGTCTTCAATTTGACGATAAGTGACTCCCAAGGAAATTGTGGGCAGTATATGAAGCAACAGGAATAATGAATAAAATCGTATTTTCTGGTAACATCCAGAATTTTTTAGATTGACACGCACTTAATACGATCAACTCATCCGTGTATATAGTTTTGTTGCCGCAGCAAACAATTACATGTGGAATGGCAGCACAAGATGAACAACGCGGTTCATCACGCGAAGAATTTTTCGCCCGAAGGATGCAGAGCGAAATTCACATAATTTCAGGCTAAACCAATGACGCGCAATGATCTTCTGTGATAACGGCTTCGATTATGAATGGTGAAGTGCGTTGGTGGACGCATTATGGATAAGGCGCAACAACTTGCTGCTATTTCTAAACATATGCATTGTTCATTCGTTGGCTGATTATTCGACCCGTCGACGCTTATCACGCTAATCATTCCGCGCAAACAGTGCAATTCACAATAAGTGTGGCAATATCATCATCAGCATCATTGTCATTTTCAGCCTATTTATGTTCACTGCAAGAGGAAGGCACCACCCAGTGACCTTCAGTTTACGTTAGCCTGTGCGAGCTCTCCATTTCGAACCTCTCCATTTCGTAGCTACAGCTAACTATTTGCCTCCCTTGACTGCGTTTCACATTCCCTGGTAACCATTCTCTTGCTCTATCTGGACATCTGTTTTCTGCTATACGCATTACGTGCCTAGTCGAGGTCCATTTATTTTGATCGACGTTACTTTCACTCGCGGATGGATGATTTATTTGCAACCTGTATAGAGTTGAGCGTCGAATTCGTCTGCCACCCTAACTATGTCATTTAAATTGTTGAGAGTATTTCCCTGCTTGTCCTCGAGCACGCATTTTATTCCTTCCCAAACAAAGCTGCCTTTTCGCTATTTTGATGCTGCTGCCTTTACTTTAATGCTTCCTCTATCGATTTGACGTTCTAGCACCTTATATTACTGAATTACTGCTTTTTCATGAGCTTTATTACACTCTTAATCTGGTTACACATAGGTTCCACTTAGTAAGGGCAACTTTTTTGCAAAAAAGTTCCCCTTATATAAGAGTAACACATGAACTGGATAAAAGTTTATTTATGTAGAACATTGTTGCTCTGAAGTTTTGAATGATGTAAGAGAAACCATGTTTCCCACATTAATACCTGGAACAATGTTCCTCTTCTGTGCAGAATGATATAAGTAAAACCATGTTCCACATATATATTTACGGAACGCTGTTTTGTATAAATAGACTGCTATATTACCAGGAACAATACTCCTTATATTAATATCTGGAACGCTGTTTCAGGTAGCCATGCCGCCCACGGTATTAAATTGCTGGAAGCAACTGTAAAATATTCTGCTAGAAGTCTTGCTGTAAATTGGTGCTAAAAACAAACTCGTGCTGTTTCAAAATGAAAATACACCTATTCAGTAGTAGAAAACCACTGTAAAGATTACATAGATGCTGTACTTGATACTTTATTATATAAAAGCCATTTTACACAATTGTATCAGAACTGCAGAAATGCAGGAACAAGAACGTCAAAGCAAATTACGAAACAAGCAGCAGACATATACTTCACAGCAAAAAACGACTAAGGAGTAATACTGAAGGCTACATGCCAGCAATACAATGTGTAGTCAATGAAAAACTGCTAAATGATACCATTATACAAGATCATACTTCCGTTTGACCTTGATATCTTAAAAAACGAGTTCTCCCCGTGTATTAAAAGCAAGAACACCAATATAGCAAAAACAAGAGCAGGCCCAACAAAAAGCAACCTTCTGTTATCACAATACATCCAAACATATTGAGATGTCTTAGCACCACTGCCACAATGACAAGGTACTGCTCAGAAATTCTCGATTACTTACAGTACCGCTCACAAGTTATAAAACATATAAAGACACTTTCCTCCAAATGGGACTTCTCTGCCTGACTAGATAATACTAAAATATAAGGCAGCTTCAAAGCTCAAAGACAGGTACATACTTTGCTTGAAACTAAACCTGCTGCCAAGGATAAACCTTCCAGCACAAGCTATTATCACAGAATGCAGTTCACAATTACTGAGTATTTGCTGCTGTATTGTAAATTTGTTTACCAAAACCACTAAAGCAAGCGAAGGATGCTTTTTACAGCATACCTCTACTACATTGCTGTAGCACCGCGCACCAGAGCAAGCACAAGCAAGCACAAGCACTAAACAGCTACTCCACTGCATCAAACAAACAGTGAACGAGGAGTAATTCAGAAGGCTACGTGGAGGAAAGAACAAGATGTGTCGCCACTAAAAAGAAGGCTGAGAGGAATGCTCTGTATAATAGGTAAAAATTTTGTTTACCCTTACATGTTTAGAAGGAAAAGGTGCTTCTTTCGCATTGTTTGTGCTGAGAGAACAAAAAAAAGATGCCACACGCAACATCTAGACAGCTAAGTAGTTCTTGCAGGAGAATGTTTCAACTGCTTCAACAGCAGCTTAAGTTTGTGTGACATCAAGCAGCGTGCAAATGGCTCTCTCTTAACTAATGCTGTGTGGATCAAACCCAAGGTTTGACCAAATGCGTGTGGGTACGTGACATCCAAGACAAAGTAAAGTGTTAGGCAAACGATGAGAGCATGCTCCAGCGATGATCCCGCAGCCAGGTCAATGGTGTGGCCTTTGTAGATGACTTTGTTTCCTTCATCTTGCGTGATGATACAAGGGCCTGGGATAGGCACGTCTCGTTCATGTGTTTCCTTAAAAAGAAGTTTTGGTTCACTGCCATGCAGAAAAGTGTCCTGTGGTATTTGCCAGAACTGATAGCTATTAAATTTTTATAAACAGGTATCCATAACTTTGCCTAAACTAAACAAAATGAAATTATCTTTAAAAAGCACTATCTTTAAAAAGACCGGGTTGATTGGCGGAACATGGGAGAGGCCTTTGCCCTGCAGTGGGCGTAGACAGGCTGATGATGATGATGACTTTTGCTAAACCATAAATGTGACATAGATCGGTCATTTCTACTAAATCTCCTAAAATATGGTCTAGCACATAAGTAAAGGCTTGTTGGCATGTTGAGCATAAAGAACACTTACCAATGAGATCAAGGCAAATTCGGCTTTTTTTGGCCGAAGGTACTTGTCAATGTCAATGAAGCTCGCTCGGCCCAGTGTTTTTCGGATATCTTGAAGTTTGGATTCCATGTGTCCAAAATTAGCTTGAAACCTGATTTCAGCCTCAAGTGCAAGCTGCAAAAATGTAGACACAGCGCTCAGTATATCCAGGAGGCTAGACACAGCGACAAGGCTCAATCTCTGGAATCAGAAATTTCTCGATTGTGCTATGCAGTAGGTTTCAAAAATGGTGTCAGAAAGCTAGCAAGGTTTCTATTTAAAAGAGGAATCAGTTTCCAAAATACAAAAACTGCAATGCTACAATTCTTCTGCCTTTGTGTGGAAATGTGGACACTAAATGAGGCCCTGAACCACTTTTTTATGGAAATTGAGAAAGGCATTTGAAGTCAAAATAAGGTATTTCAGCAATACTTTGCTGCAAGAAGTACTTCAATGCGTTCAGCGAAAGCAGAATTATCGGCAATCAAACCCAGCCTCCGATGTGCTCCCAATCCTATTTCAATGTTTTGCACTGCGAAAACTATGGCAGAGTGGGGTGTGCCCACAAACCTCTGCCTTCTAAATGTCATCATGGCGCGCAGTTCAAATTTCACCCACGACTTCCAATTTTCATGCCTACACCACGGTAAACGTAACCCAAACGCTGTTGTCATCAGCTAGCCACAGTGCACTTAGCCAGTGGACTTGTGGCGGTATCTACGCTGCGTAGCTGACCACAGCAACCAATAGCAGCCGCCTAAGTGTGAATGTGCTTTATGACGAAATAAAGCACACAGAAGAGTGAGGAACATGTCTTCCATTGAAACAAGAGCGTTTGTGATAAACGTAACTTCACGCTTTGCTTGTGAGCTCCACACGTCGCACCCAAGTGCAAAATTTGGCTGAGATGTTCAAAGTAGACATGTCATTCACTGAATGTTTTTTTTTCGCAAAGCCGAGTGGTGTTTAAGGGCCCCTCTAACGATAGAATTCAGCCTATGTAGCATTGTTGAAAGTATCAACTTTTCCAACTGTAATACACTTTACCAAATCAACTAGAAGGCATGGCAGACGAGACACCCAATGTGCACACTACATGCAGCACTCTAGTGTCATGTGGGGCACTTACTTTGGGATCAATCACTACCATGAATTCATAAAAAAGCGAAAACTGTCATAGCATTACGAGAAATGGAAAGTCACGAATTTAAACTAGTCGTACCACATTTGGGTTCAAAAAGTACACAGGAAGTTCGTCCTCTGGGCTTTTCCGTCGAGCATCAAGTGTTGCCTCCAGCAAGACTTTCATTCTGCTGATATCCAAATCTGCTGGGTCAGAAATGGTATCCTTGATTGTCTGAAAGTAAGCAACATTTCATTTTCACAATATATAGGTCATGAAGCATCCATTCAAAGAATATTTGACAGTCTCCACTACTATGACAAGGCTTATAGCTGGTCATAAATTGCATCCTGTGATAGTCAAGCAAATCTGTCTAGTCTGTTACAAGGTAGTCCTTACCTTGAGCTCACATTCTGCATCAGCGCTTGATATTAGAGGCCTGTCAGCACCACTGCCTGCACTCACTGAAGACAACACGTGTAGCTTTTGCATCCGTAGCTTCCTTGTCTTTCTTGTTGTGCTTACTGACCGCATGAAAGTGCTCTTTAAAAAGAAAAGAAGCCAATATTACCACGGTGGCTTACCATCAGGTAGAAGCACCCTTAGCAGAATTATCCCAGACTGCGGACGCATTTTGTCACCCACAGTGCATCTGTCTGACCCATTTTTGGATCGGCTCCTACTCACCCAGCCAAGTTCACTGTCAAGTTTCTGCACCTTCCTGGCTCGTTCGGTTTCCCATTTCATGTCTGGATATGCTTCATAAAGTGCATCACAAAATGCCCGGTACTCCCACCTTCTGATTGCACTGTTGTCACTTTGAATTAAGTGGTTTTCGCTGAAATAAGGGCAAGATGGTACAGATACTGGTAAGTCATGTACTGTACAAATCATCAACTATCACACAATTAAGGCTAGAACAAATGCTGTATAAAAGCTTTCTGCTGCTCTGGCATATTGTCAGAAGAATAATGACTCACTTAAAAACTTTGTTCATCACTCTAGCTTATTCCGTACCACTTACTAATTTATCTCTACATCCAATTTTTAAATGTATACAAGAGGCAAATATGAGATCAAGCTGGAGTTATGACACATTCAATCATGGTGCTGGATTGAATTTCAGCCTTTTAGTCTTAGAGGGATGCAAGATGGCACTGTGCATGTCAGCAAAGCTCACACCAAACACATCCAACCCTGAAGATAGCATTGTGTCATCTGTTAAGGTACCATGGAACATCACATGGATACTTCATTTTCTGCTTCTTTGAAGTCAACATGAGGAAGAAAAACCACTCTACTATTATACCGGACACAAAAAAAAAATGCTACAGCTTGCAGTAAGTTAAAAACAAAACATTTCGATCACTACTCTTGATGCGAACTTCAACACCAAAACTCTTTGTGAAGAATGAAGTAGCAGTAAAGAAGTAACATATTCTCCCATAATATAATGCAAGGCAACCTTTCTCTTATGTTTAGTAAAATTCGGCTGATAGAATTGCATTGAGGGCACCGACATCTGGCTGGTATCAGAATGCGCCAGTAAAGTTTGAAATCTGACGTTTACCTCAATTCATCATCTGCTGAAGCTGTATTGTCAAAAATACGCGTCTTAGACAATCTTACCTTCATTTTATTTTGGCCTTACAATTTTTGCCTTTCGTCCCTTCCGGTACCTGTCATTCTTCCCATAATCAATCTCTCTCTCTCTCTCTCTCTCTCTCTCTCTCTCTATATATATATATATATATATATATATATATGACACATCATCCTATATTTATGTCCGCTGCAGGAAGGAGGCCTGTCCCTGCAATCTCCAACTGCTCCTGTCTTGCGCTAGCCCATTCCAATCTACAACTGGCAATTTCCTTATTTCACCACCCCACCTAGTTTTCTGCCGTCCATCACTGCACTTCCCTTCTCTTGTTACCCGTTCTGTAACTCTGATGGAACCAATATCTGACTCGAAGCCTGCCCAATTCATTTTTATAGCTGCACACCTATCTTCCACTTTACTAATACCTAGGGCTTCGCAGTGATGTACATCCACACCTATCAAAAATCAAATGTGCTATTTGATATACAGAACTGCTACTTCAGTTCTGGTGTTTACTCACTCCATAAAAGCAATGACGTCATCCCTCATTTGCGCTGTCATGCGCTGTCGTGTCTTCGATGGCATTTCTTCACCTTCAAGCAGGGGTCGCAGGTATGCAGAAAATTTTGGCAGACATGTTTTGTTCCAGTGTCGAGCTGATTTTGATTGTGCTTTCTGCATGAGAATGCGTGTAACAATTTCACACTTTGCACCATAAACACCTAGTGCTTGAACTTTGTCAGATGCACCTGACAATGAACTTTCTATTTGGTTTCCCTCGTCAAGGTGTTTATTTCAATTGAGGCAGTTTGCTCATGCTGAAAAAAATGAGTATTTAAATGCTGTGGTGCTTCATTGCATCACACAGACCTTCCAGGCATGGCCAGAACATGACAGTGAAGTTTTTATTGATGAGAAACCTGGCAACTGTTTGACACATGTTCAAGCATAGCAAGTCAATTATCATGCTGGGGGTCCCACACCACACAAGCAAACTCCAGTAGAGCTCTGACACTTGTATAATGAAGCATGTCTTCCAAACTTGTTGAATAATTCATGCGCTGCTAACAGAAACACTTTTTAAAAACACATGGCACTAACCACCTGCAACTTTGGTCAGTCAATGCAATGGCAATTTTCACTTTCACTTACTAAGAATTATATGATACAATGTTCAAATAAATACAGTACACACTTATGGAAGTTGTGTATAATATTTACACAGGCAGTAGAAACCACGGTCGCATTTGTATGTGTACACAGGGCAAGCCAGCAACAATCTTTCTTCTGTTACTACGCTTTCATGGCTCGTTTCCTTTAAAATAAAACAGTTTAAACATTCATCATAACACCGAACAACCATTAGGTTGCAAAGAAAAAAAAGCTTCTTCAGATGACGAACAATAGCAACAATTTTCAAGAAGCCAGCATCTCCTGACACAGTACGTGTCATCACCACATCATTAGGTTTGATAGAAACATTCTGAATTATTACTGCTTTCAATGAGCAGCCCATTAACTCAAGTGCTGTTGCCGGTGCACCTGCAGCAACAAATTGACGCGTGAGGGGATACGGTGCACCCGAGGTGTGCTCATTATCATGACCGAGAAAGCAATCCTTTGCTGAGCCATCTCCATGCCACATAGAATGCGACAGTTTCATTTGATAGAATTCACTGATTGAATATGGGACATTCTTGAAATTAAAAAACTTTTTTGACTTCGGCAGTGCATTTTTCCCTTCGCATCTCATGGTCCAATGATGGTGGCCTGGCCCATGCTGCTTTATTTGCTCGACTATATGAACTAACATGTGCATTTTTGGCGTGAATGCTTCTTCCCCATAGCAAGTTAAGTAGAGCCTTTGGTGCCGCATAATCAAGGACTCTAAGTCACCTAGGGCCTCGACACTCAAAAGTGGAGAAAGTACAAGCTGTGTTATCTGGACAGCCATTATCAGACAATGGTAGAATTGATCCAGCAGGTTGAAAGGAACAATGCTATTCAGAATAAGCGGGAGGTGCAGAACAAAAATTCCCATTGCACTTGCTGAAGACACCACCGAGAGCGAAGCGTCAAACAAATGGGGGCGCTCTCCTGAATTTATAGATGAATGAAAACTGAACTTCCTTAATGCTTCATTCAGTTGTTTTCTACTAAATACCCGACGGGTGTGCACTTGGTGACGGAGAAACAAGGAGACTTCTTTAGGCAGTACACCTTCTAACAATATATGCATAGGGTCAAAGAGTACATCCTCAGTCAATGAAAACCCTGTTACGAGGTGAAGCACTGAAGGTCCCTTGATGCCTGAAGCTGCCGATATTTCCTTGTGCTCAGCCAAGTTCTTTGCTTTCTTCAACAATTCAACTTTATCTTGAATTTCACTGTCACTTCTCAAACGGCAGTCGGAATGTAACAAAATCTTAGGGAAATCACTCGTGAGTGCATTGCAGCGGCGGCACGCATAACGAACAGTTGGCGAAAATGATTCCTTGAAGCCAGCAATATTATGTGCTGCTAAACTATCACCGAGAAATGCAAGAAGACAGCCATAGGTCTTGATTTCTTTTTCCCGAACTTTAAATGAGATTCCTTTGTCTGACAGTTCATTCACTGTCTGAATAAAATCTTGAAGCAGTTCTGCTTTAGCATCTGGTGTTTTCAGGTCGTTCGCATAACCAACAGCAAGGAAAAAAATTGAGTTCAGCTGCGACCTGCTTGGGGGAGGAAAGTTGGCAAATATTACATAAAACAGTGTGAGCTTTCCACGCATGCCTCTTTTCATGCCCAAAGGGTTGGCAATTTCTACATCGTCGCAGTATAGAAGCATGCCAAGGCCACTATCCTGATTATTCAACATAGCATGGCGCCTGAACCTCAAACCATCACACAGGTCCCTCAGGAAACCATCTTCAGAGAGAACAAACTTTTGCTGAAGATGGCTACTTGTTTCTGGATGTTTGTACAAGTTTTCTAAAAGTGCCCTTAGTGATACATAATAACCATGGGAACCATTGGGAAGTGCTTTTTTGCAAGGTCTAACATATATGTTATTACGCTCATACTGACGTTTTCTTGCCTTGTCAGTTAACAAACCTGATGCGTCTAGCTGAAGGCCCTTTGCATGGAACATATCCGAAATGTTTTGACAACAGCACTGACAGCTTTTTTTGCACATCTGTGCTCACCCTCCAAAAGCCTACACAGATCGGAGAGCCTTGCTTCATCATTGAGCACAGACGGCTCAAATTCTGAGACCTCAGTTTCAATGCTCATGTCCTGGTGGACCATTTCGCTGTCGCTACTCATCAAATGCTGCTCTTCACTGGCCACGATCAAGCTGTGAAACTCATCAAAATGCTGTTTATAACGGGTAACAGCTGCAAAAGTGACCTTACAAAGGGCACAGGTGTACCTTTTAACAGAAGGATGAGCAACTTTCATGTGAGATGCAAAACGACTAAAATAATAAGTTGAAAAGTCGCAGTGTCCACACTTATGATGTACCTGGGTCGAGGTGCTTGAACGACAACTTTCTTCGGCCCCTTGCGTCAGTACAGGGGCGGAAGCACTTCCTGGGTGCCGAACGTCATTGCCCGCTGCACTGTCAAATGAATAATCTTCAACAGATTGCTCAGGCCCTCCTTCTGGGTAAGTTGTGGTGTCCGTTGACCACTGGTCACATATTTGTCCAGCAAAAGACTGTTGCGATGCACTGCAAGATCCAGCTTCCTGCAGACATCCTGTAGAAGTACAAAAACGCAAATCGGTGAGGTCAGAAAATTTTTTAATCTGCACTGTGTGTCCTAAATCCACTCAAAATTTTAGGCTCCAAATGACGGTTTTTATAAAGTCATGAAAAAACTCGGCTTCATATTTGCTGTGGGCAATCAATGTTTCTCAGGTGCATGCCGTACACTTATGCTGCACAGTGAATACAGACGTCGGGATTCATAAAACTGTTCAAGCGATTTGTTTTAATTACCAAATAATTGACAACTAAATATTGCAGCAAAGAGCAAACATTTCTTTTTTCGAATGCCATGGTGCTTGAAAAAGATTGCAGTGTATTGGTACACGCATTTCCGATGGGTGCCCAATTAAGCCTCATTCACCTTTTGTAGGTAATAAAAAAGCTGAAGTGCACTACAAGAATAAATTTATTAAGAACATTTTTAACGTGCCATGACAGGACTGGGAACTGGACAAAAAAATATTCTTGGAAGATTTTTTCGGCAGTGCGATAGTAGTAGCTTGGACATTTAGCACGACATGCTACACTCCTGACAAAGCTTTCGCACTTGCTTTTGAATGCAAACAGCAGCTCAACTTGGTGTAAAATTACTTTCATCCATTCTAACAGCCAGTTTTATGGAGAATCGCCCTGTGATGAATTGATCTTATAAATGGCAGTCTCAGACTCCAATCTTTATCAATGTCAACAGAAAAAATCATCTAAATATGCAAAGCTGTTCTCTGAGAGGTTTGTTTGCTGCACAAAGCTTTGACCAAGTTCATCAGTTATCAAAGCAAAAGTGTCATGAAATGAGGTACAAAGGTATTCTTTGAAGAAAGTAAACAGCACAGATGATAAGGGACAGCAAAATAAGACAAGTGCAGACTCGTAATTTAAGTTCATTTCAGAAAATTGGTGGATTAATGTTTCTTTCACTGTCCATTGTCTGCGCTGTTTACTTTCAAAAGGTGTACCAACGTCCCTAACGAGCTATTTTACTACATAGGCCATCACTGTAAGCAGCCCCAGGTAGAAGCAGAGACCGCTTATAACGTAAGTCGCCGGAGTCGCGAAGATCCGCACTATAAGCGGTACCGCACTATAACAGAAACAACCTTCTTCAAAGGCTGCACTTGCGTAAAACGTGTTGAGCATGTAGCCTCGCGTGTCCGATATCGAGACATGCGATTCGGGGCGCTTACGACCACTTAAATTTTCGAATGAAGACCCGCATTGCCAACGAAATGAACGCGGGGGGAAAAAGCAAGCAAAACAAAGCGCAATCGCAGAAATTCGCCGACTTTCAGGCCACCTCGAGGTATGCGCATTACACAAAAACTATGTGAAATCGCGACCGAAATTTCGCGCGCTGGACGGTACCGATCGTTCGATTTCACGGGCGCGCACCCGATGTCCAAGACATTGCAATCGAATCGGGAACCCCCATTCGAGAGTTGTATATGCCAACCATGCCCTCGTTTTCATTAACGATATGATTTCCTTCCCTTCAAGTGCAGCCATCGCAAAGAGTTTCGTTGATACCGCACCAAACCGCAACTTTGATCGCCCGCGACAGCTACCAAAAAGCAACCAACACTGATTAGGCCTAGCCTTCTATTCAGCATGTTGTCGTGGGAAGTTTGTCCAAGACAACATGAAGATCGGACGTCGAAAAGATCGCACTCAAGCACTAACCTAAGAACAGCGCGCGTGATACGACGTGTGTGTTCGCGGCCGGGAGATCAACGGCGACAAAAGCCCGCCAAGCTCGTTCAAGTCCGCGCACTGGGAGAAAAGGCGAAAGCTCACGTCACGAAGACGTAAAACTTTTGAATTTGCGGAAGCGGTAGCAAACGCGATATCTGTAGCAAGCGTGATAACGACGACGCTTTTCCCGACAGGAATCTTTAAGCGTTGATGAGGACGCGATCGCACGTTCCACGCGGAGCGCGCCGCCGGAGCCAACGCTGTCGGAGCCTTGCCGGCGCAAAGGCTTCTCCGTCGCCTAGGCAACCACCATCCTTCCCCACTCGGCGAGTCCGCGCAGCGCTGCCGCGGCCTTTTTTTTTTACCTCCTTTCCGCCCCTCGTTCGTTCACTGCGCGTGCCCTCGTCCTTCGTAACGATCTCGCCGTTCCCTCCCCAGCAGGCGTACCTCCTTTGAGAACCGCACTCGCTACCGCGTTTGTCAGAAACATTTTCCCGCAACCGCATTATATACGGTATTTCATCTTGGGGGACTGCACAATAGGCGGTATGCGTATACACGGTGTTCTATGGGAGGGTAAACGGGAGTCGAAAAAGACCGCATTGTAACCGGTCCTGCACTATATATATATATATATATATATATATATATATATATATATATATATATATATATATATGGTTACGTTATAAGTGGTCGGCACAACTAAGTAAATTATGGAAATATTTAATAAGGACTGGAATAGCTTGAATCGCTGAAGCTTCACTTGACTTCACTTACCACAGCACATCAGCATTTTTGTATTCCCTGCATTGTACAGTACTGGATAGAGACAATATGACGACTCGAATATCCAACTTAGAACACAGCACATACTCGCAGTGCTGTTGCACCGAGAGCATAAATTCCATCTAGAAGAATGTAAACGCACCTTACATTTGAAAGGGCACAAAAGAATTTCCTCTGGCTTGCCAGTAACCAAACACGAAAGAAAAAAAGAGCAGCAGCCCAGTGAAAACCTGTGCCCTATTCAGGTTCTAAGAATGCTGCTAACATAAGCTTCAGTTATCACCAGTGCAATGTTGCTGAGGGGGCTGAACGTAAGAGTATATGCATAGAGTGAACATACAAAACCTCCATATGCCAGCAAGTTTGCCTCTTAACGGGCATGACAGTGTGCTGCCAACCTAAAACAAGGCAGTTGAAATTTGGGGGTTTGTACAAATGAATAATACTTACCCTCTTGGGCACCCTCATAGAGGCTAACGAGAGCTCCATGTGAGACAGGCGAGTGTCCGCAGAGAATGCACCAGCCAATAGGTACTTTTTCATGGCCAACTAGATCAACAAGGCGCTGAAAACCACTGCATTCGCACTCCTTGCAGTGCCCTCTCAGAACGCCGGTGATGTCCTGTGGCACCGTCGAACACGCCATTATTCATGTATGTCTCCACCTGTGAAATTAGTGAAGCTGCTGTAAACCACACCCGTAAACAAAACGCACACGCACCCAAGCAAGAAACATAAATATTAAAAACTTTAATAGCGAGTGCGAGCGTTACTAAACTCGGCAGAAGTTTTGGTCTTCCAAGACTTAAGCATGACAAGGCTAAAGTAGCAATAGATAATAATAATATAATAATATCTGGGGTTTAACGTCCCAAAACCACGATATGATTATGAGAGACGCCGTAGTGGAGGGCTCCGGAAATTTCGACCACCTGGGGTTCTTTAACGTGCACCTAAATCTAAGTACACGGGCCTCAGCCATTTTCGCCTCCACCGAAAATGCAGCCGCCGCGGCCGGGATTCGATCCCGCGACCTTCGGGTCAGCAGTCGAGTGCCATAACCACTATACCACCGTGGCGGGGCTAAAGTAGCAATAGAGCAACTCGCTGATGACAGTTTCCACAATGGCCATCACTTCCATATTAAAAATGGCTGTGCACGGCGTGCTTATCCGTCACTCCATGGCAACCCCCTGTCTCCTAACTACATGAATTTTTGAACCCTTTCTGCACAATCCCCAGGATTGGACAACCAAGCCTTTTGCGGACGACTTACGGAGTTACGCCTAGCTTAAACCACTGCGCTGTTAAAAGTGACGTGTGCAGGGGGAACGTTAATTCTGCACTATGAGTCACACCTGCCCGAGTGCTGCGCAGCGCTGAGCTGCCCAGTAGTCGGGCGTGCGTGACATACAAGTTAGCTGCGCCTCACTCTGGACGAGTACCTATTTTGATTCTATTTCGCTAGCTTCGCGGGCCCCGGCTGCCGATTTTGGTCATGTTCTTGCAAAACGCGTCCATTAAAAAATGCTTTTCAAAAATTAGCAACATTTTTTCCCGTCAAGTTCGAAATGCTTAAGCTTCCTTTTTATTCGTTGTGACTGCCCACTGCGATTAGCTTCTTCGCCACATGCTTCACTGCATTGCATGTTTTCAAGTGGAACATAAGAAAAAAGAAATACCTCGCTCACAAGGCTTGAATGGGAAAAAAGTAACGGTATCAGAGTAGGTGCACGGAACAAGTCGTTGGTCCCCATAACGTTGCCATGTTCCAGTTAAATCAAGTAAAAATAAAGAAAAAAAGTGAAGAGACTGCAATTACTGATACTCATATATTTGCGGAAAAGCCAGATCCACATAAACATTAGCTTCGTTCCGGTAAAATATGTGGCCGACATGCAAGTACACGTTCTTGCACAAAGGCGACCATTAAAACATGATTTTCAAGGTTGAGCGCCGCAATGCGCGAGCAAGGAATAATCCGGTATGACGGACAACACCAGCGCCGCAAGCGCGACGAAGTTTGTGCTACGTGCACCAATTTGTGCTCGGAAAGGCGAGCGCAAGCACGTCGCGAGCCATCTTGTGACGCCAAGCTCAGCGCTAAAGTTCTGTGTTTGAGCGAGCAAACGCAGCGCATGTGTGCCGACTGCCGTCATTCCAGATCACAGCTGAATAGAAGCTGCGGCGGTAAGACAACGTTTCGTCGAAAGTTCACTTGCTACGCAAACACACACAGATACAATTAGCAGATTTTGTGTGTGTGACAATGGCGCGAGAACGTGAGCGCCGTTTGTTTGCATCAAAACTGACATATACTACGATAGTAACAACTAAAAGCACTTACCTCTCCATAAAGTCCGTGACGGATGCTAAAGCCAGGCCTCCAGTGCAAACGGAAGGCGAAGAAAAAAAAAGCCAGATTTTACACGCTTCGCAGCCGAGTTGCGTTGAAGCATGCAGCCGAACAAGAGCTTCGCAGTTGGCGGTTTGGCGCGTTGGCGATTTCCTCGCTTCCAGAGTTGTGGCGCTACGTTCGATAGCGATGAATTCAACTTCAGCCGATGGAGCCGGTTTAACAGTTTTAATTTCTTCCAATGCTTATGCCATACTCCGGATATACTGTAGTCATCCTAAACACTCCCACGTCGTATATTTTACAATAAGTGTCGGTCAGTTTGGTTTTGTGAAGGCGGTGTGTGGATGGTCTTCTTTTTATAGCGTGCTATTCACTGCAGAAAACAAACATCGCGCTGAATGCTCTAGTGACAAATGCTATTTCGGCTTTAGCAATCCGTAATCATTGTGAACATTGTGACTTGAAATATTGAAATTCTACTATGAAATAGTAACAGCGCAATATTCTACACGGGGACACACAAGAGAAGCAGCGCAGACAAGCGCTGTTTTTAATTTTTCTGTATATATTTTCCTTTCGTGTTAAATAAAAGTTCAGTTGAAAGTAAAAAAAAAAAACAGCGCTTGTCTGTGTTGCTTCTCTTGTGTTTCCCCGTGTAGAATATCGTGCTGTTACTATTTCATAATGCAAAACCAACTAGCCCAAAGCTTCACTTTACTAAATTGAAATTCTACGCCATTTATAGCTCACCGGCAAGCGATTAGATCGTTCTTTGCCAGGGGGTGTAAGTATAAACGATGCCGCCGCGTCATCGCTTTCGTTCTCGAGAACGATAAAGACTGATTACCCCGCTCTGGTGATCAGATAAAGAATTATTGCAAATCTCTCATTCATGTGATATATGGCGAACGCACAGCCCAGTTTTCTCTCGCCTGCTGGCATCCCACACTTCGCTTACGCTATACATTCTTTGTTCAGTAAACATGGACGAGGCGGAAGGCGATTTCGCATGCGTTTGTTTTCAACCACGCTTTGTGGCATACGACGTAAAACTAGAGTGTCTCCGACTGCCAAAAAAAAAGGCCATCGAGCTTGGTCCCTATATAACTTTGGCACCGCATATGGTCTCTTCATACTTCAAAATTAACAATGACCGAATTGTCATTGTCTGATTATTGCGGAATAAATTTGTCAGTTCTTTCATTGGCAGTTATTCCAATCGCATCGTCCTCGCATATCGCCAGTACGTATCATGCCACTAACATTATAATTGCTGTGTTTGGGAACTAATTAGAATGTTCAGAGGAGACATTGTTCTCTGATGCACTAATTTTTGCTTGATCGACAGTAACCCTCTCCGCTGCGTGTAAAAGCATGCCGCCCAATACGATGCGAAAATTGATAAATAAACAATAGCAAAAGCTGCTGCTTTGAAAAAGAAGTTATGGTGCAAATCATGCCTATTGCTACATGAATTGTCGTTGTAATGTTCTGAACTGCCTTCCTTTGGCCACACCACAATGCGCAGAAGTCTGCTCCGGGGTTGCATGTCTGCTCATTCTGCAAAATGTGGCTGCGCTGCCGAATTTCAGCGCACTTCAGTTGCGTATCGTCATCATGACATAGAAGCGAGGATATATACGCTGAGTTCGCCGTCTATATCTCTATTAGATTGTTAAATTTCTTTTCTAGACGACACTTGAATTTAGTTAACTTTGTTTCTCTCCCCTATCTTCCTCATATATTCATGTTTTCTCTCGTATTTATACTTTAATTTGTGAGTAATTTTCAGTTTTAGTCTACGCCTCTTTTGTCTCGCTCTTCTCTGTTGGGTGTCCTTGCGTTTCCAAAGGAAACCATGAGCCCAATACTCCTTCCGCCTTTCCAAGCAGACGTAATTGTCCCACTAAGCAAAATTAACTCTCTTTAACTTTGTGGGCTAGCGAAACCTCACGTCGGCGTTTCAATGAAGCGAAAAAAGTTAGTAAGACTATTTTCCCGTCAAGTTCGAAATGCTTAAGCTTCCTTTTTATTCGTTGTGACTGCCCAGTGCGAGTGCCTGAGTGCGAGGAGAACGTATGTCGTCACTTAGCTTCTTCGCCACATGCTTCACTGCACTGCATGCTTTCAAGTGGAACAGAAGAAAGAAAAAGTATTTCGCTCGCAAGGCTTAAGTGGAACGGGCAAAAAGTAACGGTAACAGAGTAAGTGGAACAAGTCGTTGATCCACATAACGTTTATATGTTCCACTTAAATGAAGGAAAAATAAAGAAAAAATTGAAGAGACTGCGATTACTGATACCCATATTATTCGTGAAAAAGCCGGATCCACATAAAAATTAGGTTCGTTCCAGTAAAAATATGTGGAACGTTAGTTTTAGCTGGAACCTATGTGTAACCGGATTAAGAGTGTAGCTCAGAGAACTCTACACTAGATTTTCATTGAGTCACTCTGACGTGCTGCCGTTTCTTCATTGAGACTTTAGTGGATCGGGAGAGTTTGCCTGCTCCTTCTCTTGGCGTTTACGTCCAACATCGATCGCTACTTCAGGGATCTGTCTAGTTACTGTTTCATTCATTCCCTAGATGTGGGCATTTTCCTCTTGTTTTAAAGCTTCGCATACGTTCTCGATCTGAATCCTAAATTCTTCCAATTTTATTTTCTGAACTTCCAAGTTGGGTTGCCTTTTGTTCGTTGTTTTTGGTGGACACACTGCTACTTCAATTACACTAGGACTTATTAGGGCGAAGTGCGACTGCAAAACACCTTGAGGTGCAGAGAAGGCTTCCAATGCCCACTCGTCCAGAGGCAGCGCAAAACCACGTTTGGCGCAAAACTTTTCCGAGGAGGGTGAGTAGGTGGGTGGAGGGTTCAGTACAATCGACTGGGCCTTCGAGTCGTCTTATGCAAATGCATAAAGGTTCGTGTGACTTTCAATTCGTTCATTCATTCATTCATTGATTCATTCATTCATTGATTCATTCATTCATTCATTCATTCATTCACTCATTCATTCATTCATTCATTCATTCATTCATTTATTCATATTACAGCGAAGCTGTTAAGTGCTAGGATCAAGGAGTACATGTAGGAAAGATTTATGGTGGCAACAACAACGACAAAACCACCTTGCTGCTTTAGAATACACAGACGCGTGATTAGGGAGAGGCCTTGAATATAATGTCCGGGTTTGTTTTATTTCGGCGGTTTCACGCGCGTGTCAGTCATCATGTTATCACGGCACCTTAAGATAAGGCGGCCTCCACGTCAACAATTTGGGCCCAATATGGTCATCAGTTGTACAAAGGGTGCCACAATCCGGCTTCAGGTTGAGGCTGCACCACTGGGCTGCACTGAATAATAAAATGCACCCTCATTCAGACAGACAGGTCGCGCCATCTTGTGGCGTTCTATGAAACGCGTGGTTGGCGGCGTATTCAAACTCCGGATTACAAAAATCGTGGATTACACCGCGCTCTTTGCAGGACCGTAGGTTTTGCTGGTTCATTACTTGACCTAGCTCCCACTGGCCACCACGTGAGCGTATACACGCTAGTACGCGCGCTGCGTTTGGCGTAGCCTTCGTGAATACAACGTCATAGTCTTTATTCAATACTTCTCGTGAACCACTCACGTATGTCCGATGTATCCTGACCTGAGAGGTCGCGCTAGCGATGTGTTCAGTTGTTCCTCGGACTCTCCACGGGTCGGACGCTTGTCGTACAGCCCAAAGAGGAGGAGAGGTAGTATGAAGAACATCGGCGCATGAGAGGCGCCAGTGTGCGCGTCACAGTCGAGCCAATGTCGTGGACGACGATCGTGCAAGAAAGGCCAAACGCACGCGCGACGCCTCGCCGTCGGGGCGCTTCCCCAGATTTGCTGGTCTTCCCTCTTCACACACAGTGTGGAGGGCTCTAAAGTTTATACACCGTAACTGTTATAGTCGAGCTATATCGGTCCACAGCGCCGTCGTTTGCAGCACAACCAAGCCGAGAGAGGGGAACAGCACATAACGAGAAGGAAAACATGGCCATGCGTTGGCGGTATTGATGGTTAGAATAGCAGAGTTGGCGAAAGGAAACGGGGATGAGGACGAGGTGGAAGAGGGAGAGTAAATCTCAGTAAAGCAGTGGAGTGTCAAGGTAAGGAATGAGTGAGGCGAGAGGTAGGAGGTGGCTAACGGAAACCTGACGTGATGGTGATAGTCAGGGTAAGGAGGAAGGGAGAGAGTAAGACCTGTGAAGGCAATGGAGTTTCAAGGCATCGTGGACGATTGGGCCACTTGGTGATTCGTAATTGATGTAACTGCGCGGTAGACAGGGGGCTGCGGTTGTCTCCTGTCTACTTGTCGTCCGTGTTCTCTACCGCGCGGTTACATCGATTATGGCTCAAGACAAGGAATGGGTGAGGCGGGGATGGATGAGGAGAGACGTGAAAGGGAAGGGAGTGTAATGAGGTAGAGAGAGAGAGTAAAGCGCTTAAAGCAATGGAGTTTCAAGGTAAGAATTTAGTGAGGTGGGGATGTATGAGGAAAGAGGTGAAGGAGAAAGGCAAGCGAAGGTAAGGAGGAAGGGAGAGAGTAAATCATATTAAAGCAATGGAGATCAAGGCATGGAATGAGTGATGCGGGGTTGGATGAGGAGCGATGTACAAGTGAAAGAGAAGTGAGGGTAAGGAGGAATATCTATCACTGCCTGTTCAGCAACCGTGCAAAGTGCAGAAGCACCTTGCAATAATGCATGAACAAGTGGCACCGACCTGACGCCTAAACTCAAAAACGTGGTTGATCTCTCGGTCATGGGAATCGGTATAATACAAAAATGAATGATATTGTCTCAGAAGCAGTCGACTGTTTATTGTACACTGATGTATGAGAGCTCGCACATTGTCTATTGGTGTTTGGCAGCTATAGCACACTTTGACGAGGCCGAATTCACATTGACTCCTAGTGACACACCACTGTCAGAATGAATAACGCCAAAGATGATGATTTACCCTTTCTGGTAGCTGAAGTAGTTAATATGAACCTTGACACTACATGACCCGTATCCTGCACAAAGATGGCATGAACATGTACATAACATACTCGATGTGTACTCATTTTACACGTCGTCATTTCAGCAGAGAAATGCCAAGGTGTGCGTTGCCCAGTCACTGAGTAAACTACGACTGTGCTCATGCATATACCACACAGCGCATAAGGGACGCGCGAGGCAAAGTTGGTAGCTTGATCCGTGTACGCGGGAATGCGTTCCTGTGTCTCTGGCTGCAACGAAATTTGAAACTACCAAAGCACTCCCTGTCGGTGCTTGTTAGTGTACTGATGCAGTACTTCACTTCACCGATACGAGATGGCAGCATCGCCACCCGCAAAACACTCTCACCGTGAAAGGGAGAAGGTGTAAAAGACATAGGCGCCTTTGCGTACCCTCCTGCATGATCGTCGGTGGCGCAGATGATACACCACTCGGCGCCTATCGTCGCGGAACGAGATGTCACGGGTTCGACTGTCATGTCATGCAAGTCAGCGAAACATGCTCTTGTTTTTCTTTGTCATTTTTTTCGCCTGCATTTTACCGAGATCACATCCGTGACGGAAATAATGTGAGTGAGGTATTGGTGAACAACGCCATGAAATACTTTCGCGTTAAAAAGTAAAGTCACGCTTCGCACACCAGTGACAAATCGCTCAAAAGTGTTGCCGAAAAACAATGTTGCAGAAATTGGGCGGCTGAATACTTTCCAGCTGAAGCCCACACTAGAAACTAATGAACGTGTAAGCACAAAACGAACAGAAGATGGAACGCTGTAGTGTGTACAATGTGAGGTACAGAGGCGCATTCGGCTACTTACTGTGGTGTGAAACTCACTTATCGTAATGTTCTTCCTTTCCCATCCCTCTAAGTCAGCACTTAGTCGTAAAGTGTAGTGTTCTAAAAGGTCATGTACGCAGCCACCATGTCGTAAAAAAGTCCAAATCGATTCTTTGAACTGCCCACAACGCAATGGGAGGTTTATTGAAATTGAAATATTATTCCGCAAAAAGGTATGTCCTGACGACGGAAGGTACAAGCTGCCAAAATAGCTTGAGGGGCCCTGACCCCCTTATACAAAAAAGCAAAGCGTGCGGCTAAGTACAACCTACTGAGAGAAATGTGTGTGTGTTTCAGAATGTGGATAGAACATATGTACTCATCACATCGCATCATTATATAAACACTTAGCACAGATCTTTTGGTGATATACTAGATATGTTATTGTTAGGTTCCTTGATTTCGCGGTTTATAAGTGTAGGCAGCTGAAATTTTAACATTCGATTTCCGTAGTGTCTTCTGCATTTCAATATATACCACACTTCAGGTTGACATGCATTATAATAAGAGAAGTTCTTCTCTAACCTCTCTGTCAGAAAAGGGTGCAACCCGCGCGGCTTTGCCAGACTGTAAACAAAGAACGCTTGTTAAAACGCAATTCCTTGTTGGGGAGGGGGGGGGGTGCAGTGTTGGTTGAATATACTGATGTCCAAATGCGCGCAAAAAAAAAAACGAAGACGAAGGAGACTAATTGACACGGCAGACGAAACGCTGTCGTTTGTCGTGTCTGTAACTCTCCTTCAGCAATTTCTAAAATGCTTTCTCTTTCCTGATGTGACTGTTGGAGAAGCCGTATTACGAAATGCAGCACGTGACTGCCTATTGTTGAAAAAAAGATTTCCTGTAAACGCTGATGTAGCGGTGCCGAGCGATTTTGACGACTGCTTGTGTGTGAGAAATATACGCTAAAAGAACTAGCAGAAAGAGGAGGATGGTTGCAAATACGCAGTGGTTGGGAGGGCGACACAATCAAAGCACCTGCAAAACTGATGAAAACCCTTTCAAGTTGTGTGTGTGTGATAATTACGCCTCAAGGAAACTTAGGTTCCTACAGGAGAATAAGGTTCCGACAGGAGTCTCCATAATATTCTCCACGGCGCCTTTTCGTGGGAACAACCATAAACGGGCAAAAAAAAAATAAACGTCAGTCCACCGGTCGCATCGTGACATGTCGGGTCTTCCGGGGTTTTTAGTACCGTCATTTAATCCCGCCTTTGAGTCCTGCGAAATATGTTGAATGAATTTTATCACATACTGAAACTAAGCGGGCCACGGAGTTTCGTGAGACAAACGGCTTCCCCGCATTGAAGCATTGTCCGACGATAACAAGAAGTTCGCGATATGAACCACGTTCTGGACAAAAGTTTATTTACACGAATAATCTTTCACATTTGGTTACAGACTGACTTTTGCCATGAGTCAGCGATCAGACTTCTCCGACACAGACGTCCTCAAGGCAAGGAAGGGACGGCTACGGAAAGAACTGACACGACTTTCACTGGAACGCGAGCGGGATGGGAAACATAAATCGCCCTTGTTCGGTATGTGATCCTTTAATAAATGTAAGCTGACAGATCCATTCGTCATGTCTGAAGGAAAACTCCAGGTACTTGTGGGACACAATTTGAAAAGAAAAGGGTAGGTTAGAATAACAGAGAGCTGAGCTAGTTGGTAAATATTCATTCTGGGCATGCGCAGATAAGTTTTTCGTGCCTTCTTTCTTTTCAGCCGTTGTGCGTCTCTTCAGTTCTTAGTCGGCGTTTGTGGTGTCCTGACTTCTTTCTTGTGTCCGTGTTTGCACGTCCTGTCTTTTTAGAATGAAAAGGGTAGATTATGCTTCATAAGAAGAAGCTAGTGTCATTGTTAAAGCAAAGTGCACCCTCCACAGTTTTTCGAGTATAAAAAAGCGCACATCTCAGATAACGATAGGTAAAGCTTACATCAACTAAAAGTAGAACTAGTTCGTGGATTTCTCGGGAAAAAAAAAGTAAGAATGCGCAAGCTGAGAGAGTAGAGCGAAGCCGTAGACAACACAAATGCTGTCTGTCTTGTTCAGTTCTCATGGTTTCTTTCTGCTTCAACGTCTCAATTACTTTGACGATCAAAGAGAGATATGAAGTGGACAACATGTCGAAGAAATAATAAGTGAAGGCACAGTTACTCTAGAGCCATAAATTATATACAGGCAGACAAACAAAAACCTGGCTGCTCGTCCCCACTTCTCCATGCATAGCGAGAGTGTCGTCACAGACAAGTTTGACGCCTTCAGGTATAATTAAAAAAGTTATCTGAATATTTGCCTGCTTATACAGCTTGCGTAATATAGTAAGCAAAAAATTCCGGCAGATTTAATGTATTGTACGAATTGATTTCATGTGATGTACTCAGTGAGTAGCTGCTGTTGAAGAATTTTTCGGCTTTTAGACAGGTCTTACGACGTGAATTTGTGTAGTTTTAGTAGTTTTGTGCATATCGGGGGCCTACTCGTCACGTTGACTACACTGACGTGTAAAGAGTAGCTCATTGTTTGACGTAACGCCGGCACACATGTTAAAGCACACATAGATAGATAGATAGATAGATAGATAGATAGATAGATAGATAGATAGATAGATAGATAGATAGATAGATAGATAGATAGATAGATAGATAGATAGATAGATAGATCGGTGCCGGTGCTTCTCGAAATAATGAAGGAAGTCCACATCATGCCATACTTTTTTGATAGACTGAAATCAGGCTTACTGATAATGCGTGATACAACAGCGCATTAGCGGCCGGCGGCGGCTTTCAGCAGCGTTCAGACCTAACTCCTTCTAACTAAACAACAAAATGGAAACGATGCTTCATATCTTTTTAATTGGGGTATCAAAATAACCTGAGAACCTCTTGGCGCATGCTATAAAGTTGCACCGGTTTAACAACAATTACCTGTTTTGCTACACGCTCAGCTGTTCACTTCCCACAGCCACACGCTTCAAACAAGAACCAAAAGGCTGCGGCAGATTATAGGCCTCCCAAGCAACGCTAAGCGGCGCTGCTGCTCTTGACAGGCAGCGCCATCTCTGGCAAAAAAAGAGAAACTGGGGCGTGATCAGCGAGCGTTTTTCCCTTCTCTCCACCGCGTTGCCGCTCGCTTCCGTGCACGTGCAGAGCTCTCGCGGTGCACTTGCGGCGTCTCACAATGTACCGCGTGCAGTGCGGTTTCAAAAGGATTTTCAAGCTTGACTGGCGCTTCCGAAAAGCGAACTTGAAAAGGAGAAAGGCTCGTCAATCACCTTAACGGTGAAGAGCAGACTATCGAGGACAACGACGCCCGACTCAAAGCGAAATGCATTTCCCAAGTCGCGATTACACCGTGTACGACGTATACCTCGAGGTAAGTCTCATTCTGTCATGTTAAAGATGAATAATGGTCCACATGCACTCCGAAATGAAGCCGTACACGCTATCGATGTTCTGCAGTGTGGACTACGAATCATATGATTGTTGTTTTGATATGGCATGCTTAACAGTAGCAGCCGTGTACTTTCGTGAACAAACATTTGCGGCGTGCGAAAAAAAGAAATTACACGGCCATGGCCCTGTATCCTGAGAAGGTTAGAGTCAAGTCCTCCGTGCCGCTGGAGAATCACCCGCCGATTAAGACGCGAGGCAGCTAGCTGAGCTTTAACCACTGTGAAGCAAGATGAACTGCTCGCCTCGTTTTTTCGGCTCTCGTGTCATGCTTGCAGTCTCTTTTTATGATATCGACTTGACAGGGGTATAAAACCTGCTGCGCGAACGCGGCTACAAAATCGCACAAAGTCAGAAGCTTAATTCGAGGTTGCAATTGCAAAGCATGTATTAAGTGCCAGTTGTATTTAGCGGCTTAAATATATATCACACTAACAAAGTGACAAAAACAAAGCAAACCTGCAGAACGATGTCAAAGCTTGCTGAAAATGCACGGACGTCCGTTCCGGCGTGATAAAGCAGCCTTCCCGACGCGTGCATTGCAGGCGCCGAACTTCTGACAATGTGCCGAGTTCAGTTGAATTCAACCAACCGCGCAACGCTAACGGTATAACGCGAATGTGAACGTTCAAAAACGACGGGTAGGTCTCACGAACACGGGGAATCAAAACACAAAGTTGCTTCACCTACAACCGTAACTGGACTTTAACAATGCGAGAAGACAGCGAGTAATCATTACTGTAGTCGCTGCGTGCATGCGCCCCGTTACTTACCGATTCAGGTAGTCGGAATGAACGAAAGCGATGAACTCAGACAGCCAAAATAGAAGGCGAGACAGCGCTGTCAGCTATCCACGCTTGCCGCCTTTATTTCTCGTGCGAAAGGCCCGGGAACCGATACAGTTTAACACGTGAATCGTGTGCCTTGTCTGCACTGTTGTGGCTGGCCACTAAACCGCAATACTTCGGACCACGCTTGCGCTTCCGCGGGGTCGCTTCTGCCATCGTGGAAGTGCGCAGCTTCGCACAGCAAGCCTCTCGGTTCAACGTACCCAGCTGACGGCCTCCCAGTTACCCGCACCGAGAGAAGAACGCGTGCGTACGTGCGCTACCGCTACCGTGAAAGGGGCTGAGTCGGCCGCGCGAAGGCACGGCCGGGCTAGACCGCACGCGCGCGCTCGCTTCTTACGGCCTTCGCATCGGGTGTAGTACATACCTCTCGCCGCTGCTTTGAGGGGGGCGCTGCGACCCTGACCCTCCTAAGGTCCCTAGATAAAACAAGTTTTCAAGGTAGCGACACCCTTCCTTTTCCTCCTCGCTTATTTGCCTGGAGCGCCCCCAAGAAGGGTCAAAGCGTGCATAAAAAAGAGAATGTTTGTGTTCAGTTATTATGGCGGATAGAAATATTTATAGCAAATGAAAAGTAAATGAGACGTAGGATAAAAGGTTACTTAGTTGAATATAAGCGGTACAACATAAGAAGAAGCGTGATGTGTGTTACCCAACTGGCAACGTTGTTATAGTTTTATATTTCACACCATTATCCATGGCGTCTCGCATCGTACGTCGTAGTTCGTCCCGGTTCGTCCAGTTCTCCGAATGTGTTTTGCTCGTGCATATGATGTGGCACAGTTAACGTGCTTCTTGCTGGATCCTGTGATCCTGACTGACCACAGGGCAGCACCTTGTTGTGACGTTGTGACGAGTGATCATAGCCGCTTGTGCGCACACAGGCAAAAGCCGTGGCCAGACTAGAACGAACGCTTGACTAGCAGCATTGCGATGACAGTTTTTTCTGGAAAAATACATCCATTTTCGCAATCATGATGCCAGGTAATCGTGGTGCATGTTTTATTATCTGGGTGACTACGGAAGAGACCGCGGCACCGCAATGCGGGTGCACGCAACTTAACGACAAGTGGGGTTCTACCAGTTTGGTGTCCCGAAGTGATGAACATTGCGACGATGTCGTCGCCCTACCATCAGCGGCAAGTACCAGAAACAGACTTAAAAAGCGTTGGCACAGCGTCGCGTTTGAGCCTGTTTACGCCGCGTTCAAGAGCAAGTGACTCGAACTGGTCTGGCATGAAATGTCCCTGAAAGTGCAGCCACTTCAGCTGTATTCAACTGTACGTGCATACGCACAAATATTTGTAACGAATTTCACGTACTAGACGCGCGTTGGACGCGCGTTCTGTAGCGTTTCAACAAAAGGCGACAAATAAACTCGCCTCGCAAAGCCGCGTCTACGGCGTTGCACGGAAGTCCTCGCGTCAAATGTTTTGTAGCCACACTTCACGGCGTGTCCTATTTCGGATACCAAGAGGTATGTTGTAGAGGGAAAAACCGCCTTCTGTTTGTTGCTGCAGCCGACAGCACAGTACTTGACATATTCAAAATTCACGGCGAAGCATGTTCGGCCGACTTGGCGTCAACTGGAACGCTCCTCTTCTACAGCTTGTCTTGGATACGATTTCGTCTTTCGTCGCGGCAAGAATCCGACTGGAACCATATGCACATGCGCACTCGTTTTGAACCTTTTGCTTTATAATAAATATCACCACCATCCACTAACAGCATCACGTGCAACGAATTCACCAATCACAGACGCAAATGATGGAGAAAAGGAGGGGTAGGCGCGAGAGTGAGGAGGAAGGCGCAAAGAGCAATGAGTGTCGCTACCTTGAAAACTTTTTTATCTAGGGACCTTAGACCCTCCTCCGCCGCTCCGTGCAGCGCGCGCAACGCCGGCACATGAGTTCGGGCGCGCTTCTTCACTCACCGCGCGTTGAAAAACAAGTTGCCTAATCGTTGAAGACGCACAAATGGTTTATTCTGACTTCTTATATGCGCAATGTGCATCGAGCTTAAGCTTATCGAAAAACGTATAAATGCAAGAGCCGGGAGTACAGCGCTCCGCCATCAAACGTGTAGACATTCTGAGGTCTGGAAATAAATAATTATTGCTCGTAAGCACTCGCAAATAGTTGAACGCTTTCAAGTGAAAACTTTGCCGGACTCCACAAATGTCTCGTTCACAACCTGAAATGCTTCCTAGTCGGCTTGTGTGAGTAGGTGGAAGGCTTGTCGTTCGCGTCAGTCAGTTGGTTTGTGTGATTGACGAGGAGAATTCTTAGGAATTTTTCGGCTATGAGATCTGCGGATCGTCGGGATTGGCTGTCGTCAACGCCTTCAGGGCAACTTAAGATGGGAGCGCGTTGCAAGTAGGGCTGGACTGCTGTTTCCAAAACTCCTAGCACATTCCTGCGTGGCAGGTGTTCAGAGGCCTTATCGAAAAAGACCACTATCTTGTCCAAAAGAGCTAGAAACTCAGGCCTCGGGTTGTGTAGTTCGTTCCTGTCTTGTGCTCGCAGTAGCTTGTACAGCTGATGCTGCCTGTTGTTGGTCGTCAGTAGCGCAGTGCAAGAGTCAAATCCGAGGTCTGTAATAATAACAAGCGACGAGGAGAGTCTGAAAAGTGCGAGCGATTTGAGCGGTTGTGCGTTTTAGCGGCGCGATTAGAGCGGTTGTGCGTTGTTAGCAGTGCGATTTGAGCGAATATGCGTATGCGACTTTGTGTTATGAGTTTTACGTTGTAACCAAGTTGTTGATAATTAAATGTAAACTTCTTTTTGCCTTTTAACTGTGCGTCGTGCGTTGCGTTTTCTATTGTGTCTTATTTTACGGCCCAGCCATCCTGACGCTAACAAAAGGAACGCAAAAGAGCTCGGAGTCCCTGGAATTAATGTTTCCAAATGGTGTTAACACCAGGTACCACTCTCGGGGCGTGCCGTCCGAACGGGCTATTCAGCAGCAAGAGTCCTCTCTTGTTTTTTTTTTACTTTCTTTGTCCCTATACGCAGTTATTTTCAACCATTAGATATACAACTCACGTACGTGTTTCAAAGAGCTGTCAAGCTGCAGACCGCAGCATTTAGCCCTGAAAACCACTCCAAATGTATTTGGAAAAATAAAGAAATAGAAAATAGCTAGCAAAGGGAAGGCGAGCTCTCTTAATTAATTGCGGCCTCATTGTCCAACGAGACCAAGGGCCAAAGGTATTTGGTGCTCTCTGCTTGCAGAACAGGTGCAGCGTTGTTTATCTCTCTCTCTGATCATTGCCAGTGCTTCATGCCTCCTGCATTATGCCTCATGATGGTTAGCGCAAACGCAACACGGACGAAAAGAAGAAAAAACGACGACACAATTGAACGCTATCTAACAACTGAATGTTTATTGGAAAAATCACAAATATATATGTCTAACAAAAAGAACTGCGTGAGCTGCCCTTCTATCGCTTTGATTGATGAGGAAGTGTCTTTCCTGGAAAGGGCGTAGTTTTGTTAGCATACACGTTTTTATCTGTCAATTATCTTTGGCACATGTGCGGGTTTGTTGGTTTTTCTATCTTATAAATATATATTTGTGATTTTTCCAATAAACATTCAGTTGTTAGATAGCGCTTGTGTCGTCGTTTTTTCTTCTTTTCGTCCGTGTTGCGTCTGCGCTAACCATCGTGAGCAATTTCCAACTCGCCCAATTCGCTACCCTCCTGCATTATGCCTCGTTAGCCGATTCTTCCGCAGTTTTACTGAGTTTAAGCTTGTATTATCCACGAGCACATGCATACCGACATTATGCGGAGAGCCGTCTGATAACATTAGTTTTTTTTTAAAGGAGACGATCCTCCCTCTACCCCTGACTTTTTGAATAATACCCCTCCCCTTTCTCCGTCGAGAACCCCCCTTCCGCGGTTTCACATCGAGCGACACTCTTGTGCCGTGTGCGCGGCGCAGCAGATGCACGGTCAGGGTCGCAGCGCCCCAACCGCCGACGGGCGGCGAAACATACTGAGAAACTCTCCCATTGCTTTCGCGACGGGTGAGAAGGCCGTAAGGAAAGGAGCGCGCGTGCGGTCTAGCCCGGCCGTGGCGAAGGTTCAGAGCTTTCCGACAGAGCCGCAGCGCGGCTGGCGCGGCGCTGTCGTCGCGCCGCAAACTTGAGCTTGGGTTCCCTATAGTAAATGACCTCTCGAAGTCATTAGGGCTGGCTGGTGATGCTTTCTGCGCGAAAAGATAATCCCTATTTGCGTTTCTAATTAATAGGTAAAATGCGCGAATCTCTCCGCGCACCTTAATTACCGTGCTGCACGAAGCACACGCACCGCCAGATCATTTGATGCCCGTCGCGTCACTTGCAAGGGCAAGCTTTGTTAACTTAATTGGCTTTTAGTTATTTGCACCTTCCCAAGCAAAAGGTGCTTAAAAGGGAGGTTGACGTGTAATCGATTTTTCAATACGCCTGACCTGCTGCATTGGATCCTCAGAGGAAACAGTCTGCTTATCGTACTATTGCATATTTTGTTAGTAATTACTGACACCTATGTATCAAGTAAAATTTCAGGGTAATATCAATAAAATTCTGTAAAGAGTTCGTGGTTTTTACGCACACTGTGTCTGCGTTGAGTTGAGGAAAGTTAGATAGCTGCGAAAGATATTAAGCTACGAGTAATGCTCTGATTTGACCACCCCATGTTCTGTATAAATTGCACGCTTTAGTAAAGAAGGGATAAAAGAAAATAGCTTCGAAGATGCTTTTCCATTCTTTGACAACAATCATGCAGCGCGTACCACAGTGCTGGCTTTGTGTGTACGCAGCCGGATATAGCCATATATAAGGTAAACGTCGCTCACGTCAAATGCGTCTGTGAACGCTTATGCGGGCCACATCGCAGCTGCTTCGGCTGAGGCCCAAGGCTTCCTGAAATTGCGCACGTACACAAACCTAAAAAAGCGTAATGAATCGAGGGGCCCGTTTCATTATTCGGCACAACGTAATGAAGTCGAGAGATAACGGAGCCAAAGAAAAACAGAGATGACAGTTTGCAGTCGTAGATGAAGTCTATGGGAGCTGCGACATAAACAGAAAAAAGACGTAAAACAATATACAACGTCCCTCCAGCTGGGGCCGAACTCACCTTTGTGGTCCCACATATATATATATATATATATATATATATATATATATATATATATATATATATATATATATATATATATATATATATATATATACATATCTATATAGGTGTAAGACTATATGCGCCTTCATAAAAAACAACGGTTTATTTTGTCGACGTTTCCATCGGAGACCAGTCTTCATCAAGACGAAATTTACCAGGCTTCGATACTCTTTTATATCATCGTCCTCCGAGCCGACAGAGAGGAAAAAAAAGGTAAAGAAAGTTTAAGAACAAAAGAAAAAGAGAGAGAGATAAGCAAGAAAAAGGAAAAGGAGTGCACATACTTTGACATACGAACAAGTCGGTGCGCCGTGCTCCCAACCGGGCTGCAGAAATTAGGCGCATTTTCCTCTTCAAACCACTACCACCACGAACAACATGTGTTTCCTGAGGGAGAAAAAAACAAAACAAAACGAGAAAAGTAAGAATCCTGAGGAAAAAGAGTCGCGAACACGCCACGTGCATATATTTTGACATAGGAACAACACGTGTTTCTTGAGGAAAAAAAAGAGAGAAAACTACGTAGATATACACAGATCGTCCAGGTGAAGTACATTCCTGTAGTCGCTAGTCAGGCTCCAGTGCTTTGGCTGCCCCCTCCTCACTTGTTCTCGAAGCCTGGACACAATAGGTGAGTACATTCCTCCAGTCCATTGTCACGCCTTGCGTCTTCGGCTCCCCCCCTCCTCCACAGTTGCTCGTGAAGCCTGTAAGGGGATGAAGTATTCAAGATGGCATAAGCGCTTAAAAGTCCGGGAAGGGTGTAGAAACTTGAAAGGCACATTCACTGAAAAACAGGCAGCCACGATCACCAGTCTGTTGCTCTAGTTAACGCTTCCGAAGCAAAATGGAGAATACCTTTAGATTGGAATGCGCGTGCGCATGCTGCATGTCTGACAGCGTCCTCCTGCAGCGATATCCGAAAAAAAGACAAAGAAATAAAGAGAGAGAGAGCTTCGGTTCAGATTATTATTAACTTGAATCTTCCAGAGCGCGAATTGAAGACAGTATGCCGGGATTGATATTTAGTCCAGCCTTCAATGTATTAAATTTATTAATCATATATGATTTTCGCTGTTCACGCTCCCTTGTACTGGAGAAACCGCTTTGTAAGAGTAACCTTGATGGAATCAAATCGGTGGTTCTCGGAATTTATATGTTGAGACAGAAGAAGATGCGGAAACGAATTAACATGTGAACGATGGTTAATAAAGCGGGTACGGAAGGCTGTGCCTGTCTGATCTATGTATTGAATGCTGCATAGTCTGCACTTGAGAAGGTAGACTACATTAGAGGTTTGAGTGACGGGAGTATTTGAATTTGGAATGTGTGCTTCCAGCAACGTTGGTTGGCTGTATGTATTTGCAAGCCTTGCGACGAGCCTTGTCGTATGACTGGCATCCAGTTATAGGCGTCTTATCGATTTTAGAACGGACAAGATATTCGTTAATGTTTTGGGGCGTCTATAAGAGACTCGGGGAGGGGAAGGGCAAATTTTTGATAGTCGTGTACTCTGTTGTAAGATATTGTAGTGTGTCTTCAGAATTTTGTTTACTTTAGGGGGGTTGCTTCCGAATGTTAGCACCACCTTTTTCCGTCCCTCTTCTTTTAATTCTTTCTGCTGGTAAAGCAGTTGTTGGCGATCCAGGTTTGCCCCTTTACGAATGGCGTCGTTGACTATAGAAGGAGGATAGTGTTGCTTCGCAAGTACGTTGCGCAAGTTATTTGCGTTGGCCTCAAAGCAAGTTCTTCTGAATCGGTGGGCCTGCGAGTATGGGATGCTCGTCTTGCAGTGACGAGGGTGACAACTATCGAAGTGAAGGTACTGCTGCTTTTTGTAAACCTTAGTAGTCAAGGACCCGTCGTTTACTTTAACGTGGACGTCGAGGAAGTTGAATCTAATAACCTTTTGCTAGACCGAAGGGACTATGAGGAGAAAATGTGCAGCATCTTGAGCGATTCCTCGCATTTTGTGAAGCTGACCCGTGACCCGACAGCAAAATCAGAACGACAACTGGTGGAGCAGTTACGGGCACTGCGCAACAAGGGAAGCACTGATCAAGCGTTGTACCGCCGACTGTTTTCTTTGGATGGGGCCAAGCCAACGATTTATGGGCTGCCCAAAGTTCACAAGCAGGGCTGTCCTCTTCGCCCTATCGTGTCCTTCATTGGGTCATCAACTTATAACTTAAGTTTCTGGTTGTGTTGCTGAGACCGTTAACCGAGAACAATGGCCGGTCAGTCAAAAACTCTCGGGAATTTGCAACTGTCGTGCGTACGCGGCAGCTTGATGATGATGATGATGTGGTGGTATCTTTTGATGTTGTTTCTTTATTCACAGATGTCCCTGTTGTTCTGGCAACTGAGATTGCGGAGGCCCGTTTGAAATAGGATAGAAATTTGCAAAGTCGTACGTCGATGTCGGTGGAGGCGATCGTAATTTTGTTGCGGTTTTGCTTGAAACAAACGTACTTCAGTTTCAACAACACAGTTTACCACCAAACTAAAGGGTGCCCTATGAGAAGTCCAGTCTCCGTCACCATGGCCAACATAGTGATGGAGCACGTCGAAACATGTGCGCTGGAGGCTCTACCTTTTCAGTTGAAACTGTACCGTAGGTACGTTGATGACACTTTCGTCATCCTGACGAGGGCAGATCTGGTTGCTTTCCATGAGGCACTGAACGGCGTACATCCTGCCATTAAGTTTACCTATGAAGTGGAGAACGACAATGCCTTGCCATTTTTGGATAGAGTGATGCAATTCGCACGACGGAGTGCACCGTTGCCGGAAATGACTGGGTGCACGACGATGCGGCGCCATCTATGGGGAGAGAGTAGTAACGCTGTCGGCTAGCGCCATCTACGAAGCTTCGCTGAAAGTACGACTTTCCTCGTGCTCAGATAAGGCAGTTCGTTGAGTTGGTCACATGCGCTCGGGTGTTTACGCACGTGTGAGCATGGACGTAACGGTTGGTGCACGGTTTGCATCGTACGATGACTTCTATAGTGCTTTGCGCAAGTTGCAGCTGCGGACAAACGCACTGTTTGTTAAGAAGACATCGAAGTCCGTGGATGCTGTCAACTCACATCTGGTATCCGGAGCTGTAAAGCAGGAAGGAAGATTGAAATTCGCGAACGCGACGTTCACATGCAAACACGGCGGTACCCAGAGAACAAGGGGCACGGGAGTGCGCCCAAACCAGAGGTAACGCAGGCCCTTATTCAATGCTGCATCGTGTACTATACATATTTGAGAGGAGTGCGTGTACTAGGTAAAACCACGCGGTTTGTTTCTTTTTCTAGAACGATGAAGATGGAGTGCCCGGCGAGAGTAGTAATTACTGCCAGACGTGCAAGGCAAGAGCTGGAGGTCACCTGTGTCGTGCTGGAGCACAATCACGAGACCACTTGCGACATGTTGTCTTCCTATCCGGCGTGCAGGAAGCTGAACGACCACGAGGCCAAAGTTTTGCAACCGCTCCTTGAGTTGAACGTGCGGCCCAGCCTCATCGTACAGAAACTCAAGAGAGACACAGGTAACACTATATAGTCACATCGTTGTGGTTGTGACTAAGCCTTGCACCTTTTTTGTCTCAATTGTTTTACAGGAAAAGTAATCATCGCGAAGGAGATACAAATATGAAAACTAGCATGAAGAGAGGAGATGATGTAGAAAACCTCATGAGTGTTCCGCGACCTTCGAGAAAAAGAAAAGGCAACAGTTATCACAATTACTGATGAAAACAAAGAGCTACAGGTTCTATACGTGCAAACAAGACAAATGGACAGGATGTTTGAGGGATATCCCGATGTTTTCATCTTAGATGCCACATATAGAACAAGCACAGGATGCCTTTGTTTGTAGTGAGTGTCTAGCGTTACGTCTAGACGTAACGGTACGACCGTTGCAGTTACGTCTGGACGTAAGAATAACGAGTCTTAAAAGTTACGTCCAGCGTGACAATACAAATACAGCCCGTTAGACCTACCGAACCGATTGGCCTCAGTGGCGCAGCGGCTAGCGTGTCGTGCTGGGAACTGCGAGGACGTTGGTTCGAACCTCGCTGCTGGTGCATTTTTTTTCTTTTTTTATCTCAGGTGTTGCTGAAGTCTGTTGCCAGAGAAGCGCGACGCGGCTCGTGGGTTACGTGCGCCTCCGCCTGCCCCAAAGGGGCAGGTGCGTGGGCTAAACAGCGCGTTGCCGCGACAGCGGCCAAGAGCGCGTGACCGAGACCCTGCCAACCGGCCATTGAGCGTTAGCGAAATGGCCGCACTCGCGAAGCGAGGGCGAAGCCATGATTAGGTTTCCGCGCCCGAAGGGTGCAGAGGGCCTTCACTGAGCAACAGGAAAATAATGTACTCACGTTTGTGGAAAGCCACATCTGGACTAGAGTCCCTAGATTTTCCCTGCTCTGCAACAGGGAAAAATCTAGGGACTTTAATCTGGACGTAACGATAGCGGTGACTACAGTTACGTCTGGACGTAACCCTAGCAACAGCCTTGTTTGTATTCATGGTTGAAGATGGGGCAGGTGCCAGCCATGTTGTGGCATATGCCTTCGTTGCATCCGAACAACAGCACGTCTTCACTAAGCTACTTGAAACTTCTGTCAATGAAAATTCAAAGGCAGCTTGCACTAATGTCGTCATTGTGGATAAATACTTCACCGAAATATCTGCAATACGAGGCGCGTTCACTTCAAGACCTGCTGTGCAGCTATGCCAGTTTCACGTAATGAAAGCTTGCCGGACAGCTGTCGGACAGTTTACACATTCAGCTGAAGAAAAAGAGGGGCTAGTCAGCAGCTTCAGTGAACTGGTGTATGCACCTACTTCACAGAAATTTGAAGAGGCACAGACTGACTTCTTACTACATGCGAATAGTCAAGCATGCGCCTACTTTGAAAAAAATTGGGGAAATATACAAAGACATGTGGGCCAGACAAGGAGTTTACTGCGGGCAACAACACTACTAACAGAGTGGAGTCTCATAATGCCAAAATCAAGCAGATCTTGTCATCGTCCGACAAATTGTACGAGGCACTAAGGGGCATTGTAAGGCTATCAGATGGACTCTCACAAGAAGCCAGGCATCGGGCAAGCCTCATGAAAACATGCACGTTTTACTCGTACGAAGCATCAAGCAATATTGAAGCCATGTGTGCCAAGCAGTTAACCCCGTATGCTTGCTCCGCAGTCTACAAAGAAGCAGCTAAAGCCAAAAAAGCCCCTCCAGAGATACGACAACTAGAACCAGCTGTTTATAACGTATCAAGTTCTTGTGGCACGTGGCGTGTAGTTTCAGAGAAAACTTCCACATGCACATGCACAGCTTTTTCGAGGATGGGGCTTCTTTGTCGTCACATTCTGGCTGTTTGTGAAAAAACTGGTGGTGTGCCTGACCTGTCTAAATTCATCAAACCACGGTAGTTTAAGAGCTATCACCTCAATGTAATGGCTGCTGACAACAATGAAGAGAATGTCGATACATTGCAGGAAAGCACAGAACTGCTAGTCATGCCAGGGCCAGCATTTCATAAGATGAACAGAAACCAGCTATTTAATAATGCAATGAGGACACTGAAGACAATAGCAGATTACCTCGCTGACTGTCCACATGAGGTCTTTGCGGCCCGACTTGAAGTTCTTGAGAATGTTCTTGCGGAATGGCTTACGGAAAGGTCCTCAGGTTCTGCTTGCCACGTTGAGCAACCTAAAGCTGACCAGCCAAACGGCAGAGCTCACACCTCTCTGCTTTCACAAGCCCCTTCACCACTACCACAAGAACCTGCAACAGCACCACGAGCCCCTTCACCACTACCAAAAGAACCTTCCCCAGCACCACGAGCCCCTTCACCACTACCACGAGAACCTTCCACAGCACCATGAACCCCTTCACCACTACCAAAATAACCTTCCACAGCACCACGAGCCCCTTCACCACTACCACGAGAACCTTCCACAGCACCACGAGAACCTTCCCCGCTACCACACGACCCTTCCATGGTACCACAACCTCCCTCCACGCCAAGACAAGAACCTTCCACACTGCAAGATCCTTTCAGCCCCTCTGTTTCAAACCCAAGACCACCACAGCTCAGACTTCCACTTGTGAAGCCAAGAGGGCGCCCAAAGTACAAGGCTGTGCAAAAGAGTAAAATGCCAAGGCAACAGTCAGAAATGGCTGCAACACCATTTGCGCGGCTGACTGAGGTGGCTCAACACAAGCGTGAGTAAATACTCTGGATAAAGTGCTCTTAACGCATACTAATGTGGCGCTTCTTTCAGGGCTACACCATTAATGAGGCTGATTAATGATTAATGAGGCATCTATAATGCAAACCGGGGCTACATCATTAATGAGGCTGATGTAGAAGTACGGCCAGAGTTCCTGTCAAGTGCACTTTTGGATTATCGAGTTCAGATGCGGCAACTGGGGCCTTACTTTTCGGATGATGCCTGACACCTACTTACGTCTGCAGGTAATTATGAGAATACAATTAGTGTGTACTGTCTGTACTAGAAAATATATTGTAATGCTGTTTCCCGCACAACCCGTCTAAAATGTGTCCTATTGTCCTTTCAGTTGACATCAAGAAAAAAAAATGAACTGTGGTTGTGCTACGCCTGCAAGGAACAAGACAGTGGCGAGATAAAAATGATTTGCTGTGACCACTGCCTAGAATGGTTTCACTGGTATGAATTACATATGCTGATGTCAAATGGCCAATGTAACATTTATACTCTTTCTGTGCAGGACTTGTGCTGCAGTGAAGCAAGCTGACACAAAGAAGAAGTTGTGGTTTTGCAGGCCCTGTACAGGCAACGGCAACATTTAGTGTAAAGGCATAATAAAATTTGTACTGCTGAAAAGCACAAAATTTCAGCAGCTTTGGTGTGAAGCAGTGTGCCTTATTTTAGTTTTTGTATATGTGCACTGCATGTGTGATCGACATAACAGATTTGATTCAAAGTATGTGGTCAACAGAATATCATGTTTTGCTTGATGTGAGCCCGAAAAAAGTGCGTTGAAACTTTCCCACGCGGTTATTACTATCAAATTCAATCCAAACAAAGACATGCAATTCTACGGCGTCCTAAATATGCTGTATCGAATGACATTAGTAAGAGAATTTAGATTTGGGTTTATTCTGCATTTTCTACGTGCCGATGTCGCTACGCCAAAGGCGTTAGGTCTTTTGCGAGAGTCGCAGCTCGCTCATGACTGTCAGCGCAAACTGCGCGAATTGGCTGTACTGTACGGCTGAAACGACAATAGGACACGGCCGCATCGTCGTGCAGCACCTGTGCGCATACGACATATTGCGAAACGAACGCAAAGCCACTACTCAAGCTCGGGCACTGGCGATTTTTTGAGTTGTAACAGTCCAATTACCGTCTTCATGAACTTAACATCTGTTTTAGAGTGCAACACTTCAATTACCGTCTTAATTAACTCAACCTCTGGTACGGACGATGATTCACAGTGTAACAGTTCAATTAACGTCTTCACGAACTCAACCTCGGGCACGGACTTTGTTTCAAAGCGCAACAGTTCAATTGTCGCCTTAATAAATTCCGTACGCGTTGACAACAGCTCATCCAGCACCAATCCCTAGATCTAGGGGTTTACGTGAGCCAGCATCGTTCCCTAGAAAGAACGTCGTCGTGCACCCAGCCATTTCCGGCAGCGGTGCACTCCGTCGTGCGCATAGCATCACTCGTTTGGATATACTTGTCCGCAGGGCTTGTAATGGCGGGATGGAAACAACAGTGTACCGGAAACAATGCGATACCGGAGGCTTTTTGTCCTTCCACTCACATCACCCGGCCGAGCACAAACGGTCCGTCGTGAGGACGTTCTTGTCCCGTTGTGGTGCTCTTTGTTCTGATCAGCACTTGCGGCGACATGAGATGGAAAATGTGGTCGGTGCGTTGGAGCAAAGGCATTATCCGAGGACGTTTATCAACGACACCATGAGACGTATGCGAGGGGGAACAAGGAGTGCGGCACGAGAAAAAAACAACATCCATTCTTTTCATTCCTTACGTTCAGGGCGTGTCAGATTCTGTTCGGAGAGCACTTCGTCCGCTCGGCATTAAAACCGTTTTCAAACCTCATTGTACCTTGAGAAACGTGTTCACCAAGCCCAAAGACCGCGCCCCTGCGAACGATCAAAGCGGGGTCGTTTACAAGGTACCGTGCGGGGACTGCGACGCCACCTACATCGGCGAAACAGGCAGGAGGCGGTCAACGAGGCTCAACGAGCCCAAATGGGACGTCGCCAAAGCCACCCATGCCACACATTCCAAGAGCGAATTCGTCGAACACTGCTGGACGACGGGGCATGTCTTCGACTTCAGTAATGCGACGACGCTGGCTCGGGATCGAAGGTGGGGCAAGAGAAAGCTTCTCGAGCCGTGGTTCATCTGCCGTGACAGGTCGGCGTTCAACAACAACCGTGGCCCCCTACCGGATGTGTATAGAGATATACGAGACTGGAAATAGACTGGGTGACCTTCGATCATTAGGTGCCAGTTCATACTGAAGATGCCACCCCCATAGGTGGCGAAACGTCTGTGTAGCTTTTGTTATATTTTGTTGTGTTAACTCGGAGTATATATTTTTAATCATGAACTCTCCCGGCTTTTGGAACATTTTTGCATTAATATCTGTTTGTGACTTTTTTTTTCTATAGCAGCATACCAGCCTCCGTTAAGCGATCCTGTTCCGGTGCCTACCCCTTATTTTTGCAAAATATATCTTCAGCGCAAGTCATCTCGCATAGCCGCATAAATTTCGCATCTCGCATAGTCGCATAAGTACATATATGTAGGGAGGTCCACTGTTTGGCGTTCTTACTTTTCGCTAGCGAGAACACAGTTCAATACTAACGGCGCAAAGCGCTGTACACGTGCATACCCAGCTTTTGTGGATGGATGGATGGATACTATGAGCGTCCCCTTTATAACGGGGCGGTGACATGTCTGCCACCAGGCACGAAGAAAAAAAAAGAGAAAAAAAAAACCTTCCTGGTTTTATGTTGGCCTAATACCTTATCCACATTGATTAAATCTATGTTATTATACAAAAAAAATATAAATTCACGGTCCATCTCTCTGCCTCTTAAGGCAGAATGACCTTATTTTTCCCCATTATTTATTTTTGTACTTTATCTCTACCTTTCTGCCACCAATACTCTAACCGTTTCTTACTTATTTCTATCGCGGACGTGTTCAGCTTTCCAATGTTGTCCCTAAAACCCAAGGCTTCCTGTAGACTCGTGCCCACACGTATACCTGGGTGAATATCGCCACATTCAATCAGTACATGTTCCATCGTTTCCTTAGTTCCCCCGCAGCATGTACATTGTTCTTCTTCGTTACTGAATCTCGCTTTATAACTACGCGTTCTAAGGCAGCCCGACCTTGCTTCAAACAGTAAAGCGCTTCCCCTTGAATTATCATAAAACCTTTCCCTCCTTATTTCGTTTTTTCCCTTTCGGTAGTTACTCAGAGCCGGCTTCTTTTCCATCACGGTCATCCAATAAGTCCTCTCCGCCTCTCCGACCTTCCGCTTAATGCTCCTTGTTGCCATATCGCCCACACTGCTAGCCGTATATTTACTGGTGAGCCTCCTAGCTTTTTTTTCTCCACTGCGTGTCAACGCTTTTTCTATACAAATACCTGAAAACCTTCTCTGCCCATCTACTCTTCTTCATTTTCCTCAGCCTCTCTTCGAATCTCATTTTGCTCTGAGATTCCCTCACTTCAAAGCCTGTCCATCCCATATCTCCCTTTACAGCCTCATTTGTCGTCTTCCCGTAAGCGCCCAACGCGAGGCGGCCCGCCGTCTTTTGATTTACATCCATTCCTGATTGTACCTCTGGCTTCATGCACACCACTGAGTTCCCAAATGTAAGCCCCGGGACCATCACACCCTTCCACAGCCCTCGAAGCACCTCGTACCTATTGTATCCCCATAAAGCTCTGTGCTTCATAATTGCAGCATTCATCTTTCCCTTTGCTACCGATGCTTTCTCCTGTACCTCCATATATCTATCCCCCTCATTTACCCATTCTCTGAGGTACTTGTACTCGCTTACCCTCGGTATTTTTTTTTTGGACACATAGCAGCCAGCGCCCCTGGCGGCCCCGGCGCGAAGCTAGCGCGTTTTCAATGTAACTGGCGAGTTTTTCCCGGATAATTAAGTGTAGAGGGTGAATGTTAAAAAAACGCGGACCACAGAGCGCTTCTGGGCACCTACACGCACGAGAGGACTGCAGCGATCATGTTGCAGTAAGCTTCAATTTTGTTCCCAGAGCAGCTAACGATTGTACAATGGGAGTCTATAGAAACGGCGAAAAATGTGGCCTGCTTTTCGAGACAAAAACAGTCACTGGCGTTAAACTAAGCAAGTTATGTTAATGGTCAGGAAATCACATGTAGTCCTGCCACTCAGCTTTCGTTTGAAGCCATTCTCAACTTGCCACAATTGGCATAACATTGTTCCCTAACGCGTTTTTTTTAAGCGCGGTCGTTCAAATGTTTGTGGTAAATTGATAAACCCTTGCTAACCACAGGTGACGAGGCGTCGTCCGTGGCCGAGTGAGCTTAGCGCTCACGTTCGGAGCGCGTCATTACCACGCCGTCATCGGTTCGATTCCTGGCGTCGGATCACCTTTTTTTTCAGCCCGTGACTTAGTTCCACAGCTTCCCTCAAGATGTCACCGCCGAAACAAAACAAAATAGCTTTAGTTTCGGTTTCGGTTTTTGACTGCAATCTTGAGCTGCCGTTTCTTTTTCTCTTTATTATATGACTTTTTTAGTGTGTTTAAACACTCCACGCGTATCAGATCGTTCAGATCTACATTTGTAATTCTTGATTTATTCTTTTATAAACGTCCTAAGGAACAGAACGCCCGATCAAGTTATGCATGGTTAACAAAGCTCTTTCGAAGTTTCGTACGCGTATTGTGGTGGAAACTTACTTCTCCCTTCTCATGATGTCGTTACGATCTTCTCAAGTACCTACAATTCAGACACGTAAAGGACGCGAAATAAGCTCAGACATGCGAGGCATAGTAATTAAATGACAAAGTTAGATGTTTTTGCAGTTGCTTTTTACTTTAGGGCTAACGCAAGTGTCTGTCGTAATCTTAACGAAAGAAGGGGATTTTTCGAGGGGTCCTTTTGTTTTAGACACTACTAATGAAACCAACAGATAATTAAGCCAATCAAAGTATAGGAAACAATATTTGTTCTTTTTCAAACAGCAGTGCAGTGATTTCGCCCTAACTTAAATGAAATCAAAATCGCTATCTCGACAAGCATCAGCGGACGGCTCCTATACCCTTCCAAATGCTGCGCTCTCAACGCGAAGAGACTGTGGAAATCCCCTTTCCTACATGGAGTGGCTGTGTCCTGTTACAGCAACATTTTGTAGCGTTACGCGAGACTGGATCTAGAATAGTTAGCTGCCAGCTTTACTTCATTTGTTGCTATCGCACTCATTGCATCGCCCTTGCGGTGAAACTGGGATTTTTATTCATCTCTTGTCATATCTATCACGCTACGTGAACAGAAAAAGACCAGCATGCCTTCTCCTTTAACATCACAAAGCACTGTGCGCTGCATCGGATAGGTCCGTGTGATATGACGTGTGTGGATCAAAGCTTTGGGGAATTCCCCAAAGCTTTGATCCTGTGATTCAGCAGCTTTTCGCACGCACTCGCAGCCCACCTCAACGTACCGCAATAAGATGCCATTTTAAACATCTGTAAATAAAAATCTGCGCAGCATGTACTCGTAGCGCAAGGCTGGAACCGAGAGCGGAGCTAGGGTTCGACCTAGCTTCTTCTAAGGTTTTGCTAGTAATACCAAGCTATTGCTATAGAGGTGCAAACGTGTTGCTAGTATAGTATTATAGGATATGGCTAGGCTTGGATATTCTATTCTTCTCAGTTTTCCGTCGGTTCCCCAAACTACGCACTTGTTGCGTAGTTCTGAAGAGGAAATGTCGCGTCACTAGTAGTTACGTGATGGGATTTTAGTCACGTGAGAGAGAAAGTACATCTTTATTAGAGTCCAGTGCAGATGCTGAGGTTGTCCCACGCCACCCGATTGTTCCGAAGTTTTTGGCGCCAACACGTCACGTCAATAGTTACGTGACGTAACGGAATTTTTGTCGCGAGACTAATTACGTGATTTTACGTAATTTTTAGTCGCGTGGCTAGTTGTTACGTGATTGTTGTCACATAAGTAGATGTTGTGCGATGTTACGTGAGTTTGGTCACGCGACAAGTGCAGGCCTGGTGTACAAAAATTGTAGTCACAGGAAACAGCAACCCATCATCGATATGACATATATTTTACGACCACGAGAAATTCACTTTCGTTGCTTGAAAGAGCAAGCGAAGCTGCACTCGTGCACTTTTTATCACGTTTCAAAATTTGTTGGGCTTCTACGATTTTTTCTGGATTTTTTTGTATGCTTCATTTGCTATATTCATCTTTCTTTCCTGGTGAAGAGCGCATATACATTGCCGTAAGTTTGAAAATATAGCCAGTTGTAACTTCGGCGCTGTGTGTGTTTTCCAATGTCGTCCTCGTTCCTTACGCTTTGAAACATCGAATTATGGTCTACAGCGAATTTGTGCAAACAGAAAGCAGCTGTTTTCACTTTTGCATTCCGTTCCTGCTCTTTGGAAGGTGGGGACACTTGCAAGGAGCGTTGCAAGGAGAGTTTGACCGTAGTATCTTTATAATAGCTATCGTATCACGGGCTGGACGTCGCGCGCTGTGGCTGAATGGGCTGATCTTCCGTGCTGGCTGTTTGCGCGCAATCGCTGGGGCCTGGGTTCGAATCCCAATGCGGTTTTTTCTTCCTTTTTTGTCTCTCTCAGAATTGCATATGTTTAACGCGGTGGCACAGCGGTTACAGTGCTCGGCTGCTGACCCAAAGGGCACAGATTTGACGGCGGCTCAGCATTTTTGAACGAGGCGAAAATGCTAGAGGCTCGTGTACTTGGTTTCAGATGCACGTTACGAACCTGAAGTGGTCGAAATTTCCGCAGCCCTCCTCTACGGCACGCCTCATAAACATATTATGGTTTGGGCACGTAGAACTCCAGCAACTATTATTACTAGTACAACGCTGCTGAAGATTTAGATGCTTATTTTTTCGCCGGAGCATTGCACCCAGGATATTTGCTGCAGTTTCTGTTTCGCTTCTGGAAAAGGAGCAAGTAAACTTCTAATGTTTTATTATTTATTACCACGCAATCCAATACCCTATAACGAAGAAAAGGAACCCAGATTTTAGTTAACCTCAACCATAAGAAGTCAATACAAAACGAAACCAAGGCAAGCATGAGAGCAGCCATTTATATTATAATGAAGCGTTTTAAAGAAGTACTCTACTATTAAAGACAACGCAGAAACGTAACAAGTAATAGTAGAACAAACGCAAAGCTTGTATTGTCGAATCGTCGCCTTTTTTCTACGGGAGCGGCGTTCTCCCCTTCTGCAAGTGTGCCGCTCTTTTGCATTACATTTACTTCCCCTCCGAAAAAAAAACGCCAGGCCTGCGCGGAAAGCGCAGCACAGTCACAACGAAAGCTGGAAGAGCGGCTTTTCTAGAGCGCGTTATAAACTCTCCTGTGGCTACCAATACAGGTACATTAGCAACGTACCCACTACGCCACAAAGCGTAATTTTTGGGAAGTTTGGAAGCACCCAGCACGACATTATTCGTTGTACTGCGGAGAAGCGAGGTACCATATGTAAGCGATTATGTGCAGTTTGTTGATGCGGCGGTTGATGACGATGAATAATTATGGTTGCGCCCTTTGTAATGGGTTGGAAGCTTTAAACGACCCACTAGTTACGTAACGCATATTGTGTGACGCCCGGTCGTTATTTAACTGTCCCACCACGCTTTATAACACACTTTAACCGGAGAAACGTAGAGCGAGAGAGAGAGAGAATTGACTTTATTGAGACCCTGAGGAAATGGATCATGGGAGCCTTATGGGCTTCCTTGGCAACCAACAGAAGTGCACTTGCGAGGAACCCACTACGCTATAAATCATTGTAATTTTTGAGAAGTAGGCTAGAAGGCACTGTGCCATTTTTCGTCATTTTACAGACCGCCGTGGTACCTGCTAAACGCATGTAAGGCATTATGCGCGCTTTGTTGATGATGTGCGTGATGACGATGAAGAATTATGGCAGAGCTCTTTGTAATGGGTTGGAAGCATTCAACAAACTACTCGTTGCGCAATTCGCATTGTATGACGCCTGGTTACATAATTCGCGTTGTGCGACGCTTCGTGCTTATTTTACTCTTCTACCACGCTATATTGCATATGCTAATGTGGTTCCTTCCCGACATGAAGCCTGTATAGGACCTTTTTGCAAAGCAGTTTCAAGCACCGGCATGGCTCAGAGGTTGAATACTGGGCTCCCACACAGAGGGCCCAGGTTCGAACCTCGTTCCATCCTGGAATTTTTTTCTTATTTAGTTTTTTTTTCTTATTTCGAGCGATACTGGTTACGGACACCGGCGGCGGCGGCGGACAACTACGGCACCAAAAACGGCCGGTGAAATGATCTCATAACAGCTTTCGCTGTAAAAATAGCCGTCCCTGGCTAATTACGGACAGCTGCGCAGTGACAGTGAGGCTTTAGCAGGTCCATATGCACAATCTCATGCCTCGACATTGTTTGATTACAATAAGTCTCAAGCGACTTGACGGCGTATATGAAGTACGAGGCTTGCTAGACCACACGGTACGGGCCGTGGTACTTCGGAAGAAGTTTCATAGACCGACCGGGGCCACGTAGGAGTCCAGAGCCCATGCCCGTGGCTAGGGGGTATGCCCCTGGGGTCCGCCTCCCCTCCCAAAAGTTTGACGGAGGTGGTGTTTTACCGACAAGAATAATGAGAATAGGTGTTTCTCTCAAACTGTCAAGGCCTTCAGCAAGTGCTCCCTCCCCTTACCCCCCCCCCCCCTTCGCTGACTGGCGCAGGCCGGCGGCGGGGACCGGTGTGCACGGAACAGACGGCGAAACGGTAGGCAAGCAGACTCGGAAGCGAGCGCGGCCGCGCGCGCCGTTGCCATAGCAACAACGGAGAGATCTTCAACCGGCTGCTTTGCTGCTGGCTTGCGTTTGCTTTCTTGAATTCTCGGTACTCGCCACTTTCCTATGAAGAATGCTGTCTCACTCTCATAACGTGCACGCCATTCGTGACCTGGAAGTGCCGGGCGCGCGGCGATAATGCAATAGAGAGGCATGTACGATATCAGGACTGTTTTTGTGAGGCGAAACGACACCCTTTCAACACGTTCTTTAGTGTACGCTGCTCCCATCAGTCGCCATTCATCAAACGCCACACCCCCCTCAGTGCCATTGCTCAGGAGGCCGCGGCGCGGATGTATGAGGACCTGGCCGGGAGGACACAGGTGTTCACCGATGGGTCCGTCCTGCAGGATCGCTCAGCCGCGGCCGCCTGCATAGCCCCTCAGCTCAGCTCGGAACGACAGTGCCGCTTGCGATACTGTGCATCCTCAACAACAGCTGAGCTAGTCGGGCTCCAGCTGGCTGCAGACCTCCTGCGCAATTCGCCGGCCGTCACGAGCGCAGCAATCTTCTGCGACTCGAAACCTGCCCTCCGCCAGCTCGCGAGGGAGGAACGAGGCCCCCTTCTTGCTCAGCGTGCCGCTCTCAGCCTGCTGGCCCTCCAGGAATCGGACGCCCGTTCTCCTGCCCCCCCACCCCCTCACTGTTTTTTTTTTTCACTCATACCTTTCTTTTTCTTCTTTTACCACACTCTTTTCACTCTCACTGTCCCTTTAATCCCCAATCCCCCGTGAGTGTATCGGTTGAGGTGTCCTCACTTGAGAGACAGTTATCGTGCACTCCTCACCCAATTTCCATTTTCATTTCCTTCTTCCTTTTAAGAATCACCTCCCCCCCCCCCCTCCAGGAACGAGGCTGTGATGTGGTCCTTCAGTGGCTCTCTTCACACGTCGGCATCGCGGGCAACGAGGCTGCAGACGAACTCGCAAAACGAGCACACTCCGCCGAGACTTCGCTGACGGATTACGCCAGCTCGTTCGACTCGGCACGCAACAACCTTCGCCGGGAGCTGGTGCGCGAGCATCCTGACGCACGGGTCGCCTCCGGACACCCCCCTCCTCTGATCCCAGCCACTGGTTTCACTCGCCGCGAGCGCGCGCTTCTTCTTGCCCTGAGGACCGGTTCTGTGTGGCCCGCGGAAGGCAGGCATCGTCTTCGCGGCGCCGCTGCACCGAACTGCACCGATTGCGGCGCGATCGAAACCCTGTGCCACCTATTGTTTGACTGTCCTTCTCTCAACACTGCGCGAAAGCGGCTCGCCATGAAGTACCGCCTCGTCGGACTGCCGTGTGCGACCGTACATGATTTGCTCCATCCCACCGGCCATGTGCACCGTCGCCGATCAGCCCTTGCGGCCCTACTCGCTTTTCTCGAGGATGCCGGCCTAGTCGAATTTTCTAGCCGCTCACCACGGTGACTCGGACGCCCGTTCTCCTGCCCCCCCCCACCCCCTCACTGTTTTTTCCACTCATACCTTTCTTTTTCTTCTTTTACCATACTCTTTTCACTCACACTGTCCCTTTAATCCCCAATCCCCCGTGAGTGTATCGGTTGAGGTGTCCTCACTTGAGAGACAGTTATCGTGCACTCCACACCCAATTTTCATTTTTCTTTCCTTCTTCCTTTTAAGAATCACCTCCCCCCTGATCAGCATAGGTAATTTCATCGGGAATATTAGCCGTTTACACACTGCCTTTGTTGCCGCAATGCCACTTCACGCCGTTCAAAGAGTAATCACTGAGAGGGAAGTCCAGGTATGGACACATCCATGTTGTCTTTACTGCTGACTTTCCGTTAACAGGTACCCATGTTAGCAGCAATGTACAACAGAGTGAATGAAAACAGCGAGGAAGACTTCAAAACTAACAAGCGCTTTTCACTTTACAGTTCTGCTTACCGATTCAATGAGCCAAGTATTCGACGCTCACTAGATTGCCCTGCGCACTGTGTTCCCGAGCCAAGCCTAATCACGGTTCATCAAACTAATGAACAGATCAAGCTCGTCTTGCTTGTTCGCCTCAGGTTTATGACTAACGTGTCGGTGATGCATTATATATATATATATATATATATATATATATATATATATATATATATATATATATATATATATATATATATATGCTGCTCCTGAGATCATCACAGTCTTTTGTGCCTCTGTGCTCATTAAACACCCCATTTAAACCTTTGCTGTGCATGTAACAATATATATATATATATATATATATATATATATATATATATATATATATATATATATATATATATATATGTGTGTGTGTGTGTGTGTGTGTGTGTGTGTGTGTGTGTGTGTGTGTGTGTGTGTGTGTGTGTGTGTGTGTGTGTGTGAGAGAGAGTGCAGAGAATGCCTTGCGGGTAGCACTCACTAAAAAAAGAAAAGATGCCTTTAGTAACGTTTCAGCCGTGACACCGCCTACGTCAGTGTCTTGCGACGCCCGTGCCACAGCCCAAACGTTATGGAATGCATTTTTTCCGGTTTTAAGGTCTGCTACCTGGAAGTTCATTCTATGTAGAAAGCGCCGCGCGCATGCGCCTTTGCTCGACATGCGTTCACTAGTAGTGGCGAAGGCAACGCCGCCTCTCAACGTCAACTCCTTTTACTTTTTGATAAGCACAGAATGAAGCGAGAATCCCTAATAACGTGCGGATTAATTTTAAACGCATTTTTTTCTTCAGTAAATAGCAGCGGACTGCGTACAGCATTCTGCACATCTCATTCGTGCACTACGAATGCTTGCCCGTCAGGCAACGCGAAATGCCTTTGTGACTTTCAAAGCGCAATTGAACAATACAAATCCTAATCTCATGGTGAAAAAAAAAGCTCGTTTATGTCTTCGTAATTCACAGCCAGGGTCTTGTGATACATTTGGGTCGGTTATCAGTCTCTTAAGGAAAGCACATCGCGAATATATATAGTGATAGAGTAAGTATTTACTCTAAAAAGGCGTGACCTCACTCATGCTCACCTCATGTTCCACGATCACAAATATTTGTCCATAAGTAAATATTGAGAAGGTTATCCTGTATACATATTTGAACTTTCTCACTATCAAGGAGGTAATTTCCGCGTCACTACCAAATCTGCCCTAAATGGTGGCTCTGCGCTGTACAGCACACGTGCGTTTAAAAAACCTAATCTAAGAAAAAAAATAACATGTTATCAGACTGACAGCAATTTCATTCTTTGAGCTATTTCCACTCAGACGAAGCTGAGAGGGAATACCATGTCTATAGGGTGTTTTCTAAAACGCGTGCATCTACGATAGCACTGTGCTATCGATGCGCATTAACCAGACTTCAGACCTGAGTTCAGATATCCCTATTATTAAAGTCGAGGCTACATGCCAGTTAGCGTGTCTTCTGAAATATTATTAATTTTTTTAGTCCCTTTTGCGCGTATTTCTATTGCAACTTTTATGTTGAAATAAAATTTAATATTGAATTATATATTTCTTACTGTCTATTTTACTATGCTTTCCTTATCTACAATAGAGGCAAACCTACCCGATACAGTGGAAGGGACTTTCAAGGTGGGCCTGCACGTTTGAGCCAAAAAAAGAACCCCAACCAGGAATGTCTTCGCAGCTTTGACATTCTTATCAAGCCCGAAGATTCCAGGATTATATATGTGGCTGAAATTTGGATCATGAAGTACAAAAAGACGCTCCGGTTTTGAATACCCTCGAGCACAGCTGTAATCATTCCATTCGACATGGGTCATTTTCCGTTGGGCTTTCAGAGGAAGAAGACTACTGCTTAAAAAGCAGTAGATATTATGGGAAAAAGCAGATTTCGCTAGGCTTTATCTGGCTGAAGACTGGTATATTTCAGTCATTTCTACGAGCGAAAAACTACTAATCAAAATTCCTGTGTGCATAAACGCCATCGTTCTCTTAAGGGAACCACCTGGAAAGAAAGGCTTAAGATTTCCTTTGGAACGCCTGCACATCTTCGTGGCAACAGAAGGAGCTCCACTCACAGCTGAAGAAATTTTCATATGCTGAGTGAACGAAAGAAGGGGGAACTAAAGGGTTCGCTTTTCTCTGATGTGTCTTGTGACCCGTTGTCGAGCAAGTGAAATGCAATTTGTATTCTACAGCAGGAGTGATACAGAATAAAGAAGTGGTTTTGAGATATTGTAGGAATAGTTACTATATTATGTTGCGTTGACAATCGTTGTTGTGAGCGCTGAAACACCAATATTAGCTCTTCTGAATTTCATTGTGCTGATCAAAGTGGACGATAAGGCCAGTAGGTGATTCATGATCGACTCTGTGCTTGCTGAAGTGCAAAGTTGAAAGAGACTGCACCTACAGAACATGAAAGAAGAGCTTCAGGAGAGCTTCCAGCCCATTAGAGTAACCTATTGCTGTATCTGCGCCAACGGGATTCAAGACAATCACCTCCAGTATATGAGTCGGTGGACTGTGGGAAAAAATAGAAAAAAGAAAGAAAAATAAGAAATACAATTATGATAGATAAGTGCCTATTTTAGGCGGGATATACGGCAGATCTAGAGATTATTACACAACACGTCGGTCGTATATGTTCTACTATACGTTCATTCCTAACATAAAAACTAACCAAGTTCACATTTTCTGGTGTACAAGATCATCTTTCAACGACTGTATCATTTTTGCACACCCGCTTAGACGGTGCCAAGCTTGCGGTGGCAGCCACATTTCGATAAGAACTAAATGAAAACAAATCTTTAACTTCCTTTCTTTACTCTCATTCCTAGCGTTCTCAAACCTATCCAGTTCTAATTTGAGGTAACGCAAGGAGCAAACGAGCAACCCCTAAGTGGTACACCAAAGGAAATTTGGTTATTATGCAACCACAATATCCTGTTCGTACCCAAACATAATGGTTGAACATAATGGCTGAAAAAAGAAACTTGGAAAGCAGCATGCTACTCCAATATCCCACCGGTACGGCAGCGCAAAAAACTAAACAAACAAACAAACAAACGAAACACGATTCTCTTGATGTATCGCGGGCGCGTCTATAACGGCCAGACATTTGGCATGGCACGTCTAGAAAAACTGCCAATTCATTTCCAGTCGCTGCCGTCGAGATAACGCCGACAAACAGCGCTCTCTTTTCTGCGCACCGAGGTGAAGCGACAGTCTCGGGGCGCGTGTACTGTTTCTTTTGATTCTCTTTTATTTAGTGCCGCGTCACTGCATACGTCATGGCGGGACTTTTGAATTCTTTAAGGTCGATACGCCACGTGGTGTTGTTCACGCGACCTAGGCCGCTGGTGTCCAGAAAAGCTGCATATGTCTACAAATGCTTGAGTCTATGCGCCTTCAACACATACCAACAGTACATTTGAGAGCTGCTGCGCGTGAGTTTGACAAAGCCCGAATGATGCAGTTTTCCATGCGGAAGCTGCACTATTTAGTTTTGCGGGCGATGGCCCGGGTTGAAGTAGCTGGTCGAAGGGGAGAAGAGGAGCGGCACATGGGTGACTGAGAGCGGCGACGCGGGAAACGGGAAGCATCGGCTCCGTCGACGCTCTGCGGAGATGGTAAGCGACGTTTGTAGTTTGGTGAAAGTGACCATGTTGAGGAATCGCACCACGAAAGTGATCTATTTCATAGGAATCCCCGTCTTTCATCTTGTTGCCGGTGCCGGCAAAACCTGCGAATATGCCACAGCTCGACAATAGTAGCAAATCGGTCGAGGAGGGCGCCAGGCGTTGGGAGACGGAAGCGACGTTCGCGATGACAGAACGTTCACCGAACCGTGCATTGTGGGCGCGTAGGGTGGTGTCTGCTGAGGAGGTGCGAGGGCTGCAACCTCAGCGTACGTTTGCGTAGGTGCAGGGTCATCCCTGGGAACTTCCGCGCACGTCATGGCAGCAGCTTCTTCCCTGACGATGTTTCGGAGGCTGCTGCCGGAAGTCGTCGCACGAGCTCGAGTGGACAAGACATAGCTTGTGCGGGAAGTTCCTCTCGTATGATGGAACGAATCAACGCGCGTAGCTCGCTGTCATTGGTTGCGCTCAGATGAGATGTGTCAGGCTGCACACGTAGCAGATGGAGTTCATCAAGGCGCTTACACGTGGCAATAACTTCTGAGACTGCAGTAGGATTCTGCACTGCAAGGACATCGAATGCCGCAACCCCAATGCCTTTGAGCAGGAAGCGGACCCTGTCATTCTTCGTCATTGAGTTGTTCACGCGGCGAAAAAGGCCGATGACATCTATGTAACAAGTGCGGGTCTCGCCTATTTGCTAGACACGCTCCGCTCACTGTCTGAGCATATTGAAGGTTTCTCGAAAATCTGTCGTAACTGGTGTTTAAATGAGGTCAAATTCATGAAGTCCAGCTCGTGGTTAAAAACCAAGCCATGGCTGCACCTGTCAGCTAGAAGGCAACGCGAGTGAGTTTGGCAGAGTCGTCCCAGTGGTTGAGTGCACTCACGCGCTCATACTGCTCCAACCAGTCTTCAACGTCGGCCTCCGAAGGTTAGCGAAGACCTGTGGACCCTTCTGAGATGTGGTGACCAAGCAGGAAAGGGTTCCCCTCGGGATCGTCGCGGTTGGGGCGCTCGTCTTGTGACATTGCCTAGGTCTGTTGTTGCGAAGGGTGACCTGAACGGAGCTCCAGGGGTGTATTGTAGTGGAAGTCGTATCGGGACCGGTACAGCGAGAGGACTTAGGGACCAGACAGGACCTCCACCACTTGTGAGACTACGTTCAGGCCGCAAGACTGTTGTTTATTGACCCTCGAGCCTGAGTCCCACTGCTCACACCCAAGCGGTGGTGATGAGTACTTATAGGTGAGAGGATGATCGTCCGAAAATGGTGCAGACCTGCACACCCTCGTCGTCTACACGTGTACTCTCGTTTTCTCATTTCTTGACCAGTTCGTTCAACCAATCAGGAACATCTATTGAGGAAACGTTAAGAAAAACGTTACAATGCAGCAACCGGTAATTTCGGAATGTTTGTAGGTAGGTTGTAGGAATGATCATAGTAAAAGTTGCAACAGCAACCATCTATATATGCTTGTTCCAGTCTATACGTACAATATTGTGGTCGATCAGCTGTTTCTTAAAATATCGTAGGCCCGCATTCAATTGAACGGCGACTCGGCAGCATTCCGTCGGCGCTATGCAAAGCCTCATGAAATACATGATGTTAGGCAAGCAAATTTGGTTGTTGTTCGTAAGAGGTAATGCTAAAGGTTAGCATTTCGCCCGTTGCACAGGTGTTTTATTAACATAACTGGTCCCCACTACAAATAGGACATGTGAAATTATTATACATGTAAAGAAAGATTAAGTAAGTAAATATATAAGTAAAGTGCTCTGACAGCTGCATTGAGCATCTAGTACGAGTGCCGCATACTCTCTCTATGCAACGCGCCACAGGCGCAGGCCTGATCGCGAGGGATAGAAATGCGAGAGAATGCCGTGTACGCAAGTGAAAGTATTAAAGGGACACTAAAGTGCAAAACGATTTTTCCCATTTTAATAAAGTACTCTTTCACGATGCCAAAAACACCATGCTCACTTCAAGAAGACGCTTAGTGAGCGAGAAAACGCGCAAAACCAAAATGTGGGTGGAGACGCCACCTAGAAGTTTCCGCACCATTCGCCGTGACGTCACATGTTTTGACGGCGCCTACTAGAAACTACGTAGTTCCTAACCGGTAAAAATGAAGTACATTGTCCTCTGAGGGGGCCATAGACTTAACATACCAAGTTGGGGGTCATTTTGTTGTGCCAATGGCGCCAAAATGCGACAAATACACTTTGAAATCATTGACGTCACGAGGGGAGATTTCGGCGCGAAATTTAAAATCGAAACTTTGAACTTCATTTTCTCCTGTATTATTAAACCAATGATGGCAAAATTAACGACATTAGAGTTCTCAGAGCACAATTTATCAATATAAACCAATTCATTGTTTCTCTTTAGTGTCCCTTTAAGATAAAAGCGTGTTAATCACCACGCTGATGACTTTAAGGAAATAATTTATCGTGCTTGTCAACGCATTGAAACGGTTAGTGTGTTCACGGAGTGCTGATGCTTTGTCTCCATCTCATCTCGTGCATTTCGTATGTCTCATCGCCTGTATCACCTTTTGTGTATTGTGCCGCTATCGACGCCTCCGGGACAAAGCCCCTCCACGTTCGCAAGGTAGGTGTGTTATGCTCTCATGATCTAGGCTTGCTCGTAGAAGGCCTTGCCCCACCGTCCGAAGTTATTCTAAAAAGTTTTCCTCGTTTTCGCCTCTGAATCGGCAGCGACCTAAATGTCAGTAGTATTTGATCCAGAAGAAAATATCGACAGTGCAGCTCACAAAATGTGAATTCATTGTGGGAGTCCAAGATGAGGTACCGTAACCATCTTCATGTAAATTGGTTTATGCCTTTTGTGTATGCCATATCTGTTACGCCTCCCTTACCCAATGCCCACGTGGCCATGCAAGATACTTTCATATAAATAAATAAATAAATAAATAAATAAATAAATAAATAAATAAATAAATAAATAAATAAGTAAATAAATAAATAAATAAATAAATAAATAAATAAATAAATAAATAAATAAATACTGCACAAGCCACACACTACAACCACTATGTACTCGTACCCTATGTTTTGGTCTGTTTATACGACACCGCACTGGTTTAACTAAGAATAAACTCACAGTCTTCACGTTTGCGAAGTATCTCGGTAAGCTCCTTACCGATGACAAGTTTATTATCTCGTCCATTTTCATATTGCTCAATTTAAAATGTGTACATTTGGATAAAAATGTACAAATACATCCTCCAATGCTTCTTTTTTCTCACTAACTCATGGTCTTATCTAGCCCCGAGCCTAAAAAAAAGAAAAAAAAGACGGCAACTGTAGAGGGCGCTACGCGCCATGCTTTCTATATATGGTTGAAGGGAATAAAGCAATGGGCATTCGTTCGGTCATCATGGCTCGGAGTCACTTGTGTAGACGCGCCTAGCGTCTGTCAGCTACCGGTATCGTACATGGTGTCAGAAGTGGCCGCCGTTCGCTCTCTGTAATGGCAGACACGCCCGACGCTGCGTTTGCCGAGGTACCTGGACTCCAGCAGCCACCAAACTTCGACTTCAGCGACCCAAGTGCGTGGTCCAGCTGGATTGAGCAGTTCGAGGACTATGCCTACGCTACAGGAATGCAGCGAGCTACCGACGAGGTTCGGGTACGAACGCTTCTTTACTGCATGGGTGTTCATGTTCGACGCGTGCTAGCGTCTTTCAACTTGACGGCTGAAGAAGCTCTGTCGTACAGCGTTGTGAAGAGCAAGTTCACCTCGCATTTTGTTCACCCGCTAAACGAAGTTCATGAGAGTTATCGTTTTCACAAGCGGACGCAGCAAGCAGACGAAAGCGTCGATGCTTTTTATTCTGCGTTGCGAAACATTGCCAAAAGATGCAACTATGGCTCAGCGTCCGTCGAGGACAGGCTCGTTCGAGACCGATTTATCGTCGGCTTGTTGGACAGCAGGTTATCAGAACAACTCTGCCGCACTTCTGACTTGACGCTGGACAAAGCGCTCCTGCATGCACGTCTGCATGAAGATGCCGAAAGAGAAAAATATGAACGCGCAAACCAATTATCTGGACCAGTCGCCGTTGATGCAGCGAAGCACAAGCCAGCGAAAAGGCAATCCCATAAGCGAACGTCAGCATCAAGAGAAACCCCTTTTTCTTATGCGACGCACGGACTGTGTCACTTCTGTGGACGTGAAGCGCATCAGCGGGAATTTTGTCCTGCCAAGAAAGCAGTTTGCAATTTTTGCAAAAAGAAACGGCACTTTGAAGCAGTTTGCTTAGCCAAGCAGCGTTCGCACAGCCGACAGTCACATGCCATCGAGATGCATGCTGTCAAGACCAGTCGTGAAGCAAACGCCAAGTTCGTTTGGGTTCACGTGAACGGCGTCCCGCTCAAGTTCAAAGTCGACTCAGGAGCGGAAGTTACCGTCGTTCCAAGCGCTTTTCCGGGAGTGCCATCTCAACTCGAAAAACCGGAAGGTCATCTAACAGGTCCTGGAAATTAACCTTTAAATGTGTCTGGCCAATTCAGAGCTATGTTGGAGTGGAAGAGCCGCACCTGCGTACAGCCAGTGTATGTCATGCCTTCGCAGTCTACGCCTCTGCTGGGCTACCCTGCTATACTCGCATTGGGAGTTGTGAAATTCGTGGACGCCGCACAGCGACTGGAAAAGCCAGCCAGCTCATCATGCGACGCCACCCTTAGCCAGGATATCTTCGATGGACTTGTTACCGTGGGGGAGGAGTACACTATTAGGCTCAAGCCAAATGCCAAGCCATTTGCGCTCAGTGTACCTCGAAGAATTCCCATTCCTCTGTACGACCAGGTGAAGCAAGAGCTGGACCAGATGGAAAAACAAGGGGTCATCATGCGTATTACGAAGCCGACGCTGTGGTGTGCATGTCTGGTCGCAGTACCGAAGGCATCAGGCGGCATCCGAATATGTGTGGACTTGACAAAGCTAAACAAGGAAGTTCTCCGTGAAAGGCACGTGCTTCCAACGGTCGAATGGGTTCTCGGGCAACTGGGCGACGCAAAGGTATTCTCCAAACTCGACGCGACAGCAGGATTTCACCAAGTGAGATTGTCCCAAGAATGCCAAGAGTACACCACATTCATCACGCCATTCGGACGCTACTGCTACTGTCGTCTACCTTTCGGCCTGACCTCGGCACCGGAGTACTTTCAGCGAGAAATGGCTCGCATTCTCGAAGGACAACCGAACGTCGTCAACATGATCGACGACATCCTGGTTTTTGGAAAAGACCGAGAAGAGCACGACAAGCGACTTGTGGAGGTTCTTGAACGTCTGAGGAGAGCCGGAATTAAACTCAACAAGTCGAAGTGCTGCTTCGGTCAAGACAAAGTAGAGTTTCTGGGTGTAATCATCGATGCCAACGGTATCTCGCCGAGTCCCAGCAAACTCGAAGCCCCACGCAACTTGGAGCCACCCAAGGACGTTGCTGGTGTTAGACACTTCCTCGGCATGGTTAATCATATTGGTCGCTTCCTGCCCAACCTTTCGCAGGCTACCGCCCCTATTCGCGCCTTGCTGGGCGAGCAAAATGCATGGCAATGGGGGCCGCTTCAAGAGACCGCTTTTAATCGGGTCAAGGAGATGCTCACCTCGGACCTCTGCGTCGCGAAGTATCATCCCGGTCGTAATACCATTGTCTCATGCGACGCGAGCTCATTTGGATTGGGAACTGTTCTTATGCAACAACAACCATCGGGGGAGCGACGCGCGGTAGCGTTTGCATCACGGTCGTTAACCGATGCAGAACAACGCTACAGCCAAACAGAAAAGGAAGCGTTGGCGGTAGCATGGGCGGTGCACCGTTTTGACCAGTACGTGCGAGGCCTACACTTCACGGTGGAAACCGACCACCAGCCACTGGTGACACTACTTGGAAACGCTGACTTCGACACGATGCCTCCACGTATTCAAAGGTTCCGTATCAAACTTATGCGATACCAATTAAACGTGGTCTACGTTCCGGGCAAACAGCTGGCCACTGCGGATACTCTTTCAAGGGCTCCGGACGAGAAGCCGTCGATCAATCTGGTGGATGTGGTAGAAGAGTTCGTGGAATTCCAAGTTGCAGCGATCATTGACACGAAGCTGGTTACTGCAGATGATGTCCGCATGCACCAAGAACAGGATGGTGAATGCAACCAGCTCGTCAAGTACTGCACCCAGGGCTGGCCTCGTCGAGACAGGCTTCCGGAGCACATCAAGAAATACTGGAACCATCCAGGCGATCTCTCTTTGTGCAACGGCGTCCTGCTAAAAGGCAATCGCTTTGTCATCCCGACTTCGCTGCAAAAGGATACGCTCGAACTTATCCATGAAGGCCACCAGGGAATTAACCGATGCCGGCTGAGAGCACAGGATTCCGTGTGGTGGTACGGACTTTCGCAGCAAATACGGGACAGAGTCAGTCGCTGCAGGCAGTGAGCAGCCACACGAGCGCAACGAAGTGAGCCATTGGTTGTAACGAAAACTCCAGCGCAACCATGGCAAGAAGTAGGAATGGACTTATTTAGTCACAGCGGACACAACTACCTACTAGTAGTTCATTATCGTTCTCGCTACCCTGAAGTCATCTACATGCGAAGCACGAACTCTGAGGCGGTTATCAATGCTGTCAAAAGTATTTTCGCTCGTTTCGGCATCCCCGAAGTTGTACGAAGCGACAATGGACCGCAGTTCGCTTGACACGCATTTGCAGCTTTTGCGAAGCACTATGGCTTCCAACACATCACCTCGAGTCCAAACTACCCGCAGTCTAACGGGGAAGTAGAAAGGATGGTGCGCACGGTCAAAGAAATCTTCGAGAAAGCAGATGACCCTTTTCTGGCACTTCTGTCTTACAGAGACACTGCAGGCGTCACAGGGTTTAGCCCAGCGCAGCTACTGATGGGCCGTAGCCTGCGAACCAGGCTTCCCAAGCCAGCGGATTGCCTGGAACCGAAGTGGCCTGCCCCTGACGTTGTCAAGTGCCAAGACGAGGAGGTAAGAACGCGGCAGAAGAAAGACTTTGATCGCCGTCGTGCTGCGACCGTCCTTCCTCCGCTGGAGCCAGGGGACACGGTGTGGGTTAGAGACATCAAGGAAACGGCGTGCGTTCTCAGCCCAGCCTCGAAGCCCCGCTCGTACGTCGTGGAAACACCAACCGCGGTGCTTGTGCGTAATAGGGTGCATCTAGTGCCCTATTCGGACCCAACCACGAGTCAACTCAACGAGCCAGCATCGAGGGAAAACAGCGAGGGGCACGAAGATCAAGCCACCGTTACAGACGCCACGGCAACAGCGACGCCACAAGTCTCCAATGAATGCGGAGTGCGAGTCACCAGATTTGGTCGCCGAGTCAAGACTCCGAAAAGACTTGACTTGTGATGTGTCGTGTTTCTGTTGTGTGCATATCTCGGGGGAGAGATGCAGAGGGCGCTACGCGCCATGCTTTCTATATATGGTTGAAGGGAATAAAGCAATGGGCATTCGCTCGGTCATCATGGCTCGGAGTCACTTGTGTAGACGCGCCTAGCGTCTGTCAGCTACCGGTATCGTACAGCAACCTCAGCCAAGTGCTTCTCCTATCGTTCACTGAACAGTTGTGTATCATGCTCGTCTGCAAACCACTCTTCATAAAGCTCGAAAGATAAGGATGACCCCTTATTCTGCAAATTATTAATTTCTACATCGCTCATTTCTCCCAAGGTAATAGCGCTGAGCGTTTGCAATTGTCTTCGAAGAAGCCTTTACCAGACAGTAGGAAACCAGCCATGAGCAGTTTCTCGCTGCACACATATCACCCACATCCTTCCAAAACTTCTACCTACTGCTGTTCTTAAAAACTGCACAATAGGCACAGCTACGAGGCTCATTTCATAATCTGCGTCTTGTAAAAATGGCCTAGCTGTTATATTGCAATTCAGGCACCTTATCAGCTGGGTTGTCGTACTCTTGGTATATTTTAAGTCGGCACGAACAATACGCTGTTGCTTCTATTCATGTAAGCACACCAGTGTTTCCTGCCGTTTGCTCCAGCTGCGTTATGTTTGTGGAATATTCAATGGTGAATGCCAAGATATCAGCTTTGGCGAGCACTGCTGCTGGGAAATACAACCGCGGTCAGTTGCTAAGCAAGGAGCAAACTGTGTTTTTAATATAAATGCTTTGTTTCATAATAGTTGGAAGTCAATTTCTTTAGAAAAAAATCACACCATCTCCCGCTAAAGGGGACCATGAGGCGATGCGAAGCCGGAGCACTTGCACGATCGCGTTCCGTTGGCGTTCGTTGGGCATGCTACCGACCTCGCGTCGTGGAACGCGAAGAGGGACGCTACGCGCGTCGTATCTTCCATCTAGCCTGGCCGTTAATTCTCACAGGGCGAGCGGGGAACGCGGTCGACAGGCGGGCGAGAGGGGGGCAGTGTAGAAGAGGAGAGAGAAGGGGAGGGGACGCGCATGCGCTCGAGCTCATCACGGCGTTGCGCAGGAGAGAATTTCGGCATGTCTAACCCGCGTTTCAGAGGAAGAGTGGAAAGAGGGAGGGGAGAGGGAAAGTGGAAAGGGGAAGGGGAGAGGGAAAGTGGAGAGGGTATGCGCATGCGCAGTAAGGGTGGTCACGCCGCACACCACCACCACCACCACCACCACCGGATTGAGCTCCGCCTTAAGATACTTCGCATCTAAAATGATAGTATTTTACTCTGGTAATTCTGATTATTCCTAATTATTGCGCATTTTCTTTCATTACTCGCTAAATCATCTGTATAGTAAAACCGCACATGCCATGCTATCAAATGTTTTTGATGGAAATAATCCGATACCCTCTACATCTAACGCGGTTTTGCACTGCCTCCAGGATTCGATACCTTGCAAGCCTTCTGCCACTCACGTTGTTTTGCAGCGCCTCCGGGATCAGCCCACCATCGACCAATCCTCGAAGAGATCTGATGAGATCATGATGACATCACAAATATCGGTGACCTCTGATGTCATACGTAGACTACATCACATGATGACGATTTTTAGCAACACTCGTGTTCACGCTGGCGCCAACCCTACCTACACCGACGGACAATTTTCGCGTTTTATGAGGCATATCGGGCTTTCGCCTTTTGAGGTCGAACATATTCAAAGAAGGACCGTAATTTATACAAATTTTTTGCGATAGCAAATATATGTACAGTCTCGGCTGGTTCTTGCCATCACCGTCAGGGCCCGTATATATATAAGCCACAAAGAAAAGTAATTCAGAATTTTTTTTTCGAACCGCGTAATCAAACGGGCGACACATCGCTCTGCAGCGTGCGGCGTTAGGCAGACAGGCCACAAGGCGTACGTCTTTTAGCATGATAACGGCGAGCTATTTTTATACACTGTTTACTTCAGCATGCTTTTTTGGTCACCAGCGGTATGGCACAAAAAATTACAGCATATCCACGGGGTGAATGATGATGAGTGGGGCGAAGCTACGGAGGGAATCATCTGTAAACCGTGAAACTCTTCCGCGAAATGCGCCCAGTACATAATATAAAGAGTGTGAAACATCGTGTATATATAAAACATCAAACTTCTATTGTACTGTTGGTTTACGTGGTCCCTTCATTATCACTTGTGATCGGTGAAATGCAAGGAAGAAGTCCGCTCCCGAGCGAAAGAGCGCCAAGAGCGACCGCATTCCCCGCTCGCCCTGTGCGAATTAAAGGCAAGGCTAGAGGGAAGACAGGACGCGCGTTCCACGACGCGATGTCGGTAGCATGCCCAACGAAAGCCAACGGAACGCGATCGTGCAAGTGCTCCGGCTTCGCATCGCCTCATGGTTCCATTTAGCGTCCCAAAACCAAATATATTGCTCAAGGTGTGCCTTGCGTTTTTCGTAGAAATAATTTCTTTATCATGTACATTAAGACGAAAAGTTGAAAGCTCACTAGAGTGTATCGCCCGCAAAGTATGTCTTTTAGTGTGATTCAACTCTCGTACGGCAGGGTCCTCGCGCCGTTGCCGGTCCACCTCGCCCGTTGACGATCGGGCGAGATGGCTACATACAACTCCTACTACTACACTTTAAGAGAAACATCTGACGTTCTTTCGTTCTGCTTTTACAAAACATCTGGCGTCTTTCGTTGGTTTATTTCATCAATCAACGGCGTTTTGAACAAAATTTTTATTGTTTAATCACGCACAGCAGAAATCTCACCAGGCACTACCTTGGAGGTAAACAATGGCTGCTAATGGGAATGAGAGACAGAAGAAGTCGGCTTTTAGCTAACACTTGCACTTCTACTTCTACTAACGTTTCCTACTGGAACATGCCAATGGCTGCTAATGGGGAATGAGAGACAGAAGAATTCGGCTTTTAGTTAACGCGCACGCTGCGAATTTTTTATTGTTCAACAACGCACAGGAGAAATCTCCCACCGGCACCACCTTGGAGGTCAAAGCGTAAGACTTGTTACGGACTACTACGATGACGACGATTACGAGGGTCGAACGGGTGCCGCCTTAAGGAGCTTCGCCCCTAAAAGCGCGAGGGGAGGGATTTAGAGGTCGTCGCCCCGCTCTTTGCAATGCGTTCGCGCCTCCTGGGTCGCCAGGCGCACTTTGTCCTACAGGGCGTGGTCGCCTGCGCGCGGGCTTATCTCGTAAGGGGGGTGGTTTGTATGTCTTTTTCTTTCACCGCGATGTCCGCGCAGAAGTTACAGAGCGTACCAAGGTCACTTCGCTCGCTGCAGCGGCCGCTTTTGCGAAAGGAGCGCGCTGTTCAAGAAAAAGACAAAACAACTGTGACAATTGTTAGTTCACGTTTGTCTTGTGTATGCCTGTGCGTTAGTTTCGTGTGTCGTTCTTTATGTCTGAGCAGCGCGCTTTAAGTGTCAAGCTGTGTTATTTGATAGTTCGCGCTTGTCCTGTGGGTGTTCTTTTCGCGAGTTCTTTGCGCTTATGTGACGCGCTGGAAATTTCGAGCTGCTTTCCTTTATTCGCGTTACATTCTAATTCATTGCTATCGCGTTCATTGCTTCGCTGTTCTGCGAAACTGTGACTTTTTTCTTTCTTAACTTCAATAAATGCCCACGTGTGTTTTATTCTTCGTTGAATTCTTGGCAGACCCCCGCATGAAATCCTTTAGCTCATAAAACGGGGATCAGCTAATGTATCGCCTAAACCTCTTCATATTTACAAAATAAAAGTAGCTTTAGTAAATAAGAATTGCTATTTTAAACAGGGTGTTGGTATAATGAAAATTACGATTAAATAGCAAACCGGCCGCGAGCGCACCATCAGCGTGGCATGCAAATCCTCCCGTACATAACATGCATGTCATGATTTGCACGTCACCCCCTCCCCTTTACGCTCGTCATACAGTCGCGTCCCGCATTACCAATCTTGGTGTATATAAAGCCAGCAAAACGGCCGAGAGCACATCATGAATGTGGCATGTTACTCATTCCGTACCTGATACACATATGATTTTCATGCAACCACCTGTCATTTATGTCCGCCATAAAGTCACGTCGCGCTGTACGAATTTTGTTGTATATCATGCTAGGGAAATGGCCGCAAGTACACATGAGCGTGGCATGTAAATCATGTCGTACATGACATGCGTGTCATGGTTTGTATATTGGGTGTGTCCAGATGAGATCGAACACGAGGTCCCGGTCACCATTCAGGATTTTGATGAAATTTACTGTAGGCATAGGCATTACACCCAGAACAACGATTTTGAAGTTCGTTTTGCGAGAAAAATTTTGTTCCCCTGAAAAAAAATACAAAGTTTGGCCGCAAAAAACACTATTCCGCCAATTTCGCGATTTCTGAAATTTGAGCGCACCTAGGGAAAAAACGGTGAACTTCTTGGTCACAATGTGTATTCCACTCAAAGAACAAGGGAAACACAATCTTATGAGTATATTATTTCCCTTGCTTGTCGAAGCACATTTGAAGAAAAAAATCACGAACTTGGCAAACCGCACAAAATACCTGTATTTCAGGAATTTATTGCTGCAAGCAAGTTAAAGTGAGCAAAAAATAATCAGTACATATTACCTTTCATACTTTTGCTCTCTTTAAAAATAATTTGCGTGGTTTTATCGCGCTCCGTTTTACTTGATAATTGGGCTGAAACATAAGTGATTTACCAAAAAAAACGCCGAACATTGAAAATAGTTTTCTCAAAAACGCTATTTTTAATGTTTTTCAAAATCCCTCTGATTGAAGTCAACAACGAATGACGAATCTACCATTCTGCGCAAAAAACGGTGCATTATTTTGTTTGCTAACAAGTTATAGTGCGTCAAATATGACCTAGCCAGCCTAGCGGCCACGTCGTTCGTTATGTGCTGAAACTCGGATATAAGTTGTTAAATATACTTGTACGTGACATAATCACAAATCAGCAGCTCCACAGCAACAAATGCGCAGCCAGGTGCCATGGTTCAGCAAGCTTTGTCGCGATCAGCCGCTTGACAAACCGCAGCAGCGGCCGCTCGATGCTGCAGACGCTCACATTACATGAGTGCCGCTTCGACTGCGGATGATCTCCACTTGCGCGCCAAACTACGCTCACAGGGCAAACCAGAGAAGGAATGCATCACTGTGAAAGTTAATAGTTGTTAAGTGCCAACAAATGTCGTAATATGCAACGAAAGCTCTGCCGGAAATGTCGCAGTGAGCGCTTTCAATACAGCACGCATTTTAAATGCGAAGCATTTCTTACCGAACTCCTGCGACTTTGAGCGTATCTATCTATCTATCTATCTATCTATCTATCTATCTATCTATCTATCTATCTATCTATCTATCTATCTATCTATCTATCTATCTATCTATCTATCTATCTATCTATCTATCTATCTATCTATCTATCTATCTATCTATCTATCTATCCACCTACGACTTTGTGCTCTCCTGGCCGTTTCGTTAATCGCATGTATACCAAAATTGGTATGGCATAACATGACCTTATTACGAACCTAAATGAAAGGCCAGAACATGAAAGTCATAACATGCGTCTCATGAACAGCATGCGTTACATTCCACGACCTTGGGGCTATATATATATATATATATATATATATATATATATATATATATATATATATATATATATATATATATATATATATATATTACTTATCTATTTTATTTGTTTATGCACAGTGTACTAGGTCTAAGACTCCCAGAATATGCTATCCAGCGAGTTGGGTCGTCGACCTTTAAGGCTGGAGGACGCGGGAGCGTTAAGGTCAGGTAATACTCGTGATATTTCTAGAGAAGAAAAAGATACTACAACTTCTGGGGAGCTATTCTCGATGCATTCATCCAAAGGAGATGTCCACAGTCCATTTCGGCAGAGCGCATTCACTGATTCGAAAAAGCGATGAGCCGTGATGTCACCTCGCTCTTCACTGATGAATACGCACAGAATATGCGCCCCATGTAATGAAGAATTTTACAACACCTGTCATATGCAGAAGCACGGTGTCGTAGTAGCCGGCTTTGGTCTTCTCATAGCCGCTCCCAGTAAGCACAGTAGACATCCCCAGGGGTGAAATCGTCAACGCCCTTGCGGTGAAACCACCGCACGCTCTTCGAACTTATAACCTTTTAGATGCGAAGTATCTTAAGGCGGAGCTCAATCCGGTGGTGGTGATGTGCGGCGTGACCACCCTTACTGCACATGCGCATACCCTCTCCACACACCTCCTCTCCGCTCACCATTTCCCCTCCCATCTCCCCTTCCCCTGTCCACTTTCCCTCTCCCCTTCCCTCTCCACTTTCCATCTCCCCCTCCCCATCTCCACTTTCCCTCTCCCCTCCCCCTCTCCACTTTCCCTCTCCCCTCCCCCTCTCCCCATCCACCTTTCCACTCTTCCTCTGAAACGTGGGCTAGACCTGGCTAGACATGCCGAAATTCTCTCCTGCGCAACGCCGCGATGAGCTCGAGCGCATGCGCGTCCCCTCCGCTTCTCTCTCCTCTCCCACGCTGCCCCCCTCTCGCCCGCCTGTCGACCGCGTTCCCCGCTCGCCCTGTGAGAATTAACGGCCAGGCTAGATGGAAGATTCGACGCGCGTAGCGTCTCTCTTCGCGTTCCACGACGCGAGTTCGGTAGTATGCCCAACGAACGCCAACGGAACGCGATCGTGCAAGTGCTCCGGCTTCGCATCGCCTCATGGTCCCCTTTAGCGGGAGATGGTGTAATAAAGGATGACGGGAGAAGGAAATATCGACCGGGCGTCACCCAATACATAACTGGTGGGCCGTTTAAAGCTTCCAACCCACTACAAAGGGCTGAGCCATAATTATTCATCGTCATCAGTCGTCGCGTCAACAAAGTGGGCTCCCATGATTCATTTCCTCAGGGTCTTAATAAAGTTATTCCCCTCTCTATCTATTTCCGCAGAATGATGAGTAATGTCGTGGTGGGTGCTTTCCAACCTCACAAAAATTATGATTTGTGGCGTAGTGGGTAGGTTGCTAGTGTAGTTGTATTAGTAGCCACAAGAGTGTTTATAACGGGCTCTAGAAATGCCACTCTTCGAGCTTTCGCTGTGACTGTGCTGCGCTTTCCGCGCAGGCCTGGCGTTTTTTTGATCTTGTGAAATTGGTATCTTACGTAGACGAAGAACTGTGTCACACTAACTGTTCACAAGCCGGCGATCGTTCATGCACAGGTAATCCTCCACGGAATGAAAAAAAAAAAAAACACTGCCAGTGTTGCTAGCAGTGCCGTCAAAATGAATGTTTTGCCGCTAACTAAAGGTGTAGTGGCATGATATCTTCTTCAACTATTAACTTTGTTGCGTTAGTTGAAATTTAAGGAGCTCTAATTCACGAATAAAGTGGTGACAAGCCTCAAATCGCTGATAATATTTTATTATATTGTCACAACTTTTATACTTCGGTCCCGGTTTTGATCGAAACCGAACCTGGTTCATAAAACATGCTACATGAACGGCGTTCTGTTGGATTGTCGCTATTTTTCCAAGGGTTAATAGCTATAGTGCATTACGTAATAAATCAATGGTAGAAAATGTCATGTCAGTGCCCTATTCATGTGCGATCGTCTGCTGCTCTAGGTGCTTCACAGGTAAGTTGTGATATTTTGAAATGACTGTCAGAGCCGGGAGTTATCAATATTGAGTCGTTCTGTTCGTGATTATGTGAGGCAACAGCTTCTTTCTCCGTAAATGACTGATACGACAGCTTTCCACAGCGGGGCAATGGAGTCCTCGCTTAACTTCGTAACTGTTTCACATCGATGTAGAAGCGGGGCGCGCGGTGCCAGTGTTTTACCCAGAATTTCGCAATCACGGGGAAAGGGGGGAGTGTTAAAACAACGCGGGGTCTGGGTGGTAGGTGCCTGTGTATGTAATAGGGGAGGGAGTGGCTGGGTTGGTGTGGAATAATGCTTAGGGGGCTGTCAGTAGGTATAATGAGTATGCATTCATAACTACGTATAAACAACTTACAAAATAGTTTAAACAAAAGTGACAGACATATTTGTGCTTTTATGAGAATTTATATTATTGAAATTTAGGTGACATGAAAATGAAAATAAAGATCCACAGTGCCACACACTCTGTTCCAGAAAAGCATCAAGCCTTCAACAGTCGTTCAAAACTGTCGTGTAGCATAAGCGTGGCAATTGAGCTGAGTCAATAGAGTTGTGGATTTTGTAGCGTTAGCTACTCTTGCCTAGCCGGAGCCGATTTCGCGTGGATCGTCATGAGCCGTACTGCACATGCGCGAGGATCACTGATGTCACACAGCTGGCTCACCGGAGCCGGCATCTCACGCGCTCTCCGCCACCACTGCGCGCGGCTCGCCGCTGCTTGTCTGCGCGTTCGGGAGGAGTGGCGTCGTTGCCGCGGCAGAAAAACTGGCGCCGGCGCGCGCGCAGACTCCGCCACGGCCGCACGCGACTCGCCGCCGCGGGTCTGCGCTTTCCAGAGGAGTGACGTCGTAGCCTTGGCAAACGTATTGGCGCCAGTGCGCGCGCAGCTATTCGCCTTCGCTGTGCAGTCGCCGTCTGACACTGCTGGAGCCGCTTGACAGCGCCTCTGACTGGCGTTTGCAGGTGGATAACACCATGGAGAAGGAGAGCGCAAATGCTGCTCAACGGCGCAGGAGAGCCGAGAAGCTTATCTCATCGGATCCCGAAGTAGTTGCCTGGCAATTAGCGGTTCAGAGTACGAAGAATGGACAGAAGAAGGCTAATAATCCTAGACAATCTGGAAAGCTAAGAATATTCAGCTGAACTTTTGCTAACGTTACGTTTATCCTGGCATAGCCGAGCTAAGCCACTGCAAATCTTTTGATGGCAATCGACTGCATGACCTTACAAAAGTGCCCCTGTTGCACAGGTATTATTTTTGAAGAGCAAATCTAGGACCAAAATGGTTTCAAGGTGCGTGGGGAAGGTCCTGTACTTGCAGTTCGCAACAAAAGAAATCAGGCACACATTTCCACGAAGAAAATCGGTTACTGCCTGTCTCCATACAAACATTAACGCATTAGTGCTATGCAGAGGCTACTAATACCAATCGCATTGCATCTACATTGAGTAAATGTCCATGATTCAATAAAATGAATGAAGTAGTGCTTGGTAGTGCATGCAGAGAGTGGAAGAAAGATTCATGGCCTGTATTGTTTTAGTTTGGGCTACTGTGTGCTCTTCACATCTAGAATGCTATCCCAATTACAAATCCCGTTTGAACCATTTCATTCAGTCTTGCCTGTTGTTCAAAATGCTGAGCTGGTGTGGAAAGGATGGTGGTAATGAGACTAAACTGGGGAAGATTTATTAATACGCTTTTCTTGCAAGAACCATGAATGATTCCTATGACTTGTCCAGTAGTGCAGCATCTGTGATCTCTTTATGCTTGCACCACTTTGCTGTCAGTGTCATACCAGTCAGTGTCATACACTGCCAGTGTCATACCTGTCGTCATATCGCGAGGGCTTAAAGCTTAAATCCAATTAGAACTATTTGGTATGTCGAAGTGGGAAGCGACAAAATGGATAGTCCCATGACCATATCACTCATTTCTCTTGCTAGATTGCTGAATTGGAGAAATCTATATTACGTCTCTCATTGCCCAGAATTTCTATAAGAATCCAGTCAGTAGCACCAAGCTGCAATAGTACGTCAGTAACATACACTGGTTGTCACTCGGAAGGAGCGAAGGGCAAAAAAAAAGAAAATATGCTTAAAATACTAGAGCATGTGTCATGCCAGCTTCGGTGCATATTTGCTGCCTTCATACCGGGAGCAATGAAGAGCTGTCACTCTCGTCCGATTCAACTCCTAGGCGAGAACTAACTCCATCATGTCGCATGTTGCTTTTTTCACAAAATTGCTTATGTGACTTTTATACTTCATGATCTAACATGAATGCAGAACTCCTAAATATCGTCTCAGTTCTGTTTTGTTTCTCTTTTTTCTATGTAGGTAAGTTCAGATGAGTTTACTGGGGACAATGTTGGGTTCTAAGATGAAGAAAATCTGCAGGATGAATTTCCTGTAACGGTCAGGAAGGTCCATGGTAATTGGGAATGTAGTCAAGAGGCTCCTGAGGATGTTGAAGTCGACAACCCAGATGCTGACCTCTCTGATTGTGTGGCAAGAAATTCAGCAGTAATGCTTCCTGGCCTCTCTGTGAGTAGGTTGCAAGCTTGTGCTTGTGTGAGTCGTATTTCAATAAAAATGTGCTTACTGGATTACAACGACTGATAGCTCATATTTGAAGGTACGAGATCAAAAGGTTCCTCGTAAAGCACCGATTATGTGAGAGATTGGTGATGGAGTACTGACTCAGATTTCAGAAGATTTCGCATTCTTACTCATAATAAAATTACTGGTGTCAAGAACAATAACATGTTTATTTGGGTTGCTCGGAACGCATTTAGTATATCTTCATGACACTTTCTTAAAAAAACATTTGTGGTTTTCATATCTAGGTGGTGTTATTAAGTGACATGTAAACACAGTGTGACGCAGGTCTCACGTGAGGACAGCAATATTTGACGTTCTTGCAGCGCTCTAGTTTAGGAAAGGGCCTTTTGGAAGGCAACGGAATGCAAGTTCTGGCTTTTGTATTACAGTGTCCCATGTCTCGATGACATTCTGCCATCAAGATACATCAGGCATTTCATGTTGCTTCCCAAAAGTGTCTTCATGCTGCTCAAGGAAACTGTCGAGGAGTCTGAGACATTTATTGCTGAGAGATTGTTAAAGAGGTTTGTTCAAGAGGTTTCCATATTGTATAGTGCAGCCGCTCAGACCTTCAATGTCCATCAGATTCTTCCCCTAGCGAAATCTGAAAGGGTGCCGGGACCACTGTGGCCCACTTCAATGTTTCCATTTGATGGAGGGAATGGAGAGGCCTCAAAATTAGCATCCGCAGCAAAAGCGTGCCTCGACGTATAACAGAACGCATAGTTATGCACGGGGTGATGCAGTCGCTTGAACTCCTTGTTACTCTTCCAAATTATTTGAAAAAGCAGCAGGCAATCATTTCAGGAAAGAGAACCCAGCAGAGCCAGACCTGTGTGTTAGGGGCTCCTCTGCCTCCCTGTGTTTTCGAGGAGAATGTCCTAGCACTAATAAGATAAGCTGTTGGTCCATGTGTAGCTGTCAGTGAATATTTGAGAGCTCGTGTCAGAGGCATCGTATTGCCCAGTGTTAAGTACAAGCGTGCTGTAAAAAACATCCTCCAGATATATTGAAGATTACAGTGGCAATGTTTACTAAATTCAGGGTGTTTTTGCTGCAGGGACAACCATATCGTGGTTACGCCAGCAAATTGTCTCTCAGCAGTATTTTTTACTCTGCATGTACAACATCGAGCATCCGTCGTCACATGTAGGGCAGTGTTTGCTGCCTGAAAGCCGCATAACTTCACCGTGTGTTCTTGCAAATCGAGGGAGAATATTCGTTCTAGCAAAAACGCCGAATATTTTTGAAGGTGACTAAATGATGTGTGCCATATTTTACTAGTGTACGAGACGTGTTTCACCAAAAGTTCATATGATACACCTTGTACAACAGTTGAAGTGATAGGTTAGAATATAGTTTTCATTTTCTGTCTTTCATTGGTGAGCATGCCTCCTTTTTTTTTTCAGTGCACTTGTTATTAATCCCCCTGCTGCATACCTAGGCATGCAGCAGGGAGTTTCTGTTTTTTTATTAAATGCTCAAGTGCCTTATGCGCAAGATAATTACTCATTACTTGGCGAGGGTCTTGTGATAGTGAGGCAGAGAGTATTGCAGAAATCTTTTTCGTTTAACCTTCGTCTGACACCCGTATGTAACTACTCTGGTTGACGATATAGGCTCATACAGGATTTTTAAAAGGAAGATTCAGTGACACTTACATCTACACAAACATAATCACCATCATCATAATCATTGTTTTGTATTCTCTAAAGTATTTGTTTGTTCTTTTTTTTTCAATTTTTGAAACCTTATGTATCTAAATCTTACGTTTCGTCATGCAAATCACATTCACGTTTGTTTATGTTCTGAAACTTTGTTGGATTTGTTGGTGAGACATATGCCTTACTGATGTCATTGCCTGGGCCAATTCGCTCATTTGTTTGTTTTCTTATACACATGTGACTTGCATGTAGCAAGTAATTTATGCTTATTTCCTTATTGACTGTTCATTTTTTACGCTGAGCATTTTGTGATTTTGGTGGGATTTTAGGATTTCAGGGGGCAGGCGCCTTGTCAGGCTTTTATAACTTTTCGCCGGTTCCCTAAGCAAATTCTACCTTTCTTTGTTTTGCTTTTTTTCCTGAAATACCCTTCAACTTCATCATGCTTGTCTAACCGCCTTGTCGTAGGACATTTGTAGTATTGGCTTTTTGCAGGAACAATATGCATATGCAGAAAACGAACTACAGTTGCAACCGTTCCTTAACAACAAACATGTGAAACATTCTTTTAATGCTACTTGCTCATGCTATTTCTGCCTGTCAGTGAACTTCTATATCTGTGCTTGGTTGCCACATTGAGAATTCATATGTCCGATACTGGCAGCTGGCTTGTTGCGGCCTTCCTTCTTTGGTCTTTACCGTTAAAAGACACAGGCCACAAGAACAATATCTCATAATTTTTTATGGCTTTACTTAAACTGGTTTTTGGCTTTCCATTTCAAATGTGATTTTCATTGGCAATGTTCGTGTGCGAGTACAGCATAATTTCAAAATTTTGAAGCAGTTATCATGAAGCACTTTTATGGCACAACGTTCTGGGATTGCTGAAATGTTCAAACGTATAGCCCTGTTACATTGATTGTTTTGCATTCTTTTTTTATTGGACATTGATGTACATGCATGTATACCTACCGCAGTTCACCATGTGTGTATAGTGTAATTAGAAGTACAAATGTTTTTGCTGTGCTTATGCGCTGAATAAATGAAAATGTCACATTGCCTTCTTTGTATTTTAATGGGTTCCCCATAAACTACTGTCAGCTTTGCAAATGCATGAATGTGCGTGAAGTGTATGCAGTTCTCTTACTTGGTGTCTTGTACCATGGAGGGTTTTAAGTTTGTATATATATATATATATATATATATATATATATATATATATATATATATATATATATATATATATAACGCTTAAATGCGGAAGGGTAACTTCGGTTGCCGCAAGGTTATAAGTATAAGAGTATATGCGCCTTTGCCTTCATAAAAACAACGGTTTATTTTGTCGACGTTTCGATTGGAGACCGATCTTCATCACGACGAAATTTACCAGGCTTCGATGCTCTTTTATATCATCGTTCTCCGAGCCGAGAGAGAGAGAGAGAAAAAAAAGTAAAAAGGTAAAAAAAGTTTAAGAAAAAGAAGAAAAAAAGAAAGAGAGAAGTAAGCAAAAGGAAAAAGAGTGCCCATACTATGACATACGAACAACACGTGTTTCCTGAGGGGAAAAGGAAAGAAAAGAAAAAATAAAGCAAAAGGAAAAGAAAAAAACACTGTCAGAGAAGTAAGAATCCTGAGGAGAAGGAGTCGCGAAAACCTCACGTGCACACATTTTTACATACGAACAACACGTGTTTCCAGAGGGAAAACAAGAGAAAACTACGTAGATATACGCAGATCGTCCAGGTGAAGTACATTCCTGTAGTCTCTAGTCGAGCTTTAATACTTTGGCTGCCCCCTCTTTACTTGTTCCCGATGCTTGGACACAATAGGTGAATACATTCCTCCAGTTCATTGTCATGCCTCGCGTCATCGGCTCCCCCCTCCATAGTTGCTCGTGAAGCCTGTAAGGAGATGAAGCTTCGCAAGAAGCGATAAGCGCTTAAACGTCCGGGAAGAGTGTAGAAAGGCACATTCACTGAAAAACAGGTAGCCACGATCTCTGGTCTGTGGCTCTAGTTAATGCTTAGAAGAAAATGAAGAATACGTTTATATTGGTATGCGCGTGAGCATGCTGCATGTCTGACAGCGTGGTCCTGCAGCAATATCCGGAATAAAAGAGAAAAAGACAAAGAAAAAAAGGAGAAGGAATGTTTCGGTTAAGAATATTATTAACTTGAATCTTTCAGAGCACGAATTGAAGAGAGTACGCCTGGATTGATATTAAGTCCAGCCTTCAATGTATTAAATTTATAAATATTATATCATTCGCGCTGTTGACGCTCCCTTGTACTTGAGAAACCGCATTGTAAGAGTGTAACCTTGATGGAATCAAATGGGTGGTTCTCGGAATTTATATCTTGAGACAGAGGAAGATGCGGAAGCGAATTAACATGTGAACGATGGTTATTAAAGAGGGTGCGGAAGGACGTGTCTGTCTGACCTATGTATTGAACACTGCATGCTCCGCACTCGAGAAGGTAGACTACATTAGAGCTGTCACAGTTAAGGTTTGAGTGAAGAGAGTACAGTCGAAACTCGCGATAACGAAATCCCGAGGGAACGAAATTCTCATCGCAACGAAATAGTTTCGGAGCACCGGCGAACGCCCATAGGAGTCAATACATTTCGTAACTCGCGACTACGAAAGATATTTGCACCGCTGTCCCTCATTAACGAAATTTTTGAAACACGAGTTCTCAAATAATCTACTCTCGCAACATCAACTACATTCGAAAACTGCTGAAATGCGTGCATGCTACACTTAAATTGTGCAAAACAATCGAGAGAGAGAGAGATTCGTGAAAGAAATGAAAAGGGGCGCTATTTTCTGCCTCCCGTCGTGGGGGCAAGGCTCAGCGCCCTTAGGAATGAGGAAGGCGAAGTAAAGATGATAGAAGAAAGGAAGATAGAAGGAGTGATTAGCGTGGCAAGAGTGTCTTGTCCACGAAGGCGGGAGCACAAAGCCAAAGGGCTCGTCTATAAGGTGGCGAGGTCCGCAGAAGCCGCAAACTCGAGGAAGGCTCGCAGGGCTTGTCGCTTTGTCCGTGCGAGAAATAGAAAGTCCTCCACCGTTGTGGCAGGGAGACCGAGCAGGCGATAGCGGCGCGCCATCAAGCGTCGTTCAGCGGCCAGGGCAGGGCAGGCGCAAATTATATGGTCCAAAGTTTCGTCGTCACCGCATTTGCGGCACGCAGGCGATGAGCAGCGACCTTTGGAAAACATGCGTGCCGCAGGCCAAGCGCTGCCGGTCCGCAGGCGAAGCAGTAGCCACCACTCGCGTCTCTCCAGGCCGGTCTCTGGTAGGGATGGCGGTGGTTTGCCGCTTGCCACGCGCGTGTCAGGGTGGGCCGCTGGAAGCAGCTGCTGCAGTCGTTGCCGGGAGTAGTCCGACAGGGCTACCGCCTTGGTGACTGGGGTGTCGCCGTGGTGTGCTGCCTTAGTGGCGGCGTCGGCCTCCTCGTTACCGGCTATCCCAACGTGCGAGGGAAGCCAGTGAAGGGACAGACGCACACCGCTAGTTTCGATGGCGGTTAGCTTGGCGTGCAGTAACGCCACGGTAAAGCCGGCTTGGTCTGGCTGCAGCAGCGCTTGCAGGGCTGGCCGGGAGTCGCACAGGATCGCCACGGGCAGCTGGGGTGGCATAGCAGCGAGATAGTCAGCTGCCAAGTGAAGGCCAGCCAATTCTGCTGCAGTGGAGCTGGCGTGGAAGGGAAGGCGACACCGGATGGTCGTCCCAGTCGTTGGTATGACACAGGCAGCCGCGGCCGAGCGGGGGCTGTCCCGGACTGACCCGTCCGTGAACACCAGGAGGTGCCCCCGTAGCCTGTCGTGGAGCTTCGCCACGGCTGACTGGTGGAGCTCGCACACCGGTGTTCGCCTTTTGCTGAGGTTGCCCAGCTCCAAATGCACGTCCAGAGGCTGCTGGTGTGGTGGAGGGGGCTGGATAGGACAGGGAGCCGCGGGCACCAGTTCTTCATAGAGTGTGCAGATTTGTCCCATAAACAATCGCTACAGCGCACTTGAGAAGCAGCCGACATCACTGTTTACAAAAGAACATAAAGCTGGCGACAATGATGATGATGATGATGGCTTGCCGAAACACGTGCTCGGTATCGCGGACTACGTATCCTAATCCACATTCTTCATGAAGTTTCGTTCGTTGGCTTGGCTCTGTGTTTGGCTTTGTCGGCTTAGCGCGCACATGGTCGCGTGTGTGGAGCGTTTGCTTGGTCGCTTGGTGCAACGTGAACTGTGTTGCGATTGCTTCGTCCGATTTCGCTGCCTGCGAAGATGCCGCCTCCAACGAAAACGCGGAAGTTCATCACGCTGGAAGATAAGGCTGCAATCATAAGTGAGGTGGAAAAGGACTGGAAAAATCTACATCGCCGAAGAATTCGGCTTTGCGTGCAGCTCGCTGTCCACGATTCTGCGCTGATCCGCGCTGATCCAGCGGAGCCGGAAGAAGATTCGCCTGTAGGCGCACTTGATGACGGTACTGGTGACAGCGCAGTGCGCCGCCACTGACCAGTGCATGGGGCGAACTTCGTGCCGTGGCAAACGAGATTCCTGATCGAGAGGCATGAAATCGCTGCATGGTAAGGTCCATCACAGCAAACTTACTGACTTTTGGAAATAAATTGTGTTTTTTGCAAATTCCATGTCTTTTCTGCCGCATTCTCGCGCCAGCGAAATTCCCGCAAGAGCGAAATTTTGTGCTTTCCCCGCCGATTTCGTTATTGCGGGTTTCAACTGTATTTGAATTTGGAATGTGTGCTTTCAGCAACGTTGGTTGGCTGTATGTGTTTGCACACCTTGCAACGAGCCTTGCCGCATGGCTGGCATCCAGTTAGAGGTGCCTTATCGGTTTTCGAACGAACAAGGTAACCCCTAATGTTTATGGGGCGCCTATAAACGACTCGCGGAGTGGAAGGGAAAATTCTTGATAGTCGTGTACTCTGTTGTAAGATGTTATAGTGTCTCTTTAGAATTTTGTTTACGTTAGGGGGGTTGCTTCCATATGTTAACACCAAGTTTTTCCGTCCCTCTTGTTTTAATTCTTTCTTTTGGTAAAGTAGTTGCTGGCGATCTAGGTTTGCCCCTTTATTAATGGCGTCGTTCACTATGGAAGGAGGCTAGTGTTGCTTCGCAAGTACGTTGCGCAAGTTATTTGCGTTGGCCTCAAAGTCTTCGGGGCGGGAGCGCAATATTCAGAATCGGTGGGCCTGCGAGTACGTGATACTCGTCTTGCAGTGACGAGGGTGACAACTATCGAAGTGAAGGTACTGCTGCCTGTCCGTAGGCTTTTTGTAAACGTTAGTAGTCAAGAACCCGTCGTTTACTTTAACGTGGACGTCGAGGAAATTTATTTCAGTTGTTGAGTATGTATAAGTGAATGTCATGTCTGGATGAGCTTTGGTGAAGGATTCTGCAAAATAATTAGGTTGCCTTGTGTATCCGTCCAAATGATAAAAATATCATCTAAGAAGCATTTGTAATGAAGGGGCTTAATATTCTGGGTTGACAAAAATGTAGTTTCAAGATCATTCATCAAAATATTAGCGTAGTTAGGTGCCATTCGAGTCGCCATAGCAGTGCCATTTATTTGTAGAAAGTATTGGTTATAAAATTCGAAACTATTGAGTTGAAGTAATAGCTTCGCAAGGGTTTCAATTACTCTTGGACTTGGCGAGTCATCATATTTGTGCGCACTATAGGACTATACTAATGTTTTGATTCCGTCCATATGAGGAATATTAGTGCACAGGGAAGATACATCCAGACTTACATGGAAGCCACAATCAGGGATTTTTACATTGTTGATGGTCCGTATGAAGTTGTTGGTATCACGTAGGTAGGAGGAATGTGTAGGCGGAATGTCCTTAATTAGGGAGTCTATGTAACTTGATATTGGTTCGGTGAGGGTAGCTCTTCTCGAAATAATTGGTCTTCCGGGGTTTCCTTTCTTGTGTATTTTCGCAAGCATATAAAACCGCCCTGGTGTGGCACGTGCTACAGTAAGGGCCTTAGAAACTTTAGGATCTAACTTTCCGAGCTCCACGAGATCATGCAGTGCGGTGTTTATTATTACTTGATCTTCTAGGGTTCGATCTTGATCAAGTGGTTTGTAGAAAGAGGTGTTAGTTATTTGGCGGGTGCCCTCTTGGATATAGTCAGATTTAATTATTATTACAATCGCTCCCCTTTTATCTGGTGGTTTTTTGACGATATCTGTTCGTCACTGAGTGCCTTAAGTGAATCATACTCCTTTCTTGAAAGATTTTTAGCAGATGCCGGTCTGTGTGTGCTATATTCCCGAAGTATGTCTTTTTGGACGGCTTCGATGTAGGTATCTAGATGCTTCTCCCGCTGATACCTTGGTGTCCACTGTTGCCTTGAAATGGAAGGTATTATGGTAGTGGTTTCTTTCTGGGGTTTGTCGAAAAAGTATTCCCCTAGGCGAAAATTCCGTGCGAAGTTATCAAAGTTTTGTAGTAAAGTAAACTGATTGTATCGGCCAGTAGTGGGGCAAAATGCGAGTCCACGGGAGATTACTGCTCGTTCATGACTGTTAAGTTGAACGTTGGAGAGGGTAATTATGTTTTGTTCTGTGTTTCTTTGTGTGTTATTGGTACCTCCCAGCCGGCCATTTTAAAATTTATAAATTTATTATATTGAAGGCCGGACTTAATATCAATCCGGGCATTCTCTCTTCAATTCACGCTCTGGAAGATTCAAGTTGATAACATTCTTAACCGAAGCTCTCTCTCTTTCTCTTTTTCTGTGTCCTTTTTCTTTTTTTTCAGATATCGCTGCAGGAGCACGCTGTCAGACATGCAGCATGTTCACGCGCATTCCTATCTAAACGTATTCTCCATTATCTTCGAAGCATTAACTAGAGCAACAGACCATAGATCGTGGCTACCTGTTTTTCAGTGAATGTGCCTTTCTACACTCTTCGCGGACTTTTAAACGCTTATCTCTTCTTGCGAAGCTTCATCTCCTTACAGGCTTCACGAGCAACTGTGGAGGAGGGGGGAGCCGAAGACGCGAGGCATGACAATGAACTGGAGGAATGTACTCACCTATTGTGTCCAGGCTTCGGGAACAAGTGAGGAGGGGGCAGCCAAAGCATTGAAGCTCGACCAGAGACTACAGGCATGTACTTCACCTGGACGATCTGTGTATATCTACGTAGTTTTCTCTTGTTTTCCCTCTGGAAACACGTGTTGTTCGTATGTCAAAATATGTGCACGTGGCGTGTTCGCGACTCTTTTTCCTCAGGATTCTTACTTCTCTGACTGTTTTTTTTTCTTTTTCTTTCGTTTAATTTTTTTTCTTTTCCCCTCAGGAAACACGTGTTGTTCGTATGTCATAGTATGGGCACTCCTTTTCCTTTTTCTTACTTCTCTCTCTATTTTTCTTCTTTTTTCTTAAACATTTTTTTACGTTTTTTTACTTTTTTTCTCTCTCTCTCTCGGCTCGGAGAATGATGAAATGAAAGCGCATCGAAGCCTGGCAAATTTCGTCTTGATGAAGATCAGTGTCCGATCGAAACGTCGACAAAATAAACCGTTGTTTTTTATGAAGGCGCATAAACTCTTATACATATATATATATATATATATATATATATATATATATATATATATTACATCTTTATGTAAGTAGCTAAATAAATTAGTGCAAGGCATGGTAGAGGTATACAAGGTACTCAAAAAGCGTCTAACACAAATATTTTCTGTACTGCACATATACAGGCCCAAGACTTACCCAATGTTAAGATTTACCCAGATACAACATCAGAGCTCACAGTTCCATAGTTCGTCTGCACGGCACAGAAGCGTTTAAAGTCGATGAGTGTCATTTCCTCTTGTTTATGGAATGGAATGCTTTTGTTCTTTGCGTACACAGCAAGGCCTCCTGCTCTTTTTTAATACTACAATTTCAGACGCTGAGGCAAAAACCAGTCAAAAAGACGGCGGACAAGCGGAAGAAGTGACACACACAACGACCAGTCGACCAGTCATTGTGTGTGTCACTTCTCCCGCTTGTCCGGCGTCTTTTTGACTAGTTTTGGCCTCAGCGTCATGTACCAACTGACCCAGACTTCGACGTTATTGCATTACAATTTCAGTTCGGTGGTAGTGTGATAGCAGGGCCGGGTGAAGATGATAGCGTTGTTATACTGTTGACGTTCATTGCGGTCAGTAAAATATTAGGTTAATAGGATAACGTTTACATGCCCAAGTCTGTGACTGCGTACTTGATAATGCTACGTGCAAAAGTTCTAGGTAAATGACTGCATTTCCCTCTGCATTTCCCATCAGAACACACCACACTAGGTTCGCACCCTATCAGAACACGGCACATCAGTACTGTCCCTACAAGGACACACCACACTTGTGTGGTCTTCCCACCAGAACACAACAGTGTTCTGGTATATATATAGATCGTTTCATTTCATTTTATTATACCCCTCAGGGCCAGAGGCATTACAGAGGGGGAGTGGTAACAACACTTTGACACAAATAAACAAGATATATATAGATGGAATGAAGCAATGCAACTGCGAAGAAGCACGCGTTCATCAGAATAGACAATTGCATTCTGGGTTCAATCACTTCAATGAGTTCATCGGAGGGGCAGCCTTCAAGTGGTACCTGAATGAGGTGTTCTGCAGCAGCGCGAGATGAAACGATATAAGCGCGACATGCAAAACTGATTTGCAACGACCAACGAAGATGTCTCCTCCCTTTTCACTCATTGATGCCAGAAAAAAGGGCAGACCATCAAGGACTACTACCACGAGAAAACATTACTGGGCTTCTGGACGATCTTAAACAGTGCCACACAATTTGTGGACTGAGTGGCGGTGTTCCTTCTTATGTGGTACTAGTGCTCGCAGTACTCTGGACTACGTTTCAAGTCAGCGTCAGAGTGACTAGCCGCTGCTGAGAAGGTCGAACATTCCTTAAGAGAGGTGCAAGCAGTTTCGTTTGCTCGTAATCTTAGCATTACATCCAGAACTGCACATCTGTTTAGCAGTCCATCGCTTGCAACATTGAAGTATACGCTGCTTGACCAACAAAACGTATGCAGACGCTCCTCAGCTTCTTTTTCCCACGGTTGTTAGACTGGCAGAATTAATGTGCAGACTGCGGCAACGTGCTCGTTATTGAGAATAAACTGGGAAACGAGCAGGGCAACGCAGAGTGCTAACAGTACGCTTCAATACTCTCACCAACGGCGGCTCACTCACTGGAATTCATTATACATAGCAACGGTCACTTGTATCAGTAAGGCTCAATACAAACAGCAGAGACTTCTGTTGATGACAGACTCCAGCATCTGAGTTCAGCAAGTTACTTCAAGCACAGAAACATACATTCGCGCATACATTCAATAGCAAATTGGAAATGTTTCAAAGAAGGTTGATGTGCTCTGAATGTGAGGCAGTTATTTTTCGCTTCGACAATGCTTTGTACTTCCGTCTTTCTACTAAGTTGGAAACCTCGTCAGTGACAACAGGATGTGAAACCTCGAATCTACTAAGTCGTAATGACAAAAAAGCATGAAAGCCCCGTTGGTGAAAACCCTGACCTCACTAAGTCTCTCAAAACAAAAAGAAACGTTCGTGCTCCACTCTCTTTAAAGAACGATGACGGGATTTCGAAATACCAAACGGATATGGGATCCATCTGTGCGCCGCAACGTACGTTCGCACTTGCCAAAAAGTAAGGTAGAAAGATGGGCGAGTTGGAATCGATGCATACTTTGAAAACCAGCGCGAAAAGAACGGATACACTGATTAAAAGGAAACAGGACAGCACTCGTCCTGTGTCCTTCGTTTCCTGTGAGTGGTGGTAAACGTTATTGACTCAGTTGACAGGAGAGAGTTAGGGACGGGTGATCTCGATAATAGCGTCGCTTTTGGCACGCCCTCCCTCGAATTTGGGCACGCCTTCCCTCGAATCGGTAATAATTATCCAAGATGCGGGGTCCGCTGCGGCGAGTGTTATGGCGACCTCCTCCGCTTGTGTGATGTCCGGTGCTCGAAAGGTGAGTCCTGATTCATGGTCGTTTTCTTGTTTTTTTTTCTTTACCAATAAAGTTCAAATTCATCGAGTACCATGCAAATGCTCCCAAGCAGAAAAAGTGGAAATGAATAAACAGGTTGCTGTCCTCGATAAGCAAGGTATTCTATAGTAGATCGGCCATCTTAGCTGAAAGAAAACGCGGTGGACGTACTCGTTTTGGTATTGGCTAAGGCACGCACAACACAATAACGGTACAAGACTATCACTCTATTTTACCCATTGGCAATATTTAAACCTGTTCGGTTAAGCAGGTTACAGAGGTTGGGTGTAGCAGGTACCCAACCTGTCTAACATCCAACGTGGACGTACTCGTTTTGGTACTGGCTAAGGTACGCACAACACAACAACGGTACAAGACTATCACTCTATTCTACGCATTGGCAATATTTAAACCTGTTCGGTTAAGCAGGTTGCACAGGTTGGGTGTAGCAGGTACCCAACCTGTCTAACATCCAACGTAGTGAAAACTACGTTGTATGTAACGTTCCGCCACTCACATGCCCGAATGCATTCCTACGATGTTTAGAAAACAGCATTCATCACTACTACACTCATTACGAGTAGTGGCTGATGCCGCTCGGGTTAAAGAATGCGCCGGCTACATTCGCAACAGCCATAAAAATCACAACGGCCGAGAATCAGCCCATTAGTGTTAGAGACTACTTTGACAGCGAGGTAGTCTACTCAGAGACATTTGACAATATTATACACTACTTTAACGCTCTACTGAACGCTCTGCATGGCGAGAACGTAAAACTAAAGCAAAAAATAGCCGATACGTCTCGTAACTCGTGGCTTTAAATGGTCGTTTCATTTGCTGTTATTCTCCCATGCTAAACCCTATTTTGGCTCCCTGAATATAGTCGCACAAACTCGGGTGAAAGCTCGGAAACCACAAACAAGAAGCATCGTGGACATTACCGCTGCTTTAGCACTGCTCAAAATACCCTTGGCAATATTAATCCATGTATTACACACAACACTCATACGTTCGTGGCATAAACATAAGTTATTAAAAGAAAGTGCCTTTTTTAATCTGTGAAACCAACACTTAATTATGGACATGGAGAAATAAACAGACAACGTGTATTCTTCCTTGACAAATCTCTAATTGTCCAATGCACACACAGTTGGTCCGGTATCCAATCAAACGTCCAATATGCATCTTTGTATAACGCATGCCAAGATCTGGAAGTCCCTTCTTTTCATTTAGGCTCAAGTGCCTTAGCCTGAGGTGGCCCAGCAGCTCCCTTTTCCAGGTGGGTTTTGTCCTCCGCCAACAGTAGCACTGTAGTTGTCGCTGATGCAAGAGCAGCCCGTTGGGCATCCGCTGTTGCTTCCATTCGTATAGACAGTGCACTAGAATCCAAACCGAGCATATATTGCTGTCAGTATAGATATCACTGATTAAATTCACATTTTCTCAAAGGAATGTTCCAGTTTATGTGGAATACAGCTGTCTGTACATTCTGAATACAGATTCACTTTAAAAAAATTGAGAGAATTCTAATGACCGTGTTTGCCGCTTTGATACAGTCGTTACGGTACTTGGTTTCTCACCCGAAAAAGGCAGATTTGCTCCCGGCTGTGGTGGTCGCACTTATATTGTGGGGAAATATGATGCTCGTCTACTGCGCGATGTAACTCGACGTTAAGGAACCCCATGTGGTCTAAATTGTCCGGAGCCTTCCACTGCCTCAGGTGCTTTGGGACATTTAAAGTCCCAAAGCCTGAGGTGCTTCGGCACTTTAAATCCCATGATAATATAATAATATCTAGGGTTTAATATCCTGAAACCACGATATGATTATGATGGACGCCATAGTGGAGGGCTCCGAAAGTTTCGACAACCTGGGGTTCTTTAACGTGCACCGAAATCTAAGTGCACGGACCTCAAACATTTTCGCCTCTATCGAAAATGCAGCCGCCGCGGCCAGGATTCGATCCCGTGACCTTCGGGTCAGCAGTCGAGCGCCATAACCACTTGACCACCGTGGCCGGACAAACCCAAAAAACCAACATCAAACGGCTGTGCATAAAAGCTGTGAATCTCCTAAACGAAGAAAAAAACGCCAGGCCTGCGCGGAAAGCGCAGCACAGTCACAGTGAAAGCTGCAAGAGCGGCATTTCTAGAAGCCTTTGTGAACTCCCTTGGGGCTACTAATACAAGTAAACATGCAGGGTGCCCATTATGCAGTAAATCACAATTTTTGTGAACTTGGGAAGCATCCACTACGCGATTATTAGTCATTCGGTGGAGAAGCGAAGCACCAGCTACACAACTGTAAAGCATTATGTGCACTTGGTTGATGCGACGGCTGGTGACGATGAAGAATTATGGTAGCGCCATTTGTAATGGGTTGGAAGCTTTAAAGGACCCACTAGTTACGTAATTCGCATTGCGTGCCGCTTGGTCGCTATTTCACTCTCCCGCCATGCTATATTACATACGTTAACGTGAAAAGGATAGAAAGAGGGGAAGAACTTCATTGATACCCTGAGGAAATCGATCATGGGGGTCTTATGGGCTTCTTTGGCAACTAATAGAAGCGCACTTGCGAGGACGCCACCACGCTACAAATCATCATAATTTTTGTGAAGTAGGGAAGTACCCACTATTCCATTTTTCTTCATTCTAAGGAGAACCGTGGTACCCTATAAACACATCTAAGCACTATGTGCACGTTGTTGATGCTCTGCCTGATGAAGATGAAAAATTATGGCAAAGCCTTTTGTAATGGGTTGGAAGCATTAAACAACCCGCTCGTTGCGCAATTCACATTGTGTGACGCCTGGTTACAGAAAACGCGTCGTGTGACGCCTGGGTGTTCTTTTTTCTCTCCTACCACTCTATATTGCATATGTTAATGCGGTTCCTTCCGGACATGAAGCCTGTATAAGGTCTCTTTGCAAGGGAGTTTCGAGCACCGGTATGGCTCTGTGGTAGAATAGTGGGCTCCCACGCAGAGGACCCAGGTTCGAACCTTGTTTCATGCAGCGTACTATTTCTTATTTCGTTTCTTTTTTTTCTTATTTGGCGCTATAGTGCTTACGGACAGCGCGCGGGCGACGGGGGCGGACAACTACGGAGCAAAAACTGCCGTTGTTGTGATCTCATAACAGCCTTCGCTGTAAAAGGAATTATTACGAGTTTAGATTGCCACCGAGAACACACAGCGTCTGAACGGAAGAAAATGAGTCGGTGAGTAGGGCATAAACTTACTATAGCAGAATACAGATTTTCCACAACAATGCTATTGTACTCTAACATATTTTTTTTCTTTCTCGTTGTCATTCCTCTGCATACTTGAAATGATTCCTCGTCTTTTCGAAATATTGTTCATGTTAAATCTGTGATCATATGTTTCTCCTTATGAAATGCCTTTAGGCGTCTGTAAGGCATCTTTATACAAATAAAAAATTGGGGGACCCTGAAGCTTCTCCTTTAAGAGTTGAACGCGATAGCGAAATCCGGCCCCTAGTGCCTACTTCAACCACTAATTGCATACTTAATAATTGGTGTTGTTACACAGACACACACACACACACACACACACACACGTACACGCACACAGACACATACACGCGCGCGCGCGATGTATCTGTAGTAATGGTACAGGTTTTCGATATAAAGCACTTCCCTGGTGCTGGAGTGTGATACATGTTCCTCACAATGCCTCACAGATGGCAGCACATTATCTAATGTTTGCTGTTTGCCTGATATGTTTTCCGCTAGAGGGACATGGTTGTCCATTTTCGGAGCTGTTTGCAAGTTTGTGTGAGTTTTTAGCGGCGATGGCTGCACTATCCCGGCTTTTTTCGAAGCATGGCGTCGCGCAAAAAACGTAGTTTGATAGCCTCGCCAATGCGCCTACAAATCGACGAATGGGCTCGAATGGGCTCATTTTCGTCGCAACACCTGCCGAACGAAATGCTCGTTCCACTACATATCATTTATATGGTCTTTTTTCCGAAGCAATTGCAAGTACATCGTGGTTTGTGGTAGGACTCCTACTTGCCACGCGAACGGCGCGGGTTTCGAACCTCAATGGCACCGAAGATTTTTATTGTTTATTTTATTTGCATCTTTGTCAATTTTTCGCTCACGGATAATTTTTCGCTCACAAACGACGCCATCCCCGACGCCGACGGCGGAATTTCTGCAAAACGAGCTCTCTAACGCTATCGCGTTAAAAAGAAACAGTAAGCGCTATATCGTCTTCGCACCCGAACTGCACGTCAAGGGAAAAACATTTTACTGTGCTGAAGTTACAATAAAAAGCTAGCAAAGATTTGCAAATTATCTTTTTGGTTACTAATTTCATGCCAGTTCTCCATATGAAAAAGTTTTACTGCGTCACAATACATGGCATACCAATCTTAAATGCGAAGCATTTCTTAGTGAACTAAAGGCACTTTCAGTGTTGCTGCCTGCGTATCTATTTGCCTATCTATCTCTCTAGCCGCCTACGTCTGGGTGCTCTCGTGAACACCTGCTTCATTTGGTGTAGACCAAAATTGGCATGAGAGGGTAAGAGGCTTTGACAAATGTGACTGTCTGGTCACGGTATGAATAACGTGAATATCCTGCCGCGAACGTCTGCAAACCCTTTCCTCCAGATACGCGTGGCACAAAGCAGTATACCACGGGCCGCGGTATGCGGGTATACGCCACAGGTGATTGACAGTTTATATCTACTCAGGAACCACGAGAACAGACATTGGTAATTTAAATGCTAGAGCGTTAAGAAAAAACCGACATCGGCAGCGTTGGCCTCACGAATGCGATGAATAAAAATGAGGGTCCCAGCAGGAATCGAACACAAGCATTCTGCGTGCCATTCAGGTATTCTATCACAGAGCCACTCCAGGTCTTGAAACTGCTTTGGAAAAATACCCTATGCAGGCGTAATGTCGGTGCAACGTCAATTGTGGTTACAGTGACGGATATCTCACTTTATAGCAAAGCAATAAACATTACATATGTAGTCTATGATACAGTCGTCAGTCCGGGTTAACGTCAATTTTGGTTCCAGGGTCGGCTCCACTTTTATAGCAGTCGAATAGATATTACATTTGCATTCAAATGGTTCAGGAAGCTACATTCAAGCGTTTCTTGACCCCCGAGGAAAACACTAATGATAGTTACGTATGATATTCCTATCATCGCAACGCACAGTGAACTTCGTTTCGACAGTACCTACGTCTGGGCTCTAACGTGAGTGGTGATGTTACGTCGGACCATAAATTACCCTTTAAACGCCAGCGTAGTCGACGTGCCTGGTAAGCCCGCGACCTGCACACAACTACGACACCTAGAAAAAAAGGTCGATCCACCTCGTAACGCTTAGGACGAAGACAAAAACATGCAGCATAGCCAATAAGTCGCCGACTGCTTCGCATGAAACCGATTTCCAGAAGGCGTGGAATGTGCCGAATATTTTTGAAAAATAAAAGTATCGCGCATAATTTGCGAAATTCATGATTACGCAAAGTCAAAATTTGTCGCACTAAATTTACTGAAAAAAAACTGTATTCAGGTCTTTCGGGACGTGAACTGGGTTCACAGAAAATTCCACCGCTGCATTCCGTAACGCCGAACTTCCCGGGGCGCAAGGACAATTTTATGTGGGAGCCAGCACGAGCATATCAACGATAATGACAAAGCTTCTTAAATACAGAAGCCTACCGATCATTACTTGCGCTTGATGTGTGCAGTGTATCTCTTTCTTTTTGAATTTACAAATAGGCGCTGTAAAATTTCGCCAGTCGCGCTGCTTGCACGACCAGGCGCTCTCCTGTATTTTGCCATGTGAGTGAGAGAAAAAAGTGGAAATCGCGGTTTTGTCGAGCATAGCGTGAAAGAAATTACACCATTTCCCGCCAAAGCGGACCATGAGGCGATGCGAAGCCGGATCACTTACACGATCGCGTTCCGTTGGCGTTCGTTGGGCATGCTACCGACCTCGGGCCTGCTACCCACCTCGCGTCGTGGAACGCGAAGAGGAACGCTACGCGCATCGTGTCTTCCCTCTAGCCTGGCCGTTAATTCTCACAGGGCGAGCGGGGAACGCGGTCGACAGGCGTTCGAGAAAGGGCAGCGTAGGAGAGGAGAGAGAGGGGGAAGGGACGCGCATGCGCTGGCGCTCATCTCGGCGTTGCGCAGCAGAGAATTTCGGCATGTCTAGCCCGCGTTTCAGAGAAAGAGTGGAGAGAGGGAGGGAAAATGGAGAGGTGGAGGGGAGAGGGACATGGAGAGGGTGAGTGGAGAGTGAGAAAGGGGAGAGGGGAAGTAGAGGGGTGTGTGGAGTGGGTATGCGAATGCGCAGTAAGGGTGGTCACGCCGCACACCATCACCACCACCGGTTTGAACTCCGCTATAAGATGCTTCGCATCTAAAAAACACATAGCGCTCAAAACTCACACGCACAGGAAAGGGAATCCGCTGAGTTAAGTCAGGCTAGTTGCCGTTTGCCACAACAAGGTGCTGCCACGGCGCGCTCTCCTCCAAATGTTTTCCCTATAGTGAACTAGAACGTTCTAGTTCATTATAGTTTTCCCTCTTCGTCACACGGTGTTCCGGTCCGAGGTAGCAAAGCCTTTTCTATGCGCCTAGTGCACTCGATTTAAATATTGCGTGCATATGGTCTTCGAAATTTGATTATGATTATTTCAGATTTTACGCAATCATTCTTTTATTTCTAACAACATTAAATAGTGCTGGCGTTTTACATGTCAAAACCACAGTATGGTTATGAGACGTGCCGAATTAGTGGGTTACGGATTAATTTCGACCACTCTAGGTTTTTTTTCTTGTTTAGAAGACAGCAGAGAATGCCGCGGAATATAAGAACTGCTAACACCCAAGACAACCCCAAGGTGAGAGCCACGTCTTACGGTTTTGTTACATGAAGCGATACCTCCATTATCGATTCGATCTCCCGAGCAGCGGAATCTGAAAATACAGATAAAACATTATAACACAAAACGTCTTGTTTTTCTTTCATGCACACAATTCACTAGCAGATTTCATGTTTGCATTTATGCAGTGTCTTATCGAGTTCTCAAGAATATGACATTATTTTCCCCTGTTTCGATTTAGAAAAAAAAGATTGAGACAGAGTAAGAGCCAGAGCAGCTGTTGATTTAGAACTTATCAGCCTCGCCTAAACCATCGTAAAAAAGAGAACTTTAGTATTCCGCTTCGATGCGACCGCTCGAAACTCTCATTGAAGCCACCAGTTCAATATTTGTTTAGTGCTATTTCTCAAATCCTCAATTTGGTCACTCTAATTGCGCAATAAGTTTCCCAAAACCAAATATTCCGATCTTCCTGAATTACATGAGATCCTCGCTATTTTGCATTATTTATTCCACCAATAGCAATTTCATCGCTCATGCAATTGCGTTTCGCAGTAGGAAGCCGAATCCGTATATTAACACAAGTGTGCGTGTCAAGCCAAATGATTGGTGAATATCAGTTTGTTGTAATTTTATTTAAAAAGAATGAATTGAGAAGCATGTCACATAATTGTGCGTTCTTGTCCTAATATTATCCGAGGCCTGGGGTTGCGAAGCATTACATCTCAAGTGCCCGAGCAAGACCTGTCTGTTGTGGTACCTTAAAAGACCCAAGCAATGCCCGTGATAACTATTATTTGAAGACATAAATCATAATTCGACAACTTATCATACTGGATCTTTAGAACACTCAAAACATAGGTATATGTCAGCTTTCGGGCGTTCCTAAACAGTGTACCGTTAAAAGAAAATGGACCCTAATGCAAGACTTAGGGGTCTGAGAGTTGCGCTCGCGCTGTGCGTGTTGGTAAACTTTTGATTGACTGTGAGACATATTCTTCTTTTTCTTCTCAGTCGATATATAATTCCTTGACCTCATCTCCGCCCCAAAATCTTTCTGCACCTAACGTGATTTTGCAATCACTCCAGGATCGCTGCGCTGTGCTCCGTATGGGCTACAGAAATAAGCCTCTTTTCTTCCTCTACAATCACTACGATCTCTTGGATCGGAAGCGTTGCAAGCTTTCTATATCCAACCTGACATTGCATTGCTTCCAGTATCGATACACCTTAGACCATGCGTTGATTGCGTGTGATAGCGCCTTAGGGATGCCATGATGCCGTCACAAATTTCGGCAATCTTCTACGTCATGATTGCGCAACGCGATCAGGTCATAAATCAGTAATCTTAGGTGACGTGAGACATTGCATCATCCGTGTCGACGGCAACTGTCACTTTTTTGTTTGCTGGGACGTGTATGGCCTTTGCCTTAAAATATTACTCTTATGAATAAACAACAACCATCAATTTCATACCAGCTGGTCGAAGCATTTTCACGAATTCATGTTTATAAGAATTTGCACTAACCATATCGTATTTTTATTTTGTGTTATTTCTGTGATATCTAACGTCCACACTATCATATACAACCCTTAACTTGAACCATTCTATCACTTTTATGTATTTTTATTTTATTGTATCAAGGGTTTCGGACAAGACTCACTGGCGTTTCACAGGGTGATCTGAAAATATTGCAAAGAGTGTAACTCGGTACTCGTGCCGCTATAAGGAAAAAAAATATTGGCGAAGATCGCACTAAGCCCCAAGGCTTAAAACAGCAAAACTGGACGATTCTGAAGACAAATTTGGTTGCTTCTAGGTTGTTTCTAGGCTTTAGCTAGGTGACGCAAGTTATTTGAAGTGTGATTCTAGGTCGTTGCTAGGCGTTAGTCTACATGGTTTCTAAGTTGATTCTCTGCGCAGAGAGGTTCGAGTTAAACCGCATACATGACACGGTTGTCGAAACTCCAGAGACAGAAATTCACTCTAAAAATTGCACCTCTCATAGACCTACGGGCAGGCCATCATTGGCGTAGGCCTTCCATCGCTTAAGGGTGTTCTCGGAGCCGCCGCTGCCTTTTCCGTTGCCTTGTATTCTCTCGCTCTACGTATTGAGGGTTTTCAGCTCGCCGCCATCCCTTCGCAGCCATGTGTTGTTGGGCTAACTGTTGTCTCCTTTAATTTTAGTGGACTAGAGGTGAGCAGTGGGATTTGCCTAATTTCCATGGCACATATCCGTTTATGATGACGATAGTTTTTTGGTTTGTCGGACAATGAACAATTGGCTAAACAGCATTGCTGTTAAAAACTACTCTTAGTAACACAGAGGCCTCCATAGAAACTGAGAGTAAATGGAAAATATAAAGTGTTGCCTTCTCTATTTTTAGTGGATCAGCGGTGAGTAGTAGGATTTATCCAATTTCGATGGCACATACCTGTTTATAAGGAATTGATAATCCGAGGTAATTTAAGGCATTGTGACATAGGGAAGTTCCAACATCAGTTGTGCCTACTGGGAACCTTGCAGCGTTTCAAAATGGTAAAAAAAAGCCCAGACACACGTAGGACTCCCTAGGAAATACACGCCCTATTGCAAAAAGGAGCGCAGCTGGGTACAAGCGTCCAGTGGCATGCGTGATTATGGGCCCAGTGTCGCGCTGAATACTGGGTTACTGAAGCAACGTTTTACTGGGAGTTGCTGGGTACTGAAGCGCAAAACGGCTCCACAGCGTTAAACCGGCGTTGCCTACGCAAATATATTAGTAAAGAAAGTGACAAATAAATCATTAGTGCAATAAAAAGAAAGCATCCGCCACGAGGATTCGAACTCGCCACTTATGATTCCCAAACGAGTACTCTACCACTGTGCCACGCAGGAACACGCTGACTTTCTCGTAAAATGGCCAGTCAAGACACTGACACACCTTCTGCTTAGATATTTTAGTGTCGCACACTCAAGGAAGACGTAATCTGCATTTCCAAATCATGCTGCTTTTTTTATTGCTCACAAACAAACGTCTGCCAGCAGCGAATGACATGCCTATAATGGCCACAGCGCAAAAGGGACACTAAAGAGAAACAATGTACTGGTTTAGATTGATAAAGTGGGCCCGGAAAACTCTTGTGTAGTTTATTTCACCACCATAGGTTTATTATTAGAGGAGAAAACCAAGATCAAAGTTTCATTTTTAAATTTCGCACCGAACATTGTAATTCGTGACGTAAAAGGTTGCAAAGAGCATTTAACGTATTGTGGCGCCACTGGCTCGACGAAACTTCCACAAACTCGTTACGTCAAGTCTCTGGCCCTCTCAGAGGACAATGTACTTCGATTTAACCGATTAGGAACTACGTAGGCCCGAGCAGGCGCCGTCAAAAATATGTGACGTCACGGCAAATGGTGCGGGAATTCCAAGGTGGCGTCGCCACCTGTATTTTCTTTTTGCGTGCTTTCTCGCTTATTAAGCGTCTTCTCGCAGCAAGCGTGGTGTTTTTGGTATCGTGGAAGACTACTTTACTAACGCGAGAAAAATCGTTTTGCTCTTTAGTGTCCCTTCAAGAATTCCCGTCTTAACACCCGCAAATTTCAAATGGATCGAGGAGCAGGGTACAGCTTGCCAGCTTTTGCTGCCAATTTTTAATAGCTGTTTATCGCTATTGTTACTGGTTAACATGTACAGAAGCTTTATGATGGCTCGTTCGATAAATATGCGCGTGCATAATTTTGTATTGAATAGTTTTCTCGCGCAAGTGACGATATGCCAGTGCAGCGGGCGTGCCTCTAAAGATTTGCAGCTCTATCAATACGTACAACTATACTACCACTCGGCAAGCAAATTAACACCATCTTCCCCAAGGGAACCCTGATGGGATGCTAAGCAGCAGCGTTGCGCACGGGTGGCGTCACGGGTTGAACGGCGCTAACGCGGTGGAGAGGGGGAAGCGAGAGAGAGGTGACACGTACCGACATGTTTCAACGCGTGCGTTAGGCGCGCGTCAGGTTTATTGCGCCTAAAACCGACGAGTCGGCGGCGTAGCGAGCGGCGGTCGCAGTAGCGGCAGGTGTTGCGGGCGAACGGATGAGGCGGCAGCTGCGGGCGCTGCGGCGAGCGCGCGGCAGGCGAGGGAGCGAGTGACGTCAGCGCGCACTGCGAGGGGAGCGTGACGTCAACGCGCAGCTGCGGCGTGACCTACTTGGCACCGCTCCAACACCTGCGGCGAGGGGAGCGCGTTGCGGCGCGTTCGTACGGACGCACGGAGGGACAGCGTTACACAGGCTAGTCAAAGAGCTGCTTCGCATCTAAAACAAATACAACGCACTGAAATATATGCCAGTGTGCTAGTTAGTTCACTAAGGCACACCAATTGATAAGTATGTGTTTTCACATATGAGTCCGAGAAGTACCTGTGAGTGCGGCCGGTAGCCTTTGGTGGCAGCCTAGTGTGCGCAGCTGAAAGCGCTTCGCATCGACGGTCATCGCACGTTGTGCGGACACCATACGTAAGAAGAAATGGTGCTGTGAAGAAGAAGAGGCGTCGCCGGTCAGCAGTATCGCCAAGGATCGGTGTGCTGGGTGTTGCTCGGCTCGCTCCACTCGCGCTGCTCGTCGCTGGCATCTTTCTGGACGGTGCTCTGCCCTGACTCTCTGTGTTTGTTCATAGAGTCACCAGAGAAACGCACTGCCAATAAACCTCTTCTCATTTGGTGGAGGGTGCTGAAGTTCCCCGTCAACAGAACCTGGAGCTGCGAAGCAGAGCACTACGCGCCCATCATGACAAGCAACGTCGAGCAACCCCGTCCGCCCAGTCCGGCAGCGGCACCAGAGTTCCTCGGCTGAGCGACTCAAAGGTTTTCAGAGGTGCCGATAAGACTGATGTAGGAGACTGGTTTACTAACTGCGAACTGGTGAGAGCGCACACCAAGTGGGATGACGCCGAGAAGTTGACTCATGTCGTATTTTATTTCTCTGACGTTGCTGAAATGTGGTATCACAACCACGAAAGCGACATCCTGACATGGTCAGTATTCAAGACGTGTTTCGCTGAAGTGTTCAGCCGACCCGCTGTCCGCAAATTTCGCGCCGAACAACGCTTGCTCACTCGAGCATAGAAGACATCCGAAACGTTCACAAGTTACATTGAAGACATCATCGATCTTTGTAACCGTGTCAACGCCGTGATGCCCGAGTCTGACAAGATTCAGTACATCCGCAAAGGGATCGACGACGGCACATTTCAGATGCTCCTGGCCAGGAATCCTAGAATACGCATGCAAGGTACTTACTTCGCCATAAGTCATCGTAATTTTTTTGAAGTAGCGAAGCGCCCACTATGCCATTCTTCTTCATTCTTCGGAGGATCGTGCTACCCGCTACACATCTGTAGGCCATTATTTGCACTTTGTCCTGTGGCTGATGACGATGAACAATTATGGCTGAGCCCTTTGTAACGATTTGGAAGCATTCAACGACCGACTCGTTGCACAATTCGCATTGTGTGACGCCAAGTTGTTATTTTACTCTTCTGCCACGCTCTATAGTTATGTTAACACGATTCGTTGGCCGACATGACGCCTGTATAGAGCATTTTTGCAAAGGAGTTACAAGCACCAGCCTCGCTCTGTTGCAGAAACCTCGACTGCCATGCAGAGGGCGCAGGTTCAAATCGCATACGGTCCTAGAAAATTGTTTCTCATTTTTTTTTCTCATATCACGCAATAACGGTTACGTACGCCGGCGGCGGCGGACGGCTATGGCGCCAAGATCGAATGTTGTGATCTCATAACAGCTTTTGCTGTAACAAACTTCAGCGCCGACAATGCCCTCTCCACGCTGACCTGCGTGACAGGCGCGCATAAGTCCACTAGCGTTAATATAACCAGCTCTGGTTGCCACTGTTTTAATTTTTCGCACAATTTCAACATATTTTTGCTGTGGAATTCCTGCCAGAGGTACGCGCTAATGCCCTACCCTGAGATACGCATAATTCCTTACGTTGCAAGACCTCAGTTGTTCCGGATTGCCCAGTTTTTTCGTGAACCGAAAAGCGATTCAAAAAGCTTCGGTTTCACTCCGGAATAAAATAACAAATAAAGTTTGGTTACTTTTTCGTTCCGGTCAAATATATCTTTTTTTTTTTCGTTTTTCATTTTTGGTTTTCGTTCCGTTCCGACACTCTGGCCACAGCAGCCACGAAATTCTTCCTTTTCAACCTATCCCGCCACTGGAGCGCGGCATTACCCTCTCCCCACAAAGAAAGAGGCCTTGTCTCGCTGCCACAGCTTGAAACAACAGTGAAAGCTGAGCCGCAAAAGTTAGCGACGAGTTCACCAACACAACGAGAAAATAAAAGAAAATAGAAAAAGAAATACAACGTGCGCGGGGGCAGGCTCCGCATCGCAAAGTTTGTAGCTTGCAGTCAGCGCGAGTGGTGCGGCTACAATGTGGTGACGTGAGCCACCACAGATGCACGTGGTCTACGCGAGTGGTGAAATGTGTCTGCTGTGACAACTTCTTCGTTGACTTTGCCTAGGCGACGCAGAACACAGTTGGGTACAAAATACCAGCACAACAATTTTTCTGAGCTGCCTGTTGTAGGTCATGCGTCTGCATGTTACAGCTCTGCGATGGATGTTGCATCGGCAATATGTATGCTTTGTACACGTGGGGCAAAAGAAATCCTAAAACAGAACGCTTTCTGTGAAGACTTCACTGAAATATGAAACATGTGTGAATGTTTGACTGAAACGGTTGAATAAAAGCCCTATTTAGGACAAGTCAAACCAGCATGGAGCAATCAACATTTAAGAAAATTGTCACTTGCCAAATTTAATGCCAAGCATGCGTTTCCGTGGTGGCAGGGTGTCACAGAAGCTTAATAACGGTAAAAATAAGACCAAAATCGCCGTGCCAAGGCCACCCAACAAAAATGTTTCAGAGTGCTCCGCCACAATAACGATTTAGTACAATAAGTGTCCACGCTTACGCAGCACTTAGAGAACTCCCGAGAAAGATTCGGCCTGGATTTTTTTCTTCTCGAAGCTGTAGTTAGTGCTACCTTTTGAAGTATTTAAATTGACGTAAGTATTGTAATAACGAGGAAGTACACCAGCGAAAGGAACAGCAGCATCGAGTGCGCAGCAGAGGCTCGAGCTAGCGATATATTGAGCGTAGAGGTGGTGGCTGGTCGTGAAATATATCGACCACAATTCGCTAGCTCGAGCCTCTGCTGCACGCTCGATGCTGCTCTTCCTTTCACCGGTGTACTTCCGTTTCATTACAAAATTATATGTTCTTATAGATGTACATTCCTCCCGGCAGTATACATCAGGGCATAGTCTTAATCGCTCCTTTCAATGACCCCTGTTACTCGGGAACTTTCAGCTACCCTTGAGCTAAATCCACGTTGGGGCGTTAGACGGAAGATGCAACTCAATGGCTACCAAACGGCATTTCGCATCAACTTGAACGTTTGAGCGCAGTCAACACTCGTGAAATGGTCGTATTGCCGCGTTCATATTGTCGTGCGTGCTTTCATGTAACCGAGCCGTTGCACGTATAACCACCACTGTCCTGCGCGCACTGCGTCGGAATGTCGAACACTCCCGATTTCATTGGATTGCTCTGATAAGCTTAGCGCGCAACGCGAACAGTAAAGATTATTCCAAGACTAACGCGATCACCAACGATTGGCCTCGAATATTCGATGCTGCATGTATAAATACCAACGCGCCCTACTGCTGACCAGATTACTCGACGGCGAACCACTGTTCTCGCCGCTATTGGTCTACAGCGTGAACCGCTTGTACAGAGTCGTCCACATTTAAGCTGAACACCTCATTAGTATTCAAGACCTCATTGAAGCTGTTGTTTGATACATAATTCGGAAAATCATTACTGTGTATGTCGACACTATGATTAGACGTTCTATAACGGGCATTGCACTCGTGAAGTATAAGAAACGTTCTAGTTTTACCGGTTTGAATACTAATGAGGTGTTCAGCTTAGATGTGGTCGACCCTGTACGTTAACTTTTCATTTGCCGGCCACAACTTCACCCAAATTAAACGTTCTGTGTTTCCCAGTTGTGGTGCAGCCTTCTTCACTGTCACAACCACTTGACAATCTGTTCGGCTAGTGTGCCTTGGTCGCGCCTACCGAATAATTCGTCAAAAGACAACAGACTGCGTGGTTGCAATTCACGACTATAGTCGTTAATTGCAACCGCGCAGTCTTTATAAGGTGCGTACCTTATAAGGTACGCATCGGAATTTCGGGAGTCTTTCGACATCAGAATAATCGCTCATTTACTTAGCTGTTATGAGAAAAAGACTTTTCACGATATACTCACAGTAATAGTGGTGCCAGAACAACCAACGCAAATACGAAGCCCTTATAGACCGACATAATCAAGTTTGATGTACAAAAATTTCAAGGATGTTAAACACGTTTGAATCAATACCTTCTTTACCTGACGTTTGTACAGCTAGGCGCTGCTTAAAATACTATCAACTGCACAAAATGGGCAAGTAAATTGTGCAGCGAAACTGTCCCGTATATATAGTACTACCCTCGAAATAGATGCTACAGAATTTGGATATTTTTTTTCCTTAGTCCTATTGCTCAGCTTCAAACAAAAGCAAGAGCTATAGCGGTCGTTTTAACCTCGTTGACAACAAGAGGCGCTCTATGATGTGTATTATCCGCAGCCATAAAACAGTTGTTTAATTTTGCCACTAGTCTGAAGATAACGTTAAGTCGCATTGTTCTTTTGAAAGACTGGCCAAGCGGCGAGAGTCTTGATTTTTGAACATTGAATTCGTAAGCCAGTTCTTTGCTATAAAATACATAGAAATAGATAGATTGTTTCCGTGAATAATATTTAACAGCATGGGGTTACAGTTTCACTGCACAGGTGATCTAGTGAGGCATCCGATAAATCAGCAAGAAACAGCGATATAAAAACAATATAGCAATATTTTCTGTTTCAAAAGTTCATTTTAAACAACTGGAAAGTCACATTCTACACATGTACATTCAAAGTTTTGCTTAGCAACTGTTCACTTTTGTATTGTCTAGAAGCAGTGGTCGCCAAGGAGCTCATTTATTTATTTATTTATTTATTTACAAGATACTGCAGGCCCGTCTTGGGCCCTAGCAGGAGGGGCAAAAGTGTACTCATAAAGGCAATACATAGACACATTTACACACAGTGCACTGAAAGGAAAAACAAAAACAAAAGACAGTGTCTAATTTGTACAGCAAAGCACGCAAGTAATAACACCTTGAACATCTCAAAAAGTATGAGGAAAAGAAAAGAAAAAAAAGCAATATTCACACAAAAAAGGAACATAATTAAAATAACCTATCATCAATCCTGAAGACATTCAATTGTTTTTATACTTTGCACTGATGATATTGGCAGCGAGTTCCAGTCGTTAATTGTGCGCGGGAAAAATGAGAACTTGAATAGGTTAGTTTTGGTGCTGTATGGGGTTAGTGATTCTTCATGTCGATGCCTTGTAGTTCGCGATGCCAATGATGTCACGTAGGGCTCAGGGGGAAGTAGCAATTGACGATTCTTCAAGTGAAACATAAATTTCATTCTGTCAATTTTTCTTCGTAATTGCAATGATTTTATGCCATAAAGATTCATTAGTTGAGTCGGAGAGTCTGATTGGCGGTATTTAGAATAAATAAATCTAACTGATTTTCGTTGTATCATCTCCAATGCATCGATATTCTTTTTCGTATGAGGGTCCCAGACAATGGATGCGTATTCCAGCTTGGGCCTTGTAATGGATGAATATGCGAGTAGTTTGACATCTGGTGGTGTGTGTTTTAACTTATGTCGCAAAAAGCATAGCTTACGGAAGGCGGATGTGCAAATGTTCGAAATATGGGTGTTCCAACTGAGTGTACTAGTTATTGTGACGCCGAGGTATTTGTAGAGAGGGACCTTCGTTAGCCGTTCTGAAGGGAGACTATACGGAAAAGGTAAAATGTTTTTCTTTCTACTCATATTCATGAAAACCGTTTTGTCAGCGTTAAGTTGCATTTCCCACTCTTGACACCACATATGTATGTTTTGCAGGTTAGTATTCAGCAAGACTTGATCACCCGGATATTTAATTTCATTAAAAAGCAAGCAATCATCTGCGAAAAGTCTAATTTGAACTGGTTCATTAATGACCTGGACGATGTCGTTGATGTATATGAGAAATAAAAGCGGGCCTAGTACGCTTCCTTGTGGGACTCCCGAGTTAACAGGCAAATGTCGTGAAAAATGAGTGTCAATACTTACAAACTGTGTGCGGTTTGTAAGGTATGCGGAAACCCAAGCAACGATGAACTCCGGTAGCCCTATGGTTTTTAACTTTAAAATTAGTTTTGTATGGCAAACAAGATCGAAAGCCTTTCTAAAATCTAAAAATATTACGTCTACCTGGCCTGATTTATCTAGAATAGAGGCAATCTTATGGATGACTGTGGTTAGTTGAGTTACTGTGGAAAGGCCTTTCCTAAAACCATGCTGAAATGGAGACAGTACACTGTTATCATTAAGAAATTTCGTAATATAAGTAGCGATAATATGTTCAAGGAGCTTACAGCAAGATGCGGTTAAAGATATCGGTCTATAATTTGTTAGCAATGCGGAGTCGCCCTTCTTTAGCACTGGCACAATTCTTGCCGTCCTCCAGTCCTCAGGAATGATAGCTGTCGTCAATGATTTGTTAAAAATGACTACTAGATATGGTGCGAGCATCTCAGCATATCGGCGAAGGAAAATATTGGGTATATCGTCAGGGCCAGGAGATGCTTTTGCCTTAAGGTTTAGTAACATTGATATAACACCGGATAATGATACAAGATTTGTTTCGGCACAAGTTACATGATTCTGGTGTAAGGGTTCAGTAGGGTTGGAAAAGACACCGTAAAAATAGGCATTGAACTTTTCAGCAATGTCTTGCTTATCAACGATCACAACATCATCCTGTACAATGCGGTCGATCGACTTCTTACTTTTCGAAAGAAATTGCGCATTGTCGTTTAAGTCTTTTAATTTTTCTTTTTAGCTGCAATATACGTCTTGTAATCCAAGGGTTTTTACGGTGTGTTTTCTTAGTTTTGTTTGGAACAAAGTTTTCAAGGCAGTATCTGCACAAATGTTTGAACCGTTCCCAAAGATCCGTAGCATCTGTGCCTTGAAAGCTACCGATGTGCAAATCAAGAAAGTCAAGGACACTTTCATCGTTTGCCCGCGAAAAGTCTTTGATCATTATTGAAACAAGAGGCTGGGTTTTGCACGCTCCAAGAGAACACGAAAGAAGCACCATTTCATGGTCAGATAGACCAGGCTGCACAGACACAGCGTAATCTTTAATACAACGGCTGATAAAAATAAGGTCAAGCGTGGAAGCGCAGTTGCCTTGAATGCGGGTAGGCTGATCAACTACTTGTTGGACGTCAGCCGTGAGCATTATATCAGTCAGGTATGCGACATGTGAGCTCATTTCATGGTTAGAAAACGGCTGATTCCAGTCAACACCTGGTAGATTGAAGTCCCCAGCCAAAATATATTTTCCATGAGTAAATGAAGCCACGTGTTCGCATAGCTGACGCAAAAAAACAGGAGGCGAGTCGGGTGCACGATACACAGCAAAAAGCATAAAAGATCGCTCCCAACATGACACTTTTAATGTGACGCTTTCATGATTATCGATTTGGCGGGTTAAAAAGGCAGATATAGTATTTTTCACCAGAACAGCTACTCCCCCTCCACGTGACGGCCTATCACGACGGAATACATTATACGATGGTGGAAAAATGTCTGCGTCATCAATGGCATCGTGCAACCAAGTTTCTGTAATCACGACAATGTGGGGGGAGTGACTTAAAAGTACAGCTTCAAGTTCTGCGGTTTTATTTAGGATGCTACGCACATTTATGTTAATGATTCGTAGATCCTTATTACAGAGCTGGTGGCATCATTCTTTATTAGCTCTCCTTTGATGACTGTGCGTTTTGATTCTCGAGTTGCTAATTTCATCCCAGGTAAAGAGCTCACCGTCGACGCTCAGCTTGTCATGCAGAAGAATAACTTTCTTGCCCTGTTGCTTTTCATTTTTTGCGCTATTCCAGAGAAGTTTTCTTTTTTTTAGTGTATCTGGGGAGTAATCATTCTGAATTGATAACTTCGTTCCCTTGAGCTTGTATGCATTTTTTAGAATGTTCTGTTTTTCATTGTAATCCTGAAAATATATTATCACAGGCCTAGATTTACCAGGTTTGCCGAGACGGTGAATTCTACCCACTGAACTACAAGGAGTCTCAAGCTTCTCGCAAAAGAGCTCAGTTATAATTTTTTGTTTCAGATCTTGTTCAGTTTCATTAGCATTTTCTGGTACGCCAAAGACAATTAAGTTGGATCGCCGACTCCTGTCCTCTAAGTCTCTAACCTTTTCTCGAAGAAACTTCACATTTTGTTGAAGCTCATCGACACAAAGAGTTCTCCTTTCCAGTTCTGTGAAGCGTTGGTTGAATTCTTCGAGCATGCTTTGCAAACCATTTTGCTGATTTCTGAGGGCGGAAATGTCGGCGGCTAGTTTGTTTTGTCCCTCTAGTAATTGCTTCAGCATCGTTTCAGTACTGGGGCCCGGGTTTTGTTCAACATCCCCACACAAAAGAAGTTTACACATCCAAAAAACATCACATGCAATAGCAAGACACTGTTTGGGGCACGGAAGGACCAGCAGATATCGGCAGTCACTACGAATGGTATAGCAAGTATCACCAACCTGCAGGAACCAGAAGATGCGCTTGTTAGGAAACATGCCCATGCTAGGTCCTTCGTGCCCACTGAAGACAAAAAGCTGCGGCGTATCCTTTATAGCAGAGTGGTGCGACGTGGATAGTCCTGAAGATGGCGCTGTGGGTATGACGTCATAGGATCCCTCGAAGAAGCGATTCGCCGGCACTGTCATTCCAGTCCAGCATTTGCACGTGTCGCTACCATCAGCGTCAAGAAGAACCGGCTGCGCAGGCTTGTCGATGTGAATCAAGAGAAAGGCCTGCAGGAACCAGAAGATGCGCTTGTTAGGAAACATGCCCATGCTAGGTCCTTCGTGCCCACTGAAGACAAAAAGCTGCGGCGTATCCTTTATAGCAGAGTGGTGCGACGTGGATAGTCCTGAAGATGGCGCTGTGGGTATGACGTCATAGGATCCCTCGAAGAAGCGATTCGCCGGCACTGTCATTCCAGTCCAGCATTTGCACGTGTCGCTACCATCAGCGTCAAGAAGAACCGGCTGCGCAGGCTTGTCGATGTGAATCAAGAGAAAGGCCTGCAGGAACCAGAAGATGCGCTTGTTAGGAAACATGCCCATGCTAGGTCCTTCGTGCCCACTCGTATCTTGGTATGAACGATAATATATTTCATATAACTAACGTGGGCTACAGCAAACGATAGAGAACAATTGTGTGCTCACGTGAATTGAAAGAACCGCACGTTTCTTTTTTTTTGTATGTGTCGTCCGTCGTAACCTAGAATACACCAACAATACGACTATTCGACTGATAAAGGTTTGAGTTACAATGCAGCAACTAGCTCATTTTTAGAAAATGTGCGTCCGCCCTGAATTCACACATAACGCTATTGATAGCTTGCACGTGACGTCATGGACGCAGAACGCGGCTTCAACATGGCGGCTTAGATGACGTCAAGGCAGTATAATCATGCGGCGATTAACCTGCTTCAATGTGATGACGACGTCGCTAAAACGTTATTGGGCTTCTGTGCGGGAATAACGAAGGAACCAGCATGCGATGTGCTTATAACACTAACGTGACATCACAAAGTTCGCGTCCCGCCACGTTGGTGTGCCGACGTGGCTGTTTCAATGACGTCAGTGTGAGCCATCTATTCGTGTTGTGCAGTTTTTGCGACATTTCGTTGCAGAAAACCTATTACCTCAGATAGCAGAGCGACGTGGTTTATTCGAGTGTTTTCATTGTGTCCTTTAAAAAATATGGCATTCAGGGAGTTTAGGAAGAGTGATAGTAGATGGCTTGATAAAGGCAATAGGTAGAAGTGTTTTGGAAGATATCAGTGAGTTATGAGCAACGCGAAATCGCTAATTGCGAGTAGCCCACCCCCAGGCCCCTGTTATACGCCTAGTGCGCGCCGAGGGAAGCGCCATAGGTGGCGAACTTGGTCATTACTCTCGGGAAAGTAAGCAGACGGCCGCCGTAGTCACCTACGTCGTTGTACCTGTGTTTTCGCGTTGTTCACGTTTCCGTAGTTAAAAATAGGCAACGTTCGTGGTATGTGTGGTGCTCAAATGCCTAAAAAACTCGCCCACAACACGGTTTTATTCATTTACCGCAAGGCCTCATGAGCAAGACCGATGGAAGCAACGGATCGCCGCCGTTCGTTGGGAAAGGCGAGCCGCTTCATCATTGTGCGAGTTAATGCGTCGCTTCTTGCTCTCATGCTTTCGTTCTGCCATATCGGTGCTCGTTGGATGTACTCGATCATGTTACACTGGTAGGCGACCAAAGTTATCGCAGCCTGAGCATGCGTTCGTTCGGTTCAACCGGCGTGCAAGGACACTTCGCTCAAATATTCTGTATTTATTATTTACAGAAACAGAAATCCAGCAGTGATTGACTTCAGGAAGAAAAAGTGATTGAGAGGTCACACTTGTAAACCAAACAAAGCGGATGTTCACCAGGAGCTGCACCTCATAGCTGGGCCTCGTTATGCTGGTCTGCGCGACGCACCTTTCATATTAACCGGCTTGACGATTCACTCCACGTAGACCGTAGCGCTGACTGTTCGTTCTGAAAACGGCAAGGTGTGCGCGTTGGTATTTAAACATACTTTTTGCGATATAAGAAGTGCGACCCGGATGTTCGTTCTCCTTCGCAGTCGGTCATCACATGTCTCCTCGGCGACCCTCTTCAAAACTTGTCATTGTTCCCACAGCGCCATCTCCTGATACATCAGAGTCCGACTGACCGCACTACGTGATCAAACATCACGCCATCTCTGGGCGAGCGAACTACGCTCACACTTGAACGATATAACTTCGCTGACTGACCCTCCGTCGCCGCGCGTGTATATTGCCTGTATCGGCTCGCGCCTTGGTTCGGGAAGGTTCTACATGATTCTTATGTGCGTAGCACAGCCAATGCTAAGGGAAGCGCTGGATCCTTCTCACCGATTCGTCTCCGGGATCGGACGGCGCCGCTTCGAATTCTCGAATATGCCTATCTTTCGCGGGCGTTGGCTGTCTCGGTGGCGTCTTCTGCGGAGAGGGTAAGGGGCGCGCTTTCGGCGCCTTTTGATACTTGTTTTAGGGGCGAAGCTCCGTAAGGCGGCACCCGTTCGTCCCTCGTAGTCGTAGTCGTAGTGCGTAACCAGTCTTACGCTTTGACCTCCAAGGTGGTGCCGGTGGGAGATTTTTCCTGTGCGTTGTTGAACAATACAATATTCGCAGCGGTAGCTAAAAGCCGACTTCTTCTGTCTCTCATTCCCATTAGCAGCCATTCTTTACCTCCAAGGTAGTGCCTGGTGAGATTTCTCCTGTGCGTGATTAAACAATAAAAATTTTGTTCAAAACGCCGTTGATTGATGAAATAAACCAGCGAAAGACGCCAGATGTTTTGTAAAAGCAAAACGGAAGAACGCCAGATGTTTCTAAAGCAAAACGAAAAGACGCCAGCTGCTTAACGAAAGACGCCAGATGTTTTCTAAAGCAATGGTTTTCTAAACAATGAAAATTCACAGCGTACATGTAAAATTAAAGTGAGCTGCAAGTCGTCATAACTCATCGAACCTTTAGTATAAACGCGCCCGATCTCACGTCGGTGGTGATGTACTGGGCAGAATTCACGGAAGATTCACGGTTTACCGATGAACCTCCGCAGCTTCGCCCACTCATCATCATTCACTCCGTGGATATGCTGTGATTTTTTTCTATGCGCGAGATCTGTCACGGACGAACCGTCGGCGCCGGGCTTTCATGGCGTCGTCACCATCGTTTGAAATCAGCCACGCGCGCTTAGTCATGCGGTCGTGTGTGACAAACGCCGTGCACAAGTCCACTTTAGTAGCGGCCCGCGCCTTTCTTGCAGCTGCCAGCGCAGAATTAGTGATCTGGCACCCAAACGAAGTGGAAATCGCAGCCGCGAACTTCAGCCATCCCCTCACAGCAAAGCTGTGCAAAGCGTTGTCGTCTGCTCGACTTCCCGCACGTACTGTCGCCGGCGCCCGTTAAGTGGCTATCAGTGGCACCTCTATATTTATTTATTACTTCTTTATTACGTACTGCTGACCTGTTTACCAGGCCTTAAGCAGGAATAGACATACAGAAATGTTCGCTGAAAAAGCAAAATAAATAGCATCACACAGACATAGTGACATGGGTAATAATTTCAAAAAAACTATACAGAAGACACGATAAACAATGCAAAAAGCATATATTAGAACACTTTTATAACAGTTTGAGAAAAACAAAATCAAGAACATTACAACGAAAAGCATAATTTACCCACTGAAACATACTGAACACAAAGCAATCGCTGCGTATCTTTGAAACATGCATGGCTATACAATCAGTAGCAGCACAATATTTAATTGTTGTTTAGTGCATTTATAAATGAATCAACTGTTGTACATTCTACATCATCGGCTGCTAGGCTATTCTACTAGCGGGTAGCTCTCAGAAAAAAGGATACTTGAACGTATCTGTGCGGTTTACGTAATCTACAACTTTCATTGAATGACATGAGCGTACAGCACATTCACCCGTCTGCTTAATAGGCATTGCTTTGCTGATTCCAGTTTTGCCGTGAAAAGTGAGGTAAAAAAGCTTCAGCCTCTCCGTTCTTCTTCTTTCTTGTAGTTTCTTGAGCTCCGCTATAAGCAGAAGAAGGTAGGGTGATGTGCGCCAGATATAACAGTTAAACACAAATCGAACAGACTTTCTTTGGATCATTTCTAGTATTTTTAATATTGGACAAAGTAAACGGATCCCACACATCAGCTACGTAATGTAATGTTAGTCGAATGAAATATTTGTATGCGAGAAGTTCATGTGCGATGTGGCATTTACAAGCCTCCTTCGCAGGTAACCAAGCTTTTTCATTGCCCTTCTTTCAATATGTTGAACTCGTTCATTCCCTTTTAAGTCTGATGTAAGTATTAGTTCTAAATGTTTGTTTTACCTCCGATAAAGCATGACCATCGATGTGATAGGTAAACAAAGGCGCCAGTTTCTTACGCGTAACTCTCATTGGCACTGTTTTCAATAATTAATTGTCATCTGCCATGTTGTGCACCACGTCTGAATCGTTGCTAATGCCGTGTTTAAAGCTTCATCTTTACGGGTAAGTTTAGCACAACATCAATAATAAATAACAGGAAGAACCACACCCCCAAAATTGATCCTTGAGGTACACCTGATTTCACGGGGGTGGAGGTCGAGCTTACACCAGCAATTGTCCCACACTGGCTTCTCATTTAAAGATAAGCTTCTATCCACGCAAGTAATTTGTCATTTTTCAGTATTTATTTGAGTTTAAGCAGTAATTTCTTGTGACACACACGATCGAAAGCTTTTTCGAAATCCAGCAATCTAACATCTACTTGACCATTCATATCGATCGCTGCTGCTAGGTCATGGAACGTCTTGATAAGCTGGGTTACCGTAGAATATGCTTTGCGAAAGCCGTGCAGAAGGGGGGTAATCAGGTTATTACTTTTCACAAGGACAGTCAGATGTTTGAATATTATATGATCTAGAATTTTGACACTAGAACATAGCAAGGCGATAGGCCTAAACGAGGATAAAAGCGAGTGGTCTTCAGTACTGGCGTGATCTTGGCGTGCCTCCAATCATTGGGAAGCTCAGTGCGCGAAAGAGAAGATTTAAAGATCACGCTTAGGTATTTGACACTCCATTCAGCATACCTTATAAGAAATGCGTTAGGTATGGAGTGGCGACTTTTTCGGATCGAGATTAAGTAGAAGCGATAACACACCTTCTTCAGTGATACAGGCACCATCGATAGGCGGTATGAAGTCATAGGTAGTGAAGTCAGGGGCAACGTCATTATCACGCGTCTTTACTAACAGAAATAATAATTGATTGCTTCTGCTATTTCCCTCTTATCGGTTATAAAATCACCGTGAATGGATAAGCTTGTCACGGGACATTTTTTGGTGATAGGTACTGCCAAAACCTATTCGGTGACGTCAAGAGAAAGTGCACAAGGCGTATAGGCGTCATAAAAGAAAGCTACAAATCTTCATTTGTAGCCCTGGTAAAAAGAAAGTATGTAGTACTTCACAATTTGCAGATAAGCAGAGCAGCTTTGTATGCGGAGCTTTTGGGAAAATTGCTTACATATGACTATGATTTGCGCCCGTGCAATGATCGAAAGGAGAAAAGTGGCTAGTGGTTTCTGTTTTCGTTCGACACAAATTACATGAAGCCAGCACATAGCAGAGCGAATAAAATGATAAGGTGGTTATTCGCACAATTTTTTATCGAAGTGTGCTTTATGAAATAAATGATTTGAAAGTCGACGAAATAAGAAATTACCCGTGAGGAGGGACCAAGCAAGGACCATGAGAAGATGGCAGAAGTAGGATGGCAGACTGGGCGAGTTGGATGCAATGCATGTTAGTTCCACAAGAGCGCAAAACACCGGATCAAGAAACGAACGACAAACGCAAAGGTGAACTTCGTAGTTAGTCTACCGGAAGGAAGATTCATTTTTTGAGGGCGACAATATGCTCCTGTTCAAAAACCAGATAGGTTAGAAATTAAGAAGCATAAAAGCCTTGTCCACAAGCACGTGCGAGTAAACCCACGTTAGTCCTGATTGAGCAAACCTATCTCTTTATTAGCAAGGCTGCAGAAGACTAACAGAATTGATTCCTTTTCTAGAAATACGAAATGCTTCCGCCATTTCTCCAGTACATGTATCATTTTGAACGAACAGAATACCAGTATCAAGAAAGAATGGTGTACAGCGCATTCAAAGCAGTGCTTAAAGAGACACTAAAGGATAATATTGAGTCGACGTTGATTGTTGAAATAGCGGTTCAGAAACCTCGTAGTGCTACGTTTGTGCCAAGGAAGTGCATATTTACAAATAAAACCATGCTTTATTGGTCCGCATTGCGTTAGCGCACTTCAAGTCACCCACCTGAAAGCGGTCTTTCCCACGTCACTGTTGCCGTGCCCAACGTTGCCCGCCTTTACTGCACGGCGGCGTGCACTGGCGGCATATACCATTTGAGCACCCGGCAACATCACATGCATGCGGCATTTTGTCAAACTTTCTGTCAGAGCGACTTTCACGAGCGTGCAAAACACACGCGGACGTACGCAATACCGAAACTACGACTGAGACGCGACCGCGTACGCGAAGCAGGCCCCAGGCGAAGCGCAGTTCGGCGAAAACGAAACTTTTGAACTACGCGCGCCGTTCCTCATGGCAACGCCAATAAGGTTCTTTTTTCCATGAATCAGACAGAAACGAACAAGCAGCATTTTATTACGTCTCTTGATGTACTGAAGGTCCTTTTCTTATTGCAGCTAGTTTGATTACTCGCGATTAATTGTAGTCGGACTCTCTCACGTCATCGGGATCAGTTTTAAATGTCCCACTCGTGACGCTCACCGTGTGACACATTTAGCTTAATTTCTCTGTAAGTAGGGCACTGCTGTTGATAATACTACCGTTTTAGACGTTGGCATACATTGAGCTTTCGCTCTGACATAAATGGTTCTTTGCATTTAGTGTCCTTTTAAGCAGAGTTGTAAGTTTCTTTGGTAATGGATTGTAGTGCCGAAGACGCGCGGTCACATGACAAAGCAATGCGGTATGCTATGCCAGTTTTCCAGTGAACAAACTTGTTTTAATGATTTATTTTACAGCATGCCCTCCTACTAATTAATTCATTTTCTCGTTGAACCCCGACTCTCGCCTTGCTCATCCTTTTACGAGAGAAAAGCAGCACACTGACGTCAAACATCGCAACTACTTTCTTAAACCTGTGTGAAAGCGCATGGTCATCGGGCATCACGACTACATTCTTACGTCCTCCATACGGGCTTGGGAGGTTTCAACTTCTTGGGGATTTTGTCTTCAGATCAAAGAAAGATGTAGTCCCTGAAAGCAGCCTTCCTGCAGTGGTTAATGTGGGTCTCTAGGCACGAACCCATGTTTTGAATGGAATGGAATGGAGAACAACTTTATTCAGGTCCATCAGGGCGTGAACTAGCATGCAGTGGGCTGCTGCCACGTCGGGACAGATAGACGGAGCCTCTCCACCACGTAGTGGGCCCGTGAGACTGCTCATAGTTGTGTTTTCAAATCCGGAATGCGTAGCGCAGCATCCGAATTGGACGATGTAACGTCTTCGTCGACCCGTAACGCGTGATGCCACGGCTGCCTCTTTGACACTAAGGAAAATACGAGGCAATCTAAAGTGTGCGCGCGACGCCAACGCTTGGTGCTCCCCTGGTGGGCTGATTAAAATGTTAAAAGTCGTCGGCTCGCGTGTGGCAGTGACTGCGTGCAGCCGCGTGCACGTTTTGTGTACAGCTGTCAGCACGGTGCACTCTAACGCTCCGCCGAGTGGCGTCGCCCGGCTTCGACTGACGCCAGCGCCGCCAAGTGTTGGACGGTATGTTTCCAGCAGCAAACGAAAGATGAAGCGCGGGTTGATTTCGCTAGTAAATTTGTGTTTTCTTTTTGCCTGACCGGCTGGTGGATTCACTCACTCAGCATTTCCATTTCGCTACGTTTCGCTCGTGGCTGCGTTCTCACGCTCGCCCATGAAATCCGTTGCCGTGTGCTTATCTCGACGCTTGAGCTGTCGTACGCAATGGTTCATTGCAGAGATAAGCATACGGCGATACGGCAAAGAATTGCATGGGCGTGGGTGATAACGAGTGAAACGCGGCGAAAGCGGACCTGCCAAGTGAGTGTATTCGATCCGCCAGTAAGGCAGAAGAGAAACAGAAATTTACCCGTCAAATCGACCTACGCTCCAACTATCGCTAGCTGCTGCAAACATACCTTGCCCAACGCTTGGCGGCTCTGGTGCCAGATGAAGGCGGTCGGGGTCGCGCTGCGTATTTCTTCGTCCTGTCTTTCTGCCGTGACTACAGCAATGAACATTTCTAACTCTCCTTTATAACGCCTACAACAGGGTCTTGGAAGAAAATTAGCGATTCCTTGTTGTCCATAAGTCACCCACATCCTTAGAAAATCTACCTATTGTCGTTATTATGGCATTTATTATTACTAAATTTAAACTACGTACATACCATATTTCTGAAAGTACACAATGGGAATCCGTTCATTATCAGTTCCATATGAATATTCTATTTGAAGCAATTCATTGAATTTGATGAGTCGAATAGGCGCACTGTTAGCTTATTGTAAGTTGCCTCCGACAATATATAATTGTTTCGAATAATGTATGCGCACAGTTCTTGCGCATCCATTGCTCCCTCCCGCGTTGGATATACGGAATATTCTACGGTGCATTCCAAGATATTACAAAGTTAACAGCTGTGCACCAACGCGCTAAAATGTATTTTTAATGTACCTCATAAAAGGTTGAAAACACGAAGTGCTGAAAAATTATATAATATTACTGTGTATTTCGGGATAGTGCAGTTTCTTCATTACATTGAAAAACATCGCTTGCTCTTCAGTGTAGTGTAGTAGAACGGTAGACGCCATGCAGCTAAACATTATTCGCGCAAATTATCGATATGCTTTTGCAATATTTTATCGAAGCGTCCTTGCCTACGATTCAGCGCAAAAAGGCAGACTCGTGCAGCTTAGCCAGTCTCTCTAATTAACGATACGTTTTATCGGTACCTGTACACCACTGTAAATATAAAAAGGCTAACGACAGCTGATACTAATAAGACGTCATAGAGCGGCTCCAGATGTCAATACGTTAAATGGATCGCTATCACTTTTATTTTTTTTTTCGAAGATTAGCACCAAAATTATTGAAATATATGCTCAGAATTTAGCATCTTGTTCAAGCAAATGACTGCATCTACAAGGCAGTTTAGCTTCATAGTTCAGTTTGTCCCGCTGGCGTAAATGACGGTATCGATAGCAATTTCTATTTGAAATAACGTTATTTTAAATATATTAACAGTAGAAAACAGCGCTAAAATACTGGACGAAGAAAGGACACTGACCACGGCGCTGACTAACAACCGAATGTGCTTTATTCTTCCGGCCCACATATATACTGCAGTCCGTATAAACCTGTGTCCTTTCTTCGTCGTTTCTTTTAGCGCTGTTTTCTACTGTTAATCATGAACGAACCGGCCCAAATGCGTACCCTGCTGCACTTAAAGAATATGTTTGGGATAGAGAATAACATCTTTGATGTTCTGCTATATTCAAGTGGTTGTTATCAGTCAGTTGGGTTTTTGAATTTACTTTCACCACCCTCACCATCCCGTCCTATGAAGCGGCGTCGACCACCGCTCACTCGGCTACAACTGTCAATGAAGTTCCGTTTCATGAAAAGATACAACACCGCGGGGGAATATGTGATGGACAGTTGGTAGTCAGAAAGTGAACTTCGTTTCTTTTGTTCCTCTGAGCCTCCCAACTGCGACATGGTTGCTATCGAGCGAAGACCACGCCTTGCAAGATGAAATGCTTTGTTATAACACTAGAGGCAAATAATAAAGAAAAATAGCAACCCGGCACTGCCACGACAGCACGCGTGAACTCCTGAGGGGCATCAATAATTGCGTTGATTAGACATCTGCTGCGAGGGTTGATCAAAAGGAAGTCACAACACTTTCTTTATCAAATACATAGCTTAGAATATTCACATTATTCAGTATGGAAGCGCCATATTTGTCACCTCTCATTCTCGCAAATTCACGGCAATATAAACCGTCAAATGTTAGCGCTACGACGAAAACAATTTTTGTGTAACAAGTAAGGCAATAAAGAACAGAGTAGTACTGTTTGAAGTTTTCGTACCGAAGGAAACTATGTTTAAGAAATATGGGAGTGCGTACTTCTCTACAAGTTGTATGTGCGAATTATTTCCTCTTACGCCAATGCAGTTAGCGTTTTTTAAAAGCTGAGGCCTATGAGAGCATAACTTGTCAAGTAGTTGCTTAATATATTTTCACTGATACGCATAAAAATCTATTGGCATATTACCGCTAATTGGCGATTTTGATGAAAACCGTATAGAAAAACTGTTATTAAAAAACCTACCTTTTATGTTCATTAAAGCCCTCTAAATAGACTTCTGCAGAACTCTACGGGCCAAAAAAAAATCTCAGTTCCACCACAAGCGCGACGCAGTGAATGCGGTAGCAGCAAATTGGAATGTTATACGAATTAAGGCTAGCAGTCAATTCTTTTTTCTTTATTCAATGTCAAGTAACTGAAAAAAAACGCTGTTTTAAGCGAATACGGCCGCTGGTGGCATTGGCTCTAGACAGACGCGCACTCGTTATTCCAGGTGCGCCGATGTTTCTCTTAGTGCAACTGCTTTTCTTTGGAATGGACGACAGGCGTTCGACACATGATGAGTAGGAAGAGCAACTGAACACGCCGCTAGCGCGACCTTTTACGTCACGATTCAACGAACAAAAGAGACTGGTTGATGAGCTGCATTTTAGAAGACTATGACGTCTTAATAAAGACGGTTTACGCAAATAGCAGCGCACGCACTAGCGCGGACGGGCTCATATGGCTGGCAGTGTGAGCAAGCTCATATAGTGAAGAAGCAATACCTAATGTAAGGCGAAAAGAGCGGTGTAATGCAAGCTTTGTAAAATCCTGAGCTTGAAAACGCCGCCAACCCAACGTTTCGTAAGACGCCACGAGATGGAGCGCGTTTTTGTGTGAATTTAATATCACTAGAACTGGAAAAGTACCACGTCCGTCCGGCCCGCCGCCAGATTTGGCGCAACGCGGCTGAAGCTGCGGTGGCGCGCTGTCGATGTTACATGGAATAAAGTGCATTTTACGAATTGCATTCGCTTTTGCAGCCCCGAATGAAGCATACCGTTGTTCTCTGGTTAGGAAAGGTACTAACAAGCGCCGACAGGACGCGATTGGATAGTCTCCACGCTAGCGCGTCTCGATGCCAGCGTTCCTTCGTTCAACGCGGGACTGGAGGAGCCCTACTAAACGCCGCGGAGGCTGTCTCCTCGATTTCCGCTCCATGTCGTTAAAATACTGTTTGAATGAGTGCTCTGTTACAAGCGACACGCCAGTGGGCAGCAGTACGCTTTCGCGCGTTCTCGGTTGAAGCTACGAGCTCTGCCTCTCATGTTCCTGAAGCACTGTGTAATAGTGTATGCATGAACAGAAGTGTAGGTTAACCAACTGCTGTAGAGCGCACACCTTGCCATTTCACTACTCAAATGAGCACGCTTTACATGAGCGCATATCGAGCGCTATTGATCATGTGCTTGTTGATGCCATCTTTGCGCGAGAGTCACCGTACGCTGTGTCCTGGTTTATGTTAGCTACGTCAAGTACCGCAACGGTTTAATCTTGATCATTGACGCTAGCCGTCAAGATGGAGATGTGCCACCAAGTGTCAACGTAGGTGCGTCCACGTGAAACGGTGCTATAACCACCAGATAGCACAGACATTGTGCAAGCTCTCATTTATCAATGCGCAATGAACATTCAACTACTTTTGTAAAGGCACGTTTCACTATCGTGTTCTACCGATTCCTATGACGGAGGCATAAACCATGATTTTTATAGCAGTGACGTTTATCATGAGAATAACTGAATCCTAGAGCCACAACTAGCTTGTGAGGTCTCATAGAAAGTAATCACAAGTGCATTACATTTGCATAAGGCGCGATTGAGTGGCCTTCTTATTGTCGAAGATGTCAGTCGCGAAAGTACACGCTGTTTCATTGCCTAGGAGACCAAGGTGCGACAACCAAATGAAAACTTCAGAGTGCTGATTCATATCACGAATATCAAAGACTCACTCTTAATGAGTTTTTGATATCACTAGGAGCTCTGATACCTAGTGGAATTATCGTTCTGGACGAGTCATGATAGTTTGTGCGGTTTGATAGTACATACTCTTGACACACGGGCTGTACGAACGCCTTCTTTTATTTCTTTTGTCATTTTATCTTTCTCCTTCATTCTTCTACGTAGGCACCCTCATGTGTATAAGTATATAAAATGGCTACAGCAAAAGAAGTCACAGTTTCGCCTCAATGGCGAAGCAGTCAATGCGATACCAAGAAATTGGAATATCTTCTTTGTCCTCATTACTTCTTAACTCCTTTGTCCCTGCACCCATCTGAATATGATTTCATGTGTTCGCATATCTAATAAAATATCACCCTTGTTACACACTTTCGTTTAGAGCTATTCTTGTGTGCACATGTGCGGTAAGCTCGCCTTCGGCTTATATATGCAGTGGCGTACGACAGAATAGAGCAGGTGTTAGTCACTGCTTGTGTCGTACGTTTCTTTTCTTGGGAGGTCTCTTGTGCGTTTGCGCTATAATTTTAGCCTCAAGATTCTGGTCACGGTGTAACATATACTGTGTTCTTGTTCAGCTGTCTCGTTTTTTGCCCCCTCTGGCATAAGCCTACACGAGCGAAAGCGTTCCCACTAGCTCGCGCCACCGCGATCCACGGGACGTTCTTCTTTTTCCCTGGCCGACTGGCCACGAGTGGCGTGGCACTCCAACCTCAAAATGTAAAACTAGCGTGGATATCCAGCGATACCACGCAAACGCAGCGCGGGCACCTATGCAGCATGGCCCGCGTCTCGCATAACTTTATTTCGCCACGTGTGGCGTCGTATGCGTTTCGGCAAACGCCGCCTGCGTTTGTATTCTGCCGGTAGTATCCTGGAGGACGAAAGAGGCATGGCGTAATCTTATAAGGAAGCGCGCTGCGGAGCCCCCGTCGAGCACTGTGGAACTTTGTTCTTCTGAATTATTTTTTATTTTTGACTTTTATTTATGTATACATGCATATACATATCCGGGACATGACGGCGATGTCGACGGCAAATATCCGCCGAGAGTGTCCATATATTTGCTATCACAATAATAAATTATGTTGTAACTTGAAAGACAGCGCTGTGTGTTGTCTCCACCTTGTGACCTCGCGCCGTAAGTCTATTATTATGCATATACAACAAGCCCAAGCCTCCACCCTTACCAAAGACTGCCAGCCGAAACTGCCGGCAGGCAACACCCGACGTTGTTGTTGAAGCGCCGCTTCACCAACCCACATAACATGATACCGCTGAAGATACATAACTCTACAGTTAAGAATGCCTCCAGTAATGGCGCCAATTGTGGTAGTTCTGGTGCGCCCAACTGATCGAAACGTGTGGATCACACAGTTCTTATTGAAAGACTCAACACAGTGACACAGCCGCCCCTCTCTGACCTATTAGTATGTACTTGCAGAAGACGTGATGCGTTAGAGCGCTTAAAACACGAGTGTAGAAAACATAGAAAACTGGAGACAGGGGACGACGAAGTAAACACACACCACAAGTGCTTATGAAGTGTAGGAGCGTGTGTATTGCGGGTGTTCCCTCATTCGTTTATTGTTTTCTGTGCTCCAAATCTTCCAAAAAATGAAATAGCATCAAGCCCGCGGTTCTTAATGGCACAATGATGGTAGCACCTCCGATGACTCTTGAAGTACTCCCTTCGAAATGCTTCCTGGCAGTATTCAGCAGAGAGGCTAGAAAAATGCTGACTTACGCCAAACGTAACACTAAAAAAATGCTTGATTTTGTGGATATGTGTTAACCAATGGAATGCACTAAGAAAAAATAAGAATTTGTGGGGACAGATGAGGTTTCTAAACATGAAAAAAACGTAGGGCTGGAACACGTCGCAAAAAATCACAGCATATCCACGGAGTGAATGATGATGAGTGGGCGAAGCTGCGGAGGTTCATCGGTAAACCGTGAATCTTCCGTGAATTCTGCCCAGTACATCATCACCGACGTGAGATCAGGCGCGTTTATACTAAAGGTTCGATGAGAGTTATGACGACTTGCAGCTCACTTTAATTTTATATGTACGCTGTGAATTTTCATTGTTTAGAAAACCATTGCTTTAGAAAACATCTGGCGTCTTTCGTTAAGCAGGTGGTGTCTTTTCGTTTTGCTTTAGAAACATCTGGCGTCTTTCGGTTTTGCTTTTAGAAAACATCTGGCGTCTTTCGTTGGTTTATTTCATCAATCAACGGCGTTTTGAAAAAAATTTTTATTGTTTAATCACGCACAGGAGAAATCTCACCAGGCACATCCTTGGAGGTAAACAATGGCTGCTAATGGGAATGAGAGACACAAGAAGTCGGCTTTTAGATAACACTTACACTTCTACTTATACTAACGTTTCCTACTGGAACATGCCGATGGCTGCTAATGGGGAATGAGAGACAGAAGAATTCGGCTTTTAGTTAGCGCGCACGCTGCGAATTTTTTATTGTTCAACAACGCACAGGAGAAATCTCCCACCGGCACCATCTTGGAAGTCAAGATCTGGTACTAGCGTTAAGACTGGTTACGCACTACGACGGGGACGAACGGGTGCCGCTTTAAGGAGCTTTGCGCCTAAAATTTCTACTGGTTGTTGAAGAAACGGCGAAATAATTCCAAGGTGTCAGCACTTAAAATGAGAAATCAGGTTCGTGACTTTGCCATCATATATCTTAACATAGATACTGCATTGCTGACTGGATGGCTTGCTGCTGTTATGCTACAGAGCGAGGCCTGATTCTTTGCCAGGTCACAAAATTCATATTTTAAATGCGAAGCATTTCTTAGCGAACTTCTGCGACTTTGACCATATCTATCTATCTATCTATCTATCTATCTATCTATCTATCTATCTATCTATCTATCTATCTATCTATCTATCTATCTATCTATCTATCTATCTATCTATCTATCTATCTATCTATCTATCTATCTATCTATCTATCTATAATTGGGCTGAAACGTAAGTGATTTACCAAAAACGCCGAACTTTGAAAATGATTTTCTCAAAAAGGCCATCTTTGTTTTTTTTTTTAAATCCCTCTGATTGAAGTCAAGGACGTCGTCTACCATTCTGCAGAAAAAAACGTTGCATTATTTTGGTTGCTAACAAGTTATAGTGCGTCAAATGTGACCAAGCCAGCCTAGCTGCCACGTCGTTCGTCATGTGCTAAAACTCGGATATAAGTTGTTAAATATACTTGTACGTGACATAATCACAAATCAGGAGCTACACAGCAACACATTCGCAGCCAGGTGTCACGGTTCAGCAAGCTTTTTTGTCTTGCTATCAGCCGCTTGACAAACCCGCAGCAGCGGCTGCTCGATGCTGCGGGCACTCACCTTACATGAGTGCCGCTTGGACTGCGGATGAGCTCCACTTGCGCGCAAAACAACGCTCAGAGGCCGAAAGAGAGAAGGAAGGCATCACTGTGAAAGTTAAAGGCTGTTAAGTGCCAACATATGTCATAATATTCAACGAAAACTCTGCCGGCACTTTCGCAGTGAGCGCCTTCAGTAGTGCGCTCATGTGTTGCTTTCTCTCTTCTGATGGCATAAGGATCATTAGGTTCATTCTATGAGCAACGTATAACACAAAAGAAAGCCATTGACATCTAAAAAAAGCTACCATACGTGCTTCCTATGGTCGAACTACTCAAACTGCAGTTGTTCTCCATCTCGTGCCGGAACACTTGTGTCAGCCGGCTGTGAAAAGGAGTGTGTCCAAGGCCTTTTCTCCACTAAAGAACCGCTTTTACAATATTCTATTGTTGTGCGCCCACAGATAGAATATTCAACGCAAGTCGAGCGTTTATCACGACATTTTGCGTGATAAACTAAATTAGGCATATCCCACGTACTGTGCGAATCGATGTAATGCGAAGCAGCCAGCAGAGAGCTGCATAGATCGCCTTGTTTGTCTTTGAGCTATATGAAATCAGCATGCCATGGCACCTAGTTCACCATATATCGCATGTTTGCTATGCACAATCTGGTGTATACCATGCCAATGAAACGCATATTCTGGTATATACAATGCATGATCTGTCATTTATCTTCATGACGCACTCGTGTCATGCCATGCCAGTTCTGGTATATACTCAGTTAACAAAACAGCCGGAAGCGCACCATGACACTGTCATGTAAATCATACCGTACATGACTTGCATAACATGATTCGCATGTTAAGACCTGTCATTTATGTTCGTCATACAGTCACATCGCGCAATACCAATTTTGGTGTATATAAAACGAGCGAAATGGCCGCGAGTGCACCACGAGTATGTCTGTAAATCATGGCATACATGACATGCATATCATGATTTTCATGTTTCACCTTTGTCTTGTGTTCGTCGTACAGTCACATCGCGCAATACCAATTTTGGTGTATGTCAAGCTAGCGAAACGGCCGCGAATGCATCATGAGCGTGGCATGTAAATCATGACATACATGACATACATATCATGGTTTTCATGTTATCACCTGTTATTCATGTTCGTCTTACAGTCGCATCGCGCAATACCAATTTTGGTGTATATCAAGCTAGCGAAACAGCCGCGAATGCATCATGAGCGTGGCATGTAAATCATGTCACATGACTTGCATATCATGATTTTCATGTTACCACCTCTCATTTACGTTCGTCATACAGTCGCGTCGCGCAATACTAACTTCGGTGTTTATCAAACGAGCGAAATGGCCGCGAATGCACCACGAGCATGGCATGTAAGTCATGTCGTACATCACCTGCATGCCATGATTTTCAGGTTGCCACCTCTCATTTACGTTCGTCATACAGTTGAGTCGCGCAATACCAGTTTTGGTCCAATTTTGGTGCATATCAATCTAGCGAAATGGATACGAGTGCCCCATGAGCCTGACATGTAAATCATGTCTACATGTCATGCATGTCCTGACTTTATGTTACCACCTCTAATTTACGTTCGTCATGCAGCCGTGTCACGCAATACCAATTTTGGTGTATATCAAGCTAGCGAAGCAGCCGCGAATGCATCATGAGCGTGACATGTAAACCATGACATACATGTCATGTTTTTCAGGTTACCAACTGTTATCCATGTTCTTCATGCAGTCACATCGCGTAATACCAATTTTGGTTTATATCAATCTAGCGAAACGTGCGTGAGCACACCATGAACTTGGCATGTAAATCATGCCGTGTATGACTTGTATGTCATCATTTTCATGTTACCACCTCTTATATACGTTCGTCATAGAGTCGTGTCGGGCAATATCAATATTGGTGTATATCAAGCAAGCGAAACGGCCGCGAATACACCATGAGCGTGGCATGTAATTCATGTCATACATGGTATACATGCCATGGTTTTCATGTTACCCCCTGTTATTCATGTTCTTCATGCAGTCACATAGCACAATAGGAATTTTGGTGTATATCAACTTAGCGAAACGCCCGCGAGTGCACCATGAGCATGGCATGTGAACCATCGTGTACATGACATGGATGTCATGATTTTCATGTTACCACGTGTCAGTTATGTTCGTCATACAGAAATGTCTCGTAACACAAGTTTTCGTATATATCCATTCATTTAAACGGCCGCGAGCGGCCCGAAACCATGTCATGTATATCATGCTGCACATGACATGCGTGTCATGGTTTGCACGTTAGGGCCTGTTATTATGTTCGTCATGAGCTCTTGTGACGCCATACCATTTTTGATATATATGAGCTTGTTGGTAGGTATTCATGTTAAGAAGACATGACGTGGAAACAAGGGCATAACAGAAAAGTCGAGAGAGTGAACAGCTATCTCTCACGTTGACCAGAACTCGCACTTGACTGATAGCTATGGCCTCATACCTGGGAATGCGCAGATAAATAATTGTGTCTACCTCTGGTTCCGCCGCTGCGTGATTTTTCAGTTGTCGGCGGCGTTTCTGCTGTCTTGACTACTCGCCTGAGTCCGTGTTTGCACGCCTTTTTTTTAAAGACAATAGTCTTTCTTGGGGAACTTAAACGCATAAATTTTGGTCTGTCTTTCTGTTTGTCGGTACGTCACTCGATTCAGCCACCCGGCCATAGTTGAACCACTTGCTTACCGCCCACCCATCTTGAACTGGTATGGCTGTTCCTTCTTGTGAACGTTGTCGATCAAAAAGTAAATATTACGCATACCTGAGGCACAACATCATTAGGTAAGTATTAGGTGGTGTGTTCCTTTAATAGAAAATACATAGATAGGCAATTTTTTCTTAAGCTGCGCTGAAAATGTGACTGCGCTGAAACTTGTCTTCCTCCGTGCCCTCTGCACAAGCTCGTGTTGTGTTTCGGTTTCGGTTCAGTATTGCATTGTACGAATGACAGGGGGCGCCGCTCTGGCATTCCTGTTTTACCCAGGCGACGTGTAAATAAGAGTTTGTGGAGAGTACTCGTTGAGTGCGGGCGTTTCTTCTCCTTCGGCGCATCGCGCCAAACCGCGTGTTCGGGCTGGCCGGCGTCCCCGCCGGTCGCGGTGGTCACCGCCGTTCTTCACCTGCCGCTGCGCCGGGACTACCAGCCCGCAACACAGCATTCATGTTTCCCGACATATTGCCAGATGGCGTCCATATCTCACGCAGCGCCTCTTCTATCGTCTTTAGACGACATTTGCAGTGAAGCACGAAGATACGCGGCCAATTTTTTATAAAGGGCCCCTAACAGCCTCTGAATATACAACAAAAAACAAAAACGACGAGCGCGTTATTTTCTCTTGGCATGTCTTGTCTTTTGGTGCACTTCGTGGTGCCAGAACAGTGATTCACGTGACATCATCAGGTTACATACTCTCGACTGGTCCATATACGAGAAGTAACGGTTGTGAATTGTCTCCCATACTGCTTTGCTATGCAGCCGCCCACCCGCTCTTAGTTCTCTAGCAAGACTATCGTGTGCGATTAACTGATTTCGCTCCATTTTGTGCGTTTGCGACCGGGCATGCAGAGGTAACAGACTGTAGCCGACAAGCGCGAAATCATGATAGGTTCAGCGCTTAGTCCTGACATTGTACGCGTGCTTTATGAAGAAATAAGTGGCGAGGAGATGTCGCCAGTGACAAGGGTATTGAAGGCGAGAACGAAACCAATGGGAAAGGCGCCGGACTATATGATTCTTCCAAAGGACGCACTCTTTACAGTGGAAATGATGCAGCTTTCAAGGAAAAGGGCGAGCCCGCCGCGCTGGTTTTTGTATATTTTTTTATTGCGTTAGCAATTGTATGGACACTCAAGACAGGTTTTCACCGTCACCATCATGTTCCCTATAAACTCTAAATCAATAACATCGCTCCGCGCATTGCATGTTCTACGCGCGAGTGAAAGCTCGCGAGCGCTGGCAAGGATCATGGCTAAAGCAGAGATGAAACAAGCTGGCCATCTCCGTCACACGGAATAACATCAACCCGCGTGCGAGGCCTGCCGTCGATTGCTCCTCAAGCAGAAGGAAACGCCCCGTCAATAATTTGCTGGGCGAAGGAGGAGGAAGGGATGTCTGGGGAGAGGGACTGCGTAACTCGAGCAGCAACTGTGAACTTTGACTATAAGGGCGTGGTCGAGAGCGCTGGCGCGCGCGCTATTTTGGCAGACATCCCTCAGCGAACGGCTCGTATACCTTCCACGCGCTATGAGCGCTGTGATCTCACTGCTTCGCAGTGAGATCACTGACCGAAAACTGACCGAAAACCGCGCCTCTCCCGGGGCGGCCGTATTGCCATACACCAGCGTTTTGTAGAGTTAAGTGAGATCGGAGCAAAAAAGAGGTACCTGCTAGCCCTCGTTCATGTAACATTACGGCGTGTACTTATCGCATTCACTGTTTCGCCCCCCCCCCCCCCCTCCAGCGCCCGCGTCGCGCCGCCGCCGGTGCGATGAACCCCGCGGCGTTCACGCACCGCTGCCGGAGGTGGAAACAGCGGCGCGCCACTACCGGTGATTTTGGGTCCGGCGCTCATGTCTATTCGCATCTAATAATACACGTTGGGCTAGGCTTTGGTGTCAGCCATGTACTTTATTCAGAACACCCTCATCTTCCTCGTCTTCGCTCAGTCCCTCTATAACTTATTCACAACGTCCACGTACATATAGCGAATCCGCGCAATATTGGTCGCCGCCGCCATATGAGGGCCCCCCCCTCTCCCATGAAGAGAGACTAAGCCCTCGAACTACGCGTGCACGTCGTCGTTGTTGTAGGCCTTCTACCGCTTCGCTGTCCTCTCGCAGCCGCTGTTGCCTTTCCGTTATCTGTTATCCTCTCGTTTTAGGTACTCGCAACCTTCAGCTCGCCGCCGTCGCTCAGCAGCCGTTTGCTGTTGGGCGAACTGTTGCCTTCTTCATTTTTAGTGGGCCATTGGTGTGTAGTGGGGCTGTAGTTAGCTGGGCCAGTCGGTATGGATCCATGGAAGTAAGTGGAATTTACCAAGTTTGTGTCGCACATACCCATATATGACGATGATAATTTTTGCCTTCATTTTTAATGGACCAGTGGTTTGTAGCGGGATTTACCCAGTTTCCGTGGCACATACCAGTTTATGATGATGACAGTTTTTTTTTTTGGTGAGTCAGACATGGAACGATTTCCTAAACAGCTCCGCTGTTCAAATGCTACCTCCTTCCATTTATTCAGTGCAGGTCAGCGTGTGGCGCACGCAGAAATTTCTCGTAAATGTCAGCCTATGTAGATAGACTGCACTGAGGATTAATTTCACGAAAACTGTTCACCGACAGATGTTTCAATTTTAAGAAAACCATAAAGGTTAACTTTGAACACATATGTAATATATTCAAGAGCTACCTCTGAAACGTTTATATTTAGTGGCTAGAGTGAATTCAACTTCTGAATGGAATACGAGTCTATATTTTTAAATGCGAAACATTTCTTAGGAAACCTTTGGCACTTTCAGCGTTTCTATCTATCTATCTATCTATCTATCTATCTATCTATCTATCTATCTATCTATCTATCTATCTATCTATCTATCTATCTATCTATCTATCTATCTATCTATCTATCTATCTATCTATCTATCTATCTATCTAGCCGCCTACGTATGGGTGCTTTCATGGTCGCCTCCTTAACTTGGTGTAGACTAAAATGGGAGGGTAAGAGGACTTGACGAATATGACTGTCTGGTCATGGCATATGAATAGCGTGAAAATCCTGTCGCGTGCATCGTCAAACCTTTTCCTCCCGATTTGTGTGGCACATACCCGTTTACCACGTGCCGTGGTGAGCGGGTATGCGCCACAGGTGACTATTCATGTCCACCCAGGAGCGGCGAAAGCAGGCATTGTTAATTTAAATGCGAGAGCATGAAGAAAAACCGACACCGTCAGCGTTGACCCGCCGAATACAAAGAATAAAAGTTAGGATCCCAGTAGGAATCGAACCGATGCATTCTGCGTGGCAGTCAGCTATACTGCCACAGAGCCCAGCGAGGTCTAGAAACTGCTTTGAAAAAAAAAACAGTCCATGCAGGCCTAATGTCGGTGCAACGTCAATTGTCGTTGTGGTGCTGGCTAGCTAATTTTATAAGAAAACAATAAACACTACATATGTACTTCTACGATACATGCGTTATATCAGGTTAACGTCTGTGGTTCCAGTGTTCGCTCCGCTTTTATAGCAGTCTGAAAACATTAGATTTGTATTCCTACGATTGAGCAAGCTATATTGAAGCGTTGCTCGACCTCGGAGGAATGTATTAACGAATAATAATAATATCTGGGGTTCTACGTCCCAAAACCACGCTATAATTATTAGAGACGCCGTAGTGAAGGGCTCCGGAAATATTGACCTTCTGGTGTTCTTTAACCTGGACTGGCATTGTACAGCACCCGGGCCTCTACCATTTTGGCTCCACCGAAATGCGACCGCCGCGGCCGGGATTGAACTCGCGACTTACGGGTCAGCAGCGGAGCACCGTTGTCACAGATCTAACGTGGCGGACGGTAACAAAAGTTACGTATGATATTCACATCACTGCACCGTAAACTGCACTTCGTTTCGATCATACTGCCGTATGTGGTCCAACGCGAGTGCTGACGTTACGTCACACCATAAGTTACCCTTTAAACGCCAGTGTTGTCGACGTGCCTGGTAATTCCACGATGTTCACACGACTACTACCCTTACAAAAACACATCGATCCACGTCGCAACGCTTGGCTCAATAAAGACATAAAATACAGCATAAAAGTACTTGCTGACTGTTTCGCATGAAACCCATTCACACAAGGCCTGGGATCTGCCGAATGTTTCTAGTGAAACTGGAAGAATAATTTAAGTACGTAATATTCGATTTGATCAAATTTGTGACGTGCAGTATTGAAAATATCTGCTTAGACTTTCGGTAAACTCTGCGCCGTGTGTTCACAACGCCCGTTTATTATATCATTAATTGGCCGTCCTCAATCGCTCTTGCATTGTTTATGACAAAGTCAACACTTCAGCTAGCAAATAATGCTTGAACTTTTGTCAGTTAAACGACATTTCATAAGGTCGATGTAGTCACTTGAGGTGATTTTACCATGCTTTTAAATGTGTTTGCAACGTCTGTACAGGCCTACACACCTAGACTTAAATCTTGGAAGCACCTTCAAAATAACGTTCATGTTAAAGCACAGGAAGTAATTTTTTATTATAAAACTATATTTTTCTGCACTATTTGAAATGTATTTGCATGCTACAATGTTCACTGTGTCACAAGCGATATAGTGCGAGAGAGCACAATTAATAAAAAACTGGCCAACGTAGACTTCAAGTATAAACGAAAGGATTTTATGGTTGACATTAAGGACAAACACAGTGCCTTAGAAATAAGGAGAAACATACAACTTAGAGGGGGTGAACAAAGCTATAAGTTAACTGATTTATGAAGCAGCATTAGCAGCATTAGGGTTAGCATGCTCGCTCAAAGCACAAAATACTTAAAAAAGAAACAAAACAGCACGTGACACGAAAGTGATAACCAAGAGAAATGAAATAGGTTGCACTGACGTCTGAAAGCTAATCAAGAGACAGTCAGAGAAATACGAAATCATAACGTCATAGTTAGAACCAGCTGCAAAAGAGGCCATAGTGTCAAATCACTTAAATAGAAACCGTGCGTAGGAAGGACTGCAACGGGCGCATTAAACTATTAGCAGAAAATACTAACCATTTCAATGACACAATGCAGGTGGCAAAAGTGTTATGAGCTGTGCAGCTCGAAAGTACGTCATCCAACCTTAACAATCGAAATAGAAGCCAAATAGACAAAGGTATTCTATGAGTTGCTATATACGACGTTTGAAATGTCAAAAGACGCATGGCAGGCGAAAAGACAGCCGCAGACGACAGCATACTAGTCGAGCTGACTAAGGATGGATATGACTGTTTATAAGATTGTGACACTCTTCATACAATGTTTCAGTACCTCAAACTACCCTTGCGATGAGCGCAATCTCAGTATAATAAAAAATATAAAAAAGAGGCATGGGCGAAAGAGGGGCATTTTTCAGGGCTCGCTTTTTTATTGATTTAACCTTACTGAAAACCAACAAATTGTTTTTTTTTAATAATGAGCGTAAAACTGTGGAAGCCATATAGTCCGATCAGCTTACTCAGTGCTGTCGGAATTATTCCCGAAAGTAATTTTTAATTTCATATCAGAGACGTTTAACTTTAATAAACGTAGAGAACAGGCCGGCTTGAGCAAACAATGCTCAACAGCAAATCATATTCATATAATCAGTCAGGTAATTCAAATAGGCTGTGCACAACAAACTTCTTTAATGGGCATATGTACTACAATATTGCACTTGACTCCGCTGAGATACGAACACTTTAAAGCGACTGCGTCACCACTGAATACTGCTCTTATGTGAATGCCATAGCCGAATCCTACTAGAATTCCACCTCACATACGACATTTTTAGCGTAAATGTGGAACGTAAAGAAATCCGGAGAACAGAACACAGTGCACAGGTCGACCTGTGCACAGTTTCTTCTTCTCTTTTCAGGATTTTCTTACTTTGCACTTTTGCGCTAAAAAATGTCGTATATAATAAAACATCAACTCGTCCAACAGGGATTTTATTCAAGAATTCCACATCTTTCCTGCATCCCCACAAAAAAGCACACACACAAAAATGGACACGTGATCAAGAAAAGGGTCAGGCAAGAGTAACCAGTCCCACTCATGTTCACCGCATGCCCAGAAGTGCTTAAGTAACTAGATTAGGAAGAAATGACAATAAATATGCACGGAGAATATATCAACAAATTACCATTTGAGGCTGACATCGTGCCCCACAACGATGGCGAGGAATCGCAAAAAAATGCACGAAGAATTAAAGCAAGAACCTACAAAAGTAGTTCTGAACATCGAATATGACACTTTCGACGCACCTGCTAAGCTGTGAATGCGAAAATCATAAGCAGTAACGCTAGCAGCTAACTCCTTTGTCGTCCGACACCTCTCATGACTCAACATAAGGCGGGCCTAAGCAAACACGGTTGCTACAGCAAGGAAAACGACCTTTGCGCTGTCTATGACCTCAAGGTAAACTGCGCGTTAACAACACAGCACGTACAAAAGTATGCACCGCATACTGACCTCTGTCAAAATTGGTCTCTCACGCACGCCCCAATAAATCAAAAGTGTGCATTTCCTGCCAGATATAACAATAAAATACCGGTAACCACTAATGATAATAAATGCATATTTGATATTGTTGTCCGTGTTCGCATGGAATTGCACATAAATGTATAAAAATGTTATTTATAACTGCTACGCACGTCCTTCTATATTGAGAGTTTCTACCGATAAGTTGAAAAAACTTAGAATACTGCCGAAGGGTATCTCCAAGGGCCGGTTGTTACGTGTTACTGCGAATTAAACAGCGCAAAAACGGGACAGACTGTAAGAAGCTTCTTACCATCGGTCCCGTTTTTGCCATTTCCATCGCAGTAACTTAAAATATATTGTTGCGGTGTCGCAGCTATCGCTTTGGTAAATTGAGAGAAGAAGAGGACGACGACGTGGGCTGGTAAACAACCACTGCCATATTGACTGCTGGGCCAATTTCCGCTGTAAATATCTCGTAAATACACTTGATAATATTTGGTGGAGGTGCTGGGTGCGTCACAAGACGGAACTCCGCTGCGGACGCCTTATTGATAACACTATCGGGTCATTCCGCGCCAAACGTCCCAGCCATTTTGGCGACCATCTCAAATGTACTCGAAAAAAGTTGTGCTGTTTTAGTGCATTGAAAACAATGAAATGCTAAAATATTTCAGAGAGAAAATTTTTTTGGTCACGTAGGAGCCTTTAGAATTTCGCAGAATGTCGTGTGAATGTGGTTTGTCAGAAAATTATTCTTAGAGTATGGTTTCTTGTTTCAATACTAAATTTGGTTTAGATATTAAGAAAGTGTGTTTGTGCAAGGTGCTTGAAGCTGTGCTGTTTTAGTGCATTGAAAACAATGAAATGCTAAAATATTTCAGAGAGAAAATTTTGTTTGGTCACGTAGGAGCCTTTAGAATTTCGCAGAATATCGTGTGAATGTGGTTTGTCAGAAAATTATTCTTAGAGTATAGTTTCTTGTTTCAATACTAAATTTGGTTTAGATATTAAGAAAATGTGTTTGTGCAAGGTGCTTGAAGCTGAACAATACCACTGCAATTTTTCTGCCATATACGGCTCCAGAAATTTCGCCAGATTGTTCCTTGTTCCCATTTTTTTTTCTTATAAGCAAGTCGCTGGAAATCTCGGCAAGTCTTCTGGTGGTCTTCACTATGTATGAATATCTGAATAATAAATACTTACTCTGCAGAACGTATGGCTTGTGCTAAAACTATTTTCAGGCCACTGATGTTTCTAAATTTTACGATAAAAAATCAGAAATTTAACAAAATCTTGATTTTAGTCCACATTAAAGGGCCCCTGACAGCCATTTTCGTTTGTGACATTTATGTTGTAATAAGTAGGTATATGTCTTGTAATCACGGAATGACACCGTAAATCCTCCAACGTGATGTCTAGTTAATCCTAGCAGCGTTAATTATGGTCATTTTAGTGTAGGTTCAAAACACGCGCCGAAAGAGGATAAGAAACTAGCGCCTTCCGCGGCGGTCGCGCCTCGGGGCACGCGTGATGACGTGCGCTCAGTACTGGGTGACCTCAGCCACGCGCTTGTTGAACTGCAAGTTGGAGAACACACACAAGTAGAGCTCACGCTGCCTGCCGACACGTACCGAAGAAGAAGGTGGGAGGAGCAAAGAGCAAATATGCTTCGCAACTCTACGCTTCCACAGTGCACCGCGCATATTAGACGTGAAGCATCTTATAGTGGAGTTCAATCCGGTAGTGGTGTTCAGCGTGACCACCCTTAGTGCGCATGCGCAAACCCTCTCCGCACACCTCCTCTCCACACACACCCCCTTCTCCCTCTAACCTCTCTCTCCACTTCCCATCTCCCTCTATTCCCCCTCTCCATTTCTTTACACTTTTTCTTTCCCCTTTCTCCCTCTCCACTACCCATCTCTCCTTCCTCCTCTCCACTTCCCCTCCCCTTTCCTCCTCTTCCTTGCCCCTCTCCCATTTCCCCTCTCTATTTCCCCTCTCCTCTTTCCTCCTTTCCCCTACCCATCTGAAACGCGGGTTATACATGCCGAAACGCTGCTTCGCATCACCTCATGGTCCCCTTTAGCGGGAGATGGTGTGATTTTTTTGTGTCTGTGACGTCGACAATACTTGCTTTACCTCTGTAACGTCACAAGGGGCCTACGTCTACGTCATATTAGTGGTTATGTTGATAGGAGCTCAAAATTCAGATGAGCACTTAGGCTTACTTTAAACCAAATTAAAATAACTTAAAGGCAACGCTCGTCACTCATAGTCGGCCAGAAGTGCCCCCGCACGCAGGACTATCAAACAACACAAGGATCTCGGGTTTCCAAATTCGGTGTCAGGGTTCCTTTAAAGTGAAATTTGCACTACGTGATGATCCAATTAAAAATCACCTTTATAGCTCTGCGAACTCAAATAAGTAGTTTTTCTTATATGGCAAGTTTTGTCATTACAATTCTTGTTTTAAGGCAGCAAATAATTTTTGAAATACCCTATTGACGGCAATGGTGAACTTCAATGAGGAAGCTGTAAAAGAACTGACATTTGGGCGAGTTGAATTCGGAACGAATCCAACTCTGCCTACTTTCAGTTTGAATTGCCAGAGAATAACCCGTTACAATTTTTAGACGTCAATCTTAAGCTATATGTAAAACATGTGTGCTGGCTGTACAGCCAAAGATTCAGCAGACCAATACTGAATTTCAACTCCGCGCATTCAAAGGTTGTAAAAATTGGTCTCAATTTTTCCTGCTCCTTCTCGGCCTTGTTAAAAACATGCGTTCATTTAATCCTGGAAAGTTGTGCACGAGAAATTCAGCGTCTCAGATCGGCAGGGTTTCAGATCTCAGATCTGTAGCATAGCCACAATTTTTTCCGAGGGGAAGTTCAACCATACTTTATGTATGATCGTGTATATGTGCTCCTCCAAAGCTGAAAAATTTCGGGGGGCGTTTGAAAGCCTCCAACGTCCCCTTTGGCGACGGCAGAGTGCGGAATGTTGACTTATGAAAGTGCTAGAAAAGTATAGGTTTCAGATAAGCTTGGGGAAAGTTTCAAAAACCGCACTTCAAGATCACTCATGAAAATGCCATTATTCTATACAAGTAATGCTGCTGAGAACGAGGCCAGCAGCGCTCTTGTAGATGATTGATTGAATTATTGACTAAAAGAAAATTAGACCACTTCCCGCAAAAGGGGACCATGTGGCGATGCTAAGCCGGAACACTTGCACAATCGCGTTCTGTTGGCGTTCGTTCGGCATCCTAACGACCTCGGGCATGCCACCGACCTGGCGTCCTGGAACGTGAAGAGGAATGCTACGCGCGTCGTGTCTTCCCTCTAGCCTGGCCATTAATTCTCACAGGGGAGCGGGGAACGCGGTCGACAGGCGCGCGAGAGGGGGGCAGCGTAGGAGAGGAGAGAGAGGGGGAGGGGACGCTCCTGCGCTGGCGCTCATCGCGGCGTTGCACAGGAGAGAATTTCGGCATGTCGAGCCGGCGTTTCAAAGGAGGAGAGGAGAGGTGTAGGGGAGAGGGAAAGTTAGAGGGGGAGGAGAGAGGGGAAAGGGGAAGTGTAGAGGGGGAGGAGAGCGGATAGGAGGTGTGTGGATAGGGCATGCGCATGCTCAGTAAGGGTGGCCACGCCGCACATCACCACCAGTGCACGAGAAGTGAAATAAGTAGTGTACGCTGTTGCTTTATCAATTCTCGCCTGGCTACAACTAGCAGACGTACGCGGGCTGCAGACGTCGCTCAGTGGCCGTCGCTCTACTGTGGCAGTCAGAACACTCGCGGTTATATCGTCGTCTACAAGTCCGTTTGTTACAGTGATCAGACATCGAGTTTCAACGCCATCGGCTTGTCCGTCGGCTTACGTGAACTTTTTCTACTTTTCGACGATTGGTGCATTTCGCTAACCTTCCATTTCATGAGCGCCCGTGTGCGTTCCTCACTTTTCCTAATGAGGGGAGTTTTACCATATCGAAAGAACCAGTTATCATAAAAGATTTTGACAGGTGAGCGTGTTTCCCTTGCTTCTTTAAAATATTTATTCAGCGTCTGCGGCATTAATGCGAAAGCAGGCAGATGAGTGCCCACAGCAGCAATGAGGATGCATGCTGCCAGGCATTTCTAATGGAAGCTTGCGTTTGCATAACTGCTGAGGACGCCCCATAAACCAATTTAATCAAGCAATATGTGGAAAACTGCACGAAAAACGTACACAAAAGAACAAATGGTCCACACAAGCGCAATTGTTGGGCGAGTTGGCAATGCATTATGTAGAAAACTGCGCGAAAAACGTAGACAAAGGAAAAAACGCCAGGCCTACGCTGAAACCGCAGCACAGTCACAGCGAAAGCTGGAAGAGCGGCGTTTCTAGAGCCCGTTGTAAGCTCTCTTGGGGCTACAATACAAGTACACCAGAAAGGTACCCACTACGCCATAAATCACAATTTTTGTGAAGTTGGGAAGCACCTACTAAGCCATTATTCGTCATTCCGCGGAGAAGCGAGGCACTAGCTACACGTCTGTAAGGCATTATGTGCACTTTGTTGACGCGACGACTGATGACGATGAAGAATTATGGCTCAGCCCTTTGTAATGGGTTGGAATCTTTAAACGGGCCACCACTTATGTAATTTGCATTGGGTGACGTCCGGTCGCTATGTCCCTCTCCCGTCATGCTGTATAACATACGTTGACGTGGGAGAGAGACGGGGGAGGCGAAGAACTTTACTGAGACCCCGAGGAAATTGATCATGCGCTTATGGGCTTCCTTGGCAACCAATACAGGTGCACTTGCGAGGAACCCACTACGCTATAAATCAATGTAATTTTACTGAGACCCCGAGGAAGTGGATCATGCGCTTATGGGCTTCCTTGGCAACCAATACCAGTGCACTTGCAAGGAACCCACTACGCTATATATCATCGTAATTTTTGAGAAGTAGGGCAGCAGGCACTGTGCCATTTTTCGTCATTCTATGGAGAGCGTTGGTACCTGCTATACGCATGTAAGGCATTATGCGCACTTTGTTGATGCTGTGCCTGATGACGATGAAGAATTATGGCAGATTCCTTTGTAATGGGTTGGAAGCATTCAACAACCTACTCGTTGCGCAATTCGCATTGTGTGACGCCTGGTTACAGAATTCGCGTTGTGCGACGCTTGGTGCTTATTTTACTCTTCTACCACGCTATATTGCATATGCTAATGTGGTTCCTTCCCGACATGAAGCCTGTATAGGACCTTTTTGCAAGGCAGTTTCAAGCACCGGCATGGCTCAGAGGTTGAATACTGGGCTCCCACGCAGAGGGCCCAGGTTCGAACCACGTTCCATCCTGGAATTTTTTTCTTATTTCGTTTTTTTTTCTTATTTCGAGCGATACTGGTTACGGACACCGGCGGCGGCGGCGGCGGCGGACAACTACGGCGCCAAAAACGGCCGGTGAAATGATCTCATAACAGCTTTCGCTGTAAAAACGGACGCCACAAGCGCACGTTTTTCGCGCACTTTTCCACATAATGCATTACCCACTCACCCAACAGTCTGTTCTTTTAAGTTAATAAAGCAAGTGAAGCAAGCTCTCCTGTCAAAAATACTTCATTCGTGTCGACGGTCTTTCCCTTTCGTCATCGTCACTCCGATGCAGAGGTAGCATTCGGAAAAGGCTCAGAGTGCACTTTGAAAATTGGTGTCTGCAGGCGAACTCACTGTCATTGTAGCACTCCACTGGGTTCTGCCGAACACTGAGTACTGGTCGCGACAACCTCAAACGCGTGTACGCATAAACATCAGTTATTTCGTCAATGCAAGCAAAGGGATCTGCGAAAAGCGAGCCGTTTTGTTTAAGATCAATGCGCGTTAAGGTAGCTGCGACGCTAAGTTAACCGCTGCTTAACTTTCGGTAATAAGTCCCAGGAAAAGCTGCACTTAAGTGCAAGGCTGGTTCCTGAAAGGCGTTAAGGGTCGGTCAGAAACTTAATTCTAAAGTTAGGCTCCTGAGGATTATTTATAAACCCATTGCATTCATCATGTTACTGTCCTTCAAAACTTGAAGAGAACAATATTATTGAAACTTCGCAATTTCTATCTGTTTTAGGGCAACTGAGGGCACTGTCAATTACGGCAGTTTTACGGCAGTGCACCATTACAATAGTGTCCGGCTAACCTCGGAAACTTCTCAATCCAAACCGAACTTCGCGCGCATGGTGACTGTGTTTTATGTATAGCTGGTATTACTCATCAATTTAAGCGAGCGAATGTACATTCCTCCTGTGTAAAATTCTAAACACTAATGTGGAGCTTCAGATGGCAGAGAAAAGTTGTTTCCTAATCTTGTATTATTAATTGATCGTTGGATACAAAAGTTTATTTAAAGGCCTGAGGCGCGCGACTAAGCGCGCAGCGGGCCGCTCCCACGAAATAAAAAAAAATTTGCGCACCGTGAAACATCGACGCTCAGATTACATAGATGACGCAGTTTAACCCTGTAATGCCCAAGAGGCGTTCTGCCTTCAGAAAAATTCTGAAAAAACACTCAGCATAATTGCTCTTCTTGTAGAGTTCATTTTAAGAAAAAAAATGGTGAAATTTTATTTCGATCATAAATTAATTACTCTTAATTAAAATTAATTAATTATTTCATTAAATGAATAACTCAGTGTAACTTCATTATAACATGTTAAATATGCAATAATGGCTTTTCCATGAAGCTTTGACGGGCTTATTACCTCTTTTGAGGCATTATTTTTAATGTATCATATATGATACACTGGGTTTTACAGGGTTAATTATGCATTGAAATGTTTCTCTAGAGTAAATGTTTAAAAGTCGTTCGTCATTGAGTGACGCAGCAGCATAGGAGCTGACGCCGACAGATTGAGATAGTGATCGAAGTCCCAAAATTCCTCGGCATGCATTTTTCTTCCTCCTAGATCCGCAGATAAAGCAGGCCCCCTTATCTGTAAATTATTAATTTGTACATCTTTTTTCTTTCTCCCGGGGCTATCATTGAATAGTATTTCTCCTTTATAGCGCGTACAAGTAGAGGAAAAAGAGGCGTACAAGCGGTCAGCGATTTTCGTTGCCCGTTACTCTACCATATATCGAGAAACTTGTACCCATTACTGTTGTATTAACGTACACGATATCACCCAGTTCAACCTCTATGAATATGACATTTATTTTGGGACACTACGAAAACAGCCAGATTCACGTATCCTGTTCTAGAGTGTCCCCCAACAGATTTGCTGTAAAGAAATAGCGTAGGAACTCCACGAGGTGGATAGACAAGGGCGAATTCAAGACAAAATCTACATCTAAAAATGGCCTAGTCCCCGCGTTCACCGCATATTGTCAGCAGAATAGGCGTACTATTTCAAGGTGTATTTCAAGTAGGCTCGAAAAATATGCCATGTTTTTCGTTCATCTAGGACCCCCTACCGCATGCTCCCGCACGTGTTCGGTATATAGAATCGTCAATAGTGCGCACCAAATATATAGTAACTTTGCCAACAATGCTTCTCAAAATAAAATAAAAATGATAACTGGTCCTAAGCAATGCGCTGGGGGTACTTAGAGCAAGTCTACTTGCAAAGGTATGATAACAAACGTTGTTGAAAGATAATAAAATGCTGCACAATTTTTAACGTTGCGTTTCGTACTGTTTTCAGTGAATGACTCACTAAATCATGTGTAACGAAAGCTCATGCAAACCCATTAAATATGGTAGTAATAAATAATAAATATTAAATATTGAAATACTTTTTCGCAGCTCGTTTGCTTGGAAATATCCTGTGAGAACACCAAGATCCATAATGGTGTAATAGTAGCGCAAAAAAAGACGAGGACAAGAAAGTGAACACCACAAGCGCTTACTCACAACTGAAAGCTTTATTGCTTGAACAGAAAATATATCTAAACTTGACGATCGACTAATTCCCGCGCATGCGCATCATGGGCAAGGCAAAAGGCAAAAACCAGAACAAAAAACACATCACCTTCAACCCTCCGCCCCCCAACAGGCTACCCCCTTTCCTTGAGTAGAATAACTTCCCTCTCCGATATGGCTAAAGAAGGATGGCTAACGCACGTAGACGCCCTCGTGCTAATATGAAAAGCTTCTGCGAGTTCTCGTGTCGTGCGATCGCGGTGTTTGAACAAGACCTCCGTTGCGGGGAATTGCGCTACTATTACACCATTATGAATCAGTACCAACTAGCTCGCCTTTCCGTTTTGCAACACCAAGATTTTCATGGAACTTGGGTCTCTAAATAACAATATGGTTTAACGATATCATTATACCGCGGTAAAAATGATAATTGAGGAGAACTGATTTGAATAATACGTCATGAACCACACGTAGACGTCAATGAGATTTAATAAACCGCTATCGCTCATACTTTTCCTTGACGCTTAGCAATAAAGCTATCAAAAATATCCTAACACTGCGTCATCAATTTCAAGGAAAGGACTACATATACAGATCACTTTCGCTCCACAGTTCAGAGGCAGTGTTGGTGTAAGCGGCAGTATCTTGAGAAGTTTGTAGCTGTTCTAACGTCAGCTAAATAAGGTATCCACTCAGAGGAATTTACAAACTTAAAGTTCTGCTATATCCGGCTTGATTATGTCGGGCTTGCGGTTTTCAGGACTTGCGTTGCTCGCCTTGGCGCCACTATTACTGTGAGTATAATAAGAAGTTTTCTTTTCATAAAACCTATGTACCCAGGCAGCACGCCGGCATTGGACCAATCTCGGAACAATGTTGGTAAACATTGGCAGAAATATTGGTCCTGCGTTGGCTTTTGGGTGTTTGCTACACCTAAATGTGCATTGGTCCAATATTGGATGCCAATGACTTTCCAATAATGGCAAGGATGGCTGTAGCCAACATTGTCCGTCCAACATATCGCCAATAATGGCAAGGATGGCTGTAGCCAACATTGTTCGTCGTACGTATCGCCAACATTGTATAAATATTGGCAGCTCCAATATTTTTTGCCAGCCTATATTGTTGGCTTCACCATCGTTCTTTCATTTCCAGCGTTTAACGCTGGAAATGAAAACATTTTCCACTGAATGTGTAGTTTAACGTGAGGTAGATTTTTGTGCACGTGAATAAATGCATGTTGCCCACGCTTTTGCTTTTAGGCAAGCAGCAGGGATAATCAGCGTACAAAAGCTGAGAGTACACACAACTTTATTCTGCATATATACATATGGCAAAGATTCTGCAAGTATTTATTTATTTATCTATTTGTAAATGCTGCCAATCCCAAAGGGATCATAGCAGGAGGGCATATACAGTAGTTGAATACAAAATAACACAAATTGTGATACAATGAAACAACAAATAATTACAAAGAGAGTGCAACACAAGAGCGATTAGTGGTATGTGCATATAAAGAAAATAGGCTCGCATAATAAAACCGTAGTCAAGGGAAGTAAAAAAAAAGAAACATGGAAAAAAAGAGAAAATAATTTCGCATTTCACGCTTTGTTCTGCTGACCGCTTGCACAGAACCTACACTAATTACCTTGAATAACGCTCTTATATTAGAAATTGCGGAAACGGGACCACTCACAAACACACACAGCCTCCCTGTTAGCGCTTATTTAAGTTGTCAGTTCACCGAAGGTTCAAAAGGAAGTGAGTGAAAAGCGAAGCGTAATGCAAAATGAAATAAATGAACATCTACATGTGAACAGACATTCGATACAGCCGAAATCCATGACCATCTTGAACTAGCGGAAAGTTCATAGCCCATTTGTTAATTAAAAGGTAACTGCGGCAAGAGCTTGAAAGACTGCAACAACTTCAAAACTAATGAAAATTTGTGTGTTACAGATCCATCATTCCTTTGCGCGAAACGAGCGGCGAAGGGCAAATCAAAAACGGATGTTTAGCTGGCGCACGACAACGCGAGAAAAGAACAAAAGAACAAACGCAAATGCTGAAACATCGCTAAGGGCGAGGACTTAACTAACCTGCTTCGACGCGCACAGCAAAGCCCACCACATAGGTATTGACAAAGTAACAATTTTAGAGAAAATACGCGGTAATGTAAACGTTAATAAACGCAGCACATATTTCACGTACGAAAAACACGGAAAGTAACATGCGACTAAGGAAAGAAACGACTTACTGAACGCGATACGAACACAAAAATCCGGCGGAAAGTTTGCGAGTTGTCAGGACACATCGGCGCTCATCTGCGGATCGCTCTTCAAAAGTCAAAACAATCAAGTCCGGTGAAGAACAGGACAGCTGCCTTCTCACTGTGGCATCGTCGTCGAATCTCCGTATCCATAGAATCGCGGCATCCTGTCTCGGTATCCGACTCCGTTTTTTCCCGATGACTCTCGACTGAATAGGGGCGCGCGCCCGCCGATGCCGGGAACCCGAACGAGGGAAAGTAACCGCCACTGACTGACGAAGAATAGCCGCCGGCCAGAAGGGGCCGAAACGCGTACGCATCTGCCGAGGTGCCGTCGTCTCCCTCCATCTCCCCCCCCCCTCTCGTTTTCAAAGGCACCGAAAGCCCGGAGCCACGTTTGAACCGTCGTGGGCGGAGCAGCCGTCAAGTGACAAGTGTTTTATGACCAGCCACCCCCGCGCAACCCCACTGCCGGGAGGACAGGAGGTAAAATTCCTGAGCAAAACATGGCGTCGCGCTGCTTCTCCGGCCTCCCGATCACCGAGAACATTTGTTCGAAGTGAACACGTCTGGTTGCGTGAAGCGTTGAGAATGCAAACATAACTCATCGCTCATTTGGAGATTCCGCGGGCGATACCATAGTCTTGGACAGCACGTCGCTGTAGCACGCACACAAAGAAGTTACAATACTGTAATCCAACCAGTCGTGTAGCAAACACAAAAATACGTGGTGTGGTTGAAGTGACATGAAATGTTTTGATTGTTCGCCGCTAATAAAGCCGTCAGAAAAATTTCGGTGCGCGTGCGCAAAAGGCGCACCAGCGCAGAGGCCCATTGCGAAGCAGACTAGAATTATATTCCACTCCATTAACTCATCAACGCTATATACAGCCTCAATCAATGTAAAGGCAGGGTTCTTTTTTTATACAGTTGCGTTGTATACGCTGGCTGTATCACACAATTAACTTTTAACAAGCATTGAAAAGTGAGATGATGTGCTGTGTTTCCTTTCTCATAGATGTATTCCCAGCAGCGCGCAAAACTCACTTGAAAACTTGGTACTTATTTTACATTGCTCAACATCTCTAAAACAAATTTTGTCGAACTGTTTAGGATATATTTTGTGCCACACTAAATGCCAACTTAAAAATCAAGACCCTGTGTGCGCCATTGTTCCCTTTCTTATAGAATGGAATTTCCAGTTTTGTTTGTTGACTGACAACAATGGACTGTTTTTGCCATATTTATACAGTAAAAACTCGTTAATTCCACACTCATTAATTCTGAAAATCAGATAATTAGGACGTGTTCTCTGGTCCCGCCAAACATGTTTATTGTTTAATGGCACCGAACGCTCGGTAATTCGGTCATATTTGGCCGCAACCGGGTTATTTAGGACGAACCTCGGAACGCGCCAAGCGCGAAGCGCCGCAAATATGCGATGCAAAGGAGCGAAAACGGCACTCGCGGACGGCCGAAACGGCCGCTGGCTTTCAGAAATGCGGGGTCGTCATCTACAATCGCGTTGTTATACGTAATAAGGAATGGGTTCAGAGCACGTTTCGGATTAGGACTCGACCGGGCCGCTCCCACGTCGGAACAGAAATACCAAGTCTCTTTTGCGTCGCGGGCCCGTTGGACGGCCATAGCTGTTCTCGAGTCCGGGGCTAGTAAAAACATGCAGCCTCCCAGTTGGACGGCGTGATGCCTTCGCCGCCGTGTAACGCGGGGCTTTTGTAGAATATTTGTAGAATAAAGCAATGTGATAAGTAACCAGAAATCTTCTTTGAGGTGCGCTGGATGCCGGACAAAGTGATTTTCATAATAGCGTGCATGCGCAGGTGGTGGCTCGATTCGGGCTAAACTTCACTCAGTGATAGCAAAAGGGGAAAAAAAGCATTCCTGCCGATATATCATGCATATGCTTGCCAGTGTTTAAGACATTGGAGCGACAACGCGTAAGTCTGGACAATATTGTCCGGCGCGTAGCATTGGCCGTCCAATATTGTTTAACCAGTCAGATTGAGTGGACAATATATCCGATCTACTGCCATTACTTAACCAATATTGTTTTACCAAAGGATAAGCTGGCCCAATATTGCCATCCATACGGCCTGGTTCTGCCAATATCGTATGTACATCGGCAACCATGGGCCGTTGTTGCCAACCTCAAAGAATGACACGACCAATATTGTATGTTGGCTGGCAAAGATGGACCATTATTGGCATCCTTGTAGGCTGGCTTTCCAACATTGGTTTTATAGTGGTTTGTATGGGCCATCATTGGGCCATCGTTTGCCAACGTATAAACAATATTGGGCCAATGCGCTGTGCTGCCTGGGTAAGGTGCGAATTTCCTGATACAGAGAAACTTCCGATATTCCGGTAGGTATTTGAATCGTTAATTACGGTCACGATGCCTATTCTTCGGTGAACCTGTAGAAAGCCCACCGTCCAAACATTCGATGCAGCAGTATGACCGCTTCGCGAGTGTCTACTATGCCCGTAAGTGTGTGTTGAATGGAATTATCGTTCGGAAGTCAGTGGCGTTGCATCTGCCGTCTAATATTTCTACCCGCCTATTAGTTTAAGGCTGCTGAATATTTCTGTGTAACAGGGATGAGCGACAGCAGCGCGAAACACTATGCGCAGACGCATAGTGCCGGAACAACTCTTGATTGAGGAGAACATGTAACAGTTGAGTGAACTTGACGCCACTCAACAGAAACATAATTTCAATAAAGCAGAATGCTTCCTTCAGTAAAGCTTCGAAAAGAAGTAATTCCCACACAGTCTTTTAGGAGTCAATGATGCGGAAGTGTTCATTTCTGAAACTGTAATGTTGTGGCCCTACATTGGAATGTTCTTGTGGGTGGCAGTGACAATGTGCCTTTGATCTTATTAGCGTTCACCAGGACCTGGAACGGGCCAATTGAAGACGCATCCTGTGATGACCGAAATGTGTGCTTGGCAATAAATTTTCGACAAGTGTAAACTTTACTGAAGTGTACAGTGCTTCACGTCTGCATTACATTATATCCTCGACGGGGCGTTTGTCCTACTCTCACGAGATACTTGAGCGAATCCTTCGTTGAAAGTGTTGTGATAAATTTGGTTTGTACAGTACGTACAAAGCATTCATATGGCTCCGATATATTTCCTACTTCTCCAAGCGTCGGTGTTTAGCACAATGATTAAGGTTCGACATAGCAGCGTTGAGACCGCGCAAATTAAACCTGATAAATTATAGTCGTTTTCATTCAAACACTACATATTATCACATAACTATCCAATGTCTTGTTAATTAGGACTTACCTAAATAATACCATCAAAATCAAGACCGAACATATGCGGTATCCACTCCGAAGCAGACTGAGTAGACAAGCCACGTAAAAAGCTGCAAGAAGCTAGCTTATCACAAGATCATCCGATGCCTCCAGCCTTGCACAAGTAGTGGAAGTTGACCAAATTATTTTATATGCGAAGAAGCTGCTGCTTAACGTCCACCGCATGAAACGCTTGACAGTCACGCCGGCACTATGACAGTGGCGAGCTCAACTGGGGCCTTTTCACAATCAACGAGTTTGTACCCGAGTTTGCGCGTGAATCAGTTTGATTGACAGACACCCGCGGCGAAGATCGGGTCTGCCCACCGCGCTCGCTCTTGCCGACGAGCAGTGCTCACGCCGCAAAGCCAGCGAGCAACACCATTCATCTATGAGCTTAAATGCAACACTATGCACACAAGCACGAAGAACTAGAGGTTATATCGTCATGTGGTTACGATGTCCCCCATTCAATTTCACAGCGCTTACGATGTCCTACTCACATTCATGAAGCAAGCGCCCCTGTTAGCATTTGCAGCCAGAAATGGCGCTATTTACTTGTTTGTGAGACATTGTTTCTACCGATTCGTTTCTGCAGAAAAACATTCAGGCAACGCAAGTAGCAGTAACCTGTTCATTTATTGATCTGTAACATTCGAGAGAAGCGAAACGAGCTGAACGAGACTGAAAATTTCCATGCTGCAGGTAGAACGAGAGAACTTCCCGAAAAAGGACAAACACCCACGAACACGCCTGTGGGAGGCGCGATGTTCAGTTGGCAAAAGGATAGCTCGACCATCACGCTGACGTTACTGCAGTATAGAATTGTTGACTCAGTGACGGGGTTGACGGGTACGCTCCCGGTGTTACTGGTGTTCCTCTTAAAACCACCGAAAATGCCGCACATGCGTTTGTGACGGCATGATCGTTCTTGTAGCCGTTTCTTATCAACGCTACTATGGCACCCTCCGCGCTGTCTTCCTGTCATGACCACCGTAGTGCGAGTTCGGAGCAACCTCGTCTTCCCGAGAAGCTCGAGCGATACTGCATAGCCCCCCAAGTTTCTTTTTTAAGCATCCAAAAGTGTACGCACAGTTCATATTCACTCTTTGCGCCTTTGATAACGGCCTTTAGGCCGAAGCGATGCACCTTTGATCAGATCTACGTTCACAGTTGTCGTTGTTGTGACAGCGACGAGCAGTTACATTCAAGTTCCTGTAGATTACCTTCTCCCCGCCTGCGAAAAATTTAGTGCAGGGTCTTGCAGTTTCAATACAACAGTGAGAGAGATAGGAAAGACCTTATTGAAAAGCAATGTGGCTACCCATCGTATATTCGATTATTTGTTACAGTGCATGAAGCGGGATGGATAGCACAACTGTGAATAACATTCACAGGAGTTGTCCACGTATGCGTGGGCATTGGCGTACCACGCAAGGTGGCGGCCTTACACGATGACGTAGTCCGGATATCTGGCGCAAGCCCATACGTGCGCAGCGCTTTGTAGCGGCAAGACCTATAATACTACGTGCGGTGCGAGTGCGCGGTTTCAGCTATTGTGTTGAAATACCAAATGTGCGCAAAAACTTGAAACAGAGATTGTGACAATACCCCCTTTTAAAATGTGACCGTTCTATAGAAGCGCATCCCACCCTTCCTAGTGATTATCGGACATACAGAACGCGATCTCGCACTCGTAGAATCCGGTCAGACCAATCCGAGGCGCAAGGAAACTTGCCCAACATATCCAACGACACCCGCGCACATACGTATGTCTCCTTACCCCTTCGCGTGCGATTCGATTCGCGGCCTGACATACATCGGATGCCGAGGGCCAGGACCCTACATCCTCAGGTGGTCGAGTACCAATTCACTTAACGAAATTGAGGTTGCGAGTCGTTATTACGATGTACCTCTATATACATCACCATGTGTTTCCTGCGTGCCCCATGCATTACTACGGGATATTATGTTGTTCTTCATATTTTCGGGGAACCTTCCAATGCAGCCAATTTAGCACAGTTGATGTTGTAACTCTCCACTGCCAATATCGCAAACTCTACATTTAACAAACTGATGTACCATTTTATACTTCTTACCTATTCTGCGGTGCCTGCATCCCACGGCAAGCTATTTTGTTTGTTGCAATGGCATGTTTTTGTAAGCAATGCCTTAAAAATACCACCCGGCTAGGTTTGGAATGTTCTAAAATTCCAGTGTCGTAAGTTGTCCTATTGCAGAGTACTTTTCCAATTAAGAGGTGCAATGGGACACACAGATTTTCCTTCGGTACCTGATAAGACATGCTTCCCCCGAAAATGCAAATGAAAAATATGGGCGGATAAAATCATAGAAATGAGACAAACGTCTCAATTCATATGCAAGTTTAATTTCCAAGAAAGTGGAATTCCCGTGAACCACTTTCAAAAAATGCATTCCTTGATATGTCCTTTGAATTATTGAAACTATCTTGAGTTCTTACTTTGTAATACTGTTACATAAACAAGCAAATATTTGCTGATTAAACAAAGAAGAGCGGATACTTGAAAATTATACATTGAAAATAATAATTAAGGAAGGAACATTGGGATATTTGGTAGACTTATCGCGCCAGGAGGACTAGCGAAATGATTATTTCAGGAACACCTCTCTGCACATTCCAGAATGTCGGTTTAACCGATATATTCAAACTGTCGCAGTGAAGAGGAACACTAAGATGGTATATGACATATTGTGCCTTGCGCATAAGCGAGCATGGCAATGCTTAAAATCAGCAGCTCCAACGTACTATTGACGCGATAGCGTTAAAGAGCTCGTTTAGCAGAAATTCTGGTGTCGGCGTCGTTGGTTGTGAGAGAAAAAAATTGGCCGCGTATCTGCGTGCTTCGCTGCAAGTGTCGTGTAAAGACGATAGAAGAGGCGCTGTGTGAGATATGGACGCCATCTGGCAATACGTCGGCAAACATGAGTGCTGTGTTGCGTGCTGGTAGTCCCGGCGCAGCAGCAGGCGAAGACCGGCGGTGACCAACGCGACCGGCGGGGACGCCAGCCAGCCCGAAAACGCGGTTTGGCGCGAAGCGCTGAAGCAGAGAAACGTCCGCACTCAACGAGTACTCTTCACACACTCTTTTATTCACACGTCACCTGGGTAAAACAGAAACGCCAGAGCGGCGCCCACAACCGGCAGCCTGAAGGCCGCCCACAACGCTGCTTTTTCATTTTTTAAATATTTTTTTTCACCTTCTTGGCCTTCTCAAAACTAAAGTTTTTCAACACCAACCCATGGCATTCGTACAGTGCAATACAGAACCGAATCCGAAACACAACAATGAGCCCATGCGAAGGGCACGGAGGAAGGCAAATTTCAGCGCAGTCGCATTTTCAGCTTTGTTGAAACAGCGCTCACTAGACGACGACGAAGTAAAAGAAGGCACAGGACAGGCACTGCCTGTTCTGTGCCTTCTTTTACTTCGTCGTCGTCTAGTGAGCGCTGTTTCAACAAAGATGAACGCATACCAACTCGCTCAAGCTTCCATTCATATGCATTTTCAGCGCAGCTTAAGAAACTATGGTCCTTAAAATTACGTATGTATGCATTTTCTATTAAAGGAACACGCCACCTAATACTTACCTAGTGATGTTGCACCTCAGATATGCATGATATTTACTTTTTGATCGACAACGTTCACAAGTATGAACAGCCGTACCAGTTCAAGACGGCTGGCCCTTGGGCAAGTGGTTCAACTTTGGCCGAGTGGCTGAATCGAGGGATGTGCCGACAAACAGAAAGACAGACAGACAGAAAGACAGACCAAAATTTCTGCGTTTAAGTTCCCCAAGAAAGACTATCGTCTTTAAAATCAGCGTTAACAATAGCATCAACTACGTATGCAGCTGCGCAAGTGCGCGTTCTGCCTTATGAACGCGTAGTGGGTACCTCGCCAACTCGCAAAATGAAGGATTATGTCGTAGTGGGCACTTCGCAAATATACTTGCAGCAGATGTTCTAGGTGTTGAGGCGTTTATTGGACGGTAGTCGGCGACGATAAGCAATGGCGACAGTCAAGGCACAAACACAGACTCAGAGCGCGAGCGCGAAGAGCCAAAGGCGACGACCCACTAGAAGGCTATAGAGAGCGCAACCCATCACTCATTAAAGGCTTCGCTACAATTTCTCCGGGTACGAAAAGGGAGCCGTCGGGCGACCTAACAGCTCGTCACTATGAGTAGGTCATAGTAGGCTTTGAGACGCTCCACGGTGACGATGTCACGCCCTCGGCGGCGCATGTCCGAAGATGGTTCGATGGGTTCGATCACGTAGTTGACCGGGGATGTGCGCTCGACGACCCGGTAGTGGCCGTCGTATTTCGGCAGTAGTTTTGTAGAGAGGCCAGTTGCAGTGGTAGGGACCGAGAGCCATACGAGCGCTCCAGGGAGGAACGTGGACTCAGAAGTGGTGGTTCCACCGCGAATGCTCTTCTGCCGCTCTTGTTCCTGCGTTGTAAACGTCTTGGCAAGCTCGCGACACTCTTCCGCAAGCCTGGCTGTGTCAGATATCGGCGCACACTCAGTTGAATCCGGCTTGTATGGGAGTATCGTGTCGATGGTGTGCGACGGGTGCCTTCCGTACAATAGAAAGAAGGGTGAAAAACCAGTTGTGCTTTGAGGGGCGGTATTATAGGCGTAGGTGACGAAGGGCAGAATGGCATCCCAATTTGTGTGATCGGCGGCGACGTACATTGAGAGCATGTCGCCAAGCGTGCGGTTAAAGCGTTCGGTGAGCCAATTCGTCTGCGGGTGGTAAGCAGTAGTTTTGCGGTGAACAGCACGGCACTCTTTTAGAATGGCTTCGACGACTTCCGACAAGAAGACACGGCCTCGATCGCTGAGAAGCTCCTGGGGTGGACCGTGACGCAGTATGAATCGGTGTAGCAGGAAGGAGGCAACATCGCGCGCTGTAGCCGCTGGGAGAGCGGCGGTTTCGGCGTATCGCGTAAGGTGGTCAACAGCGACGATGGCCCAGCGGTTACCAGCCGATGTCAGAGGAAGTGGTCCGTACAAGTCGATGCCCACGCGCCCGAACGGACGGTTCGGGCAAGGTAATGGTTGTAGACCGGCGGGTGACACGTGCGTTGAAGGTTTTCGGCGTTGGCAATCGAGGCAGTAGCGAACGAACTTCTGCACGTAGCGGTACATCCCTCGCCAGAAGTATCGTTGTCGAATGCGGTGGTAAGTTTTGGATACCCCAGAGTGCGCGCATTGTGGATCAGAGTGGAAAGACTCGCATATTTCAGAACACAGACTGCGGGGTATCACAAGTAGCCACTGGCGGCCGTCGGCGTTGTAATTGCGTCGGTGCAGTAGGTCGTCACGAATGGTGAAATGGTGGGCTTGACGACGCAACGCGCGAGTGGTTGGTGTTGCCGACGGATCAGTGAGTAAGTCTATCAGCGAGGCGATCCATTTATCCTTGCGTTGTTCGGTAGCGATGGTGTGAACGTCGATGGAAGAAACAACATTGTTAGGTACCGAGCAGGGGGTATCGTCGTCAGGCAAGGGGGAGCGCGAGAGGGCGTCGGCGTCAGCATGCTGGCGTCCGTTGCGGTACAGCACGCGAATATCGTGGTCCTGTAGGCGAAGTGCCCAGCGGGCGAGGCGGCCTGAGGGATCCTTCAATGACGACAGCCAGCATAGTGCATGATCGTCGGTGATGACATCAAATGGGCGGCCATATAAATAGGGTCGGAACTTTGTAAGGGCCCATATGATCGCCAGGCATTCCTTTTCGGTGACGGTGTAATTGGTCTCGGCTTTAGTAAGCGTACGACTTGCATATGCCACGACATATTAGGGAATCCTGGTTTGCGCTGCGCAAGGACAGCGCCAAGGCCAACACCGCTGGCGTCTGTGTGTACCTCTGTAGGGGCCGTAGGGTCGTAGTGGCGTAGTATGGGAGGCGACGTCAACAAACGACGGAGCTTTGCGAAAGTGTCGTCGCACTCGGACGACCATGAATGGAGGGGCCCGCTACTTCCGAGGAGCTTCGTCAGCGGTGATATGATAGTCGCAAAGTTTCGAATGAAGCGCCGAAAGTAGGAACACAGTCCTACGAAACTTTTACGGAGTTTGAGTTCTTTGAGTTCTTTGACCGACGTAGGTTTCGGGAACTCGGTCACGGCCCGAAGTTTGGCTGGATCGGGGAGAATTCCGTCCTTGGCCACGACGTAGCCGAGTATTGTCAGCTGCCGTGGTGCAAATCGGCACTTCTTTAAATTCAGTTGGAGACCAGCGTCGCTCAAACGCGTCAACACATGCCGGAGGCGTTGAAGATGCGTGGAGAAGTCTGGAGCGAAAACGACGACGTCGTCGAGATAGCACAAGCACGTGTGCCATTTCAGGTTGCGCAGAACAGTATCCATCATGCGCTCGAAGGTGGCGGGCGCATTACACAGCTCAAACGGCATGACGTTGAATTCGTACAAGCCGTCGGGCGTGACAAAGGCGGTCTTCGGTCGAGCGTCATCAGCCATAGGTACCTACCAGTACCCTGAGCGCAAATCGATAGACGAAAAGAATTCGGCTCCTTGTAGGCTGTCAATCGCATCGTCTATTCGCGGTAGTGGATACACGTTTTTACGAGTGATCTTATTAAAGACGATAGTCTTTCTTGGGGAACTTAAACGCAGAAATTTTGGTCTGTCTTTCTGTTTGTCGGCACGTCCCTCGATTCAGCCACTCGGCCAAAGTTGAACCACTTGCCCAAGGGCCAGCCGTCTTGAACTGGTACGGCTGTTCATACTTGTGACCGTTCTCGATCAAAAAGTAAATGTCATGCATATCTGAGGTGCAACATCACTAGGTAAGTATTAGGTGGCGTGTTCCTGTAATAGAAAATGCATACATACGTAATTTTAAGGACCCTCGTTTCTTAAGCTGCGCTGAAAATGCATAAGAATGGGAGCTTGAGCGAGTTGGTATGCGTTCATCTTTGTTGAAACAGCGCTCACTAGACGACGACGAAGTAAAAGAAGGCACAGGACAGGCGCTGCCTGTCCTGTGCCTTCTTTTACTTCGTCGTCGTCTAGTGACCGCTGTTTCAACAAAGCTGAAAATGCGACTGCGCTGAAATTTGCCTTCCTCCGTGCCCTTCCCACGAGCTCATGGTTGTGTTTCGGTTTCGGTTCTGTATTGCACTGTACGAATGCCATGGGTTGGTGTTGAAAAACTTTAGTTTTGAGAAGGCCAAGAAGGTGAAAAAAAATATTTAAAAAATGAAAAAGCAGCGTTGAGGGCGGCTCAGGCTGCCGGTTGTGGGCGCCGCTCTGGCGTTCCTGTTTTACCCAGGCGACGTGTAAATAAAAGAGTGTGTGGAGAGTACTCGTTGAGTGCGGACGTTTCTCTGCTTCAGCGCTTCGCGCCAAACCGCGTTTTCGGGCTGGCTGGCGTCGCCGCCGGTCGCGTTGGTCAACGCCGGTCTTCGCCTGCTGCTGCGCCGGGACTACCAGCACGCAACACAGCACTCATGTTTCCCGACGTATTGCCAGATGGCGTCCATATCTCACACAGCGCCTCTTCTATCGTCTTTACACGACATTTGCAGCGAAGCACGCAGATACGCGGCCAATTTTTGAGTCGTCGGTAGTCCACACAAAACCGCACAGAACCGTCCTTCTTCGCAACAAGTACGACAGGAGACGCCCAGGGGCTGTTAGATGGTCGAATAACATCCCGTCGAAGCATGTCGTCGACTTGCTCGTTGATTACGCGGCGTTCTGTGGGAGATACGCGATATGGACGTTGCCGCAGTGGTGGTTGGGCGCCAGTGTCGATGCGATGCGTAACGGTGGACGTGCGGCCGAGAGAAGTTTGAGCAATATCGAAAGAAGCGCGAAATTCTTCCAAGAGGTCTAGAAGCTGGGAACGCTGGACCGGCGTAAGGTTGTCAGCAATGGAAGAAGCAAATACATCAGCGGGCGATGAACCAGACGTGGTAACAGAACTGAGCGTGCCGGAACTGGGGCAGTGCGTGCCATCTGGTTCGTCCATAACTTGTGCGTCTTCGAGGGGTTCCACGCTGCCGAGACATTCTCCTCGCACCAACGTAACATTGTACGGAGATGGGGAGATGGGAGATGGATGACGGAGAGGCATGGTAGTTGGTAGGGTACGGGATCTCAGCTCCAGGGGCATCGAATAGGAGCACAGCACTCTCCACCAATTTGTTGAGGCGTTTATTGAACGGTAGTCGGCGACGATAAGCAATGGCGACAGTCAAGGCACAAACACGGACTCAGAGCGCGAGCGCGAAGAGCCAAAGGCGACGACCCACTAGAAGGCTATGGCGAGCGCAACCCATCACTCATTAAAGGCTTCGCTACATAGGATAATTTGAAAGGGCCCTTTAAAGGCGCACGGACGTTCCATTGGTTGCGGCACGGTTCGGGCATCCACCAAGAAGCGATACCGGGCCGGCGATTGAAAAGGCGATGCGAACAGGGCCCGATTACGCTATCACGGTCTACGCTTGAAGGCGTAGCTCAAGCGTCCTCCAAGTTTTCATCTTGCTTCAACCTGCCCTCCTCTCTGTGCTCTTCGCTCAAGCGTCAATCTGTATTTCCTCTGCGATGCAGACATTGCGCCCGCGCGACTATCACGTCCCTCTACTAGCCAGCCTCCGCGAGACAAGCGACTTGCTTTTGAAGGCTTTCCTCCAACAGAGGATTACATGACTTACGCAGGGCGCTAGTCCCGAACGAGATGGCAATATAATGCTATTATTCGGGCTCAATGTTTTCGAAATCGATACGTGCGTAAATATTCCTATATTCATGAGCGCTCAATAAGACACGGCGTAAATCTTAATTCGAAATCCATCAGTCATCTGTATGAACCAAAGAGAAACATGCGCTTACTTTTTCTTTTTCTTTATTTTTTTCAGATGCTGCTGCTCGGGAACTTACATCGACGATGGAGCAATTCATTCCTGTTACCAAACCGTAAGAAATGGCTCTGACACTGGTGTATTCTTGCACGTTGGCATTGCTGAGGTTGTGGCACATCCTCGGCTGTCCTCTCAAAGAGAAATATTTGCAGTGCTACGTTGTGTTGACGGCAAGGAGTAAAACAGGGCAGGTTTCAGTGAACACTTTATTGTCGGACTCCCGGCTGAAGAACAAGTCAACCAAAACCAGGCGATAGCGGCGAGCACATTCGTCGACAAATGAAAATTTGCTCCGAAATTTGCCCCTGCCGCATTATCTCCAAGAACAAGCACTGCGGTGGCTGCCCACGAGTTGTACGCTGTTCAGTGAGATAACAGGTGGAAATAGCGCGTTTTCTAGTACCCACCGTGAACCACACCGACAAGCGGCGAGCCTCGCGCGCTAAAGCTAGGTGATACGCTTTGGACAGTGGGAGTACTTGCCGCTTTCCTGGCAGGGTATAGGCGGGACGAGCATACATGGAGAATTCGTCGCGATTTCGTAAAGCGAGGCTCAGGTTCGATGTAACAAAATGGCCGCCTTTTTTGTGCGCGTTAACTTTCGATATCGACATTGTGATTTAGTGCTGAATCTCAGAAACCATGCGGTGAAGCGAGGCTCCGGTTGGATGGAACAAAATGGCCGCCCTTTTTGTGTGCGTTAACTTTCGATATCGTCATTGTGATTTAGTACTGAATCTCGGAAACCACGCGCCATTTTATTATTTAGAAGAGACAGATGTCCACATAGTGTGATTCCTCACACCTTTTTCAAGTAGAGGTGTGCGCCGCCGCGCCGCGCCGCCGCAGCCGCCTGTTTTTCGTCACGCCGCTCGCGCCGCCGCTGAAGTCCCAAGAGAGATCACGCCGCCGCCGCCGCCGCGCAATAATTGCGGCGCGCCGCCGTTAGTTTCTTCTTTCAATTCGAATGGGGAAACTGGAAATAAAATACTGCACTTCGCCGGAGGAGCTCTTCTCGATGTGTCTATGTAATGAACTGTCCATCTCAGCGGCCGCGGAATAGTGGGACCTCGGCGAGAAGCACGCCACCTGTTTCCGATTCTTGTTCTGCAGCGCCATCATGACATCACGAAGCTTTCAAACACTCTCGACACAAATGACATGGACGGAATGCGCTTCAATCCAACGAACGCAGCCCTCAGAGATCCGATTTTCGGTGCAAATGTCTCTTGATCGTGTTAGGTTTAATCGATTAGGAGCCATCGATTTAGGTTTAATGCGGCCGCTCGTCTAACGCAGCTGTGAGGTCAGTACGCGTTCCCGGCATCGTTGTCAAACATCTGGGACACATTCATATGCAAGTTCAGACTAGAAAAGTTCCTCTTTCTGTGCATTTCATCCACTCTCTTTATACGTTAGGAATGTGTTGGCGGGTTCGGTGCGGCGACGTGGTCAAGAGCGAGGTGACATCACGGCTCACCGCTTTTTCGAATCACTGAATGCACTCTGCCGAAATGGACTGTGGACATCTTCTTTGGATGAACGCATCGAGGATAGCTCCCCACACAGAAGTTGTAGTATCTTTTTTCTTCTCCAGAAATATTACGAGTATTGCCTGACCTTAATGCTGCCGCGTCCTCCGACCTTAAAGGGCGACGGCCCAACTCACTGGATAGCATATTCTTGGAGTCTTGGACCTAGTACACTGCGCATAAATAAATAAAATAGATAAGTAAGATATATATATATATATATATATATATATATATATATATATATATATATATATATATATATATATATATATATATATCGCTGCGTTAGTACACTTTTTCCTTTCATTTTCACTCGAGTAAATCGATAAATAACACAGAAGTAAAAAGAGTGGCAAACATAGAATATAGCTGAGCTAGTTGGTAGGTATTCATGTTAAGAGGACATCACGTGGAAACACGGAGATAAAAGAAAAGTCGAGAGAGTGAACAGCTATCTCTCACCTAGACCAGTACTCGCACTTGATTGATAGACATGGCCTATTACGTGGGAATGCGCAGAAAAATATTTGTGTCTACCTTCGGTTCCACCGCGGCGTGATTTTTCAGTTGTTAGCGGCGTTTCTGGTGTCTTGACTACTCTCCTGTGTCCGTGTTTGGACGCCCTGTTTTTATATAGAGCCCCTAACGGCCTCTGAAAATACAAAAAAAATCACACCATCTACCGCTAAAGGAGGTCCCACTTCCCTCTCTCCCCTACCCTCTCCACTCCCCCTCTGCGGGGGGAGTGGAGAGGGGAGGGGAGAGAGGGAAGTGGGAGACGGTGAGGAGGAGAGGAGAGAGGGGATGCAGAGAGGGTGAGGGGAAAGGGGAGAGGGTAGCGGAGAGGGAGAGGAGGTGTGTGGAGTGGGCTTGCGCATGCGCAGTAAGGGTGGTCACGCCGCACACCACCACCGGATTGAACTCCGCTATAAGATGCTTCACATCTAAAACAACGAGCGCGTTATTCTCTCTTGGCGTTTCTTGTCATTGGTGCACTTCGTCATGCCAGAACTGTGATTCACGTGACATCATCAGGGTACATACTCTCGACTGTTCCATATACGAGAAATAACAGTTGTGAATTGTCTTCCATACTGCTTTGCTATGCAGCCGCCCACCCGCTCTTCTCTCGCACGACTATCGTGCGCGATTAACTGATTTCGCTCCATTTTGTGCGTTTGCGACCGCGCATGCAGAGATAACAGACTGTAACCGACAAGCGCGAAATCATGATAGGTTCAACGCTTAGTGCTGACATTTTACGCGTGCTTTATGAAGAAACAAGTGGCATGGAGATGTCCCCTGTAAGAAGGGTATTGAAGGCGAGAACGAAACCAATGGAAAAGATGCCGTATTATATGATTCTTCCAACGGATGCACTCTTTACAGCGGAGACGACGCAGCTTTCCAGGAAAAAGGCGAGCCCGCTTCGACGGTATTTTGCATATATTTATTGCGTTAGCAATTGTATGGATACTAAGGACAGGTTTTCACCGTCGCCGTCATGTTCCGTATAAACACTTAAATCGATAACATCGCTCCGCGCATGGTATGTTCTACCTGCGAGTAAAAGCTCGCGAGCTTTGGCAAGGAACATGGCTAAAGCAGAGATGAAACAAGCTGGCCATCTCCGTCACACGGAATAACATCAATCCGCGTGCGAGGTCTACCGTCGATTGCTCCTCAAGCAGAAGGAAACGCCCCGCCCATCGTTTGCTGGGCGAAGGAGCAGGAAGCGATGTGTGGGGAGAGGGACTGCGTAACTCGAGCAGCAACTGTGAATTGTCAAAAGCGCTGGCAGGTGCGCTATATCGGCAGACATCCCCCAGCGAACGGCTCGTATACCTTCTACGCGCCGTGAGTGCTGTGAGCTCACTGCAAGCGCTCGGACCACTGATACGACAAACTGACCGAAAACCGCTTCTCTCCCGGGAGCGGCCGTATTGCCATACACCAGCGTTTTGTAGGGTTAAGTGATTGGAGCAAAAAGAGTAAGCTGCTAGCCCTCGTTCATGTAACATTACGGCGTGTACTTATCGCATACACTGCATCGCGCTCCCTCCCCCCGCCACCTCCCCCCCGCGCCGCGCCGCCGTTGGTCCGATGAAGCCCGCGCCGTTCACGCGTCGCCGCCGGAGGTGGAAACACCGGCGCGCCGGTGATATTGTGTCCGGCGCACATGTCTAATTTTCAAGCGAAGCTTTATGGACAAAGCTGTGTTGCTGGTGATGGTGTTTCAAAAGGCCCTCCTCACTCAGAGCTTGCGTGCACCGAACAAATAACAAACAAAATGAATTTTATTACCAGAACTGAGGTCTTAACCCGGGTCCCCCTGCCCGAAAACGAGTTCCTTGAACAATAGACCACACGCCTATTTTTGCCCAATGTGAACTGAACTGAAGCATACGAAGGTATTCTGCGGACAATGCAAAAAAGTAAATTTGGAAGCATTAGACTTGCTATCGGCGCTTCATTGCGATATTTCGTGTTGGTGGACCAAAAGCGATCTTCTGAAGAGCGCGTAAGGCTGGGATCAGAAATGAAAAATTTGAGGAAATTTCCGACTTCGAAGCAATTGTATTCCTAATCCCCGTTTCCGTGATCGCATAACGGTCATTTCGTTAGGTAGTTATGCAGACGGACGAACGCTGAAAGAGCAATGAAAGACGCCATGACGATTCAACACGAAAACAGCGTTCCGCGGATGGCCGCTACCTAGAAAGAAACAAAGATTACGTCAGGCCCACCAGCGCCAAGCTTCGCTTGCCCCCATTTCTCTGTTAGGGGAAGAGCTCCTGAATTTTTAAATGTGAAGCATCTTATGGCGGAGTTCAATCCGTTGGTGGTGGTAGGGTGTGGCGTGACCAGCCTTACCGCGCATGCGCAAACCCTCGCCACACGCCTCCTCTCCACACGCCTCTTCTCCGCTCCCCCTCTACCCTTGTCTACTCACACTCACCCTCTCCACTCCCTCTCCTCGTTTAGATAAAAGGCTCGCGTTGGTCGTACACACGCTCAGTCAATGCGCCGGCTGAGCCGGTGTCATGAGTTCCAACGTCAACTTCGGCGCCAGTTCAGTAATACCTTAACGCTTGCCGAGATCGCGGAGCAGAGGGTGGAGCAGCGGAAGGCTCGACGCGCCGAAGCCCAGAGTAAACTTTGGCAAGCGGACCCCGAGCTCGGCTAGGGAAGCCCAGCTCAAGCGGCAACGTCGGCGGGAAACTGCTACGGAGGAAACGCAGGCTCGACATGCCGGAACGCTGCTTCGCATCGCCTCATGGTCACCTTTAGCGGGAGACGGTGTAATTTTTTATATTAAAAATGAACTCAACGTGGTAATCAAAAATAATTTGCAAATTTGTTCACTAGTCATTCCTGTGCAACTTCAGCAACGACGAAGTACTCGTATTCCCGACTGAACGCACGTGTTTTTGTTGTTGTTTTTAACCCGACAGGCACGTGACTGTCACAGCACTTTAAAAAAAAACTCCGCATTACCTTAAAAAGCTAGAACTCTTAAAGCGATAGGGTTTTGCACATCGTTCGATGGCATTAGGATCCGCTTGTGATGCTTTATTTCTCTGTGGATGCAGTGAACTTGCCGTGAGGAAAGGAATGTCTGTGAGCATGACGTGTCTCCCAGGGCACCTAGCGGAAGTAAAGTTGCGAAGTACAGCATAGGCAGTGTTGAAAACAGAATAGTAGGGCATAGTCTTGGGGGTAGGGACAGGGACGAAAGGAAGAGGAGAACGAAGTGGTTTTCGGAGCGAGCCTTCATGAAGTAAAGACGTGTTCCTGATCTACGACCACGGGTCCTCGTTAATTACATTTGGTGCCGTGAAACCCGGGAGTGGTCATTACCGGACTACGATGACTTCGGCCGAGCGTCTTCAGAAGGTGCGTGGAACTCTCAGGGTCAGCGTCTCTCGGATTATTACGCTCCTGACAGAACTGCTGCAGAATCCTGATGCCGAAGCGCGCCGTGTCATGAAGCACGTCAACGTTTTGAAGAGCAAAGAAGCTGAGCTCCGCCAGTTGGACAGGAACATCCTCGACGTTATTGAAGACGAGGAACTTGACAAGGAACTCGATGAGTCCGCAGAATACCATGAGAAGGTCTTGTATGCGATCGCTGATGGGCAGTATTTCCTGTCTGAACGCGAACAGTCTGTTCTCCTGCGTGACACGTGCTATCCCCATTTTGCTTACGCTAGACATGACAGCGGAAACGACAACCAAGCTGGTTTGTGTACAATCGCCGATGACTGTGACAGCATCTCCGAAGGCATGGAAGGAGACATGACAAGTTTCGATGACTCAGATTCCAACCACGAAAGCGGATTGTCTGCGTGTTCACAAAAGGATGAAAGCATTTCGATCGAAGTGGAAGGGAATAACACCGAATCGATGGTCATGACCTGCAGAGACATGAAGCCACCGAGCCAGGATCCAATGACTGAGGTCTCTTTTGGCGGTGGTGAAGCGGCGACGACGTGCGTGAAAGATGAACTTCTTGAACAATCACTTGACTCTGTTGATCCAGCACAGCTGTTAGACTACTGGACAGACGTGTCCGAAGAAGTTCAACATTTTGGAAGCATTTTGAAGTGCATTGTAGAACCACGAGAAAAAGATCAAACGATGACAAATGTCGAAGGCAGCCCAGTGGTAAAACAAGCTGTGAAGTGCAGTGCCCTGCGGACGTCGCCGAAGCGAACTCGTCATTGCGCGATCCGAGTGCGCAAGCACACCAACCGGCTTGTTCCCAGGCAGCAGAAGGAGAGCCAGGCACAGAAACTTGCCGCTGATGTGATGAGTCTTTCGGAAGGAAATGCGTCCATGCCGGCATCCGTCTCTGAACTCGGGATGTCGCACAGTTCGGGCCGCAGAAACAAAGATCACCGCAGATGTCCAAGCTCTTCGTGGAGGACACAACGCCATTTCGCTGCGGTGAAGCGTGGGCAGGAAAACCTGAAGGTGGAGCACACCACCAGTGCCGTGCCAGGATGGAAACGGCGGAGATGGAGACTCGCACATCATTTTTATGCCACATCGGAGCGCGCTACCACCCGGACCAGGCTTCAACGCAGATTCATATTGGAGACGCGGGAATAGTGAACGAAGACAACACTGCTCCGATGTTCTGGAAACTCGGGCGAGTGACGTCGCTGCCTCCCGGACGAGACGGGGTAGCTAGAGCCTGCTCCGTACGTTTGGCTATACGGGCCACGTGGTGAACCGGCCGGTGCAAAGCTCTGTGTAATGGAAGCCACAAAATGACTGATGTGACGTTTCGTCCGCTCCCCCTCGGAGGATGTTGAAAACAGAATAGTAGGGCATAGTCTTGGGGGTAGGGACAGGGACGAAAGGAAGAGGAGAACGAAGTGGTTTCCGGAGCGAGCCTTCATGAAGTAAAGACGTGTTCCTGATCTACGACCACGGGTCCTCGTTAATTACAGGCAGTTATCAATCTCTTCGTGAAATAGCGGCGCTCCCCTAAGCGCCTATGAGTTTTCGTGCACAGCTGTTTGGAAGATTTCGAATATTCCGAAGTACCTACAAACAACCTCCAGTTTAGAAGCTTTCGAAACAGGCACCTACAACCACGTGGTTTATAACAATCGCTAAGAGTTATAAGCGATAAAAGCTAAATATGACCTCCATGGAGTGCCAGGTACATCGGTGAAAGGCACACTGCTGTAATAAATCCTCTTTTATTGGGATAGCAATTATATGGACACTCTCGGCGGATTCCTGTCATCGCCGTCATGTTCCAGACATGTATATGTATAAAAAAGGCGCAATGAAAAATAAAGCAGAAGAAAAAAATCCAAAGCACTCGACCGGAGATTCGAACCATCGACCCCTCGCTACCCAGCGCGCTGGTTTAGACAACTCAACCATGCGCCATGCACACGCCGGCGAAATAACGGCGAGCTTTTTTATATAGACCACTTACCGCTGGTGGTACGCAGATTTCGGAGGAGCGTGATGGTGTTTTCTATCACGCAACGCTACTATATTTTCTTGTACTTTGAAAACTGCCCTTGAGACGCGCAAGAGAAAGTGGTCCCTTCCTGTACCCGTTCGGGATGTGGAACGGAAATAAAATCACGGCATCTCCACTAGTGTGAATCATGACGAGTGGCGAAGCACTGGGTATCGTACCGGTATGTCACCGTACGTCACCCGCGCGTTGCCACTCGAATGTAAATTGAGTGACATAAAGTGTATATATATTCAAATACATTTCTTTGGTTCCTCCTTAATGCCCTTCTGTTTTAATCATCTTGTTATAATTCGCATGTTGTCTTGAGCTCTGGATTCCGCTTTCCCTTCATTATTGCTGCTTTGTGGTATGTGAAACGGAGAGCCAATGGTTCTTCGAAAGTATCTATTCTAAAGTTCACAAAGACAAGGTCTGTCCATGTTCCTTGGGTGGTTGTTGATTGTTTCCAGTCATATGAAATGCATCGTAGAGCGTATCGAGACATCATATACTACATAATCCAGTAGCTGTCCATAATGTCTACGTTGATGTCGCCGACTTGTATGAAGGGATTGTGCATGTATTTTGTTTCGCAATCGTAATCGCGACATAAACACGTATGTTTCGCCTTTGAGGAGGAAATGTCGCGGACTTCTAAAGTTGTCTTCGACGCGTGGTCTTACGAAAGCATTTCTTCAGGGTTTCCCGCTGAAGACAAACTGTCAGGCAGGACACCTTCGAAATCCCACTGAGCACATTCTTCAGAATTGTGATAGCCAGAATTGTTGATATCGGAAACAACCAACCACCCGAGGAACATATTCGTTAGATATTCGTTAGATATTCGTTAGTTAACGCTACACGATAACTAACGAATATCTGTCTCCTGATAAACTGAAACCCACAAGGAATAGCCACACACTCAACCTGACACCGTTCCATCCACGTACTAACCTATTTAAATTCAGCTTCTTTCCGCACACTATAGAAAAATGGAATCTATTGCCTGGGTCAACTAGATCATTGCCTTTAGAAGATTTCTTGCATGAATGTATTGATTCGCGCTTTGTTCATTAAGAGTTGTAATTTGCATTTGTATTTGCATGAATGAATTTATTTGCGATTTGTTTATTAAGAGTGTATTCTTGTTTGTTTGTTGTTAGGAGTTTTATTCTTGTGTGTGCTGATGTACAGAAAACCCACTCCTGCGATAGCCCTAATTGGGCTGAAGTATGTAAAATAAATAAATAAATAAATAAACATAGCGACTTTAGTTATTATTCGATTTCATTTTTATTAAAATATTTCGCGAGGGTTCTGGTTGCTGTATATGACATTTATCTGGGACTTTATAATGGCAATCGTAATCGCAACATACACACATATGTTCCGACTATAACAACGGTTTTCTATATACGGTGACAGCCGACAGGGAGAGTCGACGACAAAGCTAGGTCCTAAGGTGCCTTGCCCCTAAGAGAACACCGGGCACACCTTGCGTCAGACGGCGCCATGTGGCAGGAAACGCATAGGAGTCACTCCACGCGGCGCGGTTAAAGAAAGAAATATGTAAGAGTGTCTGCTTCTTCATTGTCGACACTTGCGGCGCGTTGCTCAAGCACAAAGACGTAGTAACTGTGACAGCTGTTAGTTCATGCTTGTCCTGCGTATACCCATGCGTTGGTTTCGGGCATCATTCGTTGTGTTTCAGCTGCGAGCTGCAAGTGTCGAGCTACATGCCGTTCTTCGTGTGAGATTCCAATTTCGTGCTATCGCATTGATTGCTTCGCCCTTGCGGCGAAACTGTGACTTTTTATTCTAGTGCACGTACTACAATAACGGAAGCAGCAGTGGATGCAGCCCAGGCTGCCATTGCATCAGCGACAGATACAATGCTTTGGGAGAAGTACACAACCCACCTGGACCAGGAACCTGCTGGGTTTCCCGTCGTGGTTGAGGGCTGAAATAAAGGACACAGGTGTGCTCTTGTTGGTGTGCGTTAACTAAAGTCGCATATGGGATACTTTAATGGATCTCATACCCACCAGGAGCGTAGCCAGGGGGGGGGGTGACTAGGGGGTTCAAACGCCTTGTCCAAAATTTTTTTAAAACTTTGCATGCGTATATATGCACGCACGCATACAAACGCACGCATGAACATACATAATGGACAGGTTTAGTTGGGCGTCTGCAACAACGTACGGACGCAGCCTGGCAGCCATTTCTTATGGCAGGCTGCGTCCGCACGTTGTTGCGGACGCTCAACTAAATCTGTCTAATATATGGTTGAACCTCCCTCCACGCGAAAGAATGTCTGGCTACGGTACTGATACCAGAGTCATTCAATACTTTTCCTGGTCATGAAGCTTCCGCGAAAGCTTGGTATAGGGACAGGAGCAGCCACTAGGGGTGCCCTCGCCCGTGTGAGGGCATCGGCGCGGAGCCGGCAGTGCAGTTCTACGGCACGCACCGGAACTCAGAAACGTGATTAAGTGTGCCCATGAACGTTGATTATATCTCAAGAGCAATATTACCTTCAGGTACATTCGGGGAAGCTTTAATAGAGTGCAATTTAGCGTCGAATGAGGCCTTCGAGCACGAAATTCGTCCGTGACAAACGCATGCTGCTTCCGCTGTGCGATATACTACCGCTATAAAAGCATGTTTACTCCGTTTACTTAAAGCATCTAGTGGAAATCCTCGGGTGATCCAGAGTCCTTCAAGGGCTCTGGCGGTTCTCAATGCCTCGCGGAAGTACAGTGGCTGCAACTCTTGAACGCGCATATCAGTATAGACACCTGGCGTTTGTATACGAATATATCTTAAAGTAGCCTCGTATGTATCCAACGAACAGTCAGTTCGAACGAATCAGTGCTTTGAATTTCGCAATTGAGGAGCATGTATGAGTACTTTATACGGCTTTTCCCTTATTTTGTGTTTTCTCCTGCGTTGGGTTATCACACGGCGACGTGCCGCGTTTAAGGTTCGGTCGCTCATGCAATACTGCTTAGTTTTCGCAGTGCTTCTTCACTTTCTTTAATTCGAAAGCCTTTGATGCCTCATCAAACGCGAAAATTGACCGTCGGCGCCGGCGGCGCCACGCGTTAGCGGCGTCAACACGAGTAATGCAAAAAGACATCATCACTTATGACGTCACCATATGACATCGCCAAAAGTTGTGATGTCATCATGACGTCACGTAAAGTGGAGTCACACGATGACGTCATCACATGACATCGTCGCTTAGCATTGCCTCCGTGATCGTTGGACCGATCACGGAGGCAGTGCAAGAACAGGCAAGGTGCAGAAACCTTTACTATGTCGCTGTTGTCGTGCCTTCTTCGTCTTGTGTCCTGTCACAATTCTACGCTGTTTTTTGCCAAGTTTACTGCAGAAACCTTGCAACGCCTCCTATCCTGGAGGCAGTGCAAAACCACCGTAGGTGCAGACAGCTTTTGGAGGGGGGCGGGGGAGGATCAATACATCTAATGAAAAAGAAGATGGCCTTAACCATTCGATTAGTCTAAGGCAAATGCTTAAGAGACCCTGTGAGTTCATTCCGCTCTTCCGCTCGTGAGCGTCTCGGTCTTCATCAGCTGTTGATCACATCTACAGTTAGCATGTCAAAACCAGTCTTGTTTCGCACGACTGCTAGGAATTTTTTATTGTTTCGCCAAATTCAAACCTTATGATACCAGCACTCACAACCAAATATTTTTATTTAATTCAGATGTTTGCTCTGATACGCATGCACAGCACATACCTTGTGTGTATCTTTTACGTTTTTGTTATGTAGGCGGGTGAGCTCTGGACGTTTTTACACTAGGACAAATACTCCGGGAGCCTGTCGAAAATCCTCGGCAGAGCGTTCGGCAAAAGTTTCGGAACATCGAGCTGCGACGTCACAACACCACCTCCGACTAGCTACTGGTGCACGCGAACAATGTCACTATCATCTAAGTGCTTTTCACGGACACGTACATGCGGGTAGTGAAATGTGACAACACAGGTTTCTCGTCGTGGTATGGCGCGCTTCCGCATTTCCCGCCGTTCGCTGTCTCTAGGCAGCCAGAGCACCGACACCTTTTCGTCATTTCCCTTGTATCCTGATCGAATCCAGGGTGCGCAGCAGATAGGCGGTGTAGAGGAATTGATTTCTTGGCTAAATTAAACTGAATTAACTGTTTATTACTAAGTATACATTACTGCGTTGTACGAGGCCCCACGAGCGCGTCTCGTCCCTCGGAAGCGTCCGCTGTTCTCCTGTGACCCCGGGTGGAACTCGAGACGATGTTTACATTGACCGCGCCCTCTGGCGGCACACCAGGGTTACTCGTGGTTGCCAGACATTGGCAGTGAAACCGAAACCGAAACTGCTCCTACACCACTCCCCCTCCTCGTATAGGAAGAGGCCCGCATATTACACAAGTATGTCGGCGGCAGAAGAAGCATGTCAATTATGTCCCAAATCGCATAGGTTGACGTACAGTTCATCCGGAACGTGTGGTGCAGGGATGGCTGATTCTCGAATGTGGCTCAGTGGCGGTGTCGTTCAGCGGTTGCTCCATGTGCGCCGGTTTTAGTCTGTCCACGGAGATGACTTCGGATCGTCCACGAATTTCAATGGTGAAAGTTTTCGGGCTGCGACGAAGTACTCTGAATGGGCCGTCGTATGGTGGCTGGAGTGGTTTTCTCACCGCGTCACGGCTCAGGAAAACGTGGGTGCAGTTATCTAGGTCTTTAGACATGTACACATGAGTAGCCTGCTTTGCGCGAGTCGGTGTGGGACGGAGGCTGTCCATCATTGTTCGCAAGCGTGACACGTACTGTAGAGAATCGGGCAAGACCTCATTTTTGTTTGCTTCTACAAGCTGACCAGGGAGGCGAAGGGTTGTTCCGTAGAGCAACTCAGCGCTGGTGCATTTCAAGTCACTTTTGAGTGTTGTGCGCATGCCGAGGAGCACAAGTGGGAGCACTTCGGTCCAACGGGAGGGTTCGCCGTACGCAGTTATGGAAGATTTAAGCTGTCGGTGCATTCGCTCCACCATTCCGTTAGCTGCTGGATGATAAGCTGTTGTGCGGATACGATGTGTGCCAAGGATAGCGAGAAGTTCCTTGAAGAGGGAAGACTCAAACTGGCGTCCACGATCAGTTGTGATGATGGATGGTGTTCCGAAGCGTGCAATCCATGTTCGCAGGAATGCCTTAGCAACAGTCTCAGCGGACATATCTCGCATAGGAACGGCTTCTGGCCAGCGAGTGAAGCGGTCGACACATGTAAGAATGTAGCAGCATTCTTGGGAAGGTGGCAAGGGACCAACAATGTCAATATGGACTTCTCTGAACCGTGCGTCTGGAGGAAGAAATGTTGACAGTGGAGTGACAGTGTGGCGCTGTATCTTCGATCGTTGACACTGAGTGCACGTACGCGACCAATCTCGAACGTCTTTGTTCATTCCCGGCCACAGGTATCGCGCTGTCACAAGTGCTTGCGTTGCACGGATTCGCGGGTGCGACAATGAGTACAGAGAGTCAAAGACGCAGCGGCGAAACGATTTTGTACAAATGGGCGTGGTGTGCCAGTGGACATGTCACATGCGAGTAGTTCTGTGCAGGTTTCCAATGGCACATCTTGAAATACCAGATTGGATGAAGAATTTCTTAGCTCTCGGAGCTCATTGTCTTCCCTTTGTGCTAATGCCATTTTGTCAAAATCGACGGAAGTTGAAAGCAAAGTGACACTGCTTATGTGGGAACGCGAGAGTGCGTCAGCTGCGACGTTCGCAGAGCCAGCGACATGGCGAATATCAGTACAGAATTCCGATAAAAATGCCAGTTGTCGAATTTCTCTCGGTGACAGTCCATCCGATCGAGTGGTGAAGGCGTGAGTCAGTGGCTTGTGGTCAGTGAGAATATAGAATGACCTGCCTTCCAGGAAGTGGCGGAAATATTTCACTGCCAAATAAATAGCGAGTAACTCACGTCCGTATGTACTGTACCGGGTTTGTGCAGGGGACAGTGTTTTTGAAAAGAATGCGAGAGGCTTCCATTCGTCACCGATGCATTGCTGCAGTATAGCACCCACGCCGTTGCTAGAGGCGTCTACCATGAGGCGAGTTGGTGCGTCTGGCTGCGGGTGAGTTAGGAGAGCTGCCGTCGCGAGGTCAGATTTGATTATGTCGAAGGCGGCACGAGCGTCGTCCGTCCACTCTAGTGGTGCAGTGCCTGGTCCAGGGGTTGAGAGGAGATCATTTAATGGCTTCAGTGTGTGCGCACAAGCTGGTATGAAGCGTCGATGAAAGTTAACTAGGCCGAGGAATTGCCGAAGTTTTCGCTTGTTTTCAGGCAATGGAAAATTTTCAATAGCTTGAACTTTTTCATTCAGGGGTTTTATACCGTCACATGTGAGGCGATGTCCCAAAAAGTCGATCTCTGGTACTCCGAAGAGGCACTTATCCGGGTTGATGATGATTCCATATTCGTCCAGACGCGAAAGTAGTTGCCGCAGATGGGTAGCATGTTGTTCGGGCGAAACACTGGCAACCAGGATGTCGTCGACGTATGCATAGCAGAAATCCAAGCCTCGGGTCACCTCGTCGATGAACCGCTGGACAGTTAGCGATGCATTACGCAGTCCAAATGGCATTCTGGTGTATTCGAATAAGCCAAAGGGTGTTGTGACTGCTGTTTTTGGGATGTCTGCCTCTTCAACTAGGATCTGATGGTATGCTCTATGGTCAGTTTTAGAGAAAACAGTGGCGCCGTGCAGTGTTCCAACAAAGTCATGCAAATGAGGAATCGGATAGCGGTCCGGTTGCGTCACTTTGTTGAGGGAACGGTAGTCGCCACATGGACGCCAGTCACCTGGAGTAGATTTTGGGACTAAATGGAGTGGTGATGACCAAGGGCTGGAGGATGGGAGCACAATACCCAGTTCGAGCATATGCTCAAATTCCTGTCGAGCAATGCTTCTCAGGCGGCAAGCGGCGAGGGCGGGTGTGCACTGGTGGTCCTGTTGTCATAATGTGATGCGTCACGCTGTGCTTGACCGGGCATGTTGTGTTCACAAGAGACGTGATGAAAGGAAAGTCCGCCAACAAGTCTGTGAAGTAGGGGTTGGAATTTGGTACCTCTGGTCGAAGCAGCGTTGATGTCATCATTTCCATGCATGCCGTGATGCCGTGAATGCTTAAGTGTGCTGTGGCATCTCGTAGACGGCAATTCTTCATGTCCACAAGAAGACCGAGGTGGCGAAGAAAGTCAGCTCCGACGATCGCATGCTTCACGTCAGCCACCAAGAATACCCAACGAAAGGTTCGGCGCAGCCCGAAGTCCATCGTTAGGGAGCGCTGGCCGAACGTTGCAATTCGCGTGGCGTTCACGGCTTGCAGGTTGTATGTTGGTTGGCCTTGCCGATCTGCACGCGTCGCCAGAACAGCACTGACCTCAGCACCTGTGTCCACCAGGAAGCGGGTTTTTGAAACTTTGTCCACCACATAAAATAAACGGGATTCAGGTTGGCCGGATAGCTGAGACAAATTCTTCGGCGTAGTGAACGAGTTATCGGGTTTAGACGCGGGCTGCTTACCAAATGAAAATTGAACTTTTTTGGATTTCTTGATATTACTTGACTGTTGGAGTTGCTCGATACTGTCGGAAGGAGATGATAAGCGGCATGCCGTTGGGCCTGGCGCACCAGCCGCATTTAGTGCGTGGCCGGCACGTTTCCCTGGTGGGCACAAGGTGACACGCACTTGGTTGCATTATCCCCAAAGCGATGATGGTACCAGCAGATGCGTCCAGTATCAGAAGAGCGAGACGATGCGCGATTGCGTGAAGTGGAGCGGGATCGTCTTTGTACCTGGATTTTCAATGCCTCTAGAGACTGTGCAATCCGCTGGACCTCCTGCTTGAGCGACTGTAACTCCGCAGAACAATTTCCAGTCGACGTAACGGGAGAAACTTCACTCGCTTTTACGCCTTCAAAAGCGGAGATCGCCGGTGTCGCTACCTCCAACACCCTGTCAGCGAGAGCGGCGAGGTCATCGAGGGGCAAGTCGCCAGCCGCTGCAAGAACCATGCAAACATTTGCAGGGAGGCGTTGGAGAAACAGTTGGCGGAGGAGGGAGTCGTCTATCTTCGACGCCTTCTCTCCCAGGAGCTGGCGCATGCCACGAAGCAACTGCGATGGTTTGCGGTCCCCCAGGTCTTGGGCTGTTAGGAGCTGTTGCAGACGCTTCTGCTCGGAGAGGGTGGTGCGGCGGATGAGCTTGCGTTTCAACGCGTCCTATGGCTGCTCGGTCGGAGGGGCGAGGATGATATCGCGCACCTCGGCTGCTTCGGTTGGCGTTAGGGCCGCAATAACGTGATGGAATTTTGTTTCCTGAGACACAATTCTTCTTGTAGTAAACTGGGCCTCGACTTGAGCGAACCAAAGAGCAGGGTCTGCAGGCCAGAAACACGGAAGTTTGAGTGCAACTGCTGAGACGGCAGGATATTGCGGGGCTTCGTGGGTTCTCTCCCTCTGGGTAGCGTCGTTGGTCGCCATTGCGCTCACCGTTGATGTTTTGCAAGGAACTGGTCAGATGTACAGGACTATTGAGGGTTGAAACACTCGCTGTTCTAACTCCGGGTCACCAATTATGTAGAGGAATTGATTTCTTGGCTAAATTAAACTGAATTAACTGTTTATTACTAAGTATACATGACTGCGTTGTACGAGGCCCCACGAGCGCGTCTCGTCCCTCGGAAGCGTCCGCTGTTCTCCTGTGACCCCGGGTGGAACTCGAGCCGATGTTTACATTGACCGCGCCCTCCGGCGGCACACCAGGGTTGCTCGTGGTTGCCAGACATTGGCAGTGAAACCGAAACCGAAACTGTTCCTACAGCGGCATCCTTGCCGACCATCAAGCACAACACACTAGCCACAATACAGGACTTAAGGTGAAAACTGTACGCGGACTCGTCAAGATAGTTTGAACTGACACCGGCAGCCGCCTTCGCTGCCGTCTGCCCGATGCCAACATACTGGACGCAGCACCGCGCCGTGGCCACCCCTTGCAGCGCACAAAGCTCCTCCATAGAGTTACGGCGAAGGTTCATGAGCAGTAAGAGTATTGAAGGATTCTGCTGATAGTTACAGTGTGGAGTTTGGTATCTAGAAATATACGTGAAGGGTAATGGAGGAGGCTAATCACGCAAGCTGCTTGATTTTTTTCTATAGGAATGGGCAAGTGCTGGTTTTTCAGATTTGAGAGCACTTAATTTCATTTAACGTTCTTAAAGGCTTCACGCAGGGCTAAAGCCTGTGTCTAAAAATAAGTGAATTCGGTATGCTTGCGAATGACATTCGAGCCATTGTTAAACATTGGGATTGTACAGGGTGTTTCAAAACCAGTGTTTCCCCGACATTTTCCCTTCATGTCTGCAACTACATTCAGTCCACAAACGCGGCGCAGACTTCATATTGCCGCGAGTCTTATATTTCATGAGTTGAAGCTTCACCCACAAAAACTGTGGGCAACGCGCTGCGTAGGCATCGCCGTGATGTGTAGGAAGCTTCACGATTGTTTTGGAACAATCCGTAAGATTGCGCGCCCCACGAGAATGTTCCAGCTCTGTCGAGAGATAACGCCGCCAACAGCGATATCGCTGGAAAGTTCGATAGCGCCTGTATAAAAGCCGACGCGCTTGACTGCTTGTCAGTTTCATTCATTTCATTTCATTTATTTTACCCTCAATCGCAAAAGCTTTACAGAGGGGAGTGGGGTACATGAAATAACAGATTATAAACAAATCAAACAAAATAACGTCAAAATAATAACGATTACAATACATATGAAGATACAATGTAAGGCTAATACAACTTAATACAAATGCAGGTACAATAAGAAATATGGAACAAAAAGTTGAAATAAAAAATATATATATATATAATACGAACTTCACGCGTCATCAAGTAAGTAATTCTGTACGGTGGAAGAAAACAGAGCATGATTTGAAATGGAAACGATGTCGAAGGGAAGGTGGTTCCAGTCCGAGGACGTGCGTGGGACAAAGGAATGATAAAAAGTGTTAGTGCGGCAGCTAATGACGTGTACCTTATGTTGATGATCTAAACGAGCTGAGCGATAAGATGGGGTCGTAACGAACTGAGGTTTCAAAAATGGATGATTGAAAATCTTATGAAAAAGTATGAGACGAGATGCTTTGCGACGTGATTCAAGTGACTGCAAGGAAAGGGTGCGTTTCATTGACGTGACACTGCTAGTGCGATGGTAATTAGATAAAATGAAGCGTGCTGCGTTATTCTGTACCATCTCAAGCGAATGAGTTAAGTTCAGTTGAAAAGGGTCCCAGATGGAGCATGCGTATTCAAGTTTTGGACGGACTAATGTTTTATACATTGTTAGTTTCACGGCTTGAGGGGCGCGACTAAAGTTGCGTCGCAGGTATCCTAACGTACGGTTACTATTGTTAATAACGTAGTTTATGTGATGATTCCAGCTCAAGTCAGATGATATGTGAATCCCCAAGTATTTGTACGAAGTAACAGTATCTAGAGTAACGTTATTTAAGGTGTAGTTAGTAGGAGGTTGGGTAGTACGTGAAATGCGCAAAACTTTACATTTGTTAGTGTTGAGGTCCATGCGCCAAGTTGTGCACCAGCTAGCAATATTAGTAATGTCAGTTTGCAAAGAACTAGTGTCGAAGTTACTTGAAATTTCACGGTATACAACGCAGTCGTCTGCAAAAAGGTGAATCGAAGAGGTTACAACATCGGGTAAGTCATTAATATAAATAAGGAAAAGTAAAGGGCCCAACACAGAGCCCTGGGGCACACCAGAAGTGACCGGAGAAGAGGGTGAACAGTAATTATTGGCAATAACGTACTGTGAGCGATTAGTTAGAAAAAACTCGATCCAAGTAAGAATGCCGTTGTCAATATTAAGGGTCCTAAGCTTGTAGAGTAGTAGGTGATGATTAATCTTGTCAAATGCCTTCGAAAAATCTAAAAAAATGCAATCAACCCGTGAACCCCGATCTAGAATGGCATGTAAGGAATGGGTAAAACAGAGCAACTGAGTTTCGCATGAGAATGATTTTCGAAATCCATGCTGCGACATGTTAAAGAACGAGTTTGATTCGAGAAAAGTGACCAAGTTAGAGAAGATGATATGCTCCAAAAGTTTACATGGTATACAAGTGAGTGAAATAGGTCGGTAATTCGTGACAGAATGCTTGTTTCCTGACTTATGTAGTGGAACCACCTTCGCCTCTTTCCAAGCGCGTGGTACCACACCTTCATCCAAAGACTGTTGAAATATTTTGCACAAAAAAAGAGATGAGGTATGTTTAGTTTCTTTAAGAAATCTTGCGTTTATATTATCAACACCAGAAGCAGAGGACAATCGGAGTGATTCAATTAACTTTACAATGCCATGAGGTTCAGTGACAATAGCAGACATTGATGGATAACTGCGCATTGACAAAGAGACAGTGACAGAAGTAGACGATGCAGAAAAGTTGCAGACAAAATTTTCATTCAAATGTGTTGCACACTTCCCGGAAGACACGGGAAGGCCGTCTGAGTCAACAAGCACGATTTCACTGTCGTTAGTATCTGTTACAGTTTTCCAAAACTTTCTCGGGTTGTTTACAAGCATTGATGGCAAAGTGTAAGATAGAAGGTTAGTTTTAGCATCTGAAACTGCTGATGAATAAGCTTGCGCGGCACTTTCGTAGGAACGCCAGCGTTCAACCGTACCTTGGAGTTTCGCTGCACGAAACAACCGTTTCTTTTTGTTAGAAAGTCGATTTAAATATGTATTATACCAGGGTGAGCGAGAGCTTACAGGTATGAACTTTTTAGGAACAAAGGTTCGAGTAAGTTCGTAGATTTTATTAACAAACAGATCCCAGTTTTCTTGCACAGTTCTGTTGTCAAAGTCATGCAGGTAAGCGTCATAAAAGAGGAAGAGCTCGCGGTTGATTGCCTCAAAATTTGCTGCATTGTAGTTGTAGATTTCCTTGCGTTTCTTAGTAGCATTTGGCATGCTGTTATCTATGTAAAAATGAAGTAAACAGTGATCGCTGAGACCAGGAAGTGTATTTAATGAATGAATACTCTCGGGCATTGTGGTAAGGATCAAGTCAAGAATGTGCGATGAAGAACTGGTAACGCGAGTTGGGCTGTTGACCATCTGCGTAAAGTTAAAGAGGTTGCAGGCATCAAGAAAGCATTGGCCGTTGGAAGAAAATGGTACGACTTGTGGTAACGATGACGTCCACATTATGGTAGGGTAGTTGAAGTCGCCTAGAATAGTTATTGAGGCTGATGGGTACCGCATTATAATTGTATTGATGCTGTCGTGAAACTCCTCGACAAAGCTAATGTCCGTATCTGGGGGGCGGTAACAAACACCAAAGACAAGCGTCTTGTTATCTACCACCACCCCGCACCATATTGCTTCCAATGTAGACGTCACGTTTATAAGAAAAGACTTGAAATGCTTTGAAATGGCAAGCAAAGTGCCGCCACCTTGCCTTCCGTCCCTATCGCGGCGATAAATGTTCAACGACTTCGAAATAGTAAAAATTTCGTTATCGCAAACATGAGCATTCAACCACGTCTCGGTTACAGCAATCACGTCAGCTTCACAGGAATCGATAATAGCGTCAAAAGCATCCCGCTTTCCTATTATGCTACGAATGTTCGTGTAGAGCACCGAAATAGGACGCGACGTTTTCCCACTACCACTTCCCCTTGCCGATTGTTAGGACGTGGCATTAAAACTCTGCGCGCGTGACAAACGTACGGTATCAGACGGTGAGCGGGCGTGAAAGTCACGATTGTGATCGGAAGTGGAGTGCGTCCCATTTTCGATGCGGAATTCGCTACCATTAGTGCGAGAATGAGCAGTGGTTTCGCGAACAACGCCCGCGCTAGCATCGTAAGAATAGTTTTTGTGGTTAACAAAGAGCTTGTCGTAACGAAGCTGAAAAGCGGGTTTGCCAGGCAACGATTTAGCAAAGTTGTGCAGCATCTTGCGTGCTGTTCGTGTGGCCTGACAGTAATCCTCCGATACTGAGACGTTATGGCTTCTCAACGTAGATCGACGTGCTAGCACAAGTTCTTTTGCCTTAAGGCTTGCAAATTTTACTATCACGGGGCGACATTTCTCGCGTATGTATGGACCACCTAAGCGATCGGCCTTTTCTACTGTATTCGGGTCAAACTCCGCGCCTAGGTTACTAGAGAGTAAGTTAGTGACTGCCTCTTCGGTAGCTTGCCAGGTCTCATTTTTATCGGGCATACCAAAAAACACTAAGTTGCACTTTCGGGCTCTGTCCTCGAGGTCGTTCAAGCGGGACACCAAGACGTCGTTTGTTTGGGCGATGCTGCCGACCGCTTCGTTCGTGACTTGCAATTCCCTCTCGATGTCGGCAACCGAATTAGCCCTCATTTCAACTGTTGCAAGCCGCTTTTCAATTTCGGATAATTTGTTAGCCACAAGTTGCTGGTTCGCTTTCACCTCGTCGATCGCCTTTGCCAAGTTGGACTGCACTGCGGCAGACGAATCACAGCGTGTACTAATCTTGGAAAGCATTGCCATGACTTCCTTATGGCGCGCATCATCAAAACCGGTACTGTGTTCAAAGTCATCTACTGGCCCAGTAGCCTTTTTAGGGGGCCCTGGGTTCGCTTCAACGTCGCCGCAACACAAGAGTAGTGAACAAAGGGCATCCGTACACTCGCGAGACAAGACGTACAACACTTGTGGGCGTTGATCGACGGTCGACGCTCTGTCCGCCGCTATCAGTGTGTTGCTGTAGATTGACTTACAGTTTCCCGGCCACAAGTTCGGCCAAATAAACAGTTTCATCTCGAACGTGCTGACTGCTGTCTTCGTCGTCACGACCACGTGACAATATTGAGAGAAACAACAGGTGTAAAAGTTGTATAAACAACCAGCAGTGTAAATTTATAGAGGAATGGGAAAATTCATGTTTATTATGCTCGATGCATGCTCTGCCGGTCACCTCATCAATCTTTTTAAAACACGTGGCCTTGTACACATCATTGTTTCATTTTAAATTCTGTTGTGGCACACCGCTTATTTTCTCTTAATAGAGTTATCACTTGTCATTTACGTTCGTCATACACTCATGTTATGCCTTGCCAGTTTTTGCATATATCCCACAACCGAAACGGCCAGGAGAGCACAAAGTCGTAGATAGATAGATAGATAGATAGATAGATAGATAGATAGATAGATAGATAGATAGATAGATAGATAGATAGATAGATAGATAGATAGATAGATAGATAGATAGATAGATAGATAGATAGATAGATAGATAGATAGATAGATAGACACGCTCAATGCCGCAGAAGTTCAATAAGAAATTCTTCGCATTCAAAAATATGCCCGCTCCTACAGGTTAGCGGGCATTCTAAAAAAACTGGTGGAACGAACTAAACTTGGTGCGGCCGTTGGCATTCCTTAGAATGCAAAACTTCTTACAAATAAAGGGACCTCAGATAACTGTAAAATACATAGATAGGGGAGCGCGAATATTGGCTGGGAAGAAAAACCACACGTCGTCTGGTTTTTCTTCCTAACCAAATCCGCGCTCCCCTTTGCAAGGTGTCGAACCAACTAGCCCACCAACTGCTCATTTTGATGTAAATTACTGTTTTTTTTCATTCATTCCTTACTTTTCGTTTTGTGAATATTAAAGCGGACGTTGCGAAGCAATTGGTTGACGTCGTATGTTCCTAGGGGTCACCACTGCTCAGCCTTGCCACCGGCTTACAGCGATATAACCAGTCGGATTCCGCTGGGTTATCTTTTCGGTCCCCGTGCCGATTATGAGTATGTGAAGAAAAACACAGAAAAACTTTATGGGGCGTACAGCGAACGCCAGACGCAGTACACCATAAGTCGAATTGGCCAACCAAGACAGGGGATTGAAGGCTGCATATTTGCTATACTGCCGTGCCCATAACAGCGGTTTTGTAGCGGCCAGTGCTGGTCCAGGCAGTTTATGATTTGGAGCAATTTCGGAGCAGGAAATGGAGCGGGAGCAGCCGTTGTTTGAAGCAGATTTGGAGCAGGCAAAACGGAATTTAGCATCGCTTGAAACAGAACATATCTATATTTTCTGTAATTATTCTCATTAGTGGGCATACAGGAAATGCTGCTGTGATGTAGACAAGGAAAGAAGGCCAACAGCCAGAGAGCCGCCATTAATCAGGTTCTCAGCACGAAATAGTTTCACATTCTGGCTTCATTGCACTGCGTAAGATGTGCGTTGAAGTGAAGCATCAGTGACAAGGCAAGCATGGCACATACGTTTTTGCGAATGACAAGTATCATAAGGTCATTCCAAAAAGAAAAAAATGAAATCCTAAGCAGAAGACCAGTAGTCTAACAATTAAAGAAATAAGACTAACTTGTTGCAAATCAGAACATACTGTTTGACATTGCCTGCATAGGTTGTGCATCCAATAATCGGCAGATCTCACTAGGGATGATGCTCTATCATACTGAATAATTATTAGAGGCGTGAGCACCGAGTGACAGTATCCTTTCACATTTAAGGGCTTTGGGTTGAGTACTTACTTCCTGTTGTTGAAAAACTTCAGGTTCTAAAAAATAAAACTGGAACAAAGTAAACTTATACGAAGGGGCGCGGTCAGTGGTCATTTCAAGCACGAAGGGTAGGTGGGATGCTCTTCTGGAAGTCAGATCGACAAAGACAAGTCCGCTTGGTCGAAACGCTGGCTTTAGCTTCACCCGGTGTACGCGAATTTCTTAAACTTAATATACTGTCAAGCTGCGATTGGTGGGTATGAGTTCCCATGCTGATGTAGACAAGGATAGAAGGCTCACACGGTTGGCGAATAACTATGACGTCCAGCTAACAGACCAGATGACAAAGCACAACCGACTGTTTAGGTGGGAGGAGTGCCACCGGTTATTATTTTTTGTGAGGGGGAGAGAGAGAAAGAACACAAGCCCTCCCCGAGATCGCCACCCCTTGGATCCGCCGTTGACAGGGGTACTGAGGCTGGGTCCGGGAAGGACGCTTTAGGGTTCAGCAAGTGCGGAGGACTAATGCGACTACATCCGGTCTCCTTCGTTAAGTCACAGGTTTGCATTGCAATTTTGACTGAGTAAAATCACGGCACGGCGCAGTTAGGTAGTTCGTCAACAGAGAGAAAGCCCCGCGGCAGCGCCGCTCAACGCTCATCAATGCGACATTTGCGAATAAATGCAGAGCACGCTCCCAAGCGCAGTTTTAAGCAGAAGGAAATCAGTTTGAAAGCTTTGCAAGCTGGGGAAACTTCTTTGACTTTTTTGTCGATTGTTGACAGCACTGATTGTTCTAACAGCGTCTTGGACGCGTTAGGCCACTTGTTCTTGATTTGTGGCTGACTGCGCGGCTCAATTTTTAGATGCGCTGGCTTGCCACCACGTTACGTCAGCTTCGCAATCAAGACGCACGACTAGCGCCTGGACCTGCGCGATCAGCAGTAGTATCACATCATGCCAGACGCGCTCTACGTGGGCATTTAGGCTTAGCTTTACGAGAGGCATACCGAAAAACTTTGCGCAGCGCGATAACAAGGCATCCATTTTCTTTGAGAATTAGCAAACTTTTTCACGGCCGAATTTTCATTTGCGTGAAGAGCCGTTTACACCGCGCAGCGCCAATAGCTATTGCCGCTTGGTCGCGGTGGGAATTTTGCGGTACGCGGATTGACTCGATAACAAAGAAAAAACACTTTTCAAAGTGTTATCGCCAGTTCCCTATCACAATAAGAGAGGCTATCGACGGCACGCTAAACTTTCAACAACGGATACACACGCGGCGGCGCAAACTTTGGTTGCGCTTAACATAATGACAAAGCCGCATTGGTGGAATGGAGCGAGTGGAGGGAATAGGTGGCATTATCAAAAAGATCTAGTGGTGTTTGTTGCGACCAAGAATATTTTGGGCTATAAGCGGTTCGATGCCGTGTAAAGAGGTGGACTAGTGAACATTGGCGCAGTTGGCGCAAGCTCTACTCGAATGTGCGCAGCAAGGCGCAGGGATATGGGATTGTAGCAAAATGGCGCAATTGGCGCTGTTGCATCACCACTGAGTTGCGGTTTGAAACCATGGCTGAGGCACGACTGTTCAAGAGCCAGTTCCGTAGGCCTGATTTGGCACATCTACGCAGCGAACGTAGACCACTTCAGGAAGCTCGGAACACCAGCACGACCCGGCACCGGACGCCAGAAACACGAGCCTTGGATAGTCGGACACTTCGCCTCATTCGAGGAAGTAAGCGAAGACCAGGTAACTCAGGCTGGCGGCATGGCTGACCTTCAATCGCAAGCAGCGATGTGAAACTAGTTAAGGAAAGCATTGTACAAAAAGTCCTAGACTGAGGTCACCATTTATTACTTCGTTCAGTATTTGTCGGTCACTGCCAAAGACTGCCCATTTAATACGGTTTTCGGATATCGGGAACCGTATGCCTTTCCAATTGGCCTTCCGAGAATTTTGGTCTTCGTTCTGTGCAGTTACTGTGACAGTAAACAGAAACTCGGTAGTGGACAAAAGGAATAAGCCCAGCTTTATTTAAAACAAGACGACTAAACAAAAATATACAATAATTTCACGGTTGTCATGGAGAAGTTTTTCATATTCTTCAAGCAGTCCCATGTGATTCCAAGCGATCAACATTCCTTTTTTTCGTAAATGATCTTTCAAAGAGAAAGGGAGAGAAAATGTTTTCGAATAAAAAAAATCGGCAGATCCCACGTACCGTGGGAATCGACGTTATGCGAAGCATGCGCGGGTTGGTGAATATGGTTAATTTTTCACATTGAGCGAAACGTTACGGAATGACGCTAGAGAAATGTGGAAGTGGCATACGCACACTCATATGTTTAAGAGTCGCATATGTATTTTATAACCAGTTGTTTACGTGCAGTTACGTAACAATGCCAACAGCAACATGGGTGTTACCAACACCAGACGCGGTAAGATGATATGTAGTGCTCATATATTCTTCAATACTGGATAGCGCGAATCCGAAGAAGACAAAGGAACACAGATGCAGAGGACAGGCGTTACTCGCAAATAAGCTTCATTCAGCAAGGTTTCCCTAGATATATACACAGCCGAGTGGCGCGCGCAGGCGCACTGCAAGTACGTTACATTCACATTTTCAGTTGCTACAGTTGTTATCCTTATACTTGTCGGTTATGACGGAGAACGCGCGCCCGTTTAACGAACCCGCATGCATGTGTGAAATGGGTTCTTGACCGTTCTTGAACAAAGTCATCATCACCGTAATCAGTGAGCCCCGGCAGCTGGACCGGACTTGTTAATCGGATCCGTTCGTGATGGCGGCTACGAGGGGTCTAAGTGCAGTGAAGTGCGAGGTATAGTACAATTAGTGTAAATTCTGGATGCCTCTTACGATGAAATCATCTATGATGTCTCCTGTCCTAGATGTGGCAGCGAGGTCTTTTGATGCTCTGTCCACATCCAAGCCGTCTTTCACGCAGTATAATGACCTGGCGTTGTTGGGTCATGATAAATCAATGTTGAAGCCACCGGTAATGATGAGAGGCCTGATTCTCTCGGCATATTTAGTACAGGAAGCATTGATCCCGGTTTTTGCGTAATGCACGAGGTCCATGTTCCGGACCATGTGGACGAGTGGATGGTAGATGAGCGTCTTCCAGGGGTGTTCTGTCTTCAGCTTCCTCGCTTTCCTTGCGTCCGCCGCGGTGGTGCAGCGGTTACGGTGCGCGGCTGCTGACCCGAAGGTCGCGGGTTCGATCCCGGCCGTGGCGGTCGAATTTCGATGGAGACAAAATGCTAGATGCCCGTGTACTGTGCGATCTCGGTACACGTTAAAGAATACCAGACGGTCAAAATTTCCGGAGCCCTTCGCTACGGCCTCTCTCATAACCATATCGTAGTTTTGGGACATAAACCCCAACAATTATTATTAGCACTTTACTTGCGTGTCAGTGTGTGTGTCTTCGTGGTTACTGTGTTGGTTGAGACCCTGTATCACCTGTGGCACATACCCGCATAACATGAACTCTGGTATGCGGGTATGTGCCACACGTGACTGAGAGAAAGGGTTTCATGACGTACGCGACAGATATGTTGCGTTATTGATGTCATGACTAGTGAATCGTGTTCGTCATACACTGATCCCCGGCTATGCCACTTGTGGTATATTACAAATTATGGAGACGACCAGGAGAGCGCCCAGACGTAGGCGGCTAGATAGATAGATAGAAAGATAGATAGATAGATAGATAGATAGATAGATAGATAGATACGTAGATAGAAACGGCCAAAGTGCCTGAGGTTCGCTAAGAAATGCTTCGCATTTAAAATCACACGGTTCTGTCTTCACGCAACGTATCGCTACCAGTAGCTAAATGCTATCATGTAAAATATGGATAGAGAGACTGTCTAACAGGCTTTACATTCTTGACAAATACTAATGTTCGGCCTTGTTGGTGTGGGAGAACAATAAAGCGTGTTTTGTTCTTGCTGTGTATCCGTCCTTTAAGCGCTTTATTGTTATTACTTTATATTCCAATTTGAGTAGAAAAAAGAGTGCTCGTTGAGGTTCGTCCGTTCACCTTAGCATATTCGTGAATCTCACTGAGGCATTTCTATCGAAATATCACTGGAATCATTAGAGAATGATCTTGTTGCACATCGCCGAACTTGATGTCCGCTACGCAAAAGTTGGAACGTGATGAGTGCTAGAAAATTTTCATACAGTGGAGGGCAACGCTATAAGAAAAGCGCAGATATTATAGTGGCTGGATATATTAAAACAACTCATACAATTGTGCAGCTGGTATATTCTAAATAGAGAAAAACATTCATGTAATTTGCAAGAACATCCGCTCCCACGCAATAGCATATGTAGGTTATATATGGAGACATTCCTCTAAGAGTAGTGGTTCTCGCTGTTGCTTAGTGAGCCTCTTTTGCAAGCACATGCAATATCTACGTTATATAACACAGAGCTCTTTTCGCGAAGACTATTGTGCAAGGCCGCTGAACATGCAGAACAATGCTGAAACTTCTCTGCATTGGCAATAATTTCGTAAAATGTCAGCGCATTAATCGCTATGCGTGCTATTTCTAATTGTCTCAAACGCCCCGCACGCAATAAAAAACCCACACACACACAATTAGAGATCGCCAAAAGCGACAACTATGAACCATACATTGTGTAGAAGACATCACAATGGTGCTAGACGCGAAATGAACCGACGTACGTGCACATAATTTAAATCTTACAGTGCGCCTTACTACACGAATATAAATACCAGATTTAATATGCTTATGTTTCTTAACGCGGTTTTTTTCCAACATCTTAACCCGCTCCGGAAACCTCATATACCTGTACGTAATTCCATAAAACATTGCAACTGCTTCTGAGGCTGTTTAGTATGAACGCGTTCCTGCGATTTAGAAGATAACGCGGTCGAAGATGACTTTGGGAGCTGAGTAGCGCTATGGCTGCGTAGCTGTCTTAAATAGCAATTGGGGGATAACATATATACTTAAGAAAACGCTTTGAATTGCCATTTTTTATATCTAACTTCAAGGCAATGCGTGCTAATCTGCAAAAATTCAAATGGAGGATACAAGTATAAAGAGGTACGTCAGGACACGTAATTACAAAATGAACGAGCAAGAATATATTTATTAACAGTTGTTAGGAAGTGAAGAAGGTATCAGCCGAAATTCTACAGCAGGTTCAATTTACTTACGACAAAATAGTAGGGCTTCGTTTGGATTGGCGAAGAAAGTACTCAGACACAAAATCAGCTGGCCGCGGACCAATAAAGGTAAGTTGTTCAGTTACGCTACAGCTGGATGCTTGGAGGTAGGTTGTTGGGTGGATTCAGAGACTGTTTTAAATGAGCACTGGCGGGGTAAATATTAATTGCAAAAATCGATGCATCCCGAAAGGGCGTATTAAACTTGAAAGAGAAGTGCACTTCGTCACAAAGCCCCCCAAAATTATTAAACAATCGGCTGACGTCAAGGCCTTTGTTAAACGAGCGGTTTTTTCAAGTGTCAAGTAAGAAATTCCTGCTGTGCCATGAATTAATGTAATTCCTTCGCGAAAGTAGAAACGCTTTCATCATTATGATGCGACGTGCACAAAGCCAGTTTTGGAGGAACACGATTGCAATTTGTAACAGGATCTAACGAAAATCAGTTTCAAATCGACACACATCATTTGCTACAATGAAGAGCAAACAAATGTTTCACATACCGTATAGTCCATGCGCAAAACCTTTTTTTCTTCTTCATTTTGAGCCATGTCTTCTCGGCGACTGATGTGGTTGCGGAAATGGTGCTGGAATCGGTCTCCCCAGTTGACGCATCGGTATCCCCACTGGGCGCCGAAAGCGACCTGGATTTTGTCCGGGATTGTGTTGCCTAGGCAAAGGGTTTTGTGGTCTGTTCGTTGGTACTTGTTGACTTCTGTTGGGTGGAAAGCAGCGACCAAGACATCCCCCTGGTCTTGGAAATGCAAGAGCTAGTGAAGGCCCCCTCTTCTGTGGTATAGAAATAAGAAAGGCAATCGTAGCAAAAACAAGGAGAATGTTCATGCTAGAAAGCTTCGTCATACTAAATAAATATCCGCACTTTGCGCTGGCAGATTGCTATGCTAAATGGTGTATAATGTATTTAAAAAACAGAAAGTGTCATCCGTCTCAACGCTACACCCTGCAATGAAGTGCTCGGATTCTTGATGGCACGAATACAGTGCATGTCGAACGAAAATCACGGAATTAGCATATTGTGAAACCAATCATTTTTGCTAATTCAAGCATTATACGACATCGAGGTATTGGTTTAGGCAATGGTAGTGGCTGATGCGCCGAGAATTACTAATGCTATCAAGCACATTAGCAGTGCGGTACAGTTCAGTAATTCTATTGAACTGTTGCAGTGAACTAATTTTGAGAAACAAAAATCACAAACATAGTAAATGATCCGAATCACTGCAAATCACGATTTTTTTTTCTCTAGCCCTTAAGCCGCCAACCGCGAGGTGTACTCGTCACACGGGTTGGTACCAATATCGATGACGAGTCGCACTCGTCCTGCCCCAGTTTCCGCTCCTTCTGCCGCCAAAGACGTGCCACAGTCGTTAATGAATTCGCTTACGATTTTGAACCCTAGATGGCGATAGTTGTCAAATAAAAACCATATTTCGTGGCTTTCGTGCGTGTTTTAAGCCTGGCAACGGCCATTTTATAATGGCGCTTCGTAAGAAAAATGCCGGTGTCGGCGATGCTACAAGAAAAACAGGTGCTTCTTGGAGCAGTACACAAAGCATCATTAGTGATGACCTGTAATTTGTGTACGACAGCAACTCGGACGTTGTATTTAGCCTGGATGACGACAAGAGCGACGGCGATGACCCCGATGAACACGGTGACGCAATAAGCGGCGCACCTGTGTGGCAACGCGTAAACACCGATAACCCACCCACTGTGCCTCCACGGTTGCACGTCTCTTCAGTGCCTGGAATTTTGCGGCAGGCACCGGTCCAGAATTATATTCTCGGCTGTTTTCATGTATTTTTTCTCATCGTTGACTTAATCGTCACGGAGACGAACCATTATGCGGTAGCATACTTTGCTACTCAGGGTTTACATGGAAACCGGTGGACCGCGATCAGCTTATGTTCTTCCAAATTTCAGCGCGTTACCGTGCATTGCATCAAATAAATACTTCGACTTTCATTACGTTCTGATCCATTAACACGGCGTGCATTGAGGGAAAGTCGCCCTCAACAGCAGTTTTTTTTCGTTTTTAATTTTTGCGCTTATTCTAAACAAAAATAATGATGTAGCACATTTTCAGAATCAATATTGGATGCAAAAATTATGACTAGTTAAAAAAATCACGATTTGGAAACGCTTTTTCGAAGATAAATTGGCGGTCAAAGGGCCAGACAAGTTCAAGTGAGGATAACAAAACTCGGTAGGTCATAACTTCAGTGCTCGCGAATTCTTTTTGAGCTATTTTTGCGGCCTTGTCAAGCATCATTGCACTTTAAAATTGTGCGGAAGCATATGTCAATTACCATAGACAATCATGTTTGTACATAGATTTTAAAACTACATTTCTACATTTTCTTTTGGTTATTGTTTGTCTCCAGGATGTTGTCTATAATTCTGCGCAAGAAAGGCATTACATTGTTTGTTTTCATAACAGCTTCGGATGTGTCAATGTTGTAAAGGGCTGAAGAGGACGACGAAGACGACAGGACAGCAGAAGGGGTTTTAACATCGTTAGGTAAACATCGGTGGGATAGCATGGGAGACATCTGACCGTTATCTTCGAATGCTTGAGCTCCATGACGATGTATTATAGTGTTGCGACATGCGTTCTGACGGCCTGCCAGAATACTCGTCGTTCCTCCTCATCTGCGTCGCACTGTCCTCCCTCGCCCAGCTCTATTTTGTAGCGACAGCCGGTCACCCCAGCGTGTCACGCAAAGAACAGGTCACTGATTTATGACATGGCCTGGTCTGTACCATTACGTCTACCGTTACATCACTGCATGTGTCCTTTGTAAACGATCGAAAAAACGAACTACCCTTCTTGCCGGATGTCTTCAGCCACTCGACATACCGTCAGAGCTATTCTACTGTGTAAGTATAGGTCTGCTCGGCACTTTTCCTACGTCGGATGCGGGAAGTCGGTGGATGGCAGTAGCAACCGATTATGCAGCCCCATACACAATCACACGTGCTCTTCCAACTGGCTGTGGAAGTGATGTCGCAGACTTCCGTCTGGACAACGTGATCGGGCACCACAGCACCCATCGGCCACTCCTCACAGACCGAGGCAGCTACTTCCTTTGAAGAGTGGTCGATGACCTCCTACACTTTTATGCTACTGCTTATCATCCGCAAACAAGCGATCTAACCGAGCGCCTTAATCCAACTCCTGCTGATATGCTCTCCAGGTATGTCTCCGTCGAACATCGCGACTGAGGTACTACGTTACCGTTTGTCACATTCGCTTATATTTCTTCTCGACACGGTACCGCTGGGTTCTCTCCGTTTGTGTCATTTGTATGTGTCTCTACTCCATCTCACAAGCTGGTTGCAGCACTGTGGATCTACAGGGCTGCCTAACCAATAGGAAGAGCAGTCACTCCTCTCGGTGTATACATCCACGCCGCATCGTCTGCTTGGCGCCGATTAGCTATGGTGGCTTACCGCAGCGTCTGCACTCCCACGTTCGGCGAGTAGAGCGAGCCCACAGCAGCAACCAATGCTCTTAGCGTTAGGCAAAAGCAGCACAGCCGCAAAAAAAGAACGTGTTCTGGGCGAGTAAAGCAAGCACACGGTAGCAGCCAACGCTCTTAGCTTTGGGCAGCAACGGTAGCACCGAAAAAAAGAAACAGCAACATGGCAGCACATGTCGACGCTGGTTCCTCGCGCCTCGAAATTACGAAGCCGCCGTCGTTTGAAGTTGTGGTTCGCGCCGAAAGAGAACGCTATATAGGTGAAGAAAAATGACGCCATCCTTTATCGCGTAGTGGCTGCCGCTGCTGGAAGAAAGAGAATTCCGCGAGCACCGCGATGCTTTTGCGATGACCGAAAAATTGTTTCAACTGCGGTACCGCCTGACGAAGGACATTGTGTGATGGCTGTGCGAGGAGTTTCGCCAGGACCTGGAGAGGCGGCGTACGGGCACGAGAAGAGCGCCGACCGTTGTTGTTGTTTTCGTTGAGCTGCAAGAACTTTGCCCTTCACTCATCACCACCGGCATTTACCAGGCCGCGATCACAAATAACGAGGACGTGGCTACGAGCCAGTCCAGTGTGGGTGTCACGATTTATGCTGCCATGGAAGCGATCGTGGAGCGTCTCGGCAATGAGTGGATCGCCCTCGTTGGCAGAAGGAAGGCTTTGTCTACATGGATTCAATATTTGAAGGCTGCGTCGAAGCAGTCGACGGCTCATCTGTGCGCATAATGTGCCGTATGAAAGGGATGACCTCAACATAGCTGCCAAATTTTGCCGCAAGAAATTTCACGCCCTCAACGTCATGGTGGTGAGAACACATTTCATCTTATTTAATCTCGCGCATGCGGCTAGTAGAATGCAAATGAGGAATGTGAAAGACAGCTTTTGGCCACTCTTCAATATTTTAACGACAATTTCCGCGGCTCCAACTGCAGTAATAAAAAAGAACGCAGTAGTTGCGGTAAATAGAGTGTCCACCACTATTTCGTTTCCGCCAGGGTGACTTGAGGACACAGTAAAAGGTTCATCGATCTTCTTATCTGGTCGTGGTAGCTGCCTTGCTTTTAAGAAATGTAATGCATGAAAGGAAATCGAACGTACTGATTGCGCTCTAATTTTATAAACAGTGATATGCAGTCATGCAGTAACTGCCACATATGGAATGAAACATACAGCTATCAAAGCTGCGCTCCGAAAGCAACTCGAGCGAAATAAGTGCATTGCACCACACAGTTACAGTTCAACGGCATATAGGTGGTGGTATTGCTGTTGCCGACTTCCTTCGAATGTAACTAACATTATGCAGGTATGTGACCAACCCTGGCGATCACTACCCTCGCACCCGGGGCCTATGCATGACGCCTTCATGTGGAGGACATCCACTGTGAGCCAGGACTTGGGCAGTGGACTCCGTGACCAGGTTGGTGAAAAGCTGCTTGGTATGCAAGCATGAAAATGCCTGTGTGGTTCCTTAGTGTCGCAGACATTTATCATGGTAATTTTATTACACTCTACATGGTCTTCGACTACTCGAGTCTCTTTGTCCAAATTTCTGCCCCATATGTTATTACTGGCAGCATACCTTGGTGGAACACTACTTTAGCGACACTGGTGTTCTCTTGAGTGAAGTTCTCTTATGCATACATTTGACAAAACAAGCCATACTGAGACCCGAGGCAGCACACAATAATCCTACTTGCTCTCAGTGTATAATTGCAACTTGTCTTCCTATGCTCATTGTGAAAGACTACTAGTGCAATAGAAAGGTCAAGCATGAAATAAACTTCCATGAAGACATTGTATGATGCTGTATTATAAAGTGGTGAAATAATAAATAGTAAGAACGTGATGATATATAAATAAAATGCCACACTCTGAGGCCATTTTAATCAAAAGAATAGATCGAATGCAACTGCGATAAATGTACATTCATACAAACGGTTATGTATAGAAAGGACAACTTGTATGAAATATAAATACAAATAAGCATGCACAGCAAAGTGCTATATATAGAAATAAAGTAAGTCAATTGACAACTCAAAGATAATTCAGTCATGGTTCATAAAAAGCACTAAAAAACAAATCAAACGATTGATCAAAAAACCTGCCGCCACTTTACATTCACGGCCTAAGTACAAAAAAACCAAGGGAAACCAAGCGTTGAGTGTACTGACCGTCTGCAGCAGCACCCCGCACATCAGTCTCATGCAAACAAAGGAAAGCAGAACACCCTCACCACCACAGAAGACGCGCCTTCTGTCACTTGCCCCATCTTTTCCATGAAAGAAGGTAAAGGTTGTAGTTTAACATCTTCGAGTCATTCGTCCTGACGAATAAATTGAGTTCATTTCAAACCGTCTGAAAGTCAAACCAATTTTTTTTCCTTGGAGCCGTTTAAAAAGTCGTAATTAGGTAACCTCACCAGACAAGCAACTCTGACAATATGTCTAGCTGTAAAAAAAAAGGAAGGCAGCGCATATCAGTGACACGATGTCTTCAAAGACCTTAAAGAAGTGAGAAATGAATACTACATGTCCATGTATGTATTCATATTGTTACGTAAAATGATATGAGGCGTGACTATTTACAAGTGTATTTACACTGATGTGCACACCATCGATCAAGATGGAGGACAGCACCCACAGCAGACAGACAGGCCAGTCGTCTTTGTCGTCTTCTGTACGCAGAATGTCTGGCTCTTGATGGGTTAGCTACGTAGCATTACCCCCGGCGGTAAAAGCGCCGTCTCGGTGCACTTTAAACATGTTCTTCAGAAGGAGGGCGGTATAGTTTTAGCCGACTGACGTGCACTACGTCACTGGGCGTGTTTGCAGGCGGGTTAGTCTCCGAGACGGGAACGATCTCGTAGGTGACGTCCGTTACCTGGCGGACGATACGGTATGGACCCATGTAGCGGGATAACAACTTCTCGGACAGGCCAACACGACGAATTGGGCACCACAGGAGAACTAGAGAACCAGGCGAGAAACGAACGTCGACATGCCTGCTGTCGTAGAGGGTCTTCTGGGTTGCTTGGGAAGCCGACAGCCTAGAGCGGGCGATCTGACGCGCGTAGTCGGCACGAGCGATAGCATCCCGTGCGTATTCGCTCGGCGGAGATGTAGTAGCCGGAAGCAGGGTGTCCAGTGGTAACGTCGGATCACGGCCATAGAGCATATAAAAAGGTGAGTAACCGGCGGTATCATGACGCGATGAATTGTAAGCGAAGGTCACGTGAGGTAACGCCCAGTCATGGTGGTCAGATGAGACATACATAGAGAGCATGTCCGTGAGAGTGCGATTTAGGCGCTCGGTGAGGCCATTTGTTTGGGGATGGTAGGAAGTAGTCAACTTGTGCTGCATTGAGGATGAGCGTAAAAGATCGTCAATTACTCGTGACAAAAATGCGCGGCCACGATCGGTGAGCAGTTGACGATCGGTGAGCAGTTGGACTCAGGGAAAGGGCCGAGAAGTTCTACACCAACACAAGAAAGGTTCGGTAGGGATGGAGATCGGGTGGAGGAGTCCAGCAGGGGGTGCTGCAGGTAACTTCCGACGTTGGCATTTATCGCAGGTGGCCACGTAACGTCGAACGGACCGGGCGAGACCGCGTCAAAAGAAGCGGCGCCGGACACGGTCGCACGTGCGAGATATGCCCAGGTGGCCGGCAGTGGGCTCGTCGTGAAGCTCATGCAGGACCGTTGAACGCAAATGTTTAGGCACGGCGAGAAGTAACTCATGGCCATCGGGCAGAACGCTACGACGGTACAGCGTACCATTCAAGAGGATGAACATGCGGAGTGACGCGTCGTTAGGGGCGGATTCGAGACGGCCAATGAGTGATCGCAAGGAAGCATCGCGACGTTGTTCGCCACCAATTTGAAGAAACTGAGACATGGACATGACGCTGGGGATAGGCTCGATGACCGATCCGTCTGGCTTTTCAACAGGGTAACAGGACAGGCAATCGGCGTCCAGATGGAGGCGTCCAGACTTGTAGGCAACTGAGTAGGAGTACTCCTGAAGACGCAGTGCCCACCGACCAAGTCGTCCAGTAGGGACCTTCAGTGAAGAAAGCCAACAGAGCGCGTGATGATCTGTTACGACACGGAATGGGCGGCCATACAAGTAAGGGCGGAATTTTGAAACCGCCCAGACAAGGGCAAGGCATTCCCGTTCTGTTATAGAGTAGTTGCGTTCAGACTTCGAGAGGAGCCGACTTGCACACGGAATAACACGATCGGTGCCCCGCTAAGTTTGGGCCAATACTGCGCCGATGCCGTGACCACTAGCGTCTGTGCGCACTTCTGTAGGAGCATCTGGGTCAAAATGTGCAAGAATAGGTGGTGTCGTTAGAGCGGTGATTAGCTGAGAAAAGGCGTCAGCTTGGAGAGGACCCCAACAAATCGGGACGTCTTGTTTGAGAAGGTCAGTGAGTCGGCATGCGAGTGCGGCGAAGTTTTTCACGAAACGGCGAAAGTACGAGCACAGGCCCACGAAACTGCGAACATCATGGACAGAGCGAGGAACGGGGAAGTTCGTTACAGCGCGGACTTTGGCCGGGTCTGGTCGTACACCGGAAGCGTCAACGAGGTGGCCCAACACAGTAATTTGATGAAGACCGAAGCGGCACTTTGAGGAATTGAGCTGGAGGCCAGTTTGTCGGAATATTGATAGAATGGTCGAAAGGTGTTCAAGGTGTGTTGCGAAGGTGGGTGAGAAGATGATCACGTCGTCCAAGTAACACAAGCACGTCGACCATTTAAATCCTTGAAGCTGCGTGTCCATCATTCTCTCGAAGGTTGCTGGATTGTTGCAAAGACCGACGAGCATGACCTTGAATTGGTAAAGGCCGTCAGGGGTAACGAAGGCGGTTTTCTCACGATCCATGTCGTCTACAGCAATTTGCCAGTAGCCAGATCGGAGGTCGAGAGATGAAAAGAAGGTGGCGCCATGGAGACAGTCGAGTGCGTCGTCAATACGTGGAAGAGGATACACGTCTTTCTTGGTAATTTTGTTGAGGTGCCGATAATCAATGCAGAAACGCCGGGAGCCGTCTTTCTTTTTTACTAATACCACGGGGGAGGCCCAAGGGCTAGACGATGGCTCTATTATGTCTTTCGCTAGCATTTTAGCCACTTCTTTTTGAATCACTGCTCGCTCTGATGCATACACGCGGTAAGGCCGAAGGTGGGTGGGCGCAGAGTCACCTGTGTTAATTCGGTGAGTGACAATCTTAGTCTGGCCCAAGGGATGATCATGGATGTCGAAAATGTCACTATAGGAGGCCAAGACCTGAGAGAGAGCATCGGCCTGATCAGGAGAAAGGTCTGATCCAATCATGTTTCGAAAAATGGCGGCGTCAGAACCGGGTAACCGTGAGACTTCAGCTTGGTCCGGAGCAGTTACGGCGACAACGTTGATGTCATCGTCGGTTACAGCTGTGAGTTGGGCGAGCGACAATTGGTAGGGCAACACTTGGGGGATGAGGCCAAAATTGAGGAGCGGAAGGAAGACGGAGTTATCCACTATGGTGGCGATGGTATGCGGCACAGTAATATTGCGCGTAAGTCGTGCGTCAGATATAGGTGTAATGATGTAGTCGCCGTCGGGAACTGGAAGGGTCGATGACGAACAGACGTACGTTAATGCTCGAGGTGGTAGGCGAACAAAAGTGGTTGGGCTCAAGCGGCTGACGGGCTTTTCACAGTTATCGGCGAGAAGAGGAAGATCGAGGCTGAGCGTACCAGAGGAACAGTCAAATAAGGCCGAGTGTGCCGAAAGGAAATCAAGGCCAAGTATGAGGTCATGAGGGCAACGAGCTAGAACGGCGAAAAGGACGACGGTGTGACGACCGGCAATGCTGACACGAGCAGTGCACATTCCGATTACTTTTACAGTACCGCCATCGGCAACACGTATTGCCTGTGTCGTGGACGGCGTCATAATCTTCTGCAAACGGCGGCGTAGAGGAGCACTCATAATAGACAGGTGCGCGCCTGTGTCAATGAGGAGGTCACAGGAACATTGTCGACTTTTACTTCAAGCAGGCTATGGTGTGTGGGCAGCGTCAGTAGAGGATTTGCAGGCATCGATGGTATTGCAGCTTCACCTCCATAAGCTGCAATATCTAGTTTTCTTGTTGCGAGCGTCCAGAGAAGGTCGGCGAGGGGAAGCGTCTAGGCTGCGGAGAGAGCGGGATTGGCGGCGTTGCGGCGACGGTGAGCGGGAGTGGCGGCGAACGGGCGAAGTGGCGTCACTGGTGAGAGGTTCGTGAGAGGACGACTAGAAATTGGAGGGTGCAGCGGCTGAACGTGTAGAAGTGGTAGGGCGCATGTAGGTAGGGTAGGTCTGGCGTGGTGGGTTTGACCAACGGCGACGGCAATAGCGAGAAACGTGCCCTGGCTGGTGACAGGAAAAGCATATAGGCTGGTCATCGGGTGTTCGCCATTCCGTAGGGTTGCGGAAGGGCAATGTAGGAGAGGATCGGCGAGCGTTGCCTGGTAAGGCCGTACTGCAGGGCGAGTCAGAGGACATGCTGAAGGAAGGCCGAGGTTTGCAAACTCCTGGCTGTCCACAGCTTGAATGAAGGCCACCGATGGCTGTGAAGGGTCAGTGGTGTGTGTTGTGAAAACTGGTGGTTAAATGGGAGCAGGACAGGCAGCTTCAATCTCCAGACGAACAATGCGTGTGACATTGTCATAGGTGGGCGGCTGGCGAGCGGCTTCACAAGATGAGGCTGCGGCCGTGTTGGGAAGCCGCGTAAATCTCTGAGTTATACGGCGGCTCTTGGCTTGTTCAAACCGTCGGCACTCTGATGATTGAGTCGACGGTGGCAACGTTGGTATAAACAAGCAGGTTGAAGGCATCGTCTGCGATGCCTTTCAGCACATACGATACCTTCTCCGACTCAGGCATGTGCTCATCAACCTGGCGACAAAGGGCGATGACGTCGTGAATGTACGCGACGTAGGATTCGGGAGAGGTCTGTGCTCGAGTTGCCAGTTGATTCCGCGCAGCCAGCTGCCGTCCAGCGGTGTTGCCAAAAAGGTCGCGGATCTTCTCTTTGAAAGAGTCCCAGCTCGTAATGTCAGATTCGTGCGTCTCGAACCACACCCGCAGTGGGCCATCAAGGTAGAAAAGTACGTTGGCGAGCATAAGGGTCGGGTCCGACCTATAGCTGGCGCTGATCCGTTCATACAGGTTGATCCATTTGTCAATGTCAACGCCATCCTGTCCGGAAAATACGCCAGGATCACGAGCAGGACTACGTAGGTCGTTGCCACGGGAGGGGAAGGCGGTGACGACGATGTTCGGTCAACTTGTGACATGGTCGGACCCGCGATGATACGGCCCTTGCGGAGCTTCGTGATGGGTACAGGGAACAACCAGCGCCTCCACCACAAGGATGTTACGTAAAATGACACGAGGCGTCTATTTACAAGTGTATTTACACTGATGTGCACATCATCGATCAAGATGGAGGACAGCACCCACAGCAGACAGACAGGCCAGTCCTCTTTGTCGCCTTCTGTAGGCAGAATGTCTCGCTCTTGATGGGTTAGCTACGTAGCAATATTATTCTAATTGGAACACGTTTCTCCGCAGGTGATAGTGAATACCCGCTGCAACCTCGGCTGCTGAACCCCATCCCTGGAGCACGTCCCGCAAGAGCCCCTGCTGCCCGCTTCAACCGCACTCACTCGTCAGTCCGGTGTGTCGTATAACCACGCATCGGAGTCATCAAGGCCCGTTCTCACTGCCTGCAGAAGCTCAGAGCCGTGTGCTATGGCCCAATCTTCGCCTGGAAGATCGTCGCAGTTTGTGGGGTGCTTCACAACTTCAGTGTTCGAGAGCTGCTGTCTGAGCCAGGCATCCCTTGCATTCGAAAACTCGAATGAGAAGATGCGGACCTTTACAACAGCCATAGCGACGATCGGCTACAGTAGGCATGTACCAGGCGGGTAGGCAAAGGTGGGATCACACTCTACAGTGGTTGACAGCTGGGCACCAATTGATTTGACGGGGTTTACATTCCTGCGAAGTGTGCACAGAAACATGGAGCACAAGAAGTTGTTTTTTCTCTTGGCAAAGAAGCCACTTACATTGTCTTCTATCCTTTACCTATCCCCTGTACTTGTGTTCCTGCTGGAATTGTATTCTGACAAAAGCTTCATTGTGTTCGTTCATTGAGAGCATGCTAATTGTACCAGGCAGTTAGGCAAACGCGTGCTCAGCTTCTGCCGCGAATCATAGCAGCATTAGTTTGTTGAGACCATAGTAACTCTGAAAAGAGCTTGTGTTTTTTTTTCAGCAGTGCACGCATCCTTCAGTGCCATTCGAGAGCATTGTTTTCAGCAATTTAATCACAATGCGAACCTGGAGAAAAAACATTTCACATCATGTGATGGCTGCAAGAGTCTGGCAGGTGCTGTACAAAATCTTTATTCATGTAGCAGTCATTCGTACATACAAGAGCACAAGCTTGGTCTGGTTGGTAATCTATGCAAGCACTTATAGTGCACAAAATGAACTAGTACCGAAAGGGGCGACGCGGACGCAGCGCTGTGTTGCTCCTTTCTGTCCTGGTTTCTATTGTGCACTATAGAAGTTTACATGCAATGATTAATACGTGATATTCCAGAATGTATTCTGAGGCAATTCACCATCTTCTGTAATGTTTTTCCAACTGCTTTGCAGAAATCGTCCGGTTTTTTTGTAGCTCTTGATCAACGATAGCATTGTTCAGCCTGATAAAAATTAGTCAATTTCTCTCTTTGTTTACATCGTTGTCTCATCAGTCAATGCTGCCAACAAGAACAAAGGATGCCTCTAATATTGTGTCAGCCAGTTTTGAAACAAGGACAATCAGAAAAAAAAACATCCCTTTGCATGCAGTTTGTGCACTTCTTAGTGCTGCCAGTCCAAATTAATATCAACAGCGTGAAATACAATTCATCTTCTTTATCTGTGGCCATTTTGCACGTTTTACCCCCATGGTCAAAGCGACGTGGAAGCACCTTCCATCGGTAACACCTTCAAGGATGCATCACTTCTCTGGATTGAGATTCGCCTATACCACTTCTTTCGCGATCAATTGATCCTGCATAACGTGAGGCCCTGAAACTTAACTCTCATTCCTTCTGCTTCTGTATATATACATTATTGTAACTTTTATTCACACCTGACCTTACGCAACATTGGCAAGTCATATAGCACCATCTTAAAGGTTACGGCAGTTCAGGAACTTATTTCGCGCATCAGAGACATTATAAATACCACATCTGTCTGTTGGACTAGTTGGTATATTATTTCAGGTAAACTCGACACTGAACAGCCATCACAACAGAAAGAGAAGAGGCATTAACAATGCTTCCAATGCTGTGTGTTGCAATGCAGCTCCTTATCTCTATACTATAGGCTGCGCTTCTGGACGCCGTGGGCATGGAAACGAAGGGCCGCCGCAGCCCAAAACGGACTCGACGCGCATAACAGACAGATTTAGTTGAGCGTCCGCAACAACGTACGGACGCAGCCTGCCATAGAAAATGGCTGCAGGCTGCGTCGGTACGTTGTTGCGGACGCCCAACTAAATCTGTCTATTAATGATTAGGGCGTCGTCCACCTAAACGTGTCGCCAAATCAAACGGCCATCCGCCTGTTCTGCTGCAATAAGCATGTGCATAGCTGAAACGTCAAGACCACCCGAGTGATACGCAGGCTCACCTCATTGCACAGCGACTTGCCGCCTTGGGCTCGCGCTGTCGCCTACTTACTGCGCCATAGCCGCCGCCACTCCAGCGGTGGCCTGCTTCTAGGGTCCAGGCGGTTAAGGCGCTCTGTCAGCGTCTGTCACAGCTCCCGTCGTACCTCCGGCAGTATGTCGCGAACCACCCTCGCCATACAGGGACGATCGGTAAAAAAATGGAACATCGCGGCTCACTGTTCGGCGATCTGCCGACACAACCACAGGACACTTATATAAGAAACACCGGAGAAATATCGATGCCGGGAATGTCGACGCTAGCTTATTGGTTAGAAAAATCACTATGGCGTCGCCGCTCATTTTCAAAAATGGCGCTCAATTGCAGACGCTATCGTCTGCTTCACGACTTTAAAACTAAACGAGTCACTTTCCTTTTATTGTTATTGCTGTTGCATTTGCAATGAAAGTACGAAACACTACTTATTTGCAAGTTTCCGGGTATTTCCTGTCCCCTTTACGTCACGTTGCGCAAGCAATTCACGTGTTTGCGTCAGAATTGTGTAAACGTCATCGCTACGTCAAATTATACAGAAAAATGCGAAAGTCCAGGATAGCACCCCCGTTTTGCTTCAGTCGAATATTACAGAAAAAGAAATGGAGAGGGTGCTGCTATTTACAAGCATGAGAAATTTTCAGCAGGAAAGAATCGGTAGAAACATTGACCCCACAAAGAAGCAAAATAGGGACATTACTTGCTGCAAATAACAACAGTCCGCTTGCTTACGCAGCTGTGAGTGGCGCATCGTCAGCGCGGTGAAATTCAATTATGCATCGTAGCCGCGTCCTGAAAGAACTTTTAGTTCTTCGTGCGTGTGTGCATCGTCTGTGCGATGGTACGAAGTCGCATAGAGTCAGATGTGCAACTCGTGAGTGTGCGGTAGCACATAAAGCGATTGTGTGCAAGGCAATGTGCTGCGCAAAAGGAGAAGTGAGGGAGGTACCACAGCGTGGACGTGAAGGAAGACACATTACTAGAGTATGGATGTGTCATCGATAGGGGTGCGAATAGTGGTCGTTCATGACAGTGCAGTCAGCGAATAAGATGCAGTATATGAGAAAAAAATTCGTGCTTGAAAACTCTGCTTAGATTTAAACCATATCTATTCGCATTGAGACGTGCGCGCTCATTTCGGCTTTACTTTATTTGCCTGCTACCAAAGTGCAGTGCTCTGTCTGTGTTGGAAGGCACGTTTGCCGAGCTTTTTGGATGTGTCGCGATTTGCAATGCGAGTCGGTAGCTCGGTGCGTGCTCACAGTGCGCTATGTTCGTGTGTGTTCCACAGTGGAATGTATTCTCGCAGCACATCAAAGAACTTTCGCGCCTGTCGGTTAGTGTTCACGACAGTACATCAACCATTCAGCAGGGATTATGAAGCTATGTCACAGCTCATGGCTGAATCGTGGCGCTCGCTGGCGCTGCGACGTGAGTTCCGCGCCCCAGCAAGAGCACATGCGGTGGCCGGTACAGTGCCTTGCCATAGGCGTCGGCCAATCAAACTACTTTAACCACGAGCTTGGGTTTAATCTCGTTGATTCTTAGAAGGCCCCAGTTCACTTCGTGACTGTCATTGTTGTCGTGTGAATGCCAAGTGTTTCATGCGCTGGACGCTAAGTAGCAGCTCCTTTGCATATAAAAGATCGTGTCGGTGCGTTGGCTGTGCAAAGAAATAGCCCACGGCAGACGCCTGGAACGTCCCAGACGCTAAGACTGATGCCTAACTGGCGGCGGCCCATGCTCTGACGCCACACAGAGCCTTCAAGGGCGCATTGACTACGATTGCTACATCGAACGACACCATAATAAAGCGTGGTATTGCAATTTTTTCATGTCACGACGTACCAAGTTTGTGCGTTCTACAGTACCGTGGATGAGAATAGGAGCTGGAGATATTTGCACTCCCATTAGACGGACGGAAAAAAAGCTGCCGGAGGCACAAATATGGCCGGGAAGTAGTAACTATCTTTCGTTGACGCGTTGCTTACGTTGCTTTTGTAGCTTTGTTTCATAAAATGTGCTTGCTTTGTTTACATTATGAAAAATGGTCACCGTTTCACCGCAAGGGCAGCGCAATGATTGCGATATAGCATGAAATACGGACGCTCCAGGGAGAGAAGCTCTTTTCTGTGCGTTGACTGCGCAGCCGTAGAAGGTTATACGAGCCGTTTGCTGATAACTGCCGTGATTGTGTTTGCCGTATTAGTTTGCCTCTGTCCATAAATACATGAGACCGTGAGAACACAGCAGAGGATTAGCCAGTGGGGCCCTGGACTTGGGGCCCCAACCAACAGGCTCCTGAGTACCCCCTTTTCTACCCATTCCCTCAAAATAAAGTTTTGTTCTTCTTCTTCTACCTTGCATGCATGGGGTTTTACGCAGTACCACACGCTATCAGATCATTTCCTTCCGTATCTGACTTACATAACGTAGGGCTAACGACACACGAGCTCGAAATCAGGCGTAGCCGCACGTACCGGACGCTTTGTGAAGACGATTTCTCGTGCGCATGTATACTCGTGCGCATGGTGTATGGTGTAGATGTATACTCGTGCGCATGGTGCCAACTGTGGTTGCGCGATTAGGGCGGGGGCGATTGCATAACATTACAGTTCACAACAAGAGCGAGGCAGCGAATGTGAAAGCTACAAATTATAAGGTAATAGAAGTAGACCTGTGCGCCGGTCCCAATATCGCCGGCGACAGCGTGCAATGGACGTGGGGTTCATCGGATCAGCGGCGGCGTGGCGCAGGGCAGGGGGGTACATTGGAGAGTTGGTGGGGAGAGACATTTTTCTCTTGAATTTTGATAAAATCTGTTTCACTGAAACGGCAAAGAAATGAATGCGATAGCAACATGTCGTAATGTTATAACAACGAAGGCTAGTAGCTAACACGTTTTGAACCGATTGCACGTCAGCCCCGCCACGGTGGTCTAGTGGTTATGGCATTCGACTGACTCGAAGGTCGCGGGATCAAATCCCGGCCGCGGCGGCTGCGTGTTCGATGGAAGCGAAAATGTTTGAGGCCAGTCTACTTAGATTTAGGTGCACGTTAAAAAACCCCAGTTGGTCGAAATTTACGGAGCCCAACACTAAGGCGTCCCTCATAATCATATCGTGGTATTGGAACGTTAAAACCCCAGATATTATAATTATCTCGCGTAACACTGCAAAGCGCTGGTGTATGGCAATACGGCTACTCCCGGCAGAGAACCGGATTTAGTGCAGCCTGCCTTCTCAGTGGTCGCAGCGCGAAGCGTCGAGATCACAGCACGTAGAAAGGCACATGACCCGTTCGCTGATATCTGCCGAGATAGCGCACGTCACAGCGCTCGCGACCACGCCCTTTCAGTAAAAGTACACAGCTGCTGCTCGAGCCAGGCATGCCCCTCACCCGGCGTCTCCATGTTTCTTCGCCCAGCAGAAGGTGGGCGAGGCGTTTGCTTTCTGTTGGAGGAGCAATCGACGGCAGGCCTCTCACACGGGTTGATGTTATCGAATGCGCCCTCCGTCCAACGGAGATGGCCAGCTTGTTTGATCTCTGCTGTCGCCTTGTTCCTCGCCAGCGCTTGCGAGCTTTTACAAGCGGGTAGAACATACGAAGTCGGGGAGCGATTTGTACTTTATACGGAACATGACGGCGACGGTGAAAGCTTGTCCTGCGTGTGTTTATAGTTGCTATCGCAAAAAAAATTATACAAAAACCGTGGAAGCGGGCTCGCCTTTTAACACGAAAGTGTTTTATGCCGGGGTCCACCAAGTACATCTGTCACGGATATGACGTTGATAAAATGGACGCCAACGGGTGAGAAAGAAAAAAAACGAAGAAAAAGATACCCCTCTGGGAACCGAGCCAACGACGTTGCGGCCGCAACGGCAAGCGCCCGACGCGCTATCGACTAAGCTAACTCAGGAGATGCTACACACGGCGCGAACGCGCCTTATATCTTTCACACATTCTCTTTCGCGGCGGGCGGAGCGGGGCGGTGCCGCCGTCTGTGAGATGTGAAAAGAAGTAATGCTTCACGACTGACACTTACTAGCGCTTACTCCGAGATTGCACGCGATATCGGAGGTCATGGTTAAAGCGTCTCGCTACGACAGAGGTCGACTGGCCACGCTGGCGTCGCCGAGGCACCCTTGACGCAGTTACGTTCTTTGCCTTTGGCTTCGTGTTGGCGTGCGTCGGCTCATCGGAATAGTGCAGCTTCCGCGTGCACCAACAGGATTTCTCCGCCGCCGACTGGTTCAATTGCGAGAGCACCGACTAACAAAACTGCTGCAATACGCGTTGCAGAAAGCACGCGATTTCGACGGGCGAATGTCGTGCCTTGGTGGAGCGAGAGCAGCGCCTGCGAGATAGAGGCCAGCGGGACGCACGCGTTTACGGCTCAGGTTTCGAACCTCTACCTCCCGTGTTGCTGAAGCGCAGTGTGTGTTATGTATGCATGAGCACAGGCGTCGGCTACGGATTACTAGAAAGCGCACACCATGCCGTTTCTCTCCTTAATTGACGAAGCTTTGAAGAGGTGCGTATCGGGTACTAGTGTTGATTATGAGCTTGTTGATATCATCCTTACGCGGGATTCACGATTCGCTGTGTCCAAATATATGTTCACACCGTCAGCTACCACAACGGTTTATTCATGATCATGGGCGTTAGTCGTCGCGATAGAGACATACTGTCAACGTGGGTGCATCCACGTCAAACGGTGCTATAGACGTCAGACTCTGGAGTTTCCAAGATGTGTGGCGCCACCTGTCGGAGAAGTATTGAGTAGTGCATAGACCGACTCTCTCGCACAGTTTGCTATGGGACCAGCTGCAACGAGCGAGTGCGAAACAACGATTGAGCTTAATATTGCGTGTGTTTGCGCATTTAGCACTCAGAACGAGAGCTGTGAATTGCTCTCCGCTAGTCGGACGCGCCACCGAGCCGTCATGAAATGCTTGCTGGTTCACTCGCCTGAACGACGGCGAAAACAGCAGCAGACGAGAGCCCTCCGCACGCCACGAAGAAACTCCGCAAAAGACGCACTGTTGCGTTGTGAATTGCCACGGACGTAAAAGACTGAATAACAACGTTCAGTTTTACCGATTTCCATAGTTGTCGTACGAAGAAGAAAGGCGAGAGCGCTGGATACGGGCCGTCGCGAGCGTGTTGGGTAAGCGAAGTACCCGCGTTCTCCGCAGACGGTGGCATGAATGTGTGGCTCTGCTGTTGTTTTGCGTAGCCCTGATGCAAAACCGTGGTAACCTTGACTATGAAGCTCAGCAGAGGCTCTCACCGCCGTGCTTGTCGTGTAACACGAAGTGAGCAGCTAGAGGCAGACTGGAGACGCGTGATACGCACACCGCGACGAGTTGGTCGTCACAACACAGCATCGCGGACGTATGTACGTTTTGAAGGCTCAGAGTTCTGGTTTTAATTAGCTGACACCACGTGCGTCATACAAGTAAATTGCAGAATGTTGGTCGTGACCCCCTTCAGGTTTGTTTCGCCCGTGTCCTCCGCGGTTGCCGTAGCTATCTCGGAGGCCACGGTTTTGCCTTTGGTTGTACCCCGCGAAAGTGGACACGCACGTATCCCCATTTGCAGTACATACAATCGGAAGACGACCATCAAGTGACCATTTGAAGATGCGTAATAAAACACTCCAATGCACAGGAAGCGAGAGATGAATTAAGGGAGAATGCAACTCAAAAAAGCAAAAATCGCCGGAGCCATTCGCCCCTGATGAACCGAGTTTTGTACCACTGATCGTAAGATGCATAGCTAAGTAAATTGATCGTGTATGTAGGTACTTTATCGCTGTGGCATACGTATATACCCGATTTTAACGCATTTAGGCTCTAGAGAACGGGTGTCGGAGGGCTTGCCTCGAACTCAGTGTCGTGTGATGCTCGCTTGTACTTGCGAGTTGCAGCGCGCCGGAATAACTAAAACTTATTTTGCATTGTACTCGCAGTTCGCTTTGATCAGCTTCCTTTGTTTCTGAAGCGTGGATTGGCGGAACAAGCTTCCCAGGTCCTTGATTTTCAGGAAACCGCGCCTCGACACCAACGAAAGAGGAGGGTTATATTGCGGCCTATGCACATTCGCTTGCGAGCGGCTCTCTTTGCACTACCCAGTTAGTGCCAGGGCTACGATGAGGGCGCTGGTGGCGGTGTTTTTTGCAGCGCCGCCTGGGCAGAGTCTGACGTCTATAGCTGCGAAGCACGAATAGACATTGTACAAGCTCTCCTATATCAGTACACAATAAGCACTACTTCTGTGAAGACACATTTCACTTTCGTGTTATACCGATTCCTATGACGGAGGGATCAGCCATGTTTTTTCCTAGAAAGCTGCATCGTCTCCGCTGTAAAGAGTACGGTGGAAGATTAAAATAATCCTGCGCTTTTTACATTGGTTGCGTTCTCGCCTTCACTACGCTTCTTACAGGGGATATCTCCACACCGCTTATTTTTCATAAACAAGCGTACGATATCAGCATTAAGTGTTAAACGCATCAGGATTTCCCGCTTGTCGGCCACACTTTGCTTGCTCTGCATGCGCAGTTGCAAACGCACAACGTGGAGCAATATCAGCTAACAGCTCGCTAAATTCATGCCCGACAAGGAAAAACGGGTGAGCGATTGTATGGCAAAGAAGTGGGAGGCCAATCACAACTGTTATTTGTCGTATATGGAGCAGTCGAGAGTATGTACCTTTATGATGTCACGTGAATCACCGTTCTGGCGTCACGAAGTGCACCACAGAGGCGAGAAACTCCTAGAGAGAATAATGCGCTTGTTTTTTTTAAGAGACTGTTTGGGGCCCTTGAAGAAACAGGGCGCGCAAACACGGACACACGAGAGTAGTCAAGGCACCCGACACACCGCTAACAACTGAAAAATCATACAGTGGTGAAAAGATGTTAGACACAAATACTTATCTTCTCATTCCCACGCAAGAGGCGATACCAATCAGTCAGGTGCGCGTGGTGGTCTACGTGAGAGATAGCTGTTCACTCTCTTTTAGATGCGAAGTATCTCTTGCTCGGGGTATGTCACGCGGCGTAGTAGACCGCACTCACACTACGCGTGCGTAACTCTCCTCCTTCCCTGTCTCCAACAGCTGCGCGTTACTCTCTCCACTTCTCTACCAGTACCTGCTTGCGCTTCTCCTGCGTTCTCGCTTCTGCTCTCACGGCGTATGCGCTACTCTCCTCCTCTAGTCTCCTCTCCTTCAAGTGGTAGAGGGCTGCGCGCGTTCAGTCCAGCGCTTGCCTCGGTTGGCTCCTCCTAAATGCGGGCTCGACATGCCGATGAGGGCCAGCGCATGCGCGTCCCCTCCCCCTATCTCTCCTCTCCTACGCTGCTTCCCTCTCGCGCGCCTGTCGACCGCGTTCGTCGACCGCCCTCTAGCCCCGGCCAGGCTAGAGGGAAGACACGACGCGCGTAGTGTTCCTCTTCCCATTCCACGACGCGGGTTCGGTGGCATGCCCAGCGAACGCCTACAGAACGCGATCGTGCAAGTGCTCCGGCTTCGCATCGTCTCATGGCCCCCTTTAGCGGGAGATGGTGTAATTTTTTTATATGAATACCTACCAGCTTGCTAAAATATTTTCTAAAATTTTTATTGTCTTTACTACTATACATATTTATCGTTTTACTCAAGTAAGAATGAAACGAAAAGGTGTACTAAAGCATCAACATATATTACGTATCTATTTTATTTATCTATGTCAAGTGTACTAGGTCAAAGACTCCAAGAATATATTATCTAGCGAATTGGGTCATCGCCCTTTAACGCTAGAGGCTGGCTATAACGTTGAGGTCAGGCTATACTCGTGATAATTCTGGAGGAGATAAAGATACGACAACTTCCGGGAAGCTGTTCTTGATCTGTCCATCCAAAGGAGATGTCCACAGTTCATTTCGGCAAAGCGCATTCAGTAACACGAGAAAGCGGGGAACCATGATGTCACCTCGCTCTTGACCACGTCGACGCACATAACGGGCCAGCACATTCCCAGTTTCTCGGTTTGACTTTACCACCTATTTGATGGATTTGGTTGCAACAGAATGGTTGTTATCACCGGGAGGACGGTCATTACCTACTCCACCAAAACGATTTTTGCGTGCCTTTGGCAAAATAGTGAATCATTTTCTTCGGTCACAATGTCCGTGTTAGTATTTGGATGCTCAGAGCTGTTCCTCGTATGCGTCGTCGTCGGGCACCTCTGGGGGCGTCCTTCATCGTCATCAGACGTGATGTGGCTGATAGCGATGAAAAATTATATCAGAGCCCTTTGTAATTGGTTGCAAGCATTCAACAGCCCACTCGTTGCACAATGCGCATTTTGTGACACCTGTTTACAGAATTCGCGTTGTATGACACCTGGTTGTTATTGTAGTCTTCTACCACGCTGCATTACATATGTTAAGTGGTACTTTCCCAACATGAAGCTTGTTAGGGTCTTTGTGCGAAGCAGCTTCAAGCACTAGCATTGCACTGAGGCAGAATACTGGGCTCCCACGCCGAGGTCTCAGGTTCGAATCCTGTTCCGTCCTGGATATTTTTTTCTTATTTCGTTTTTTGCTTACTTCGCGCGATAGCGGTTATGGGTACCGGCGACGGCGGCGGGGAATAACTACGGCGCCAAAAACGGCCCTTCTTGTAACAGCTCTCGCTGTAAAAAAATCGCCAGGCCTTCGCGGAACACGTAGCACAGTGCGAACGAAAGCTGGAAGAGCGGCCTTTCTAGAGTCCGTTGTAGACTATTTGGACAACTAAGGGAAATACAGATGCAAAGTACCCATGAGGCCCTAAATCATCGTATACTTTATCAAGTAGGTATGTATACTTCGTGTTTTTTATGTGTATGTATGCATATACAAATAAAAGCCACAAATAAAAATAATTCAGAAGAAAAATTATTCCGAAGCGCACGATCGGGGATTCGAGCCCGCGACCCCCCGCTCCGCTAGACAGTTACGCCATCCGTCTTTCCTTCTCTAAGATACGAACGGCAGAATTCAAACGCATGCGGCGTTGGGTGAAACGCATGGGACGCCACACGTGGTGAAATTGAAATTAAGTGAGACGCGGAGCATGCTGCATCGTTGCCCGCGCTGAGTTTTGTCGTATTGCTCACGACCCACGCTAGTTTTTCATTTTGGGGTTGTAGCGCCGTGGCACTCGTGGCCAGTCGGCCAGGGAAAAAGAAGTGCGTCCCGTGGCTCGTGGTGGCGCGAGCTAGTGGAAACGTTTCGGCTCTTGTAGGCTTAAGCAACAGGAAGGAAGAAACGAGACGGCTTAACCAGAATCACGGTATATATGAATGAATGAATGAATCCTGAGGCTAAAATTACACCTGCGGTGTGTAACCTCTGGACCTCCTCCTGCATATTTACCTGCAATGTAGTATATTTTTGACAAGACTAATAAATATTGATTGACTGACTGAAGAAAATGAACGTACGACACAAGCGCTGACTATCAACCGCTTTATTCATTCATACGCCAATGAATATATAAGCCCGAGGCAACCTTACCGCACGGTGCACCCAACAATAGCTCTGAACCAAACGTGTAAAAAGGATGATAGTCTTTTAGATACGTGTAGAATTGAAATCATATTGAGATGGGTACATGGACAGAGAAGTAAAGAAGAAGGGCAAAGAGGAGCGTTTGCGCTGTGACTGTGCTGAGTGTTCCGCGCAGGCTTGGGGAGATTATCTAATCTTTAACCATAGAGAACAATATAGATAGGATAGTTAGAGTACCTGAGGAGTTTTACAGAGATCTGTACAGTAGCCGGGAGAACCAGGACGATAATGTAAGATGTAGCAGTAGGCGAAAGGAAGTGAACATCTCACCAATAACGACATGGGAAGTAAAGACAGCCTTAGAGGGAATAAAAACAAGGAAAGCCGCTGGTGAGGATCAGGTAACATCAGATCTGTTGAAGTAAGGTGGACAGGCTTTGTTAGAAAAACTGGCCACCCTGTATACAAAATGTCTCTTAACAGCGAGGGTACCAGAATCTTGGAAGAAGGCTAATGTCATCTTAATCCATAAGACAGGGCACGTCAAGGACCTGGAAAATACAGGCCGATGAGCTTACTGTCCGTTGGCTAAACGCTGCTTACAAGTATAGCAGCTAATAGAATTAAGACAGCATAGAATTTAAAAAAAAATCAAAGCGCCAAGCAGGATTGCGTACAGGCTACTCTACAGTAGACCACATTCACACTATCAATCAGGTGATAAAGAAATGCGCGAAATATAGCGAACCCCCAATATAGTATTCATATCTTACGAGAAGGCATTTGATTCCGTCAGTATATGAGCAGTAATGCAGGCACTGGGGAATCGGAGTGTCAACGAACCATATATAACCATACTAGAAGAAATGAACAGCTGCTCCACAGCCAACATGGTCCGCCATAAAGAAATCAACAAAATCCCAATAAAGAAGGGTGTAAGGCCGGGACACACGGTGTGCCCAATGCTATTCACTCTGTGCTTACTGGTTTTCAGGACCCATCATTGGGAAGAGTTAGGGATACAAGTAAATGAAGAATACTTTAGTAACCTGCGATTCGGTGACGACATTGCATTGATGAGAAACTCAGGGGATGAATTAAAACTCATGATTAGTGATTTGGACAATGAAAACAGAACGGTAGGTCTGAAAATTATTGTGCGAAAATTGACGGCAATGTGCAACAGTCTCGGAAAAGACCAGTGCTTTGTGATTGGTAACGAGGAACTGGAATTTATAAACGAATACGTCTGCTTACGCCAGGTAGTAACCACGGAGCGGAAACATGAAACTGAAGTAACTAGAAATATATGTGTGAGTGTGAGATGGAGAACATTGGGCAATCACTATCCAATTTTGAATGGGGGCTCACCCATATCACTCAAGAAGAAGATATACCAGTGGCATCTTACCGGTCCTTACCTTCGGATCAGAAACATCTAAGCCTACAGAGAGGTCTGAGGTTAAACTGAGGACGACGCTGCGAGCAATGGAAAGCAAAATTCATTCATTCATTCATTCTCTTTATTTTCGAGAATAAAACGAAAACATTACATTCTGGATGCTCTCTTGGGCTAAAAGCTGTAATGAAACAGCTTGATAAGGACCCAGAAAACCAATTACATGGCATCAAGTGACAGCTAAAAAGATTCGCCCCTAATATCGCACATGGTATAAAAAATTATCTATAAAAACAAAGCATATAACAATACTCGTGTAAGCGTAACAGGGAATGATTTTTGGATGAACACATTTCTAAAAAGAAACAACAATAACAGAATACTCAAATTTATTTATAGAAAAGAAATGGTAATACTACAAGTACAAAAAAGACAGCAATAGTACACCTGTAATTGTGGAAGTAAACTACACAAAGCAATAACATCAACACAATATATTAAAAGAAAAGCATGGCCGCTAATCATATAAGGCAGTATAAAGTGAAATATGCTACAACATTATGAAGTAATTGAAATGCATGAATACATTAGTAATTCAGATATATTTCATGTAATGTATTAAGCGCAGGTTTATGTAAATGTTTATGCTTATTAAGAATACATAGGAGGTTATATTTCAATGACTGAAGTTTATAGTCAGTGCGAAAGCGCGGTATAAGTCAGCCTTCCGGTATAAGCCAGGCCTGGGGGAAGGCCTTCCCCCAGGCCTGCGTGCAGTCGGAAATCCGGCTCCCAGATCACTTCACATGGAAGCCACTACGAGTGCAAGCGCGAGGCTTCCCGAATCTTCGCACAGCTCAACGGATGAGGCTATGGAATCTGATGAGGGCTTGACGACGGTCCGAGGCCGTCGCTTGAAAAGGAAACTACGCCGGACGTCACCACGGTGCGGGCGACCGGTGCATAAGGAAGTTCCGTCATGTATGATTGGGTATGTGACCACATCAGCCAGTGACAATCTGAATAGTCTTAATGGGCAATTCTTGATGGTGTTCTTTGACCGCATAGCACCAGGCCAGATTAATGAAGTTCGAATCAACCCCCGCAAGAACATACTTACGGTCGATGCGAAGAATGCAACAGTACTAGAGACATTGAAAAACATTCAGGCACTCGGTAATTTTCCGGTGCGTTCCTTCAAAGTGTACGGAAATAATGCGTCAATCGGGGTAATCTCTGATGTGGACCCTCAAATCACGGAAGAGTCTCTTGCCAAACTTGTGACATCAACAGTGCGGATTTTGAATGTCCACCGCTTCGGACTGTCACGTTGTGTCAAGCTAGTCTTTGACTCATGTTCTTTACCAGCACATGTGAAAGTGGGTTACGTAAGGCATCCGGTGCGGCCATACGTACCGAGGCCTCTTCAGTGCCACAGGTGCCAAAAGATAGGACATGTGAGTACAGTCTGCAAGAACTCTGTCACTTGTCAACGGTGTGGTGAAAGTCACCAATTGGAGGAATGTAAAGTTGAAGCGCCTAAGTGTCCAAATTGTGCTGGAACACATGATGCGACCTCCTAGTTGTGTCCAAAACTCAAAGACGAAACGCGGATTCTGAAGAAGATGGTGAGAGATCACTCTTCCCGAAGATAGGCAGCTCAAATTGTTCGTCGACAGCGGCACCGTTCACGGCAGAAGCACAAGCGCGCCAGCAGTACAACCAGATCCAAATAACCGGAGCCTCCACCGCCCCCCAACATCATGCCTTCTCAGCCAACTAGAGAGTCGGGCAACATCTGGAAGGAGCGACCGACTACAAGCGGTATCCCAAGCCGGCTAGAACAGTCCCTGGTACAGTTCCCCTCCAAATGCTGATGAGGCTACCTGGCCGTCCCTGCCATCGATAGGTTCTCTCCAGAATCACTCAGAGGAAGATCCTGCGATACGTCTGGCTAACAAGTCCGATGGAGTCAAGGTCCAGGGCATGCTTCGTCAACTGATGGCTGTTATGCGAGATGTGCTCTCTAGTTTACGCACGCCATCAGCGAAAGCTGCGTTAAAAATAATGGATACTCTAGAGCCGCTATTAGCGGCTATGGAGTAGTCATTCATCATGGCGCTCTCAGGAAGATCTTCGTCATACGAAGAGTGCCTGCGTCGATCTGTTATTATGCAGTGGAACGCGTGTGGTTTACGTGGGTGCCTTTCAGATCTTCGACAGCGTCTCTTCAAATATCGATTTTCATTTGTGCTTATCTGTGAGCCGAATATTACTTCTTCCTTTCGACTATCAGGGTATTTGCAACTTTGGTCACGCCAAGGTATATCTACAAGCAAAGTTCTGTTGTTTGTACGGCGTGACATTGTGTACGCGAGGCATAACATTACAGATCATGCCTCCAATGAATAGATATGTGTGAGCGTGAAACATAAACAACGTGTATTCTCTGTCATTGGAGGCTACATACCACCGAAAGCGAGATTTGACTGCAGATACCTTAGTTCTGTCATTCAAAGCTGCCCAGGACCGCATATTCTTATCGGAGACTTCAATGCACATCACCCGTTATGGGGAAGCGCTACAAGTAAACAGGGTGAACAGCTCGCTATCTTCCTACATGACGAAGGCCTCGCAACGATTAATGACGGTTCGCCCACATTTCTACGAGGTCCAACATACAGTAGCTCCTTAGACCTTCCATTTGTATCCAGGAGCATTCTGCCATCAGCTACCTGGTGTACAGATCTCGAGACTCATGGCAGCGACCACATACCGACCTATGTACAACTGAAATGGTTCCTCCAAGCCTCTCCTCCTCGTATTCAGTCGACTAACTGGCAAGATTTCCAGACATCGGTTGAAAACGCTTGTTCACATCAAACTACACCGCCGGACATCGAACGTATCATAAGCTCAACTCCTCAAGTCACGACAAAGCACATAAGCGTATTGGTACCTAGATCGTCCGTCGACATTGAATATGAAAAACTGCGTGCCATACGTCGCCGAGCAGAGAGGAAGTACAGAAGAACGAAATCTGTTTCGGACCTCAGGACATGCCGCCAAGCTCAACGACATGTACTTCGGCACCTGGAGAAATTGGACACTAAACGCTGGAGGAAATTTTGTACTGCCCTGGATCCCCGAAAGCCACTTTGCAAAATATGGCACGTAATGCGCAGCCTACGATTTCCCCCTCAAGAAAAGTACCCATTTCGAGCTCTGGCAATTGTACAGCGTAGGAGTGAAGTAGACGTTGCGGAGGAATGCTGCAAACGTATTGCTGCTGGAGCTAATGGCATTCCCCCAACAAACGACCGACAAGCCCCGCCAGCCCTTGATGACCGTCTTGATGTTATGTTCACGATGCAAGAACTAGATGCTGCACTTGCTTCAACTCGACGCTCATCGGCACCGGGACCAGGCGGCATCACGTACACTGGGGCTCCGTTCACTGGAAAAAGAGGCACGCACTCTTCTTCTATCCATGTTCAATGCGTCGTGGAGCACAGGCACTGTACCGGAAAAATGGAAAACCAGTCGTGTCGTGGCGCTTCTGAAGCCTGGCAAAACACCTCATGCCCTGGCATCCTACAGACCAGTTGCCCTGGCAAGTTGCGTAGGCAAGGTCATGGAGAAAATGCTGTTGACGAGGCTGGAATGGTTTCTTGAGAAGAACAACTTTTATCCAGACATAATGACATGTTTTCTCAAGGGAAGGTCTTCTATTGACAGCGTGATCGATCTCGTATCACCTGCTGAACAGGCCAAGAGGCGCCGACGCTTGACAGAAGCGCTATTTTTGGATGTCAAAGGTGCATATGACAATGTGTTACATCACGCTATCCTCGACGCACTTGAGGAGCTAGGGATTGGAGGCAGAATGTTTCTGTGGATACGCAATTACCTTACACGCCGGACCATCTTCATGACGACGACGGATGGAGAGACCAGTCGTCATGAAGTCCTCCGTGGAGTTCCTCAAGGCGGCATTCTCAGCCCGACGCTCTTCAACATCACTCTCATAGAACTCGCCGACGTAGTGCCAGACACAGCCAGGATGAGCTTGTACGCTGACATCTGTATATGGGCTTCCGGTGTTTCACGACCACAGCTTCGGGCAAGACTACAACGTGCAGTGTCGGTCACCTCTAAATATTTGCGTTCGCGAGGTCTACAATTGGCGACAGCGAAGTGTGCGGCCCTAGCATTTACACGCAAAACGATGCATCGTTACCAAATCATAATTGATGGCACTTCCGTACCATATGTAACACATCATTGATTCTTAGGAGTGATGGTTGACCGAAACTTGTCCTGGTCGAAGCACGTGTCGATGCTTAGATCCAAGCTAAGCAGCTTCATACACATGCTTAGATATATTGGCCTCGAGGAGTTACGGAGTCGCCCTCTGTCGGACGCGCCTCAATTGCGTGCTAGGCAGGATACCGCCGGCATGCTCCCCATAGGTTTTGCTGTCGGCGCTCTACAAAAACACCTCGCAGAAGCCCTCCAGGGCATTTCTGTAAGTACTTTCGAAATGAACTGTGTTCCTTACTGTCAAAATAATCATTTTCGATGAACTGAAAGCACAAAATAGTCTACAGTCGCTGTCTCTTTGAAGAAAACCGAGCACCCGCTTCACGCTGTCACCGCGTTGGAGACCCCTGAACCAGCTTCTTGCGTGAAAGGTAGTCACTCGTTGAGTGCAAACTATGTGAGATATCTCGTTAGAGTAGACTGCCTGTATAACCAAACGGAGCACAACAGAAAGAAGCCTCAAGCCAGCGATCGCACGGGTTCGCGGCGACTGATGGTGCCTCTACATGTATGAGCGCCTGCATGTATGTTCGTACTGATGGTTTCGCTTTTGCTACGAGCGCGTTTTGGCACCGCGCTGCGAACTTTAGGCCGCAAAATATGAGAATTTGTGAGTAAACAAACAACTACTGTTGCGCGGACGCTATCAGAGCAGTTCAAAAACAATTTCCTTACAACTGCGGCTTCGGTGCGCATGTCAACTTTGTGATCTGCCGTCCCGACGATTCAGTGTTTTTTTTTTTTGGTCTAAATTCGGGTACGTTTCAATGTCATTTGACAAGTTGTCTCGCACTGCGTATTGATCGGTCTGCTCAGCGGGCAAATGCCGTTGCTTCTGTTTCTTTATTCAGCGCATTCGTTTCGTTTGGTGCTCACACAAAACGCGAGCAAATGCGACGCCTTTTTTTAATGCTTCTTAATTATCGTTCTGTTTGCATTCCAGTGAAGTTGCCGCTCTCTGTCATCAACAAATTCATAGACCAAAGCTCCACCACTTCGAGATTGCTGGTGGAAGGAGAACCAGTCTACGAGACCGAGCATGTAGTAGCATGCGACGCCTAGGAAAAGAAAGAAAATACAGTAACGTTTGCCGGACTTGTTCTGCAAACGTCGGCTGTGAACTAGGACCCACATGAACTTGAAATAGCGGTGAATAAAATAGAAGGTATTGCAGCAACCAACGGCCGCAAAACAGGATAGTAAATGTTTGACGAGTACCCCAGCAATTTTGGCAGCAGTGTCTTGTCTAACGCCAACAGGGTGGCATCTTTCCCACGTAAATAAATGAGGCTCCAAGAAAATACGTGGGGTTGGCCGGTGGGCCGATCACGGAGGCAATGCAAAATTTATGTAGCTTATGAAGCAACGCATGCCTCATCAAATGGGAAGGTCGCCCGTCGGCGTCCCGCGTCGGCGGCGTCAACACGAGTGATACAAAAAATAATCGTCACGTGATGGTGTCACCATATGACGTCACAGATCGCCAAAATATATAGCGTCATTATGACGTCACATGATGACGTATTCACACGTCATGGTCGCTTTGCATTGCCTCCGTGATCGGTCACGGAGGCCGTGCAAAACCGCGTTAGGTGCAGAACGCTTTTGGAGGGGGGCGAGGGAGAATCAGTACATCGACTGACAAGAAGAAGATGGCTTTCGCTTTCTAGTCATCTTTAACGAATGCATAAGGGACCCTGTGCGTTTTTTCAACGCATCTAAACAGTGACTTGCGCATCTGCAGCCGATTTTGTGGACGCTGAGCACTGGGCCGACGATCAAGAGGTCGCATTGGAGGGTTCTGAGATGGCATCGCACGTGGTAAAAGGTAGCGCTTTTACCATCCTGTGGCAGATAAGCATCATCCGCCGGCGAGATGCGCGCGCGAGCCATCGTCTCAGTGCGCGCTGTCTGCTACTCACCGAACATCGCAGGCCCGACGCAGTAACAAAAGTCTTCGTCGCGGAAGTGCTTGTTGCACACAAGACTCGTAGCGGATGGCTACTTGCCGGTTCTTAGCTTTACAACCAATGCTTCACGCTGTTTCCTGTCCCGCGGTTACCAGTGCAGGCTGACACTGGGCTCCTTTGCGTAAGCGCGGCACTGCGGCACTGAGCGGTAGAGCCCCATGTTCGTCGCCTTCGGAGGCAGCCACTCTATTACAATGGTTTCAATTGAGTAGAAAATGAGAGAAAACTTCCGAATTTGAACAGACTGCAGCGCATGTGGGACTTGAAACTCGTTTTCAAAGCACGCGGCAGTGCGCCACAAGCCGCCGACGCGGCCGCTGAGACCACGTGATCCTGCCAAGAACGTCACGCCGACGGTGGCGCCGGCGTTTCCAGTGGTGGGCCTCGAGGCCAATAGCAGGCACGAAATGGGAAACATCAGAGAGGTCGTTGCTTCAGCTGTATGAGGCACTTTTCGTAAGCTACCTACGATACAGCTTACCTGTTATGACCAACCTACGCCCGTCTTGCCTGCGTACATTAGAAAGTTTGCAAGCTCAGGCATTGAGGACATGTCTAGGCGTACCGCGATGTACGTCAACATTAGGAGTTATTGCGGAAGCACGCATAACTCCCATGGATAGTTATCTTTCACGCGAACCGTTAAGAGTTTATCTCCGACTATTGACGCGGCATGAACGTCATCCTCTGGCAACGATCCACACCCACCGACCGGACAGCACTTTTGCAGAAATCATCTCACACCATGAGAACATCATTCCCTCAGGCTTCGCTCCCGCAAAAGTTGCAGAGATACCAGCATGGATTTTATCAAGACCTACAGTGCGCATATCCATTCCAGGAGTGGGTAAAAAGTCGCGCATACCGTTGTGTGGCCTCAAACAATTAACGCTATCATATATATCTACAGAATATGCCAATTCTGTGCATGTTTCACTGACGGGTCTGTGTTACCCACTGCGTCAACAGCGGCATTCGTTATACCAAGTGGTCCAGACGGAAGCGTTCCGTCTGGACCACCGAACTACATCGACGGCGGCCGAGATTGTAGCCATCCTAGAGGTAATTCGTTACATATCGACGCAACCTCCTCACCAATGGACTATATTTTGTGACTTTAAACTAGCACTCCAACTGATAGATTCAGCACTTAAACGAGGGCCTTATTACATACTTGCTCCCGAAGTGGCCGAATTACACGATGTCGCCCTGAAAACTGGCCATCGTATCATGTGCCAGCGGGCTCCAGGGCACTGCGGTCTGCAGGGCAATAAGAAAGCCGATGCGGAGGCAAAGATGGCCCATGATAACGCCAGAGTACTAACTATCCCCTTTTCCCGACCGGATACTAGCACCGTAGTGTACACACTCCTGAGTGAGCTACAGCAGCATATTGGTCTTTACCAAGCCATCGTCACCGCCGGCTTCACGAACTTGACCCAAATATGAGTGTTAGAATCCCACCAACCATGAAAAGGCGTATAACAAGCTTATTTCACCGACTACGACTAGCTGTGGCATTCCCTCGGCGTTACCCACACCTTATCGGCCGTGCCGACAGTCCCAACTGCGAGATGTGTGGCACTCCTGATACTATTGAACACCTCCTGTGTGTCTGCCCACGATACCTCACGCAAAGAAATTCAATGGCGGCCGTCTTGTCATCGAAGCAACAAGTTACAGAAAAAGTTCTGTTGGGACCACCACCATGTCATCAGCGCGATATTCTGAAAGCGCTGAACCTGTTTTTGCGCGATACAGAGCTCGACGAGAGACTGTAAATAGTTTTTGGACATTCAAGGACTTACTTCGTCGCCACTTTTTTCCATCATCATCATCCGCATCTTCTCTCCACTCTCTATACTACCTCTCTCCCCTTTCCTACAGCTGAGTAGCAGACCAGAACATTGATTCAGGCCGACCTCTCAGCTTTTCTGCCATAATAAACCTTTTCTCTCTCTCTCCTATATTACGAGTATTGATAGCGTGACTGTTGCGTTGCAGTACAGCGGTTAACTCGATGAATTGTTTAAATGAAGAACATATTTAAAAAACCGCAGCATGCGGAACTCGTACATGTATTGGATTTTAATTATGCCGTACTTGCGAAAATATGTCACTGTCGGTGATAAATAACCATTGTTGGTAATGTGACGGACTGCTTTCTTCTGCAAAAGCAATATTCTCTTTGAGTTGTAGTAAGCCAAACCAGACTGCAGTAATTTATATGTGATTGAAACAGTGCTTGATATACGCTGACTTTTATTTTTGTAGGTTGAATTTCTCACCAACGCGACAGAGCTCCCGCAGTAAAAGAAAGTTTCTTGCATATATAACTTACGTGAGAGTCCCAACATAGATGAGATGAAAATGTTACACAGAGAATTTTATGTTCTTCTACAATATCTATTTTTGCTCTGCACACACAATATCTTGTTTTACATTAATAATCCTATTTCTAGCTCTAAACATTATTACCTTCGCTTTCTTAGGGTTAATTTTAAGTTTATTTGATACTGGCCATGATGTAATATTACAAAAGGAACGATTACAACTTTCTACCAACGTATCTGTATCTGCGCCGAAAAACAAGACCGGGGCATCATCAGCGTATATTATAAATTTTACCTACTTGTTGATATTAACAATATCATTTATAAAAAACATTGAACAGAAGGGACCCTTATACACTTCCTTGCGGGACACCTCTACTGACAGGCAATGAAGATGAGTGATGGTTACCTAAACACACACATTGTGATGGTTCTGCTAAATATGATTTTATTAGAGCCAGGGGAGTGCCCCGAACACCAATGATTTCTAACTTATGAAATATCGTGCTATGGTCAATGGAATCGAAAGCCTTGGTGAAATTAATGGACAAACGTAATGTAAATAGCCTGTTCTCGATGTTCTCTAAAGCCCTTTCTTTTAGCCTTAACAAAGCTAACTCCGTATACCTTCCTTCACAGAAACCAAACTGAGCGTCATTTATAATGTCACTTTTATGAAAAAGTTGGATAATCTCCAAAGGTTTCACAGCGCATACAACGAGGACGAGCAAAGAAGAGACACACACAGCGCTCTTCTTTGCTCGTCCTCGTTGTATGCGCTGTGAAACCTTTGGATTATGCTGCACCAACTAGCCCAACGCTCAACCTTAGTTGGATAATCTGGAATGTAGAATTTTTTCGAAACCCTTAGCAAACACCGGAATAATCGATATTGGGCGATAGTTTCCCAGCATGTTTTTGTCGTCATTTTTAAACAGAACAGACACACAGCAGCGCTTCATTTCCCGGGGATATTGCCCGGACTCTACTGCTAAATAATTGTGTACACAGTACAGGGGCTAAATGCTTTAAACAAATTTTATGGGACCGATCTGAAGATTGTCTAATGCACTGCTATTTTTTAAGACTCATAAATGTTCTGAATACTTCTGTTTCGTCTGCCGAGTTGAGAAATATGCTTTCTGCATTTCGAATAATTGAGATATTCATCTGCACGGTGTTATTAATTGGTGGTATACCAGAAGTGAAATATTCATTCAAAGAATCAGCAATTATTGCACCAGTTAGTACACGATTGTTTAACGTAATTTCAAGTGGCATGAAGTCTGCCTTGTGACGTTCTAAAACACTGTTTATTGCTTTCCAAGCTGAATCACGGTACCTTGTACAGATACGAGAAAACAACTTTTCATAATACGCTATCTTCGCCTTTCGAAGGGCACTGTTGAGTTTATTTCTGAAAGCTTTATATAGCTGTAGTAAATCTTCCGCTCGAGATTCAAGAATCCATGGAAAAGCTTATTTTTTCGATTTATAAAACGCCTAATAGCAAATGTGATCCATGTTTTTCTTACTTTCTTTCACGGTTTAAATGTTTCAAAAGGAAAATGAGTGATGTAAATATTTGCAAAAGATTCTATATATTTTAAGTACTCTTCGTGAACATCTCTAATAATATAAACGAAAGACCAGTCATGCATGCTAACGGCAGGCTTCAAAGCCTGCAGTGACTCATCAGTAATATTTTGTAATTGGACAGTTGGATGTTGACGCCTCTTTCCTCTTTTTGAGGAACAGTGTTGCATAAACACTGCACAGTGATCACTTATGTCTGATGAAATAGTACCAGCGTTAGAAACAAGTGTGTCAGCATTCGTAATCATGTTTAACAGTGATGAACTGGATACTGTGATAAAGTTGGCGTTGATATCAGATTTGTAAATCCAGATGAGTGAAGGCATGATATGAACTCGCGCGTGCTTTGAGTGTCCTACAAAAGTTTTATATTAAAATCGCTACCGCATACTAGCCGATAATTGTTTGAGTTGAGATATTCTATTAAACACTAAAAATTAAGAAAATTCACGATGTTACCATTTGGGAGACGGTAAATAGCAGCAACAATTTCTGGGCCAGTTTTAAGTGTTAAAAATTCAGTCATCCGTAATCACAGAAAACTCGGAAACAAGTTCATGGGTCCGATAAGCTTCAACAAAGATGCAAACGCCCCCTCCTCGACCATTCGGAAGATTAATAAAAAAGCACGAGTAACCGTCCAGACGAAGCAGATCACAGCGATCGTAGTACCATGTCTCAGTCATCATGATTATGTCAAACTTAAACGAGAACTGATTCATAAAGCATGTGATGTCTTTTTTCCCAACTGCGGAACGTGCATTCAGATGTAAAGTGCTGTTCTGTAATCGACAATGTAGCGAGATATTTTGTGGTAGAGCAAGGTTCTGGTAGTTCATTCTGACCTTTTTTTCTTGTGTAACTGTGTAAGACGTGATACTTCCACTAGTCCATGTTTTCAAGATCAGCTTCACGAGATATCTGTATGGCATGGGAATCATCAGGCTTCCGCGTGAAAATTTTCCCACTGAAAGACCAAACAGATTTCCGATTCTTTTCATGCGTGCGCTCTACTGCCATGCCTAGAAGGCACTTCAGAGCAGGACAGAGATGCTCATTTATGTAGACCTGCGCAGTCTGAAAATCCGTTGTCATTGTTGCGGATGCGCATCTTCTTTCCTTTCCTTAGTACAAGATCTCGCGTTGCCCTATGCTCAAACTGAACTATAATATTACTGCGGTCAGGATTTCGGGTAGACACCCGATGACATGTTTCTATGTCATTGTCCTGAACATGCTCATTATTAGCCTCATCAAATTTTGAGAGGACACTCAGAACATCTTGATTTTCTTCTTTTCGGACACACTGAATTTCGATGTTTGAGCTTCCGGAATACTGCTCTAGGTGAACCAACCGTCTCTCTAGGTCTCCTCTATGGGTTTCAGGAGTCTGGCATTTCGCCTGCAGCTCCTAGTTTCTCGTGGTTAATTCAGAATTTTTTGCTACTGCGGCAGCCAGTTGGATTTTGAAATCCTTTGTATATGCATAAGCAAACTGAAGGCTTTGAGTAACGTTGCGTTGTTCAGTTCGAAATTCACGCATTTCGTTTTAGAGTTTCCTATCGAACGATTCCCGCGACATCTTCATTCCCTGTTTACACTCAACTCTTAGTTTCAAGAGATGGTCCTTAAAATTTTCCTTAATCTCTGCAATGTCTTTTGACATTATTAAAAGATGCGGGTAACAAAATAGCACACAACACAAGGCAAAATATAACAGAAATGACGCAGCTTGACAACAGTGAAAATATATCCTTTAAAAACGTAAACGGAAAAGTAAATCTATTTGCACCAACCTGCGACAAGAATGCAGAAAAATGTCTCAGACGAAGTGAACGTAGTTCGGCACTGCTGCCAAATGAAGGTCTCCATGCTTGAAACGGTGCTTTTATGGCAGTCGCACTCGCACAGAAACACTGACGCGGCCGCTGTCAACGCCTCCTTGTGCTGCACGGAGTCGGTGAATTCGGCCGACACGTGTCCAACTGTCCAGGAGGATCGGGAGCGCTGTGGAGGCTGCGCAGAAGGGATCGGTGGCAAGAACGCAGAAAAATGCCTTAGACGAAGTGAACGTAGTTCGGCACTGCTGCCAAATGAAGGCCTCGATGCTTGAAACGGTGCTTTTATGGCAGTCGCACTCGCGCAGAAACACTGACGCGGCCGCTGTCAACGGCTCCTTGTGTTGCACGGAGTCAGTGAATTCCGCCGACACGTGTCCAACTGTCCAGGAGGATTGGGAGCGCTGTGCAGGCTGCGCAGAAGTGATCGGCGGCAAGAATGCAGAAAAATGCCTTAGACGAAGTGAACGTAGTTCGGCACTGCTGCCAAATGAAGGTCTCGATGCTTGAAACGGTGCCTTTATGGCAGTCGCACTCGCGCAGAAACACTGACGCGGCCGCTGTCAACTGCTCCTTGTGCTGCACGGAGTCAGTGAATTCCGCCGACATGTGTCGAACAGTCCAGGAGGATCGGGAGCGCTGTGCAGGCTGCGCAGAAGTGATCGGCGGCAAGAATGCAGAAAAATGCCTTAGGCGAAGTGAACATAGTTCGCTACTGCTGCCAAAAAATTCTAGGTGGAACCTGAAGGGGCAAGAAGAGAGCAGAATGCGACCCTGAACGATTGGGTGTTAGGTACATGTTAGTCCAAATCAATAAGAAATGGACATGGGCAAGGCATGTAGCGCGGTTTCAAGATGACCGCTGGTGAAAACGAGTCACTGACTGGCTTCCAAGGGAAGGCAAACGTGCGAGGGGAAGACAGAAAGTTAGGTGGGCAGATGAGATTAAAAAGTTTGTTCGTATAACGTGGCAGCAGGAAGCACAGCAACGGGTTGATTGGCGGAACATGTGAGAGCCATTTGCCCTGAAATGGGCGTAGTCGGGCTGATGAAGCATAGACAAAGGCTAACTAGGTAAAGAGCGGACACTGCCATAGAACCATGTGCCTCAATTAGAAAGAACAAGAATCAAGAGAATGGCTTCCCTCATTGAATCCATTGTGCATCCAAGTGGCTACGTAGGGTACTACGCAAGTTTCGGTTTTGGTTCGGTGCAAGCGCGGTTTGAAATTTTGTAGTGTCCAACGCTTTTTATGCTTTTCGGTACAGCCGGTCTCAGGGTTACATTTCTAAATGACAAAGATGAGAATTATTTTATGTGAATACACGAGATTGCAAGAATTATTCATGAGCTCTCATTGAATATGCCTCAATGCAACGCGTAATTTCCGAAAATAGACGGTAAACGTCTTGCGATGTTTATTTTCCACGATAAAAAAAGAAGAAAAGAAAACACAAACTAAAAATGTATTATGTGCTGTAGCCACACCAAAGTACAGATAGGTTGAGGCCATGCGAACCTCCACTGGTCTACGTCAGCTGAAACACTTTTACAAGTGTGTCACCTCCACATCTGGGCCGTATGGGAACACTACGAGGAGACGCCTGAACACACACCCGTTTAACCCGTGCGATCAGAAACAATCGCAATTTCCTTTACGCACATGGTGTTGTGAGGACTGCTCCATGCTTTCGTGATATAACGCCTGACATCCCTTGATCTTCGTCTATGCGCCTTCAAACCGCGAACCCGCACATCTCAGTTGCGGCGTCCGCGTAGAACACCACGAACAGCCACAACCGGCACGCTATCGCAGATGAAAACGTTCTGCAACAGCTCGATATAAATACGCGGGGCGATACAACCTTATTAGATTATGCCGAAAGGAGATTTTGCGAGCACACGTACTTTGCGCTACTGCAACTTATCTTGCACCCGGCATTTTACAAATGCGAGCGGCGCCCGTTATCACTTGATCGCTTCAAACTTTCCTTATGTTTTCGACACGCCAGTCCATTTCTTTACACCAAACTATCGTCATCTGATAACGTGAGTGCCAAAAGAAATGCGTATCTGGGGGATATATAAAGCGTCACAAACTTTTCATAAGTTTACGTCCAAGCTTTCGATTCCTAGCTACGGCGCAGTTACATCACCCTACCTACCTACCTAAGCCTATCTACGCATTAGCGCTATTAACAACCTTTCTACGCACTACATCGAGGGACACAAAAGTGATAGTTCTCGCCTTGCTGTCGGCATATGCAGAAGCCGACACCGCACTGCCGTGCTGCAAATGCGCCATTGTGACTAAAAAAATCGCTCAATAGTATACCTTCTCCGAGTGAACAAGAAAAACAGATGCCGCCGACACACGCATGAGAGCAGTCCTGCTCCAGTGAGTGACATTGCTGTCCTGGCGTCGTGTTGCGGTTGACGCTTGGTGGCGGATGATCCTTCAGGAATTTTCAACTTTTCTTGTAAGAAAATGCTTTCACATCTAAGGGAACAAAATGAATAACGAACAAGCAATCAGTTTATGTTAACCACCTCTTTTTTCAATACGAAAGTGTTTTATGACGGGGTCAATCACGACTCCCCTGACGCACTTCCATCTTAAATGTGATGTTGTAAAATATATACTAACAAATGGCAAAGAAAAAGCTAGAAAAAGAAGGTTCGGTGAACAACAGTCGAGCCTACCACCCCTCGCTCCGCATCGCGTGGCGCGAACCGACTCGGCCAGAGACGGCACGTTCTTTAGCACACTAACGGCGAGCTATTTATATACACCATTTACCTTTGGATATACTCAGAAATCGGTGGCACTTCAGCGTGTTTTCGTTATCACTAGCGACTTGGCGTTAAGGGCTCGACGGCGCGCTTTGAAGGTCGTCGCTCCGCGCGTTGCGAAGCGCTCGCGCCTCCACAGAGCGTGGTCGCTCGTTCGCGCGCCATATCTCCTGATGGGGGGAGGGGGGGGGGGGGGGAGGGGATTGTACGCCTTCACTGCAAGATTGCGTTGAAGTTACACAGAGCACGAAGGTCACTTCGCTCACTGCAGCTGGCGCTTTTGCGAAAAGATCGCGCTGCTCACAAACAAATAAGCTACATATGTGACAGTTAGTTCACGCTCATCCTGTGTATACTTGTGCGCTCGTTTCGCGCCTCCTTTGTGTTTGAGCAGCGCGCTTTAACTGTCGAGCTGTGACAGTTGTTAGTTCGCGCTCATCCTGCGTATGTTCTTACCGGGCATCCTTTCTGCTCCAGCAGCGCGTTGCGAGTTTCTAGCTGCTTGCCGTTCTTCGCATGACATTATAATTTGTTGCTATAGCATTCATTCCTTCGCCCTTGTGCCGAAACAATGCACAACGAACGCACAGCTACGTCTGTGAAGACACGTTTCACTTTAGTATTATGCCGATTCCTATGACAGATGGATCAGCCATGTTTTTTCTTTGTTTGTTTTTATTTGTACCACATGCGCAACCTGCACTCTGCTTATGCTCTTCAGGAATATAGCCTCTGTGATTTTGATGCGAAAGTCTCGGAGCCCATTGGACGAGAAGGTGGCGGGGAGAGCTCGATCCGCTTATCGCTGAGTGTCCCCAATTGTTTTGTTTCCCTTTCTCTATGATTTAACGGCGCAGATCAAAGGGCTTGACCAACGGTTCCAGTTTCTCGTTCCAGCACTTCCATAGCCATGAGGGTTTCTTCTACATTTGATCCCCGTTCTTGGTAGACTGAAATCGGCATTTATATGCCGGCTATCTTTCGGAATTTCTTGTTAAGTTCGTCAAATGTAGTATCTGATAAAGCTTTTTCTCTCGTAATTTTTTAACTTCCTCGGAAGTTACCAACTGTTCTCGTATACAGCCTATGATAAGGCCTGGGTTGAAGTCAACATATCCACCGGAACCACCAACAAAGGCAAGATAAAAGTGAGACTGCAAGGATTTTCTGACCGTCGACATAACAGGGTAATTATGAAAACATGACTACTAAGAAGTGACAGGTGAAAGCCTCTGTTCACTTGAAGAATAAACAGCCTTGCATACGAAGGCTGCATCTGTGCGATGCTGGCGTGCCCACCGCTGTCTCTATCACATAAACTTCTTTTACTCGGCCTCTTCTTGTGGCCGCGACGTATGACACCAGTCTCTCTGTCGACGTGAAATTAGCACCGTTATGGAGGAACGGGTAGCATTTGTAAAGTGAGGCCGAATGCATCAGCACATCTTCATGGTAATAGTAGTGGCATGAAAGGATGATTGCAGGTCGTGGCATGCAGGCGAAGTGCCCTTAGGCAGTAGCAGAATTCCGATATGAGAAAATATAGACAGGCTTGAAGGCTTCTTCTTTGCAACGGTGCCAGGCCCAGAGCTGGGGTTTGTGGCGTTGGGTGCAGGCCAGTGCGGATGGCGTGTCTTCAAATAGTCACTCCCTAACGGATGGTTCAGAACATGTGCTCAAACACAGGCTAGACCATTTCATTTGGCGCGGTCGCACCGGGATGAGCCACCACCAGACGCTCACAGAGCACAACAGCACAACAGTTCAGGCGCAGGAAGAGCTCAGCTTGCTCCCTCGCTTCCCCTAGAAACAACAGCTCTGGGTCGTCGGGCTGTTTAGCTTTTTCAGGGACGCGAGCCCAAACCGGAAACTCAGGTTGTCGAAATGACCGACCATTCAGCACGAGTCGCGATGCGACGCGTGATCATTAGGGCGTACAAGGAGCTGAAAAGTGATATAATAATAATATTAATATATGGGGTTTAACGTCCCAAAACCACGCTATGATTATGAGATACGCCGTAGTGGAGGGCTCCGGAAATTTCGACCTCCTGGGGTTCTTTAACGTGCACCTAAATCTAAGTACACGGGCCTCAAACATTTTCGCCTCCATCGAAAATGCAGCCGCCGCGGCCGGGATTCGATCCCGCGACCTTCGGGTCAGCAATCGAGCGCCATAACCACTATACCACCGTGGCGGGGCGAGCTGAAAAGTGAGGCAGCCCTTTAATATTTGGCTCATTATGCGTGTGTCCCTTTTCAAGCAATGTCGCTCTCGGATATCGCGAACTGCACGCCTTTCCTATTGCTTTCGCAATATCTTTCTGCTTCATGTTTAGTTTAGGTCACGGTAAATAAGAACGACGTAGTGAACGAGACGAGTGAGACAATCTTTATTTCAAACATGGCTCCTAAAACAAAGACAATCACTCCATGTATGCCATAAATCAATCCTCTGTCTTCCCGCGGCGGCCTCTTGTGCTTTCATGGAGATCGTGACTCCTATTTTGGTGAAATCATCTTTAGAGAGAGAGAGAGAAAGTGAATTACGCAGTGAATGTGATGAGCCGTCTCTTCGTATACCGCATACCAATACTGTGCCGTATGGATAAAGAGACTAAGAGCTTTTAGATTCTCAGCTGACTGGGGAAACAGCTTTTCTGATGCGTTCACAGACCTAAGCTTATCTGTAAAAATCTCTAGGAGGCCTTTGTATTGAAGTTTTACTGAAAGATTTACCGAGTGTTTTGTGGCACATCGGCGAACTACATGCATGCTACATAGAAATGGGAAAGCGATAACGGCGAGAAAGCGTTTACAACCCTCTAAAAGGCTCCTTATAGGCACCGTGCAGTCGACTTCTCACGTGTGACTGCAGCGCCAGAACGCACAGCCTAGCGGATAAAGAAAGCAACGTTGAGAGGGCCTAGGGACAAAATCAAACGCGATGCGCGTCTCCGCCTCTGCATGAGTGTGCAGACTGTGGCCGGGCCAGAAGGGGGGACACGTGCGAGCGCCCGTTTTCTGCCTGCCCCTAGCGGCCAATATCAGCCAACTTGAGACTGCCCACAGCGAGCGACGCAGCTCCCTCTGGTCAGTGGACGGTGCCTATGGCATTCGAATAATTCTGTTTTCTTACGCAATGCATATGTTTTTTTTTTTCATATTCTTGGCGTATATCTCCGTAACAGTCATAAGGAAATATATGGAATCACTGGAACACTATTGGGGACGTTTCAGTATTAGAGAGATAAACATAACGGAATAAAGCAAGGTTAGCAAATTTTTCGCTGTAAATTACACGAACGCTTGCTAAAAGTGGCAGATGGATGTATCCTATATAGGCAAATATAGGCATGCAGTCTGCTACCTTCCCGCCCAGGTTATACACATGCGGTATATATGTGCCGAGAAGCTTCTAAGGGCAGTGTCGATGGCCATTTCTTAACCAGCTTCTTTTACTAGCCGGTGTATATATGTGACGTGATATATGAATGATCTCACTTGGTGTAGACTGTTGTGTTATGTGGAGTAATCACAGAAGAGCAATATTGCAAATACGTTCGTGATAGTACGTGGCTATGTCATTAAGTAAATTGTTAGCAGATTCTTCAAGAAAAGCACTTCAAAATTTAGTTATCGTTACGCGTGGTATTTGCTGCAGTCAACTGAAGTTCATCACTTATTAGCGTGCGTGATTCGAAATTGACCGTGCTGAATACCATCGAAGGTGAGTTATGTGGAAGACATCGCAGTGGGGCTATACAGGAAATGAACCTACATACTTACATATTAATTAATGATTGTTTTTTGTCATTCATTATAACATCTGAAATTTGAAATGATAGCTTATCTCGAAGACACCATACTTCTTATTCAATGTAGTAAAGTGAGATTAGTAGTTTTCAGAAAGTGACGGTCTTGCACAATGGCAAGTTTGTCGAATAAAACTTGTTCATATTTAGCACAAAAAACACAGTCCATATTTTTTCGCACTAAAGATAGAGGTATTGATGTGACTAAATCCTTATATCTGGATCAAGGTGTCGCTAGCATTGTTAATCAGAGAAATGATTTGGGTGTTAGATTCTCAGAAACATCAATATGTAACAGGATTTTAACAAAAATAAATTCCGTTTTCTCACTGATTAGCGAAACCCGTAAAAACTAATCAGGAAATGCCAAACATTTAAAATACGAACTATTATTACTACCAACATTACATTATTCTCATCTTGTCTGCTGTAATACATTAATTAGATGATGTTTTAGACAGGATGATGTTTTTGGTAGTGAGTTTGTACCGAAAAATTACAGAGTGTACCGTAAGGATCGAGATGGGAGGGCAGGGGGCGTTGCTGTTCTTTTTAGGAATACAACACGTGTTGTAAAAATGCCAGACGTTCAAGACATAGAAAGCATCTTCTGTAAAGTGTACAATTGCAATATTAGATATCTTCTTGGTGTCGTTTACAGGCCACCCAATGCTTCCCTCGATGTTATCGCAAAGCTTAAGGATTACCTTCATTGTCACGTAAAAACCGAAGATAAATTAATCATAGCGGGAGATTTTAATATGCCAAACATGAATTGGGAAACATTTTCATCAGACCCATTTCAAGCTGCGGATACTGAAATATCCGATATCATGTTTCAATATGACTTGACGCAAATAGTTACCGACCCTACTAGAATAGATCAGGGGACGAAATCTATCCTAGATATATATCTTGTGAGTGGCAATATAAAAGAAAGCATGTCGTGCAGCGTCATAAACGGCATATCGGATCACAAGGCTGTGGTGCTGGCACTAAAGGGAGTTGCACTTAATCAGCAGACGACGGTGAAAAGGTTTCCCAATTTTTCAAAAGCAGATGATGAGTCTATAATTGATGTACTGGCCCTTGAATATGATCATTTCAATGCAGGCAATCGTAGCGTTGAAGAACTGTGGCTTTGTTTTAAGAGAATAATTGAAGATTGTGTGCAGCGTTTCATCCCTTTAATTACAAAGAAAGCCGAAAATCACAATCCCTGGATAACAAGAGAGACGCTACAACTGAAGCGAAAGTTGAAACGGTTAAAAAAAGGTCGAACAAGGCTAAAAGTCCTGATTTAAAAGCAATTATTTGTAATATACGTGAAGAAATTAAAGAAAAGTCTTTTCGTGACAAAGAAAAGTATTTTAACGAAAAATTACCGTCATTTATTAAGACGTGTCCAAGAAAATTTTGGAAAGAGGTCACTCCAGGCACGTGTTCTACCGATGTATTTCTTTTAGATGGAAAATTTGAGAGTGACGAAAAAGCTGCCTGTACGGCCTTTAATAACTATTTCAACAGTGTCTATACAAAAGATAATAATCATCTCCCACCCTTCGATGCAAACCTACCACCAATATCAGATGTCACCATTTCCGAAGAGGGTATCTTTAATTTATTGTTAAATCTGGATGTTAAAAAATCTGTTGGACCAGATGAGATACCGAATGCCTTCTTAAAACGGTACGCAGAGTGGTGTGCAAAATATTTGTGTGTGTTGTATACTAGGTCTCTGAACGAAGGTGTGCTCCCTGAGGACTGGAAGGTTGCCCGAATTAAGCCCCTACACAAAGCAGGTGACAAAACTCAAATAAAAAATTATCGACCAGTTTCGTTAACCTCAACAGCTTGTAAAATTCTAGAGCACATAATTCACAAACACATTGTTACATTTCTTGAGGAACACAAAGTAATAATAAGAGCACAGCATGGGTTTCGACGTGGATATTCAACCACTACACAGCTGGTTGAAACCATCCACGATTTTTCTACCGCACTAAATGAAGGTGAACAGCTAGATGCCATTTTTATGGACTTTCAAAAGTCTTTTGATAAAGTTTCGCATACAAAATTACTTCATAAATTGCAATATATCTTGAAAAATTCGAAACTGATAGCATGGATACGAGCGTACCTCCAAAACAGACAACAATTTGTTTCACTTAATGACAGCTGCTCTAGCAAACTTCCTGTAGATTCCGGCGTACCTCAGGGCTCGGTCCTCGGACCTCTTTTATTTCCTTTATATATAAATGATATAACCAATGGTCTTTCTGTTAATGTAAAGCTTTATGCTGATGATTGTGTGTTATACACGAAAGTATCATCTGCTGGGGATCAGATAAGGCTCAATAATCAATTTCACAAGGTCGTTTCTTGGTGCCAGGAATGGCAAATGGCAATTAATTACAACAAAACAGTTTATATGAAAATCACACTAAAGAAGAATCCTTTATGTTATCAGTACGGCACAAATAGCGTCAAGCTAACAGAAGTTGCAGAATACAAATACCTTGGATTATGGATAACTAATGATCTCAACTGGAACAAACACGTTGACATAACTACAGGTAACTGTCTACGTAAACGCTTTTTTCTAAAACGATCCTTAAAGTATTCTAGCCCGTCAGTACGCATGCTAGCATACAAAACACTCATTTGTCCAATGTTGGAATATGCTGTGATAATATGGGATCCATTCACTAAACGGAATGTTAATCAACTAGAAAAAGTGCAAAAGAAAGGCTTACGTTTTATTTATAACTCCTACGGTAGAACATCGGTATCCGAGCTATTGATAAAAAGTGGCCTCCAATCCGTTGTGGACAGAAACCGCATTTGCCGACTTAAGTTTTTTCTTTCAAATAATAAATGGCCATTTAAATGTTGACACTACAGGCATCCTTCAGTACTCTTCCGGTTACGCCACACGCAAGCGACACAGTAAAATGATAACCCCTTTAACTTCACGGATTAACTGCTACAAGTATTCATTCTTCCCTAGAACTAATAATGACTGGAATAGCCTTGCAAATGATGTCGTTTTACATAACACACTGTCATTGTTTCAAAACAGCCTCACCTAAACCATCACTAGTTATTGTATTGTATTATTTGCTTTATTGTAATTATTGTGTTAGTCTGTAACATGTATTATGCGTATTACGTTACTATGTATTATGTTACTCTGTATTGTGTTACTCCACGAATTTACTGAAATAAGCGTTTTTGAACCTTAGCCCTGTATATTCACATCGTACTTAGTTATTGCACGTTGATTGTTCCTTTGAATGTATGTACATATTTTCGAACATTTTCCCACCCTGCCACGATCTTTCAAATGAAAGATCGCAGTATTTATAAATAAATAAATAAATTGGTAACAATGAAAAACCTCAGTGTTGACCCGCAGGCCGCGGGATCGAATCTCAGCTGCGGCGGCCGCAATTTTTATTGAGGTGAAAATGTTTGAGTCCCGTGTACTTAGAGTTAGGTGTAGGTTAAATGACCCCAAGCGGACCAACTTTGCGCAGCCCACCACATCGGCATCCCTCATAACCATATCGTAGTCTTCGGACGCTAAACCCCAGCACTTAATATTGCATACAAAAACTTCAGTGTATGCCAAAAGCGGCACTGTTCGTGCAAATGCTAACGTCTCACATAATACTAACACGTTTGCTTATATTCACGACGGCCTTGGCCGGGATCTAAGCCACGCTTTAGGGCCAACAGCCGAGCAAAAGACCACGACGCCACCGCGGCGGCACGGAATTTCACTCCGAGAGCAAGCAGCAATACTGGAAGAACAATGCAACATGAAATTTGAGTATGTATGCTGAACTACCTGAGCACCCATGTCCGAAACCTCAGAGACGATCACGAGAAAAACCTGGAGCTCTTCGGTTACATTAGTTCATGTCAGCTAGGAGGTTCATGTCAGCTGCGTTCATACGAAAATCGTTCATGGTGTTCGTATGAACGCAGCGCTGCGGCTGCTGCATAGAAATGCGGCAGGTTCCACTCCTTGTGGGAATCAGTTTCACCCGAAGCAAGCAGCCAGTAATTGTCTATGCTGCATTTTTTAGTTTCGATCTAAGTGTTATAAGGTGGATCGACGTGTTTTTGTGAGTGTAGTAGTTGTTTGTATATATTGGCCTCACCGGGCACGCACTACGCTGCCGTTTAACGGGTAACTTATAGGGCACAGATGTGAGGTGAGCATTATCGAAACGAAGGGCGCTTTACGGTGCGATGATGTGAATACCATGAATAACGTTCGTTAGCGTATTCTTCCAGGGTCGATTAACGCTTCAATATACCCTGTTGAAACATAGGAATGCAAATGTAATGTTCATTAAACTTCTATGAAAGTGGAGCCAACACTGGAATCACAATTGACGTTAACTCCGCATTACACCGGTATCATAGGAGTACATATGTAATGTTGAATGTTTTTTCATAAAATTAGATAGCCAGCAGTGCAACCAGAATTGACGCTGATCCGACATTACGCCTGCGTAGGATCTTTTTTCAAAGCAGTTCGAAGACGTGTCGTGGCTCTGTTGTGTAATACATGACTGCCTTTCAGAATGCTTGGGTTCGATTCCTGCTGGGATACTGACGTTTCTTCTTTGCACTTTTTGGATCAACGATTCCGATGTCGGTTTTTCTTTACGCTCTCGCATTTACATTATCAAATTCTTTCTTGCCCTTCCTTGGATGATATAAACTGTCAATCACCTGTGGCGCATACCCGCTTACCGTTGCCCGTGGTATACGGGCGTGTGCCACACGTGTCTGGAGGAAAAGTTTGACAACGTACGCGAGAGCATTTTCACGTTATTAATGTCATGAAGAGACGGTCATATTCTTCAAACCCTCTTACCGACCCATGGAAATTTTGGTCTTCACCGAGCTAAGGAGTCGATCACGAGAGCACCCAGACGTTGGGGGCTAGATAGATAGTAGACAGATAGATAGAAACGTGAACCTTGGGTTCGCTAATAAATGCTTCGCTTTTAAAATTACAGCCTGTTCACCGATAGTTTGTTACCCGTAAAGTGATTTGCATCGATAACTGTAAAGTCACCTTGAAGGTGTGAAGGTGACGTGGACGTATTTAATTGGAACGAATATATATATATATATATATATATATATATATATATATATATATATATATATATATATATATGTGTGGTCGGAAGGAGTATTCGCGCTGAACCTCACGGAATATATTGAAATGAATAGACACACGGTGATCATAAAGAAAATACACGCGGGAGGGGCGGGGCACCATATGTATGCGCGTGAAACGATGACGTTCACAGCTTTTTGCGGAACAGCAGCCAGGTGCAGTTGGACATGTGGATGTACAAAGAAGACAGATTGCGCCAGGATCAGGCGTGTCACCACAATCATTCGCAGTGGCAAAAAGGCCGAACCACACCCACCCCCGAGGGATTATCATTTAAGAATGAAGCACAATGAGAAACCCAGTCTGTGTAAGTAGGTAGCTTTCGCATGTTCTAGCACATGATTAACATGTGCTACATGTATTATATGTATATATATATATATATATATATATATATATATATATATATATATATATATATATATATATATATATATATATATATATATATTTATTTATTTATTTATTTATTTATTTATTTATTTATTTACTTATATTTATAAAGCTGAGAAATGATTTGTGAGAAGCGGAGACCGCTTTAGTTGAAGTTGTACACCATGTTATAAATTCCTGCCAAGCAATATTGTCACTTGCTGTTATTGCTGTTATCGGGTGAAATTGCTGTTAGCTTTTAGCGGATGACTGCTGTTAGCGGGTGAAATAATGCGAAACACATCTAGGTGGATACGAACCAACAGAGTAGTGAAAAATGAAGTTAAGATAAAACGAGTTGTCAGTGCGCTAGTTGGGTGGATAGGGAGATTAGATCGAATGTAAACTGGTGGGCCTATCTTTGTTTGCCCAACTCACACGGTCTCTCGGTCCTAGTTATTGTGAAGTAGCAGTGCACTTCGCAACAAATCGCTGAAAACAACGTATTAGAAATTATGCTAAGAGCAAGATGTCTGTTGAATGGAAAAATTTTGATGGTAAAGAAAAGTGGTTAAGAAGCAGCAGGAATAAAATATATGGCAGGCTCTTACAAAAATGAGCTCAAAAACGAGACGCATTATTTGCTCGATGGGTGACAACAATATTTTACATACCTCATAGATGATGCGCAATATATTTTTCAATTATGAGCCATGTCTTCTCGGTGAATTGTGTGGTTGCGGAATTAGCACTGGAGCTCCTACTGCTGGCCGCCTCACCGGGTGCCTGTGGGGAGCGTTTCTTACGAAACGAGCATGAGGTCTTGGCAAGTTTTGTGCGTTTCCAGGTGGCACTTGTCTTCCTCTGGGGCGTGGAAAGCAGCTTGCACATACCCCAGGACCAGGATATCCAAGGACAAATGAACAGTTCCTCTTCTCTGTTGAAAGTAGGAGGAGTGCGAGCATAGCAAAGAGAAGCAGAATGTTGAAGCAAGGAGTCTTTGCCATAATAAAAAAGGGCCTCCTGGAATTGAAATTCTGCAGTGGCAGAAAATTCTGCAGTGGCAGGAAGTTCTGCTCAAATGCGAATAAGCAATTTAAAAATAGAAAATGTTGTCCGCCTCGCCGCTTCAGTCTGAACTAAAAAGCCCCGTCTCTTGATTGCGTGGGTATATTGCAGGTGGCGCAATTTCTTACTTTATTGTGCATAGCATAAAATCGATCGTTTTTGTCTCGACAACTATATGACATCAACCTAGTCTACTAACCACCCTGGAGTCTTCGTTACAGTCAAGGGGTGTGAAAATTCTATTGCATAATGTGGTGCATCTATAACTCCATGTAATTCACCAGAATATTTTATTGATAACTGTACCGCAGAACTACGTACCAGTTCTCAGGCACAGTTATCAATAAAATATTCTCGTGAATTACATGAAGATATAAATAGAGCACATTATGCAACAGCGTTTTCAGACCCCTTGACTCTACCGAAGACGCAAATTATCGCTTAGCCTGTTAAACTTCTTCGTGCCCCATGAGGTACGGATTTTTAAACTATTATTTTCCAAATATCTCGGAAGCGATTGCATAAAAATATTCACCATTGATATGATACATATTACATGCGCATGCGAATGCAAGTGTAATAAAAGTCTCATCTTTGACCAGGTTTTCCACAGATATGAAACAATTTAGGCCACATCATTTTGTTTATACACTCCAGAAAGGCGCCGCGAATTGTCTCACGAATACCAGAAATTACCACAACAACCTACAATTCAGCTATGATGTTAATGGACAACTTTCCTTGGGAGCTTCGCTGAATGTCAAGCGAAGTTATGAAAGAAATCAAGGGAAACAACTTTTCCTTCATTGTTATATTGGGCATATAGTGGCGATATAGAAAGACAAGCGTGGTTTCCTCTTATCGTAACGTCCCACATGTTAGTAATAACTGAATGTGGATAGACTTCGGATCGAAAAAAGATAATTTCAGAGCGAACCAGCACATCACAGGCATGAGCTTTTGGTTCATCTTAAAAGTGCAATATTTTGCTACGATATTCGCCAAACTACTTTCACATTACAGAAGGTGACCGCGCATTACCTATGCGTTATGGGCCGGCCAAGATACCATAATAGGTAGGTGGGCTTCACCTTTCGAGATTATTTAACTCGGGAGAAAATCTGAGAGCTGTACATGTGCCCCCCCCCCCCCCCCCCCGTGATCCCACGGCTCAGTACCAGAGATAGGCAGATATACTCAGAAAAGTATTCTGGAATACTTACATACAAATTCAAGTGCTAGGAGCCTAAATTGGAGACACGGAGATAAATTTGCCTTGAACGTAACGGGATATTCCGGAGATACTTTAGCCAAAAGACGAAATATTGTCCTAAGATACAAATACAGAAATGCAGATACTGGAATACTCCTTTTTTCGGTGATGCCGACGCTCCGCAATCACATTCATGTGTGCAGCGTAATAGTGAATAAGGTTGCAGCGCATTAAAATTGCACGTCAAACATATCGCTCGAATCCCTCCAAACGAAAACCAATGAATTAAAATGGATAGATTTATAACACGAATATCTTTAATGCCGGGCTCCACCAAGACTTTAGTGACATCATTTCTGTCCCGGAAATAACGTCGGTAAAATGTACGCGAAAGCATGAGAAACATTAACTTTGAAGCAAAATTTGATTTCACGCAGATGACACGCGAGTGAAACCCACGGCTCCACAATCAAATGTGCGGGAGACACTACTATCTGCGCTACCGACGCACATGCGCGATGTTTCAAGAAAATGCTTTGTATATCTCGCACATGGTCCTTCTCACAACGCTATAGGTGGGTGAGGGCGGCTTTGCCTTCTGGAAGTGGTGAAGTGAGGAACTCCATCATAACATTAACGAGCACCAACAGGTGCGACATGGAGTGCTATACAGTGTCGACGCAGTTGAGTGATTGGCCTTTTGCATCATGTTGGCGTGCAACGTGTTGTTATCAGAGTAGTGGAGCTTCCAATCCACCAACGGTGTTCCTCCGCCAGCCATTGCTTCGAGCGCGATGGCACCCACTATTAAATCTACTGCAACAAGCGCCGCAGAAAGGCAACTACGTCGGCGTGCGAATGACTACGACGGAAGCGAAGTTAGTGCTTCGGTGGAGCGAGATACACGGCAGCTGGCAGTGGAACGCCTTTGCGAGTGCAAAGCTCATGCTAAGAACTGTGCATCTCAAGTTCTTTAAGCTCTGAGTGGTAGTCTATGCAAACTTGCGGGAGGTGGGTCTGTATCTGGCAACGGAATATCAACTAAGCGGAGTCGAAGTACGAATTGAGCAAAGAAAAACCCAGGCCGATCTCACGAATTGTAGAAATTTGTGTTATCCGAAGAAATTGGTGGGGCGCTGCGTATGCCTCATTCGTTGGTTGGAACCAAGCGTTAAGAGAGGGACTGAGGTATTTGTGTAAATTGTGTAGTTGCCTGCATAACGCTGGCTTACCAGGCACGTCAACCTAACGCGGGCACTCCCGTTCGAGCACCTAGGTCAGTTTCACCGAGGAGATCCGCACGCTACAGAATGCTTAGGCGTATCAAAAAAGCGGAGTCGAGCGATACTAGTGGATTCTTGTGATTTTAACCTTGCGCCGCAGACTTTGTAAAACTATGCACCTACTAGCATGACGCAATCCTCTGCTAGAGATTACGCGTTGCATCAAGGAAGCTCATATGTTGTGTTTATCACATTGCTATGAACTGCGGATGCCAACAACACACGACTGCACACTCAGTTAATTTTGGCTAGACTCTACGCCTCCAGGTGAGAAATCCGATCAAATTACGGCCGCTGCTAGTCAGTTCGTCACGCGGCACCACAGGTGGCTACTAGAGGAAGCGGTTCTTATTTCATTGTCCTTTAGTATGGCCGCGACAATGCGAAGGCGTTATTTTAGGCCACATTGTTCACGCTCACGCGCCACGTCTAGTCTGTAGGTGACCCTAGAATGTTTGTGAAATAGCAAAACTGGTATTTTAACACTGTTTTACGGCCCACTTGCAGCAATATGCCTGACTAGGGTAAATTAAACGGTGGATATGGACGCATTTATACACATCTGTGGCATCAGCACACAAATTACGCCCAACACGGGAACTGAACTCGTGACCACAACCACCGAAAGCAGATACTATAACCACTGTAATACAGCGGTACTACGTTCTTGCCTGCTTTTGTTCAGGCTTAAATATTTACCAAGTGGTTAGGAAACAGTCAGCAGAGCTTAGACCTTTCGTCCTGTTACCATATGCGTGCATCTGAGCGTGCATTGCTCCAGCAAATAGTTTGAGGGGCTTCATGCACTTGCGAATGCCACAGCATACACATTCGGCTTCAACTTCGGTTCGTGGTGTGTCGTGGCACGAGAAAAACTAGTATTATGTGTGCTTTTGAGTGCCCCTCCAAAGATTCCGGATGCTTCGCTCACGAAAAATTCTCTGATACCAATGTGATGAAGGTATCTTCCGGTGGTGAAACCCACGTATGTCTTGCATGTGCGTGTGCTTTTTTCGATTTCGATTATTTGTAACGCGAGCTACACGCGTCTCTGTGGCAGCAGCGCGTTCTCAGCTGTTAGAAGACCCTGTGCTTTCACATAATAACGTTGCACATGCAGGTGCTAGAATTACGAAGGTATTCTAACGTGCCTATAATAACTTCTAAATTTAGTGCGCGCGTACTGCCGCCAGCTGCACGCAGGGGACAGCGGCGCCTTTTGAGCAGTGTGACGATGGTATTTTTCTGCAAAAATACCTATACGCGCCATAGCACGACATAAATTGGTTCCTAATTATTCATATACATTATTAAATTTGCCTAATATTCGGGGACCAGCTACCCTATCCCCTTTGCTTTGCAGCATCATGCCACCGTCCATTTGAAGATCTTTTTATTACCTTATGCCTCAGTGAAGCAGCTGCTCTTCAGAAGATCAGGTTTCTGTATAACTCGCAGTATAAAATTGCCACAGCGGTACACGGGATGACATGTTGGTGATTCAAGATTGCAAACACCACGCAGCAATACGTGGACTGCAGTAGATACTAAAAAAGTCCGTTTCGCAGCAAGGACGAAGCAATGAATGCGATAGCAAGAAATTCGAATGTCACACGTAGAACGACAAGCAGCTCGATAATTGCAAGCGCCGTTGAAGCACAAACAAAAAACGCCCGAGAAGAACGAACAGGTATACACAGGACAAGCGTGAACTAACAACTGTCACACAACTGACGTTTTTGTGCTTGAGCAACGAGCTGCAAGTGGTAACATTAGATAATCAGACGCTGTTAGATATTTCTTTTTTCTTTTACACTGCGGCGCGTGGAGTGACCTGAGCGTCTGACGCAACGTGTGCCCGGTATTCTCTTTTTTTTCGGCCGAAGCACCTTAGGGTCGAGGCATGTACCGTGTCTGGTGAAACGGCGGCGTGTCTCAGTTTTGCATAGAGTCCGCTAGAGGCGCTGCGGTGCACAAGGGCGTAGTGTGCCTCGATGTGTGCGCCCCTCTTAGGGTGTTGCCATTCTTTGAAGGGGCTGATGCCGCCACGACGCCATTTTTTGCTCCGCGTCTCGTGCCTCTCAGCGCAGCTGCCGTAGAGGGGTGAGACGCCGGTAAGAAGCTGTGGGCTAAAATATGGCAGCCGCGCCGCAGTAGACGCCGCAGATGTCCTCACCTAGGACAAAACGCGCAACAAAACGCGCGTCAAGGCACCCTACAAGGGCGTATCCTGATTGTGAGAGAACAATATAAAACGCCTAAAGCACAAACCCTTTATACTAGTCGGCGATTTCAACGTAGATATCAGACCTTAGGACCTAGCTTTGTCGTCAACGCTCACTGTCCGCTGTTATGGTGGTTAGAAAACTGTTGCTGTAGTCGAAATATATGTGTGTATGTGAATCAATAAAATGTTTACAATAGACGAACAACAATCGTAATTTTTACAGAACAATATGAAACACCTACAAGCACAGACCCTTTATACTTGTCGGCGATTTCGACGTACACATAATGGACCTTAAGACCGAGCTTTGTCATCGACTCTTTTTCGTCACTTTAAATACATGAGTGGACGCTGCGTTGCAACTGCGTATGTAAGAGCGTTCAAAACCACACAATCTCTTTCTGCCATGGATGTAAACAAACATAAGGTGCGGCATGCGGCGGGTCAACGGGAACGCCGACGACAAGCTATTACTCCGGAGGCTAGGACGCGGGAAGCGGCGGCAAAACGGCAAAAAAAGACAAACGGGAGATTCGTGGTGACCGAATGATCCATAGAGCTTCGCCAACTCATGATCATTCACTTCGCGGATATGGGCGAATTTTTTAACACGAAAGTGTTTTATGCCGAGGTCCACCAAGATTTTCTTGATGTATTTCCGTCACGCAAATACGTCAGCAAATTGCATGCCATCAAGTGACAAAGAAAAAGATGGTTGGTTGATCCCTCCGTCGTAGGAATCGGTATAACACGAAAGTGAAACGTGTCGTCACAGAAGTAGTTTATTGTTTATAGGGCATTGGTATATAGAGCTTGTACAATGTCTACTGTTGTTTGGGAGATATAGTACCGCTTGATGTGGACGCATCGCACTCACGTTGACGCCTAGTGGCACATCTCCGTACCGACGACAAACGCCAATGATCATGATTTAACCCTTGCGGTAGCTGAAGTTCTTAACATATACGTGGGCGCCGCATACGGTGAATCCCGCGCAAAGATGGCATCAACAAGCCCATAATCAACACTAATGCTCGATATGCACTCCTTCAAAGCGTCGTGATATGCGAAGAGAAACGCTACGCGCGTCGTGTGTTCCCTCAAGCCTGCTTCTCACAAGGCGAGCAGGGAACGCGGTGCGACAGGCAGGCGAGCGTCGGAGAGCTATTTGTCTATATGGACGGATGCTATGAGCGAGGATTGCGCTAAAACCACCACCTCACGTTGTGTTAAAGCGTTGACGAAATTACACTTTTGTTAGAAACGCACCGAATGGGACGATCGTTGCAACGGCGCGCTTTTTGATCATTATTTTTTTTTCGAGCCTGGTGGCACAGATGTCACTGTCCCGTTATAAAGGGGACGCTCATAGCATCCATCCATCCAAGGTCACTGTGAGAGGCAAGTGTGAAAGATAAAAGGCGCGTTCATGTCGCCTCCGTAAATGTGTTCGGCGGTAGCTCAGTGGGCTAAACGCCCGCCAGCCATCGTCGCGGACCGGGAGGTCATGGGTTCTATTCCCGTCAACGGAACTTTTTCTTATAGTTTTTTCTTTGCGATCTGATGGCATTCATTTTGCTGACGTACTTCCGTGACGGAAATACGTCATGAAAGTCTTGGTGGACCCCGGCATAAAACACATTCGTGTTAAAAAGTTTCGTTGACAGGAGTCGAAGCCATGACCTCTCGGTCCGCGCCGATGGCTGACGGGCGTTTAGCCCACTGAGCCACCGCCGAACAAATAACGGAGGTTACAGGAACGCGCCTTTTATCCTTCACACTTTCCTCTCACAGTGCTCTTGCATGATGGATGGATGGATGGATGGATGGATGCTATGAGCGTCCCCTTTATACGGGGTGGCCACACGTGTGCCACCACGCTTGAAAAAAAAACAAAAAAGCGCGCCGTTGCTGCGACCGTCCCATTCGGCGCGTTTCCAATAGAGGTGTAATTTCAACACACCGCGGGGTAGTGGCCGTAGCCTAAGCCTCGGTCATAGCATCCATCCATATCGCGAAATAGCTCTCCGACGCTCGCCTGGCTGTCGCACCACGTTCCGCGCTCGCCCTGTGAGAGTGAACTGTAAGGCTAGAGGGAAGACAGGACGCACGTAGCGTTCCTCTTCGAGTTTCACGGTGCTTTGGAGAAGTGCATACCGAGTTTCGGTGTTTATTATGTGCTTGGTGATGCCATATTTGCGTGGGATTCACAATATGCGGTGCCCACGTATATCTTATAAACTTCAGCTACCGCAAGGGTTAAGTCATGATCATGGGCGTCAGTCGTCGGTACGGAAATGTGCCACTAGGCGTCAACGTGAGTGCGTCCACATCAGGCGGTGCTACGTCTGCCAAACAACAATAGACAATATACAAGCTCTGATATACCAATGCAGTAAAGCAATCAACTACTTTTTGACGACACGTTTCACTTTCGTGTTGTACCGATTCCTATAACAGAGGGATCACCCATCTTTTTTTCTTCTTTCCACATCACGAGTGGGTACACAAAGGGGTCACTTTGTCGTGCGCGTCTACAGGGCAGTTTTCAATTTATATGTGGGAGCGTTGCGTGATAGAAAACATACACAAGCTGCCTCGAGATCTCTGTGCCAGCAAGGTAAATGGTGTATATAAATAGCTCGCCGTAATTTCGCAGGCGCATGCATGGCGCGTGGTTGAGTTGTCTAACTTAGCGTGCTGGGGAGCGACGTGTCCCTGGTTCGAATCCCCGGTTGTGTGCTTCAGAAATTTTTCTTCTGTTTTATTTTTCTTTGTGCATTTTATATAGATGTACATAGATACACATAGCGGGGAGAAAACAGCGACAAAAACGGCAAAAATTTGCCGAGAGTGTCCATATAATTGCTATCGCAATAAAAAGTGGAAAATGTCGGCGTGATGCGCTCTCCTGCTGTCTCGTGCATTGGTACTGTTCAAATTGAATATGCAGTTGCGCTGCCATTGATGAAAATCAACCCACCCATGTTCGATCAATATTGATTACTTTCTAAAAAGGCAGGGCGTGCAAACACGGACACAAGAAAGAAGTCAGGACACCACAAACGCCGCATGCCCTGTCTTTTTAGAATGAATACTTACCAACTAGCTCAGCTCTCTGTTATTCTAAGCTTGATTACTTTCTGTCTAAGTGCCTGCCATTTATTTCTTTTGTACAATATTTTGCCTGAATTATCGGCGTATGATGTTTCGTGGAACACTGGCAGATTAAAATTGATAGGACAGCGCTTCAGCAATTTGCTTTTCATGTAGAAGTTCTTGTTTGTTTCAACGCATCCATAATGTCGAACCTCAACAGTTGATGCAACGTTTGCTGGTGGTACTGTTTTATTGGAACCAAAAGAGTAAAAACGGTGAAGTTCACGTAAAAATACACATTTTTATCAGCATTCACAGAACCTATGCTCATTGCTGAATGCGTAAAACGGTAACAAATACAGCACAGCCTGAGCACCTACACCGTTTACAGCAGTAAAATAATGTGGAATTATTTTTGGAAATTTCATCGCAATGCACAATGACATATATAATTTGCAATGCCAGCCTTTAGATACACTCCAAAAAGATGGCATGCACAAGAAACTTGGTGTCTGCCACCAAATGAAGCCAAGTCTATCAGACATTTGAAGCCAGCATCGCGGTGCAATGGGCATCGGCGGATCAGTTTTTTATACAGAATTCATTTTCCCTACAGCATCAAAACATATCAAACATGACTGTGCATTTCACTTTGCATATTGTCTAGAAAAGAACTGGTGGTGTTAGCCGTAGATCCACCTACCGTGATTCGTAGAAGCATTCAGCAATGTCAATGTGTACATATCTGCGAGATTGCCTTTATGAACAGTTCTTTTTTTCTAAACTTATGTAACTTTCTCCAAGTAAGCTTCTCCTCTCGGCATCGTTTCACAACTACAATTATCATGTACTATTGTTCGTAAATACTACACCTACTGCCAGATAGTGTCAACTAAGTATAGAAAATGTTCTTCCTTGTGTTTAACTCCTCAGATTATGGTTCATGCGAAAGTACCACACGTGAAATGAGTCAGAGTGTCATGGCTGGAAATTTACAATACAATTAGGGAATCTCATGCTCTGAATTAAAAATTCTCTTCAGTGGCCGGTGGCTCTTCACAATGAGCCTAGGACTGGATATGCCATGAGGTTACACAAACATTGAGCAGGTGCGTTTACTGCTTGTGAAAGAGTCAGGACTGAAGCTTAGTAAATTTCTTGAGCTTCCATTCAGCGTCATTTGAAGCAGTGTAATGTTTTCAAATACAAACTGGTTTGAAAAGTTTACACGCAGTATTTTACGTTACCTTCACGAGTCCCGGTATTTGCCCAAGTGCTGAGAGATGTATGAGGCCCTTAATATAGTGCACTGTAAAGCACATGACGGTTTTCCCACTATAGATTGTTGTGTAGACAAACAGGCGGGCCACAAATCTCCCTGCTTCGTCAGAAGTCTATTGCTAGTTAAGGATATTAAATAAAGTAGGCAGTCAGGCTTTGTGCATCCATAAGATTGAATATTTTACTGAAACCGACAGCTATACTTCCTCCATCATGGACATCACAATATAACAGAAGTTAAACCAGCCTACATAGCTGGATATGCAGCTCTGTGGGACGTTAAAGCACAATTCACGCTGCACGTATTGTTATTCATCCAGCAAGACAGCCTATGGTGTGGAAGCCCCTTTTGGTACTCGTTACCACATCTTCGCTGAGCATATTGGTCCAGCACCGTAGCAATCTTGGCACCCCGTCTGCGTTGCGATGGCCTCAGCATGCCGAATACTAGCGGTAGAATTCCTAGTGTACGCCCCGAATGCGCCAAACGATGTATTTCTCGTTGTCGTTTCTCTTACTAGTGCAGTTTAGTAACTCCTATTAGCAATTCTGTTCGTTCTTCACGTAACTCTACGAAACTTTCACTTGAATTCATACCTGTTCTATGAATAAAATACCATGCGTCGATTCTGATAGACTGTGGCGCAAGACAATTTATATCAAACATCAAAAGTTGTCCACGGGCACGGTAGCACGACAGAGTCCGTTTAGCGATGAGTTCGTCGGTCTACAATGCAGCAGGTAGAAGTTGTAGCGATATGGCGCCGTCTTTGAGAAAGCGGTAAAGCAGCAATATATGCGGATGGAGTACACGATTTGTCTCACATCACGCACCTTAGGGCAAACGGTGCTCTTCCTGAGCGATGACACAGCTCTGGAATAAGCATCACGGCCGAACGAGTGCTTTCATCAGCATGTCAGCCTCAGTTGCACATAACACCGCTTCTTATTTCTGTTAGGCAAACTAAATCATGTACTGCTTCACCAGGAACGTATAGTGCAGAGAGCAGCAAAGAGAGGCCGCCATTTACTCTGTAGCGGCGACGCTTAACTCGAACGCTCCCCCACATGACCTCGACCGGCTTCGACGGACGCCAGCGCCGCCAAGCGTTGGACACGGTATGTTTACAGCCGCCAACAATACATAGAGCGTGGGTCGATTTCACTGGTCAGTTTTTCTTTCTCTTCTGCATGACCGCCAGACCGAACACACCCATTTCGGAGGCCTGGTTTCGCCACGTTTCGCTCGTGGCTGCGTTCTGCGTGGGTGCGCTCCGACACAGCATTTTCAGTGCGGCGTGAACAGAACAGGAAGGCGAACACTAAAGTGCGAGAACGGTCCGGTTCAGGCTGTCTGAAAATTAATGAATCCAAATATGAACGACACCACCGCATTTCAGATTTATTTATTGTGCAAGTTTTACAAACACCATGAACCTGCGTTTTCTCTGTTCTTCCAGTATATCATTTCTTTTGAGCGCCAGCAGTGATTTCAGGCTCGAAATGCGCCTGAGCTGTGCTACACAATGCCTCTTTGCCAAGATTATCATACGGCAACGAATTCCATGGGTATTTTGTGACAACGCCGCCACGAGCGAAACGTGGCGAAGACGGACCTACCGAGTGGGTGTATTCGACCCACCGGTCAAGCAGAAAAGAAACAGACATTTACTTTTGAAGTTCACCCACGCTCCATCTACCGTTAGCTGCTGCAAATATACTGTTATTAGACTATTTCACATTAAAAAAGCAAGAGAGGCACCAAGGAAAATGACGTGATTTTGCCGTGTGGGGCGCTCTTTCCCATCTTGTCTCACGCTTGGGCGTAGTGTAAATATATTCTAAATACGCCTTGTTCACCTGCGTGTCTTCTCGTCACAATACGATGTCCAAAGCTTGGCGGCGCTGGAATCGGTCGAATCCGGTCGTGCACATGGGTCGGAGCGTTCGAGTTAACTGTGCTGACGGCTGTACAATTGTACAAATCAACTATAGAGGGTCGTCACCTACCATGTGTTACTTCAAATAATTTAAACGCAATTCGCACATTTGTGCACGCCCCCTGAATAAAACTCTTTTGCTCAGCTAGCTTCGTTAAACTGCGTATTGCTGCAGATGATCATTTTGTTGAAGATAATACCATGTCCCACGAGTGTTTTGTGGTGCCGCGTTCCGGAAGCAATATGAAAACTAATTTTTTGTTCGCTCGAAGTTAATATAACCAGCAACCTATTTGCTCATGTATTTCAATCTCGAGATTTCATTTTCGTACAGGAATACAACATGGCTGACTTCAGAAGGAGGGGATCATTAATTACACTCTAATTCCTAATATATACTGAAAGATTCACAGATGAAAATATTACGACATTATCTTTCGTGTAGTGTATTTTCCATTTCCATGGACACATTTATAAATCGTTGAGGAAAACTTGCATTTGGAGGGGATGCACGAGGAGTCCCAGCTAACTCGGACGAAAATGAAAAAAATAAACAACCCCAGAAAAGTTAAAGCAACAGCCTACCAGCGGTAGTTGTGCGTCCTTATAACGAGTGATTTTTATCACCAGATATAGAATGCTTTATTTGAATTGGTCCGATTGTTAGTTACTGCTTTATTTACTACGAGGTCAATTTATGTTGCATGTCACCTCAAATAACACCGGAATGAAACATTTCCTGCGTGCTTAAATTTATATGCCTCTTCAGAGAAAACACAACAGCCCGCGAAACGTACGAAAGATACAAAAGACGCGCTCTGATGCGTCGCTACTCAAGCACTTTCAAGTGAGCGTCGATGGATATCCAGCCTCATTTGTGCCGCGGCATTGTAGACGGCCTTCACGGTTTTCATGGTCGCGGCATGAAAGCCCTCTGGGAGAGCATCAGGTTACAACTTTAAGCTCGGAAACCGTTATACCATACTTATCACTCTCGATTTGAGCACCTTTCTCATTTCCTAAATAGGAGCCCGTCAGAAAAAGTTAAGGGCTTCATTTCGCTTTCATAGGAATCGAACATAACACGAAAGAGAAACACGCCCTCATATAAGTAATTGCTGCTTTGTTGGTCGTTAACAAATACGAGCTCGCAAATTTGCAGGGCCTCTATCGAAAAATGGCGGCAGCTCCAACGTGCATGAATAAAATTTACGTACACCCAAGCTCCTTATGCATCGTCGTCTCTCACCGGAGAACCCGCCGCGGTGGTACAATGGTTATGGTGTTAGACTGCTGAACCGAAGGTCCGCACTCGCGCTGTGGCGACCGCATTTGGATGAAGGCGAAATGCTAGAGGACCGTGTATTTATAGTTAGGTGCACGTTAAAGAACCCCAAGCGGTTTCGTGGTGTTAGAATATTGGCGTTTTCGGACGTAAAACCCTAAAAATTAGTGTTACTTTTCACCGAATGGAAGGACGAGGGCACCTGTATTTGTGAGTTTCTGCCATCCACTATCGCTTGTGAGATATTACGCCCACTCTCATTGCGCACCGTACATCTAGAGCTGTAACATGGAGTGAAGTTGGAACCGGAAGTGAAAGAGGAAATCTCTCGCGCGGATGCTAGAAAAGTAGCATGCTGTTTTCCTCATGTTACTTCCTTGACGTCGATAAGGTTTTCGGTGAAGCCCGGCATAAAACACCTTCATTTTAAAAGGAACGAAGGTAAGCGGTAGCGGAATAGGAAGCATATATAGATAACGAAATACAGAAATTGCGAGGCTTATCAGGACAGCCAGAAATATAATGTCGCTGCGTTTCGAATGGTGGCACTGGACGAAGAGAAATGTTACTTTAATGAGCATTCGAGAGGTTTGCCTAGAGGCACGCCTAGCCGCTCATTCAGATCGGTATAATCAAGAATGAAATGATGTAGCGTCTGCGACAAATTCGGACGTTTCTAATGCTGAATTCCAATTGTGGACTCTGGGCAAGTTCATTGATTAGGAGCTGCTGCTTTACGCCAGAGACGACTGTTCGCACGAGGAAGCGGTCGGCTGTCTGTCAATAGAATTGAGCATAAGTAACCTCTGAAATCCTTTCTATGCGTGACAATATCACCCATTCTTCATAATATTCTCCCCACCAGTTTTAGTGTGAATGGAAAACATCCGGAAGACTCGAGTGCTTGACGGTCCAATAAATGTTTAATTTTAGAGAGCGCTATTAATAGGCACTACGCTCCCGCACTATGAAAGCAGAAATATCCAGGTTACACGCACTCTCTTAATTGATGTTACCCGAACCATTTTGCAGGTAGCTCACTTTATCATGCACTTGTCGTACTTCTGTAAAAAAAGAAAGTGTTGCCGGATTGAACTAATCGACATGCTTGTGCAAGACAGGAAATTGCGTGGAAGCGTGCGTGCGTGCGTGCGTGCATGCGTGAACTGCTCTGTCTGCGAGCGGAAAGAACCGCACGCATTGTCCTGCAAAGGAAACCAGCCACGCCGGGCTAGTGGTTATGGATCTCTACTGCTCACCCGAAGTTTGCGGGATCAAATTGCGGCGGCGGCATTTTCAATGGAGGCGAAAATGTGTGAGGCCCATGTACTTATATTTACCTGCACGTTAAACGCCTGACGATGGAAATTTTCGGAGCCCTCCACTACGGCGTCCCTTATAATATTATTGTGGTTTTGAGCCGTTAAACTTTAACAGTTATTCATTATAAATTATTTTGCAAAGGAGTTGATTTGTAGGAAAGAGTGACCCCACACACTCCTTCAGCGAACATTTCACGAAGCGGATTATGCTTAGAACAATGCTGTTCCTAGACATCCCATCGTAGCAAGCATGCGGTAACGCTACCTCCGGGAAATCGAATAAGCCCGTCAAGAGTGACGTAGACGGCTCCCTGTACAAACGTCCTCTGCCCGAGTGCACGAATTATACCCGTGGCGTAATCAAGTCAGGTCCGCTTCGCGCAAGCGAGAAATAAATAACGCGTTGAGCAATTGCGTCCGTCGTTCAGTGGCACTTGTTTTCTTATCAGATGACTCAAGTTATGCGTAAGTTTACCCGTTGTCATTAATACAGTGGGGCCAGAAAAAACAACATAAATACAGTAAAACTGGTCCTGGCGCTGTGGTTGCAATGTTAGGTTTCAGAGTACGAGATCATTTGTTGAGTCCCAAATATAGGATATCCGTTCTATGGACACGTTTCGGGCTCTTGAAACGTGTCGTCACAGAAATAGTTGATGGTTTATAGTGCATTGATATGTGAGAGCTTCTACAATGTCTAGTGTTGTTTGGCAGATATAACACCGCTTGATGTGGGCGCACTCACATTCACGCCTAGTGGCACATCTCCGCACCGACGAGTAACGCCGATGATCGTGATTTAACCCTTGCGGCAGCTGAAGTCCTTAACATATACGTGGCCACCACATATGGTGAATCCCGCGCAAAGATGTCATCAACAAACACGTAATAAAACTGATACTCGATATGCACTCATTTAAAGCGTCTTGAAACGCAAAAAGAAACGCTACCCGCGTCGTGTCATCCCTCTAGACTGGCTGTAAATTTTCACAGGGGGAGCGGGGCACCTGGTGCAACAGCCAGGCCAGTGTCGGAGAGCTGTTTTTCGAGATAGATGGATAATATGAGCGAGGCTTGCACTAAAGTCACCACCTCGCGGTGTGTGAAATCGTTGACGAAATTACACTTCTGTTGGAAACGCGCCGAATGGGACGCTCGTAGCAACGGCATGTTTTTTGTTCTTGTTGTCGAGCCTGGTGGCACACATGTCACCGGCTTGTTATAAAGGGGGGCGCTCATAGCATCCATCTATCCATCCATCCACCAATCTAAGAGCACAGCGAGAGGAAAGTGAAAGATAAAAGGTACGTTCATGTAGCCTCTGTTATGTGTTTCGCGCTAGCTCAATGGGGCAAAACGCCCGCGAGCCATCGTCGCGGACCGAGAGTTCATGGGTTCAGCTGCTGTCAACGGAGTTTTTTCTTATGGATTGTTTATTTGCCATCTGAAGGCTTTCATTCAGCTGACGTATTTCCGTGACGGAAGTACGTGATGAAAGTCTTTGTGGACCCCGGCTATACTGAGTGCCGCAACAGAGAACATTGTCTCTTCAGCAGGTGTCAACGATTACAACACCGCTTATTAAATTAAGAAGCCTATCAAACTGTCCCACATAGCGAAACCGTTTACGGTGCTGGGACAAAGCAATGCAGCCGTCTATACATCGATATTTGCCTGGAAGCGCTTGAGCATGGGTGCGCGGGGGCACGTCTATAGCACCGTGTCGGTTGGTACTGTGAGCTCTTTAAGTGGCGCCATATACAACAAAAGGTGGCGAAAATTGGCTGTGCGTGCACCACAGGTCTATCGAAGAGACGCCGAATTATTTTTTTGCCTGCAATGCCAATGCTGTTTCACTTGCCACGCATGCCGTTTGCAGTGTGCGTCGTTTTAGTCTATTTAGTAAACGTACCATCCGGTTTTTTCACGTCTGCGAATGCGCGAAATGCGCCGCGTGTCTTTACTTTGTGCGACTCGCGTCGTTTGTCGATTTGAGCTTCATATGCTTCTCAGGGAAAAATGGAATAAACTCTGCCAAGATCTAAAATACGCGTCTTATTTCGCTGACCTCCGTTCACAGTCAAGCAGCGACGCATATTTGAGTTTAATGCCAGCTCGGCAAATGTAAGAAAGCGCGAAACCACATGTGTGTTTAGTTCAGGACATTACATTAGATCGCTCATCAATGCAACTACCAAAGATGATTGCCATTTTCTTACTTTTTAACAAGCGCGATACAGCCTGTTAAAAGCGTGACATCGTTGTTGTCGCGTTGCCTGGTGCTCCTTAATGGCGCGCACATGCACATTAACATATAATATTTGTTAACCTTACCAGATGCGTGTGGCAATACCAGGATATAATACTCCAGTATACTGTCCTGTGTGTTGCTGTGATTGCAACGATCCGCACAGTGTACACCCGCGAGTAAAATTATCCGGACGACAGGAGTGCGCGCCGAAATCGCCTCCTCCGTTCCCAAGCGGCAACCAATCTACTGTTGGGAGTATTGCGCTATCGAGGGCATTGCTCTGGCGAATGTCGTGCCGTGAGAAGACGCTTCTCAACCCCTTCATGTCTCGGTAGGCCGTTGTTGTCTTGAGACTCCCTACATCAGGGCACTGGGGCAGTTTCGACAAGAAGTTTGTCCATTTAGATGAATCAAGCATATTCCAAGCACTTCCCAGAGTTGATCCGGAAGTGCTGTGCAGCATATGGGCTCTGCCGCACTCACACGATACGATATGCACCACTCATACTTAGAGACAAGAATTTTGATGTCTCTACGGATGCTTAGCCACCACACTGGCTCACGGCCTCGTGACCTACACCTGTTGATGCCTGGATGGCCTTCATGAATCAGAGTCAACAACGCTGGGCGTAAGGCGACTGGTACCACCATAAAAATTCCGCTCAGGAGAAGGCCATTCCAGACTGAGAGCTCATCGATGAAAGCAGCATGTTTGATGAGGTGCAATTGAAGCTTCTTTTCTCCTGGGAAACCGCGCTGGCAGAAATACATTAGCGCACTGCACTCCCCATCTTTAGCTTGTGCCGTTTTGACGTCTTCAGGCTGGAGTGCTGCTACAGCGGCTGAAACGTGCAAGACCTGGGCGGCAAATACTTCAGTTGCGTCCACTGGACAAGGAGCATCAGCTGACTTCATAAGAACGCGAGACAATATGCCCGCTGTGGCCAGCAGCTTGCCCTGGGATATACTGCATCATGAACTGATATAACATCACTTTCAGTCCGAAGTGTTGTATGCGAGGCGGCAATGATTCCAGGTCTAGCTTGCTGAACAGCGATATCAAAGATAGATGATCTCTTTCCACCTCAAACGACAGACCTCAAAGGAGCTCGTCAAACCGTTGTAGAGCCCATACAGCGGCGAAAGACTGCTTTTCAATTCGACTGTATATCAGCTCTGTGGCTGTGAAAGACCACGAAGCAAGTAAAACAGGACGTCTGTCTCCTGAAGTTTGCCCTTGCAGAAGGACTCCTCCCGAGCCGAAGTTGCTTGCATCGCCACAGATGATAGTTGGCTTTGCACGATGGTACTTTGCCATGCAACGGTAGGAGGTGAGCATTTATTTCACTGCAGCAAATGGAGATTCTTATTGATGAGACGGTATCCATGCAGCATTCTTGCAAAGAGCCCTGATCGGGGCTGTAACTTCTTATATGTGAGGGAGAAAGCGACGCAGGTGATTCATTATGCTGAAGAGACGACGTACACCAGCTACGTCTGTGAGCGGCCTCATGTTCTTGACTGCTTTGTGCTTGTTGCGGTCTGGGCCTTGCGCTGAGACCTGAAAGGAAGCTAAAGAGGATTTAGAATTCCATGAAACTTTGTGGTTAACAAGGACCAACATTATTGTCGATGATGCCGTAGTTGTTTCCGCGATTGTTGCAGCAGGAGCTTTAGAATACGCGATGGAAAAGTTTGCATTGCTCCGCCCACGCGAGCGCGCCGAAAGCGGGCGTGGAAACCTACGTCACCTTCGGTTCATTTGGCAGAGCCGTGTTGCACTCCGACGGAAGGATCCCACCGCTAACCGATCCGAACTGAGAGAGCGCTGATTATGGGACGAATTCTCCAGTAAGTATAGACTTTTACGGACGGGTTGCGGTGCCGCCATCCTGGGCTGTTAACCTTGCTGTGTTTTATCTCGAACAACTAAGCGAACAATTTTACGGTGGGCGTAAACACCTCAAAACTGTTGGGTTGGTGCATTCGGCGTTTCCTGACTTTTTCAGTTCGCGTCAGATATACAAAAATAGGAACACATTCGTTTAACAGCCCATGATGCCGGCGCCTATATGCCTTACGTAACAGTCTATAGCGAGCTGAAAGTTCTGCAGCTGGATTACGATATGTGGAAAAGCGACAAACAGCCGAGCCAGCGTGAACAAGCGTATCACGTATGTTTAACCGTGGCCTCCGTGACTAAGTCGTGACGTGCCGCTGCCGGAACTAATCGACGATGCGATGCTTCAGGAGGGCTGCTGCTGCAGAAAGCGCGGCGTACCGAGGATGACGCCACCGCGTTCGCTCAGCGTCTCAAGAAGCCCTGCGGCCACAGCCTCTATTTTTTTGCCAAAGAGTGCTATTTGCGTTCACTTTTGAAAACTCTCACCTCGATTTTAGAATTCAGCAGGGATCAAACTACTCTAACATGCTCCAAGGTCATTTAAAAAAAGTGCGCCAGCTTCCCTTTAACACCAAAGAGAGAAACGTTAGTCTGGCGAAAGCTGAATTTGTCCTTATTTAAAATAATTCCGGCTTAATAAAGCCATGTAAGGACTTCCTGAAGACGAGCGTCACGCTCTTACAGAATGCGGCCGTAAGCCGGGATATCATCAATCATGCAGACTGTACCTTTAACACCCTCCAGGATTCTTGACATTTGCTTCTGAAAGAATTCCGGCACTGAATTGATGCCGAAGCGCATCTGACGAAAGCAATAGTGCCGAAATGGCGTAATAAATGTTGTAAGATCCTGCGATTCTTCCTGAAGCTTCATTACATTAAAAAAACAGATCGTGTATCCAGTTTGTTGAAAATCTTCGCCTCTCCCAGGAGACGGACAGCTAGGTCTATTGTCGGCAGATAGCAACGCTTACGCTAGCCGACTTTTTGAGGTTGACACACTGCCTGTGGCCCCCGGAACCTACAAGACATTGCATTGACTTGCCTAGCTTCTGTATTACTCCCTCTCGTTCCAGCTTCTGAAACTCTGCCTTAACCATTTCTGAATTGGAATGCGTCATGGCACACTGAGGGAATACGGAACTGCATCCAGCTGAAGACTTAGTTTTTACACTTTCTCTATTGTTGCAGAAGAGTGTGTAGACGTCCAGGGCATTGGTTGCGTGATGATATTGCGTGTTCACAAGTAAAGAAAGACAAAGGCACGTCTACAATATGGACTCGTATATTTAAGCAAAAGCGCTGCGAGATGAACGAGGCAGCAGCGACGGGGCGACTGGCGTAGCTTCGGCCCGGCGGCTGTGCTTACGGCGGCCGGGTCGGCCGGGTGTTGTAACTCGAGTTCCCAGGCCACAGTCCGTGCCCGCACAGTAAACACAACACGATGCGAACGTGGACTCCGAGCGCCGAGCACGCTCGCTCGGCGCGGTTGCTATATAGGCCCCCCGCTAGTGAAGGAGCCCGCACGATACAGAGCGACGCTCCCTGGTTGCAGCAGTGGGAGGGGGTGAAGAGTGCGATGAAGTGGTGGAAATGGAGGCGGAAGGTGCGGCGCAATCTGGAATACCGCAGGGCAGTGGGTCCTCGACGATGGCTGGTTTAAGGCGGTGGATAGACACGGTATCATGACGACCGTTCAAATGAAGCGTGTAGAGCTTCTCATGGCGCTTGATGACGCGGTAAGGTCCATCGTAAGGGCGCTGCAAAGGCTTTCGGACTGCGTCGCGGCGCACCAACACGTGTGTCGCTGTTTCCAAGTCAGGAGAGATGTAGGTAGGAACACTGTGTTTTACGCGAGGTTGTGGGGCAGAAAGACTGCGCATAGCGGAGCGCAGCTGCACCACATACTCGGTTGGATCAGGGCAAGGCGAGGTAGTTGAAGCATCAAAAAATTTTCCAGGAAGGCGGAGCTGTGAACCATAGGTCAGTTCGGCAGGTGTACACCTGCCGAACTGACCTATGTCTTGCTTTAACGTCGTCCTAAGACTAAGCAAAAGAAGTGGCAGTGAAACTGTCCAGTTGACCGTGTCGGGTTGCGCCTTCACGGATGCATTCGGGGTCCGGCGAAAACGCTCGACCATGCCGTTAGCGATGGGGTGGTATGCTGTTGTGCGAATCCGCGAACTTCCCAGCAAAACCATGAGCTTCTTGAAAAGAGCAGGCTCGAACTGTCGACCGCGATCGGTGGTGATTGTAGAGGGAACGCCAAAGCGTGACACCCAACCCGATACAAAAGCTTTAGCGATTGTTTCGCTTCTTATGTCGGGAATGGGAAACGCCTATGGCCACCGAGTAAAACGGTCAATGCATGTCAGCAGGTAGGTGTTTCCATCCGATGGAGGCAATGGTCCGAGGATGTCCAGATGAACTTTATCGAAACGTTCTGAAGGCGGTGTGAAGGTGCCGTATGGAGAGCACGTATGGCGATAAACCTTGGACTGCTGGCACTGCAAACAACTACGGGTCCAAGCACGAACGTCTTTGTTAATTCCCGGCCAGACAAAACGCTGGGTGATAAGGTGTTGAGTAGCGCGGATGCCAGGATGAGAAAGGGTATGCAAATACTCAAAAACAGCCCGACGGAAATCGCTCGGAACAACTGGTCGAGGGTTGCCGGTAGACATGTCGCACAAGATAGGAACGGTGCAGGACGGAAGGGTTACTTCACGAAACTTGAGTGACCCAGGGGATAGGCGAAGTTTAGCGATTTCTTCGTCTTGTGCTTGCGCTGACGCTAGGGCGCTGAAGTCGACAGTTGCCGGCGCTGCGGCGCAAGATACGGAAGCTGTCAGGCGAGAAAGCACATCGGCTGCAGCATTCGCAGATCCCTGCACATGCCGGAGATCGTTGTGAATTCTGCGATGTAAGCGAGGTGACGACTGTGACGGGGCGAAAACTTGCTGCTTGCAGACTTGATGACAAACGTCAACGGCTTGTGATCCGTGGCGATGAAAAAAACATCGGGCTTCAAGGAAATGCCTGAAGTGGCCCACACCCATATAAGCAGCAAGGAGTTCACGTCCGAAAGTGCTGTAGCGGCTTTCTGTGGGTGACAGCTTGCGCGAGAAGAATGCCAACGGCTGCCACGATCCGTCAACGAACTGTTGTAAGGCGGCTCCAACTGCCACATCCGACGCTTCGGTCATGAGGCAGAGTGGAGCGTCTGGTGTTGGGTGAACAAGCAGGGTGGCGTCTGCGAGCTCTAACTGCTTCAAAGGAGCTTGATGTATTCTCAGACTATGTAATGGGAGTACACTTCTTCTTACCCTGAAGCAGGTCAGTAAGGGGTCTAATCAGGTCAGCACAGCGGGGAATGAAACGCCGGTAGAAAGTGATCAGTCCCGGGAACAAGCGCAAAGAAGTTGGCTTTGGGAAGTCTCGAACAACTTGCACTTTGAAAGAGAGTGCCGGATTCCATGACAATCAACGTGGTGTCTGAGAAAGTCAAGTTCAGGCACGCCGAACGTACACTTGCTTTTGTTGACGATGAGGCCGTACTCGGCAAGGCGTTCGAAGAGCTGTCGAAGATGGGAAAGCTGTTCGTCTGCGTTGCGGCTAAAGATGAGATCATCGATGTACGCAAAGCAGAACGGCAGGCCTCGGGTGACTGTGTCTACAAACCGCTGGAATGTTTGAGCGGCGTTACGGAGCCCGAAGGGCATCTTCAGATATTCAAAAAAGGCCGAAAGGTGTTATGACAGCAGTCTTGGGAATGTCCGAGGGTTCGACAGGTACCTGATGATACGCCTTGACCAGGTCAATCTTCGAAAAGATGGTTGCTCCATGCAGTGGTGCTGTGAAGTCGGCGATGTTAGGCAGTGGGTAGCGATCAGGAACGGTGGCGTTGTTCAAAGCGCGGTAGTCGCCGCAGGGTCGCCAGTCACCTGGGGACTTCTTGGGCACCATGTGCAGCGGAGATGCCCAAGGACTTGATGAAGGTCGCACAATGCCAACTCGAGCATGTGATAAAATTCAGTTCGGGCAACCCTGAGTCGACCTGGTGCGAGGCGTCGTGAACGACCATGGACAGGTGGCCCTGAGGTAATAATGTGGTGGGTAACATCGTGCTTGACGGGGCGCAGAAAATTGGACGGGCGAAGCAAGCTTAGAAAGTCGTCGAGTAACTGTTAGTACACTGACGAAGGTAGCTTGTTGATAACTGCGGTGATGCCGGTTGTTGACGCTATACCTTGCACCGTTAGGTGTGTCTTAGCATCGACAAGGTGCTTGCGAGAGATGTCCACGAGCAGGTCGAAATGACGAAGGAAGTCCGCTCCGAAAATTAGGTAAGAAACGCCCGCTACGAGGCAAACCCAACGAAAAACGCGGCGGAGTCCAATGTTCAGCGTGAGAGCGCGCTCACCGTAAGTCATGATGGTGGTTTTGTTGGCGGCTTGCAGCGTAAGTGCAGATCGGCGATTCTTCGGGAATGCGGGTGAGGGTGGATCAACGCTAACTTCGGCTCCCGTGTGCACGAGGAAACGGAGCCCAGAGGCCTTGTCCAAAACGAAGAACAAGCGGCTGCTTGCTGGACCGCCACCACTCGCCGCTTCTAGTGGTGAGTCGGAGCGTTTCCCGAGAAAGTGCAGGGAGATGAGCACTTTCGGGTGGCTGCGCCGAAGGTCCGGTGGTACCAACACTCGCCGGCATGCGGAGACTGTGACGAGGAGCGCCGGCGGGAAGAGGAGCGGCGGCGTGAAGAGGATCGAGAGCGCGCAGACAGGGTAGCTATCTGAGCGGATAGCTGTTCGATCTGGCTGCGAAAGTGGTCGCGTAGGGCTTGCAGGTCTGGTGGCGAAGGGCGAGATGCCTCACTTGTTGTGGAAGTGGTCGCGATCGCTGAGATGGTTGGGGAGCCGAATTCCATCACGGAGTCGGCAAGCTGCTCAAGCTTTTCCAGCATGGTGCTCGCCGCTGCAGCGGCGAGCACCATGCGGACGGTCGAAGGCAGGCGCTGTAGGAAGAGCTCTCGTAGCAGGTCCTGATCGAACGAGGTGGCCTTATCACCAAGAAGGCTGCTGAAAACGGCGCAAAAGCTGTGAAGGCTTGCGGTCGCTTAGTTCTTCAGCAGAAAGCAGCTGCTGGAGATCTGAAGACGAAGTGCGTTTCAGGAGCTCGGCCGACAACTTCTCATAGGGGTGCATCTCCGGTGGGGCCAGAATGAGGTCTCTGATTTCGCTGGCGATCTCCGGTGGAAGCGCAGACACCACGTGCTGGAATTTTGATGTCTGAGTCGTTACCCGGGCTGTGACAAACTGGCTGTTTACTTGCGCCAGCCAGAGAGACGGATCAGCAGGCCAGAATTGCGGAAGCCGAAAAGAGACGGCGAGACTGCTTGCGTGGCTGCAGGGTCGGGGGATGCTTGTCTGGAATCGCCGGTGGTTTCCATCGTCGTCGCAGCCAGGAAAATGCTTGTAAAAATTTCGATAGTCCGTGGTCACCAATTTGTAGACGTCCAGGGCGTTGGTTGCGTGATGATATTGCGTGTTCACAAGTAAAGAAAGACAAAGGCACGTCTACAACAAGGACTCGTATATTTAGGCAAAAGCGCTGCGAGGTGAACGAGGCAGCAGCGACGGGTCGACTGGCGCAGCTTCGGCCCGGCGACTGTGTTTACAACACCCGGCCGACCCGGCCGCCGTAACTCGAGTTCCCAGGCCACACTCCGTGCCCGCACAGTAAACACAACACGATGCGAACGTGGACTCCGAGCGCCGAGCACGCTCGCTCGGCGCGGTTGCTATAAGAGCCTCGTCTTTTGTAAAGAGTCGTTGACGGCTTGACACAGACCTGGTCTGCAATATTCACAACTCCAAGAGCTTGCAGTGCCAGTCAGCCCTATAGCGGCACTGGAAGGCCTTGCTGTGAACTCTGTCCACGGCTTGATGACGGTGTGTGAAAGTATCTGAAATGGCAGAAACATCTGCACCGGAGTCGAGTTTGAGCAGTGTTGTGCACTTGTCGACAGTTATTTCCACGTATTGGGCATTTGGCCGAGCGGTGGCATTTGGCATTTGGCCGAACTGTATCCAGCTGGATTACGCCCACATTGACCTGCCTAACTGTCCTAGAACGACAAACGTCGGCGAAATGGCCTTTCTTCTTGCAGCAATTGCACTATATTTTTGGCGCTGGTAATTCGGAGCATGTATTAGGCGAACGTCCGCAGAAAGAACAGGTAGCGGGGGAACGTGGCTCCGCCGAACGCTGTACGGACGTGCCCAATTACGTCCATTTTAGGCTACTTTGAACCTTTTTAGATACGAAGCAGGTTTTGCTCGCGGCTGTGTCCGTCTTTCCATTGGCGACCGCCCGCTCGGAAACCATTAGTGCTTGCACGCGCTAGCGCGTGCGGGCCTGTGTAAGGGGCTGGATAGGATGCTGTGGCCTCTCCCCCTAAAAACCATGTCTGCTGGCACACGCTAGCACGTTCGGGCCTGTGTAAGGGTTCGGTAAGACGCTGTGGCCTTTCCCCCTTAGATTATCTCAACAATCACGCAAGTTCAAGTCGACCCATGTGCTGCTTCGCATCCGCACATGGTTCCCTTTCGTGGGAGATGGTGTAATATTTTTGTGCTCTTCCGCGCCGCCGATGCGCTGATGCTATGGCGCGACGTTCGACTACGCACCCCTGTGCAACGCGCAGCTGCATTCAAAGCCAGACCTGCGGCTCAGGCCGCTCGCGTTTCGCCTCCACCGAAACTGGTCGCAACTCTCCAAGCCGCGAACATGGAATACCAAGTCGAAGGCGAATCCATCACCCCTTCTGAGCTTGAAGATGGCTCACGCTCGATCCGTGCCGTGAAAGCACACCATGCAGCCGCGCCCTAGCAGCCCATCAATTCGACGCCGCCTGCCTCGACCCTATCGAACACGCCTACTCCACCACCGAACAGCAACCCCACTACTACCACCCTTCGTCATCACGCTCCCATCCCTCGACTCCCAGCGGAAGAATTCAAGATGGTCTTCATACCGGGAGGGGGACTTGACCTCCGCGCTACAACTAACGGCGCCCTGCGCCAGACCCTCTGCACTCTTGCCACCACCGACTACGTCACCACCCGCACCGCCGACCGTATACGAATCAATCCGTCAAACAACTCACTTACTGTCAGCACCCTATCTGAGTCACACGCACGTCTCTACCTCCGTATATCGGAACTTCGCCTAGGTTCCTTCTCTTACCCTCAACGTGCCTACATGGCGGCACCACAAAACGCCCTCCGTGGCATCATCTACAACGTCGTCGACTCCCAAACGCGAGACGAGATTATCCAAGATTTCAAATCGATTAATGCTCACTCCCCTACGTCATCGCCGATGCACGCCAGATGGAACTCTGCATACACATCCTCATCACATTCGTTGGCGCTAACACCCTCTCCTCCTCGATCCGCTGCACTGTCTAGCGCTGCCACACGTTCCGTGCGAAAGCCGAGGCCTGCACGAATTGTTGGACTCCTGGCCGCCATGCGAACGTCTACACCAAGCCCAAGTAAGACCTCTGCTGCCGCTGCGGCCAGGCCCAGTTCAGCCCACGACCAGCGTCCCATGCTCCATGATGTGCCAAGAGCACAAGTCACAGGCTCGTGCCCGTGCAAGCTCCGGTTCGACAGGACCGGCCCGTGACCCTTGACCAAATCGAAGCCCCAGACACCCACACTAGTGCCACTCACCGGGCTCATCCTCAAGAGCTCCCGGCCTTCCCGCCCCCGCCGCCGATCTACATCTCGTGGTGCCCGTTCGGCCAGCAGCCATCGCTATGTCTCTCTCCCTCCCCTACCCGGATCCGAAGCGCCCACCACCCCTGACGCCACTACCAACACCACCACAGCCACACCACCGGTAAGCTCGATAACGCAGCCTTACACGTTGGACTCCAAAACCACGGCTCTCGATGCCACTATTTCTGCCTAGCAGCTCCAAATTCAAGAGCTGTCGCGCCAGCTGGAGGCCGTGCTGGCGCGTTTGTTCTCTACCCCTCCTCCTCCTCATTCTCCAGCCCCCGCACCTACACGAACGCCGTCTCCGCTGGTGCAAGCTGAGGAATCCATGAACACGGCACCCTCGGCTGCGTCCTCGCGCGCCTGCTCCTCCCCCACCCGTCTTCCTTCGCACAAATGCCGATCACCGTCCTCCGACGCCATCGCGCCACACGGGTGTGACGTCGCTCGTGAAACAGCCTTCTTCTTGTAGGCGTTCAAAGAGCGCGTCATGGCCCGCTTCGCACGACTTGAGGAGCCCGTCGCCGCTATTGACGCGCGCGTGGCCGCAATCGAATCCCACCTTACCGCCTTAGACAGCAGGATTGCTGCCTTACAGACACGCCAGAGCGAGACTGAGGCCACCCTCGCGCACCTTTCGCTCCCCGCCCCACTCAACGCAGCGCCTACCCCGACCCCGCCCTGTGTCCCTGCCATTCATCATGGCCAGGCGCTACCCGCACCTTAATATCTGGCAGCGGAACTCTCGGGGCTTCCGCGGCAAACGGAGCACCCCGCAGTTCCACCTCAAGAACATCCTCTCGACACTATTCCCTGTCCTAGCACTCCAGAAACCCCAGCTCCCGCAAAACTGCCGACTACACCTTTCCGTCTTTTGAGGCCCACCCAAACGTTGCGAATTTGGTCCACCGTAACCTTACTGCCGTTCTGCACCAACTGAACGCTTCGGACTCTGCCCAGCTCCTCCTCGAAATCGTTCCCCGCCGTCGCACTGAGGCAAGCTTCTTTGTTCTCAATGTGTACAGCCCTGCCAAAATGTGCACAGCCCATCCACAACGAGTGTATTTCAATCCTCAATCACTTCGCTCACGCTACCAGAACCAGATCCAATGTCCAACGAGACACCGATCCGGACCTTGCCCTCGCCAAAAATGTAGCCGATCCATCCTGGACTAATACGAAGTTCTCCCTCGGTAGCGACCACTACGTTCTCTGCACCACTTTCCCACTCCCCTCCCTTGCTCACACATCTACTCATCTTACCCAGAGTGGACTGGGACCGCTTCCGCTCCATTCGTCTCTCTAATTCCTCTTCTGATATCACCGACCACTCTACCTGGACTGAGACCCATTTTGGCGGATGTCCGCACTGCCACATCCACAATCTCTGCAGCAGCTCGCTCCACTACGGCAGGCAGCCGTCTGCTGCACCTCTGGGAGGCCTATCACGCTGTCCACCGCCGATGGCAGGCCCATTAGCACAATCGCCGTCTGTGCGTCCGTTTAGCCCGGCTCGCGTCGGACATTGAGGAGCACTGCTGCTCTCTTCTACGACAACGGCGAGGCAGACCTGTGATCGCAGGCCGGCACCCTGGGCCTCCGTGACGCGTGGTCGCTTCTCAGGCTGCTGCTAGACCCCACACACCAAAGCTTAACAGTGCAAGGATATTTGCCATCTCCTTCACTCTTCCCCATTCACCGATACTGAGTTCCTGGCGGCCCTCCGGGACCGCTACTTCTGTATCGACCCCCCTACTCCTCTCCCGCTTACACCGGCTCCGCCAAACCTCACCTTGATGCGGACATCTCCCTCGGCGAGGTTAGTGCTGCGCTATTCACGCTCCGCACGACCTCGGACCCGGGGCAGTACTGCATCACTAACAAGGCACTCCGCAACCTGGATGCCCCCTCCGTCGAAGCCCTTACTGACCTTCTCAACACACATTGGCAGGCCGGTACTCTTCCCTCATCTTCGACCCATGTACGTGTCTCTTTCATCCCCAAACCTGGCAAACCTATTTCCCTCGAGCACCTCCGTCCTATCGCTCTCACCTCTTACCTCAGCAAGCTGTTCGAGCACATAATTCTGGCCCGCCTCCAAACCTACCTGGATGACGATGACCTATATCCGGACTCCATGTTCGGCTTTCGTCAACAGTTGTCCACCCCGGATGTCATGCTCCAGCTCTCCGAGGATGTCCTTCACCCCTCCTACCTCAAACGCACTCGAGCTATCCTGGCGCTGTACCTTATCAAAGCATTCGACAATGTACACCACACCGCCATTCTGGATGCTCTCTCTTCCCTTCACGTCGGACCCCATGTACGTGCTTACATCACTGCTTTCCTCGCCCACTCGACAGCCGAACTCTCATACGGCCCACTTTCTTCTCCTTCTTTCTCCCTTGGCAACAAGGGTACTCCACAAGGCTCTGTCCTGGCACCTATTCTTTTCAACATTACCCTCTTCCCGCTCGTTCGTGCTCTAAGCACTATTCCAGCTCTGTCACATGCTTTCTATGCCGATGACATCACCCTTTGGGTGACCACCGGCTATACTGGCGACATGGAGACCACTCTATAGGCGGGTCTGGACGCGGTGACGACTCACGCCTGAGCTATCGGGTTGATCTGCTCCCCGACCGAATCGGGGCTTTCCACCTGCGTTGGGGGATGGCTCCCCTGTCGCCTTATCCACTCACCGTTTCCGTTGACGGCACACCCTTTCCTCTCGTCTCTACCCTACGGATCCTCGGACTCCACGCGCACAAGGTTGCTCGATGTCCGTGCAGGTGGAGCGGCTGCGCCCTCTGCAAACATACTCTCGAAAGCAGTGAGCTCGCCATTAGATGGCGCAGGCGCCCATTTCGGCACCAAATCCCGCGGTCCATGTACTTATCCTTACGGGTGTACGTAGCACAATTTAAACTCTGTTAATCGAATTGTTGTGATGCCGGGAGCCACAGACATAGCTTACGGAGTGACACCATCTGCAGGGTTTAACGCTCAATTTATTCGAAGCACCAGACAACTTGGCGGACACACGCATGAAATTGAGCGGGAAAACCTGTAAAACGAGGCCATATTGTCTTACATCTCAGGACCAACGTAGAAACGAACTGAAGTGAGGTGGTTTAAGCTTTCACTTTGACACCAACATGCATTGGCTGCAATAGGTTTTTGCGAGAAGAATATTCGTTTTTCGTTTCGCCTGTAACCACGTAGTGCCGACACCGTACCAGCGCACGAAGCAGGTATCTCGAGTACTTCGCTGCCTGGGCATTTTTTTTCACGGAAAAAACAAACAAATCACCACGATTGCAGCACAATACAAATGCTTTATCGCAAGGTTATTGAAACTGCACACAACTTATACTGACATGTTAACGATCGCAGCAACAGTTGAAAAGATGACTCATTAAACCTAAATTATGAATAATAAAACGTGACGAAAACATTCGACTTAGAAATGGCTACTGCAAATATGCAGTTTGCGCAAATTTTTAAAGGCATTGCTTTTTTCTAATTATTGGTCCAGGTTAGCTGTGACAACCGGTATGTATTATTTCGTACGAAATGTATCTGCCCCCTTTCCAGCAGCTTCAATCTCCGATATCGAGTGCTGTGCACCTCGCTATTGGTCTAGCAGAGCCCATCTTTTTTATTCACTTAAGGTTACTGTGAATAAGAACGATATGCTTCACTAGACGAAAAAATGGAAGCTTTATTTATTACATGGCAAGTTTAAACCAAAAATAGCTTCCTCTTCTTCATAAAAAGTGTCCCATTCGCTTTCAGATATATAACCATTCCTCTTCATCGTAGAATTAGCTTTCAATACGGAGAGAAACGTTTCCATAAAAAAGATCGCGAAGTTATTGCTTCGATCGTCATATCGTCACTCATAAAGACATCATTTAACAGCTACGAGATCGTCACTTGTCTGAAAAAGAGTCATCGATGTGAGGCACTACGCCAGCGTAAGCATTTGCGTGAACAAAAAATCTCACAATATTTCGTGAAACCCACCATATCAAAATTTTGTTTGGCTGATGACCGAACACACATGCTACTCGCACAGGGAGAAGAGACAAGCGTTAGCAAGTCAATATGTAGAGGAGGATAGCGGAAATAAAATAACGATAATATTGCTTTATGAAATGCACGGACAGTTGACAAAAACAATATTAATGTCTTCCAAAGGGATTGAATTATTGACGCAATTTGCAACATCTTCCTCGCGCCGACAGTAGCAGATGTTAGTTATATGCACCGAGAGGCCTCTACGGATTACCGATGGCACCAATAATTCATATACCCCTTTGTATAAAGCCAACTCATAAAGCCAACTCATGTATGTCATATATGAGTTGGCTTGTCTGACAAAGATTCTCTTCGAAGGCCACTAATTAAACAAGGATCTACGGCTGCTTCTCTTCCTTATTACAGTTGCCTCAAGATTTCGTAAACTGTCGACATAATCATTCTTATGTCTGCTCTCACATTAACTATCGCGTACGCTGCTTGTAATCATGAAGGAATGCTCAACACGCAGTGTAATCTGTCATTACAAGGCGATTGAGATGATAACCACGAAATATAGTTCATGCACAAGAAATCACTGAGTACCAAACAACATCCATGTTTACGCATAAGTCAATCCCAATAGTGCGCTGTAGCATAGTCATATAAGTGTAAAGTTCAGTAACTTCCACATTCGTGCCTCGTAACTTATCCCAAACCGCTGAGCCAGTTGTAGACGGCCCCATAAACACAGTGAAACCATTTTAGTAGCTCGCAATATGCGATGAACTCGTAATTTTGTCTTCGTATAGTGCACTGTTGCAAATCACTCAATAACTACGTAGCTCCAGGGCTCCGGCGTTCCGTAGTTTCACAAAGCTGGATATTGGGTGGCAGGTTACATTACTGCCATCTAACTTTGCACCGACAATTCCTTTTATATCATCAAGGTGTTATGGGCTAATTTACGAATGTGGTTATCGAACATGTATGTTCAACGCGCTGGCAGATAACATGTGTAACAATTGTTGAAAGCTGGGGGAGTTCTTAAGGTTCCATCTTCTAGGAAACTGCGCAGCAGACAGGACAGAAAGAAGGAAGGAACGAGGACGACCTGCGCTCGTCTGTACCTTTCCTTCCTTTTTTGCGTCCCGTCTGCTGTGCAGTTTGCTAAAAGATGCAGATAACATAATTCCAAAGTTTCTTTTTAATTTTGCTGCATACTACCCACCTGCACGTTATTCGCGGCAGATCCATGACGACGATTACGTGCGGTCGTTCATGACTAACCACGGCAAGAAACACTTTAGTGTAATGAAACTCTAATGTTCTACGTGAGACGTCAGCAGGCCGAAGCTCGTTTTGGCGAGGTGCACGTTGACAATGGTGCTGCCTCCAAGAAAGCCATACGCCGTCTTAGGTATAAGGAGAGCATACTGGATGTTTCCCCTCCCATACAGTCCTGGGGGTTAACTCTTCCGTTCTTAAAATGTGACATAGCTCATGAATCCGGCCTACAACAGATCGCGTGGTTTCATCGGCGTATCACCAAGCTTCTAAAGCACGGTAGCAAATTGAGCGGGCCGATACATCAGTTCTTTACACATAGCGCTAACAATACAAGGATAGAGAAGCTGCTTTGTCATTTTACCTTATGTCCTCTGTTTTCTTCGCATTTCGTGCGAAGAACCAAGTGTCTATCCTGACATCACCGCACAATGGCTCCACATAACTATTAGGCAAACTAAGTATTTGAATGCATGGCCAGGAACCTATTGTGCTGCGGAGAGGAGCAGAGAGAGGGCGCCCTATCGAATTTCGGCCAACAGGTATCTCAGTTTTCCAGCAGCTTCGTTCTTGGATATCAGGAGCTGCAAGCATTTCCTATTGCTCTACTAGATTACCTGCTTTTTATGCATTTATAATCACTGTGCAGAAGAACGAAGCCGTTGATGAGATCAATGACGACAGCTTTATTTAGAGCATGAAATGTTATAGCAACAAAAATCGACCTACGGATGTCACCAATCATTGCGTTGTCGTCTACCGGCGGCCCCATGTGCTTGCAGAGCTTGAACTTTAACTCCTACATGATTGCCTCACAGCCACTTTAGGTGCCATGAGCGATGGGTATTCCCCTTCTTCGTCAGATGAGCCCCTGAAAGAAATAGAATATCAAATAGCAAAATCCACGACGCTTTTGTTTCGTATACCAAATGAGTCACTCTAAAGACTCCGTCTAACAGCTGTGATAATCTCAATTATACAGAATAAAGTACTCGATGTGCTGTTCCAGTCCTACCTAAGCATGTCCTTAAGAAATTTCCCAGTTGGCGTGGCATAAATATTTTGTTTTCGAAGACACCCAACATAACATGCATCTTTCGAAATAGTGGAGATCTGATAAGTTATAGGAAGTTTTCTGAGGAACTGAGTGGAATTAATTATAGGATCATTTTTGTTTCTTGATATGCGAAAAAAGTTAAAGAAAGGAAAAGAAGTTTACTCCACATACATTAAAATAGTCACATAGTGTGCAAAAACTTCGCTACACACACGATAGTACTTGCGCATCTTATGCGCCGATAAGTCTTTGCGGAAAGCATCTGTCATCATAGTTTATTATACTCCTTTGTCGAACACACGTTACAGTTCACGTTATATATGAACGTGCGCATTAACTAAGGAATGTTCTTGAAGGCCACCAGTCACACATAGCTGTGTTGCCACTTTAGTTCTTTATGACGAGCTTTGTAGCTACTTCTGTTCTTTACGACATGTGGCCATGACCCTTGGCAAAGTTTGGACAAAACTAGTTTAGAAGTGTTTTCTGTTATGCTGGCTATATATAATCGTGTACAAATGCTTAACACGCACTGAATTATGTCATTATGAGGCGAATGAGCAGAAAAATATGAACACCGGTTGATGCGCAACACTTAGCTCTGCATACGAAATGAACACCCCTGCTTACGCATAATCTGAGTCGACGGTAGCAATGTAATTGCCGCGTGCATTTAGGTTCTGACTTCCAGATACCATTTACTCTCGAAATTTCAGCCACTTGAAGACGATGCGGATTAAACACTGAAACTAGTTCTCAAGCTTGCATTACATAAGACCTCGCTACTGAGTCTTTGTTCATTACGATGTTCGGAATGAAATAGGAAACTACGCATCCCTATGGCTCTGAGTTCTCTAAAGCAACAAGGTGTGAGCAACTTTACTGTAATGGCGTTATGCTTCCCACAATAGCTCATTTTATGTCATTATGCTTTGCAGAAACTGATTAAAACAGATACTCCGACTTAACACAACAAAATATAACAAAAAACTACACAGACGTTTCGCCACCTATGCGGGTGGCATCTTCAGTATGAACTGGCACCGAATGAGCGAAGGTAACCCAGTCTATTTCTAGTCTCGTATGTGTGAATAGACTGGGTTACCTTCGCTCATTCGGTGCCAGTTCATACTGAAGATGCCACCCGCATAGGTAGCGAAACGTCTGTGTAGTTTTTTGTAATATTTTGTTGTGTTAAGTCGGAGTATCTGTTTTAATCATGAACTCTCCCGGCTTTTGGAACATTTTTGCAGAAACTGTTATACAGTCGGCGGCTAAGCCCCGGCAAGGATACGCAGACAACCACTGGGTAGGAAAATGATCTTTTATTCCCTCGTGCAAGGCAGTACTTGTCTATTTTGTAGCTTAACCTAAGAAGGAGGGAGTGAGAAAACGGGGTGGAAACTGTTTTCGCTTCAGCCATCGACAGAACCGAATGGGGGAATAGGGGACACAGAAGTGACAGAGCGCTGTTTGCAACACTTCTCTCTTCTAATAAATGAAATTGTTGTACTGGCCTGCGTTGCCTGGTAGAACGCCGACGCACTGGCTCTGTGCTTACGGTAGTCGCCTCTGTAGCAGAAGCCTGTGGCACGGTGGTCGCCAGATGGTCATGGGGGCTTGCGCTAGGGATGGCTTGATGATGCAGCACTGCGAATATTGTAGCTGAAGACCCCGGCAATTGTTCAGGCCGCATAGACAGTTTAGGCTTTGATGATGCTAAGCCCGGCGGTGTTGGCGACTGTGTTTCGTGTCGAAGGCGCACTTGGTCAACGTGGCGTCTGAGTGAAGAAATACAAGTTTGGACGGTCACCATGCGGGAACCTGATGTACACTTCACACGCCCCGATGTCCATTTTTCTCCGACACCGTAGTTCCACACGTACAGGCTGCTTCCATGGGACCTACCCTGTCATCTGACCCTGGCGGGGAGTCTGCAACAGTCGAAGGACCATATGCACCCAATCGTGATCGCAACTGAAAACCCAGTAGCAACTCGGACGGCGATTTTACCGTCTTCTGTGGCGTTCCCTTGTAGTTGAACAAAGCCTCGCAAGGATGTCTTCTACATTCCCATCCCGTATCTTTGGAAGTCTGCCCTTTATCATACGGACCGCTTGGTCTGGCGCTCAATTAGACTGTGGATAGAAAGGCACTGTTCGCCGATGCATTATGTTGTTCATTGCCACGAATGCGGCAAATTCCTGGCTAGAAAACTGCGTACCGTTATCGGAGACATTGATTCGGGGAACACCGAACCGGTTTAACATGGAGCGCAGAGAGCTGATTCTGCGTGTTGTTATGGCATGTTTAACTGGCAGGGCTTCAATTTATTTAGTGTGGCCATTTACTGCCACTAGAATCATCTTGCCCGCTATCGGTCCGGCGAAATCAACATGAATCCGCAACCATTTTTCGTTAGTCTGCGGCCAGTGCTGCAACGGTCCTGGAGCCGGCATTGGCATGTTTTGGAGACAGTTCGTGTAGCAGGCTGACAGCGCTGCAATGTCACGGTCTGTTGAAAATGTTGACCCTTCCACTGCTTTCATTCCCGACGAGCCTTGGAGGGTCTCGTACAACGGTTTGAAATGTGGGTCCCGCTCTTTTTCAGGTACGACTTCGCGATGCGCCCAGTAAACTAGACCATGAGTCTCGGACAGTGGTAGTTTGCAGTTGAAAATGGCTGCATTGTTTCATCCAGCTGTCTCGCACTTTTGGGCCTGCCATAGAATATGTAATTCTTCACCACGATTAGTGGGGATCTCTGGCCGAGAGCTGCTGTATCTCCCGTGGTGTCATCACACCGTCGTCATGGTTTTCAAGGGCAAGAACATATTCCGGTGGCTCACCCACTTGATCAGTCTCCGTAGACCGCAGTGGCAACCCGGGGGGTTATTTTGTAAGCGTTCTGTCGCAGAACGGAGGCGGTCCGTTCTATCGGGCTTCACGCGATTGGTGGAGGCTCGTTTGACGGTCAAGACGTGAGAATAGCCAAGAAGGGACATAGAACGGTCCCCGCCCCCCTTCTATTGATGGAACGGATACAGAACCGTCTCCGGACGACATGGATTAGTACGAAATTTGATTCTCCGGCCCCAGCGCTTACGCTTCGATCTAATCCAAGTCGCCCGGAGACCGTTTTGTATCCGTTCTATCGATAGAACCGGGCCGGAGGCCGTTCTATGATCATTCTTGCCTATTCTCAAGTCTTGACCGTCAAACGAGCCTCCACCAATCGGGTGCGGACTGCCTCCGTTCTGTGACACAACGCTTACAAAATAGCCCCCCTGCTCAGGGCGTCCGAGTTGAGCAATAGTTTTCCCGACGTGTATTGCAGCTTGTCGCTGTTGCCTCCCAAGTACAGCGCCGAGCGCTGAATACGAGCTGCAGCCAGCGGTGGTGTGTCAGCCCGCAGCAAGTGTCACGAGAGTAAATTGGCGACCTAGAAGGTAACCACGGAACATAGTGACGCCAAAGAACACAGCAAGGACCTCTCTCTTTAGCTGGGAGGATGTTTCCTTGGCGGCCGTCAATGTACGGGACAGCAACTGTGGGTTTGAGCATGCCATCAATCGTGTACAACAGGGCTGCGCACACACCTTACGGGAAAGCGTCACATTGTAGCTTCAACTCTTTCACTCTAAAAACTGAAACTCCTGCAGTGAGAGTTATAGAGTTGTGTTACTCCCACAGATCTCATTATACTCTCTCTCAGGGAGGCGCTTTACTCTCTTTTGGCCAGGAGGAGTGAAAAGGCCTTTCACTCCTCCTGGCGAAAGAGAGTAAAGTGCCTGTTTCACTCCCGCATCCCACGAGAGAGTAAACGGTTGTTTTACTCTCTTGCCATATAAAAGCTTGTTTCAGAGCTTGTTTTAGTCTTGCAATTCTCCAAATATAACGAGCTGTAAAGAAAAGTTCGTGCAGTCTAATATCGTTGGCAGTAGCGCAATCGATGAAGTGACGGCGATAGATTCCTCGTCAACTTATCGCGACAACCGCTGACATGCACAAAGAATCTGCGATCATAAATGTACGCGATTATACTCACACGTACGCAGACTCTGAGTCAGGTCCTAGTTATTAACTGACTAGAGGCGGCACGCCGCAGCGTACGCAATAAAATGCTGTGGACAGAAAGCACGAGATAAAAAAGAAAAAGGGGGGAGGGGACTATTAGTTTCGCCTTTAAAACGCGACAGCGGTATTCGTACACACGCATGGTCGCGCGCGCGCGCGCACGCACGCACACACACACACACACACACACACACACACACACACACACACACACACACACACACACACACACACACACACACACACACACACACACACACACTATCGCCTTCTCAATCGCTAGCTTGCCTGCGCTTCTCGATGGAGACGTGTACACAGTGCCGCAAGGAAAGCCAAAGTGCAAACGCCCTCTCTCTATTTGCATCTACCTCGACTTTTCGCTCACGACCAAACAACGCTGCTTTTTCGATCAAAACCAATGACGCCGACGCCGCCGACACCGGAATTTCTGCGAGACGAGCTCTTTGACGCTATCGCCTTCAAAAAAAAAAGAGAGATATATAAACGCGACTTCCTTCAAGCAGCCGCTAAACGGGAGGGCTGTTACATGAGTCGCCGAGAGAAACACGATAACGCAACCTTACGACGCAGGCGCGAGCGGGGAAAGACAAAATAAAAAAACAGACACACACACACACACACACACACACGCGCGCGCGCACCAGGCGAGGAGAAGCGTGCGTGCTCAAGTCGAAGTCTCGCCGTCGCCCGTCGCTGCCTTCGCCATTTTCTCCCGTTGCCCGGTCATCGAAGTTTCCGAATTGCTCAGCTGTGTCGGCTGTGCGTGCCAGTGTCTTGTGTGTGCGCGACTGTGATCTCAACGCTGGACGTGAACGGCATTTAGCGACGGCAGTGCAACATCGCGTACTGTGAGCGTGTTCGTGTTGGTTTCATGATGGTCTGAAGACTCAAGCGTGCTTGCACCTTCGTGTATTCGTGTTCGGCCAGCACCTGGTTAGGCACAGTCGGAAATGCGAACGGTAAGTGGTGCTTCTGTGTTCTCAGTTTCGCGTCGCTCACGTGTGTAGTGCTGCACAGTGTGTCGCGTGGAAAGTACAATAAAAAGCAGAATGGAAACGCATTAGCGCACATACGTGTGAAGCCTGATGCGCGTTTAAAAAGCTTTTGTGAAGGCACACGCTTCGCACGGCCAGTCTATCGAAGAGCGGGTACGCCTCAATGAAGACAATTTGTGCTATACAATTTCTTTGCTTGCCATAAAGCGTGAATGCGGCAGCGTGCTTTCAGGAAATATAAACAAGCGAGAGGCCGCGGTTATCACTCCGTCATGTGTGCATTAAGGCTAACTTTTGTTTTCAGTTGATTAAGTTATTGTAGTTGTCAGCCTCGGTTGTACGATGGTTGCGGTGCTCGGCTGCCCACCCGAAAGTCGCGGCTTCGATCTCGGCCGCGGCGGTAGCATTTCGGTGGAGGCTAAACGCCTGTGTACTCTGCGATGTCAGTGCACGTTAAAGAAAACGGACGGGCGAAACTTCCGGAGCCCTTCGTTGCGCCCTTCACTTTTCTAGAAAAACGCCTATTTTCATAATTCATTTTCGGTAAAACACCCCCGTCCATCAGAATTTCGCTCCCCCCCTTCCCCTGTGGCTACGGGCCTGGCGTACGCTATTCCAAATCTCCCTAATATTAGTAAGTGGGAATACTTTTCGATAACAATATTGCATTGCGCACTTTGTTCGTCCCTAAGACAAAAAATGAAACAGCATACCATATATAGGGTAATAACGTCATTAGGTTGGACTAGAACGAATAAATTATGCTGCAGAGATATGACTATGACCATATTATGTGAAAGTTGTCTGCTAAGTGACAGCGTTTATGGTGAAGCACGTGCATTTTACGATATTGTCACTTAATTCGTGACAATTTTGTGACATAATTAGTGACATCTTGAACTTTCATGAATTTCATGTGGATATTCTCATCGAGTTGAAGATGTGCGAGCTGTGCCAGGCTTATTCAGTCACATGAGTGCAAGTCAGCTCAATGCAATACTGATGGCAGAGGGACAATAACTAAAAAAATGTGACTCTCATAAGACTATTATGAAGCTTTGAAGCAAGGCTAAGCAGCCATTAAACATTATCACAGCTAAAAAAAACTAATGTTCAGCAAGAACAGAACACCTTTCGTCATTTCTTATGGTTTACTTCTTTAAGTCATATGTAAGCTTCCTACCTTCATGCTTCTTGATGAATGTGAATATTGTGTTTAGTGCAGCACCAGAAGCAGTAGACAATGGCCCGCAGGTCACCAGATGACTCTATCGCAAACTCTCAAAGGATGTGCTGTTGTGCACCTACTCCTTGCTGTATCATGCTTTGTTTTGAGCTCTTTCATTAGCATGATACACGGCAAACAACTTAATTTATCAGAAACTCAAATGCTGTGTTTTTGACGAAATGGTAGGTGTGGAGTGAACTTGAAACCACAAGTATTTGCTTTCTAATCTCGCACAGGCAGTGAAATTTGTGGTTGGCTGTAGGTTGGCTGTAGGTTATGAATGTTTGTGCAGTTGGCAACACTACACTACTGAACTTGATGTGTATATTTGTAAATGCTGCAAGACTTAAAATGAAGGAAGGAAAGAAAGAAATAGATGGGAAGACAGGCAGGTTAGCCACTTCTCAAACTGGCTGGCCATGCTGTGCAAAGGAAGAGGGTACGAGGAATAAAGAATAATACAAAAGAAACTTTACAGAAAAAGAACAAAGCAGGAAAGAAGAGTATGATGCCTCGTAAAGTCTGTCTCTAAGCTCACTTTTGCGTAAGAAGCACAGCAGCACTTTCAATGCTAACATCAAACGGGAGGAGCAGTGAAAAAGCTCTGGAATCTGTTTTTCCTGAGATTAAAAAAAAAACGCTTTATCTACACTGCCAGTTTTCTATTATGTACTGAATTAGTTCTTGGTGTTCGAGTGCATTAGGATAATAAATTTAGAGTTAAAAGATTGTTACATGCATGGACGTCTAACAGAATTTATGCCGGTTATCTGAATTAGGTATTGGTGTGCTTTACAGCTGTTTAGTGCAGCATGAAATAGTGAGTCACTGCAAAAAATCTGTACATTTTTTTTTCTTTGCAGAAGGTGCTCAAGATGGCACATGCAACGCTATGCAGCTGTGGACATCAGCAGCTTGATAAGAACTCTTGAAGCTCATCTGGATGCTTCACAGAACCTGGGTTGGTAGCAGTAATCTCGTTAGGAGAGAGTGATCAAATAGAATCCATTTCTGAATTGTGCAATGCATACCTGTGCTTAATGAAGCAAGTCATTGATACATTGGAAACATTGAGAGTATCACTATTTTGAGTCCAATGTCATGGTAGCTCTTATCTCAGTCATCCGATACAGTATGCAGAATCTGCACCTGCACTCTGTCATGCCATAACACTATATTGAATTTACAGTGGAGTGCCTCGATAATAGACACCTGTAGCATGATATTGACTGTATTGTGAGGGATTCAGTGTTCCTGGCGAAATGGTCAGTACTTATATAACGGCAGTGCTAAGAAGACAAGGACAAGAAAGTGCACATCAAGAGCGCTTACTCACAACTGAAAGCTTTATTGCCTAAACTTGAACCTCGCCTATTACCCACCAACTAGTTCACATTCCCGTTTTGCTTCAAACGGTCAGTATTGTGATGCATTACCTTAACAATGAAGTGGCATATACATCGATATACATTGAAGCTCACTAGCGCATTGTTATTATGGTGTTTAACTTTATTTTTGTGTTTGGTAGTTGCAAAACCGTTCACAATTTGCGACACAAATGTTAGTCCTGTTGTGAGTCACAACAGGACTAACATAGGATGGGCTGCATGCGCCTTGTGATTTAAGTTATCACTGTTAGGAAAATTTTTACATTCATTTCCACTTGATAGTTATATTAATTGCTTGTCTAGTTAGTGTTGGCTAGGGGAGATTTAAGGTAACAGCAAGCAGTAAGCAGCATATAAAATTTTCAGTATGCACGCATTTCATAGTTGGCAGAAGCAGGATGGTGCAGTGCTTACAGGCAGGTGCTATGTGCACAGCTGGTTTAGTCCGAAGTGCTGTGAGAAAGACATCTAGATGTTGCTTTGGCATAAACAGAGCTTTATATTTAAATGTAAATTAAAAAATCGAGGCTGTCCACTGTGGCATGCCTCATAAGTACTATATATCTATATTTTGTCCCGTCTAGCCTAGGATTTTAAATAATTTATTTGGGAGAACTTGCACTAAGTTTTGAGGATAAATGAATTATTTTTGTAATAGGAGTTGCCTCCACAAAACAACAAGCAACACTGCACACTAGCTATTGTACCTTGTTCTTTTGCTAGGTGTATAAAAACATGGCAGCAAAACATGGACAAGCAATTGAGCCTCGTCTTTCTGTATTATAATGCTGCGTCTTTCTAGATATTACAAGAATGAAAGTGTGCTGCACACTCATTGCATATCTCACAAGAAAATACTTGGCAGCTTCTTAATTTTGAATTTTTTTGTTTTTTCGGAAAAGTCTGCAGTAAGAGAAGACAAGTGGGTATTTTGTATGAATGCAGAAAGCTTAAGACTTCTTTGCTTGATATCTTTTTCAGGGAGACTGAACACTTTTGGCAAAGCAGCAACAGTTCTGGCCCCCCTGTTTGTCTACAAGACGGTCTCTTCTGTGAACACTCCTGTGCCTTACAGTATACTATACTGATGATCTTGTACATCTCTCAGTATTTAGGATTGTCAGCACTTGGACTGCTGCACTGTGTTATGCACGGTGCTGAGTCCAAACTTTCCAATAACAGTGTGCATTTGAAAATTTTACATGGCTTGAAAAGATGCTGAATGTAAACTCATTTAATTTACTAAGCATGGTTCTTTACTGTTTTACAGCCGTTATTTATTCCCTGTTCAATTTTTATTCAACCTCATGGCATGTCCAGTCCTTGGCTCTAATGTGCCAAGCCACCACCAGTATTGATGGGCAATTTTTAATTCAAAGCGTGTTATTGCCTAACTCCGAGGTAACTTTCCTGTCACGGTATTCGCGGATTCATTTTCAATGTGGCACTTCTGCATGAGCCATAAATTGAGCTGTTGAGGGTGACGAGGAACCAATTTTCCAGTCGCATTTCATGGCACTAGCTGGCATGTAAATATTATAACCATTGGTCTACTATTTATGCATAATAATGCGGGTGAATAGGGTTGCGAAATAATGCCATGTTCCCAAGCTTAACTTTATAAATTTACATTATTTCTTAAAAATATGTGAATAAAGGCGACTGTGTTTACAAACCTTGGCAGATGGATCGATGTTCGACACCACAGGTCTTTATACAAAACATTGAACTGCACAATCATGCGTAACATGTTTTCATGCCTGAGGGCAAACTAATGCTATATATAAGAAAAATGGTACACCACCATGCCTAAGTGTTGCAAGCCTTTATTACTTATCGAGTTGCCTTCATGTGTAAGCAGACACCATGTTCTCTGTGCATCAGAGGCATAGGCAGAATTTTTTTTTTTTTTTTTTTGGGGGGGGGGGGTCGTCTCCTTGATTTGAAGTGGGAGCCGGGCAGGCAGATGTGTTCAGTTGTCATTTTGGGCTCTGTATGCCATAGCAAAAGAACATTTCGAGGGGGGGGGGGGGAGGGATGCCCGGTGTGCCCCCCTGGCTACGCCACTGCTGTGCATGCCATCTCTTTGGATTGTACTTGCATACTGCCATTTCGAAGTGTATGTGTCTTGCTTTGTGATGAATTTTCGAACTATGCTTTCATAATATTTTACTGCTGTGAATTAGTGCTCAGGTTGCATTGTGTATGTTGTTTCATCTGTTCAATAATGAGCATAGGTTCTGTGGTAGATGAGAATGTATAATTTACATTGACATTGTGAATGTTATTGTTTTGATCCTAATAAAGTGCTACAACCAGCATTTATTGTATCATTTGAAGTTTTAAGAATTTGTAATGAATTCAAACAAAAAAGTCCTTGTACATGTAAAAGAAATTGTTCAGGCTCTTATACAGGTCGTGGTTCTCAGCCATGGATGTTTTGGAGACCCCTTGTGGACTGGTGGAAGTGATGAGGGACCCCTTGCAGTGAGAAGTAAGGAGGGGGGTGTGAGGGCTTATAAATTAGCACAACATGCAGCGTGAAATAGGTGCCTTGCGTTTCTCCGTGGCAAAGAATGGTCAAACTAAAGTGCCACGCCAATTCAATCTCAACAGCTTGTCACTAAGTTGTGCGATCTGCTGCCACATTTCAGCTGTTTCTCGCTACGCTTTCTCTTCAAATATGCAAGCCTGGAAAAGCACATGTGGTAGAAAATTGCAGTAAAAGCTTTACAGCCATCTCATGGAAAGCATAAGTCAGCTCCGCCGCAATGCATAACCGTTATGCGGTGAAGCAAAACAAAAAATAGTGGGGGCCGCTGTCATTGGACATATTGTTTCTTCAAAAAAGGCGTATTTTCTTTTTTGTTCGAAGATGCGTTTCGCGGACCCCCAGAAATGGCTTCGCTGACCCCCCCCCCCTCCTTTAGAACCACTGCATGCTATAGATAATGCTTGCGTTACCAGATGGGTTTACCGATGATTCTTGCAAAACATCGTGCAAATAAGCGACAGGCAGTAAACGGAAAGAGATCAACTGTGATCGAACATTGATGGGTTGATCACTTATCAATGGTCGCATAATTTGTAGATTTGGAATCAACTACAGGTACACGAGGTAGTAGGAGTGCACATGGCACCCACTTTTTTCAGGTTTTATTTATCTGCTGCACTCATGTTCGTGCTATGTGTAATCCTGAATCACGAAAAAGTCAAGTTGTGCCCTGCCGTGACAAAAATATCCTAATTAAAATGACACCTTATTTTCTGAAGAACAGCTGTTTCACTGAGGCATACAATAATGTCTTTTTTTTAATAGGTACTGCACAATCTCTTCAGGAGTAGTGCCAACTACACGCGGACGTTCGCAATACAGAGGCGCAACAGTATTTTCTTTTCTATTTTAAGGGAGACATGTCACTCGCGAATTAATGGACATCGTGCTTAACCTTGGTGGACGCCTTCGACATACATTTGAACGACGGCGTGATACGGAAGAGTAAGAATTACTTAGTAAAAGGTAGCTAGTCTCCGAGTATAAAAGCAAATAAATACTGACTATTACTAATTCAGAAGCACTGTATGTCGTGCTTCAGCGCGCGTAAGTGCTCATCACGCAAATATTCGTCTAACTGCTCAGAGGTGCCGCTGACCCTGCGTGCAGATCGCAACAGCACCTACACGCGCAATAAATGCACATGCTTGTATAGGTGCACGCTAAAATACCCTTGGAACTCTGACATCGACGTATGTAACAAAAATATGCGACATATGATGGTCTTCGAACAGCTGAGAACGCACTGCCGACACTTGCCGCTCGCGGCAAAAATAACCAAAACTGCTCCAACAGTACACGCTCGTAGAATACACATACGTGAGTTTTGTTATCTAAAGGTACTTTTCACGCCGGTATGGGCAAATGTTTGGGCGAGCGAGACATCCACGATGTATGGTGAACACACAAAAAACACACGTTTATCATTTCTCTTGCGGCACGACAAACGACGAACAGAAGTTGGAGCTGAAGGTGCTAACGGTGGCCTTCGTGAGTTCATGGCGCCGCGCTAACTATTTACTAACCCAACGTTACTAGAACAAACTCAGTTTAAAAGCTCCGCCGGAGAGGCGGTCCACGTGGCGGTCGTGGGAACTAGTGGCGCTGCAGTCACGTCTAGCTCCCGCGGCTGGCGCTTGTGATCGGCGCCGCCGATGTACGAGCGCACGTGGGTTACAGCGTCGTATGCGCTTTGTTAGCTCGTCATTTTTGCGACTGTTGACCAGGCTTAGCGTCTTGTACGAAGACACGTGCATGATGTACGAAGCGTAACGAGGGCGAACAGATTCACAGTGCGGTATGCCGACTTGCTTTGCGCCGGGCTGCAAGAGCGCCTACCGCAACGACGACTCCGCTTCACAACACTTCTTCGGACCTCCAAAAGACCCTACGCCATTCAAGCTTTGCATCGCAAAGATAGAAAGCTTACTGCGAAATGCAAGGTGTGTGACGTTCATTTTGAGAGTGACGACATTGTAAAGCACTATCGTCGTGTCGTTGCGGGACAAGACGTTTTGATCCCACGTGGAAAGTGGGAACTCGCGCCCGGTGCCGTGCCGCGCTTGTTCCCAGCACTTCTACGCCACATTTCAAAGCCAAAATGTTCGGGACCGAGGCGCAAATCCCCCCAAAAACGCACGGCGTACCGCGAAAGTCCAGTGCCCAGCTTGGAGGAGCCGCCAGAAATAGAACAGCAAAACGAAAGGCAGGCGATTACCTATATACGCTACCGAGACTGAGAGTTGCATCACACTAACATTCGATCAGTTGTCAGCTGTCGCTATGCCTTCAAAGCAGTGGATTTTCGAGAGATTTTACGACGAAGTATTGAACAAGATGTGCGGAATATTTTACACTCGCCGGCTCGGGAACGGGCTGCTCAGCGCAAAAATTTGACACGATACACATAGAAAAGACGAGGACCAGCGCTGGTCCTCGTTTTTTCTATGTGTACCGCGTCAATTTTTTTGCGCTGAGCAGTTTAATAATAGAATATCAACTAGCCCAATCCCACACCATTCTTCGAAAACGCAGACGTACTTGTGCAAAAGATAATTGTAGTTGCGTAGTGAACGGCTACAGCACGAAACGCAAACGGCTGTCGCACAGTGTAAAGTGCTGCGGGCATGGAACATGTGCTCGGTGAAGTTGAAAAACTGAAATTGAATACTGACGACTCTTCTAGCGACAGAGTACGCGCGAATAACTGCTCGGTGTTCACATCACGGCCGATCTGTTCGAATTGTTTAAGGCACCGTAGAAGGATGCGACGTAGAAAGATGAGACACCGAAAATACAACTATCCGCTGAAAAAATTGCTCAGAGACGACATCTATTCGATGTAATCGCACAATGAGATTTCATTTACCGAGTTCTCGTAAAATTTTCCGATTTTGGGTCAGTATCCCTTTAACCGTCGCGAAAACGTGTCTTGTAAACATTGCAAAGCATTGGTGATGTTTTTCGAGAAAGTTTTTTCAATAAATTGTAGCAACATGAGTACTGTTTTTCTAGAACGTTTTTGTATCTCGAGTAAGTACGCTTCTTTGTGCACTATAAATGCTTTTAGAAACGTGTTGGGTTGTTCTTGGTCTAGATAAGACGGCAGCCGCTAAAATTGTGGTGGTAGTTATAAAAATTACTCTGAAAACCCTCATTCGCTTAGAAACTCCTATGCTTGGAAGTTAAGCGCAATGTAGACAGCTCAAATATTGTCACAGGGTCGTGAAGTCGACGAAGGCAGCAGTGTCAGCAGGCCAGAGATGAAACTTTTTATTTGGCCGAACTTGTGGCCGGGAAACAAAGTCAAACTACAGCAATACACTGATAGCGGCGAACAGAGCGTCGACCGTCGATCAACTGACAAGCGGTCAAGTGCGTCGGCTTTTATACAGGCGCTATCGAACTTTCCAGCGATATCGCTGGTGGCGGCATTATCTCTCGACAAAGCTGGAACATTCGCGTGCAGCGCGCAATCTTACCAAAACGATCTATTACAATCGCGGAGCTTCTCGAACACTGCTTCGCGGACAGCGTCGAGCGTTGATAACCGTCCTTGCTGGTCAAACCCGAATACATCAAAATAAAACAAGAACTGGGCGTGGCAATATAGATCGAACATCGATTCTTAGCCAATCAATGAACAACGCACGCGGGCCAATGCATACAGACGACCTTATGCATATCCACCTAAGTATCCACCTAACTAGTACAATAAGAAAGTTGCCGCACAATTGCCGCGAGCAACTGCGCGGCGGACCGGAGCGTTATGCCGTGGCAGCAGACGACGCGCCGATAGTGGCGCAAGACGGAACTGCAGCGCCGCTAGTTCTCGCGACCGCCGTTCGGACCACCCTCCTCCGCTGGCGGAGATACGGAGCTTTGAAACTGAGTTTGTTCTAGTAACGTTGTACTAACCTAATCCACGCGCAAACACACGCCGGTGATACAAAAAAAGAAGCAGCAAGCTCCGCCCTCTCGTTGCAAACCACTTGGTAAATATATAAGGCCGTGAAAAGTCAACGAAGCACGCGGTGGCTCTGTGGCGTAGTAGTTAGAGTGTCTGCTTTCGGTGCTTGTGGTCATGAGTTCGATTCCTGTGTCGTGTGCGATTTGTATGTGTTGTCATATGTGCGTGTTTACATTGATGTCTATTTTCTAATTACCCCTAGAGGTGAGCATTACAGAAATTATTCCGTGAGACGCTGTTCGAGTGCCAAAATTTTTCTTTTTCGCAGCCGCTTTGAGTGCCGTAGCTGCCACCACGTCAAGTTGCGCCAGCTATGGAGGATAAAAACAACTAACCGATACATAATGTATGACCTTCGAGATTCCGGGATTTTCACTCGCTAAGCCTACATCGTTGATTATTTGAGTATGGCTCTCGAAAACGGTGCCGAATCGACACGAATACCTTGCTGTCGAAGCTTCAGGACGTGAACCTAAAGCAAATAAAAGCATCAGTTCGGAGATAACGAGCGACAGAGTGCGCGACGACCACTTGATAGATTCGAGGTGGACGGCAATCGCTTTCAGCGGCGCGGTCATGTTTACCGGGCGTGCGTATGCGCAGTTCACACCTGGTATTCCGGTGCCGGACAGACTAAAATCCTCTAATGTATGCGTTTCGGTTGCGAGCGCTCTACGTGTTTTGGTTGCGTGAATGTGTGCGCGTATGAATGTGCCATTTTCTGTGCTCGATTAATTTTATTTCAAAGCTGTTTCAACGTGATAGCTTTACTCCCTCGGAGGAGTGCTTTCACTCTATCGCAGACGGAGTACTGTACTCCATGAGGAGGCGTTGAATCACTCCCTGTCTAGAGGGAGTTGTTTCACCCCGGAAAAGGGATTGCCCAGCGGGACAAGCCAAAACTCTCACAAAGGGAGTGCCCCGATGCCCTTTCTTCTAAGAGTGTTGGATTGATCAAAGTGAATCCGAACCTGAGCTTGCACTAAGCTTTCCCTTACTTTCTCGAAGGCAGCACCCTGTTGCCCTCTCCACTGCCATAATATCTCCTTTTCGAGGAGTTTGCTCAGACATTTTTCGCAAAAATCTGGCATAAAACATTAGCATTCCTGAGAAGGAGCGCAGCTCACAAACGCTGTGTGGGCGAGGTGCCTCAACAATAGCCTCCAAATTTTTCTCGGTGGGAAGAAGACCATCTCTTTCTATTCGGTGGCCGAGATGTGTGACAGATGGCTGTCTAAAGCTGCACCTGTCGTGCCTTATCTTGACTCCGTATTCACAGAAACGTTCTAGCCCATTTTTCAGGCGTTCACTTCCGTCTTTCTGAAGTACCGGCACAATGGGAGTGGACCAATAGGAACGTTGGACTGCCGAAGTACGCCGATAGCTACCAGACGGTCCAGCTCTTCCGACACGATGTCCCTTAGAGCGTGGAGTATGAATGTTGTCTTACAGTATTTCGGCACGGCTGACTACTTCAACTGCAAGGTGGCTGGAGGCCCCTTTATCAGGCTGAGATCCCTGGAGAGCACGTCGTGGTAGTCGCCAAAAATGTTAAGTGGTCTTGTGGATTCTTGCGTGGAGTGCGGCGAGTTTTTGGCGACGGCTGTAAAGCTTGAGCCCCCACTCTGTGAAGCAAGGATATCAGGTCACGGCCACAGAGATTAGGTCCCGAGCAGCTCAGTACAATAGGCGTGCAGTGCAGAGAGACAACCTTGTATTGAACACAGAGTTCCAATTGCCCCATCACTGGAATAGTCCAACATGACAAGTTCACATGAGATCGTTTAAGCGCCGGCCACTGTTCACGATGCTTGTCAAACACGTCCCGCGAAATTAGGAAGACAGGCGAGCCAGTATCTTCTTCCATTGTAAGTTTCACACCGCTCCATGTGAAATTGCGCCGTATACGCGGCTCGAGGCGTCTTTTTCGTGCAGAAACTGAGGTCCATATGTGTGTCGCTTCATTATCGTCAACTTCAGTTACAGCTTCTTTGATAGTCAAAGCTTTCGCCTGCGTCACACGCGGTGCGACGCGGTCCTTCATTACTGGCGATACGGCACATCTTTTCAAGATGACCGTGGCGGCCGCCGCGGTAACACCTTGCTCTGATCCAACGACACGTTGCCGTCGTGTTTGCCGCTTCCACATCTATCAAACTGCTGCGGCACATCACGAACACGAGAAGCTTGAACCATGTAGGCCTCGGACGGTCGCAGCTTAAGCAAAGGCATCGATTCTGATGTCATGCTATCGGCTTCGTTTTCAGCGGCTTTGGCAGAAGCTACGCATGCTTCGGCCTCTTCTAGAGTTAAATCCTTTTTTCGGCAAGATTTGTTTTCTCAATGCAACGGAGCGTACGCCGCAGACAACGCAATCCTTAAGCATGCGGTCAAGGGACCTGGCGAAATTGCAGTTGTCTGCTATTCGGTGCACAGCAACAAGAACATGGTAAAGCTTTCGCCTCGAAGTAGTGAACGATTGATGAAGTTGTAGCTTTCGGTTATCTCGTGCTTCTTAGGATCAAAGTATTCATTCAAGCTCTGCCCGACTTCCTTGTAAGTCAGTTCATTTGGTGCACGTGGGTAGCCCCACGCGAACCAAATGTAGTGCTCTCTGAGACGAGCCCGTTACGCTGTGCGCTTCGAAATGCGCTTGTGTTCTGACAAAGTAAGGCTTCCACTTATCTTTACTTTCATCGTATTCCGGCAACTGTAGGCCGGCCGTGGTGGTCGTTCCGGGGTCGTCTCACGGCAGGAACTTAGGAATTCCTCTGGTATTTTGAGTAAAAGCAGAACTCGTCGCCACTCTTACATAGCCGGCGGCGCAGCCCCGGCAAGGATACGCAGAAAACCGGCTGCCAGGAAAATGATAGTTTATTCCCTTATGCAAGCTTACTTTGTTACTTAACCTAGAATGGAGGGAGAGAGGAAAAGGGGATGAAATGTATCGTTTTTTTTAAATCTTGCGTCGTAGTATTTTCCAATTCCGTCATTTTTCGAGCTGCGTTGCAAACGTATTTTTTATATGAATTCGTTTTTAAGATTGTGACAGCTATGTACGCGAAGATTGTGCCTTGTAGGCGCTTCGTTTATCGTGCGCAAGAAACGCACCGTTTTGTTCACCATTCTCACGCGCGTATCTTTTCTACTTGTTGAACTGTAATATTTTCTGTTTAATTTTGTAATTGTTTCTTTTCCATTTCATCCAATTTGATAGGTACATATATTTTGCGTATTGCCCCCTTACTCAAAACCCCTCATGGGGCGTATAAGGTACCTTGAAATAAATAAAAATAAACTGCTATCGCTTCAACCAGCGACAGAAACATGGAGGGGGGAAGGGGGACACAGCAGTGGCAGAGCGCTGTTTACAACACTAATAAGGTCCCGTCAAAATGTGACGTGCGCTAATGTTCGAATCTGGAGCTGGAACGGTTATGCTTCAACACGCATGCACGAAAGCTTGGCTCAGGTCATGTAATTTCTAAACTTACAGCCATGGAAACATGCTCAGTGCCAGCTTTAACGAAGCGGAAAGTGTTTTAGCTGCTATTTCATGTTGGCAATACCTTCGATGAAGTATTTGAAGCTCTTTTGGCTTTGCAAGCAATAAACTGCGTGACGACGCCAGCCGGCTACGGACGTCTACGGAATTCAAACCTACATTATACGCGCGCATCCAGCGCGTCCTCTATTTTTCTGTGCCTGGGCGAAGGAGCGGAGCGCAATGGGAACCGACCGTCGGCGTTAGTGCGGCTTTTAGCCGCCGGGCGCCGCCACCGTAGTAGACCTGCCGTCGCGTCGTCGCTCGCGGAAACGAATGCCGTGGCTGCATTCGAAGCTGCTGTATGGTTCAGTTTTCGGCTGTATTCGCGTTCTTTAAAGTATAATGAAAACTTGTAAACTGGAGTCATGAAGCACTTGTCGTTCTGGGCAACCAGCCCATTTCGAAGGCATGTGCCTTTCGCGGCTATTTGATCGAGACGCTCGCGCGTCGTCTGCTAGCCCGACTCCAGAGAGCGCATGCATGCCAGGGATGCGCGGACAATTGTTTTGTCACGGTTACGTTCGCTTCACTGAGAGTCGGTTATTGACTGTCTGAAAGTCGATTTTCGAAAGCAGCATTTGCCAAGAGCTAATACTGAAAGCTTGGGCGCTTAAAGTTCACCGATGCGTACTACCGTCTACTGGTGTAGCACACTATACGCAAGCCATGAGTTCATGCGCTAAATAGCATGAAATGTCACTAAGCTGCTTCCAGTGACAATGCACATAATGATGATAGTTGTTTTGCCGGTAGTGCATGTAGTGTCCATAGGCTCCGATTCTTCAGCTTCGGTACCTAATGTCAGCGCTGCATGCACATGGCGGCGATCGCGAGGCAGCGTTGCTACTGGTACTACATGCATTCGTTGACTGTTCGGACGCAACACGGTCACGTTTAGGGATACTTGCCATGCTTGGTTCAGTTGTTACCTTGGGCTGCAAACGTGAAGGGTAGTCTGCAAAGAGTGACGCTACTGCATTCTTCGTAAGCCGCCGCTTCTTATATTCTATGAAATCTTCGTGTCGTAAACGACGGCTGCATATTCTAGTGTAGTTTGAAGATGTATTAGGAGACCAATTATCCCGCCTAATTACTGCAAGCCACCTCTACCGAACACCAGCCACAGCTGGAATTTCATGGAACGAAGGCCGAATAGTGTATCAAGGCGAAAACCTTAGATGCCTAAAATCCGAAAATTGACCATCGGCGGCGTCAGCACGAGTGATGCAAAAATAATTACTTGATAACGTCATCATATGACGTCACAGATCATAAATTTTTGTGACATCGTCGTGACGTCACCTAACATGACGTCGTCATATTACATCTTCGCTTGGTAATAATGGGCCGATCACGGAGGCAGTGCATGCCTCCGCTGATGTGCAGAAAGCTTGCACTGCCTCCGATTCTTGAGGCTGTAAGAAAACCACGTTAGGCGTAGAAATATCTCGGAGGCAGGCAGGGAATGTTCAATACATTGATTAGAAGATAAAGAAGAAGATGGCTTTCGCCTTTCAGTCGTCTTATATGAATGCTTAAGGGACCCTGTGAGATTTTGTTTCATTATCAATGAAGGGAAATAAAAAAAAGACAATCGTGATTTCTTTCAGTTCCATTTGAAGAGTGGAACACAACAGTATGACGTACTAAGGCATTGGGGCGGTTGCAATGGACTAAAATAGAAAATAAAACGCGAATACTATCAAACCCGAGTGCAAGTATCGAACCGCAGCACGGCCTGACAGTCTGCCTGCGGAATACTTACAGCGGGGATGGAAAGACACGCGAACATGCGGAATCTGCATTCTTTGCTGTTTCGCATCTATTTTCAAGTAGTTATAGCCTGGATGATTGTTGAAAAGACGACATCATCCATGACACAATAAAAGACCATCTAGCATCTTTTTATTGCCACCACGGTTAGAGCGTGAAAACAGCGCGCAGCTATGTCCGCGTTTCTTTCCATCCCCCTGTACCTGTGAAAGCCTGCAAGAAGCACAAATGCAATTAAACTCGGATGTATACATGAATTCGTAAGCTTGGTGATACGCGCGGCCGTTCAGCGCCAGCTTCCCGTAGTCTACTTGCACAGCGCCACCACGCGGCAGCGGTGAGCGGACGCGGAGCGCGCGCTCGACGGCCCGAGGAGAGCGTTCGCCCAGGCACTGAAAAATAGAGGAGGCACTGGCGCATCTCACTTAAGCTACAACCCAGCTTTTAATGGGTTAATAGATTAAGTGCTCAATTGAGTGTACACTGGCACGTCTATAGAAAGTGGAAACTTGGGCAAATTATGGAGTGTCTAATATATGTGAAACTGTAGTGTACTTCGCAATGTATTCTAAGAGAGGATGTTTTAATTATAGTGGTAGATGCATGGCTTCTCAAATATTAATGCAATAGCGTTAAGAGCCCGTGTCGCAGAAATTCCGGCGTCGTTGGTTACGAGCGAAAAATCATCATTTTCCTTGATCGAAAGATGACCGTGGACGCAAATAATAAAACATGAGGTACCCGAGGTGGAATAGAACCCAGGCTTTCGGCGTGACAAGCAAGTGTTCCACCACAGAGCCACGTCAGTGCTTGGAACTACGCTGAATGCAACTGTCATTCTTCACAAACATAGGCGTCCTGTGTACAGGCATCGCAGCGAACTGCATCACGAGTTGGTGGTTTAAAGGAACACTAAAGGCAAATAACAATTTATGTCAGAGTGAAAGCTCAATATATGGCAACTTCTAAAACGGCAATATTATCAACAGCAGTGCCCACTTGCCGAGAAATTAAGCTAAATGTATCACACGATGAGCGCCACGAGTGGGACATTTTCGAAGGGATCCAGATGACGTATGAGAGTCTGCCTACAATAAATCACTAGTAATCAAACTAGCAGCAATAAAAAAAGAACCTTCCGTGCATCAAAAGACGTAATAAAATGCTGTTTATTCGTTTCCGTTTGATTCATAGAAAAAAGAACCTCTGTGGCGTTGCCATGGGGAACGGCGCTCGTGGTTCAAAAGTTCCGTTTTCGCCGCACTGCCCTTCGCCCGGTACCCTGCTTCGCTCACGCGGTCGCGTCTCAGTGGTAGTTTCGGGATCGCGTACTGCCGCGTGCGTTTTGCGCGCCCGTGAAAGTCGCAGGTCCACCACAGCTTCGTCGCCCGACACCGCACGGCTGGTTTCCTCGCTGCTTTCGCGCTCGGGCTCGGGAGAGTCGCTGCCGAGGCTACAATCGTAGTACGCAACGACGCTGGCACTACGAGCCCTCAGCAGCATACCGCGTTCATCGGGGCTCAAGTCACTGAATTGGAGCCAAGCGTCGCGATCCAATGTCTCGTTGTCAAGTTCTACGTCCACGTTCATTGCGGCAAGCTTCAATGGCCGTTGTTGCTCCTGTGGGTCCCGCTACTTTCGCTCTGCCGGTACTAGTGTCGGCGGCCGCGCAGTAAAGGCGGGCAACGTAGGGCACGGCAGCAGTGACGTATGAAAGTCGGATTTCAGGCGGGTGATTTGAAGAGCGCTAACGTGATGCCGACCACTAAGACGTGGTTTTATTTTTAAAAAAAGCACTTCCTTGGCATAAAAGTAGCACTACGAGGTTTCTGGACCGCTATTTCAACAATCAACGTCGATTTAATATTTGCCTTTAGTGTCCCTTTCAGGGCGGCCACCCATTACTAAAGGCACACACATTACTGCGCGTATTCCCCTACCAACACGTAGTGGAGGCGTCTCAACTTCGAAAAACTTGAGTCTCATTATCACGCGCGTAATTGCTGCTGGTTTAATGCATGCCACCCAATACAAAGGGCACATCCATTAGTGCGTACATTATCTTAAACACACGTAGTGGGTGCACTGTTGTCATAAAAGTGCTGCTGAAGATGGCGGAAACCTTAACCTTGACTACAGTTATGTCGTGCGGGTGTGTGGCTGGCTGGGCGACTGAACATAATGACAAGCAAAGCAGAGCGCAATGAGGATGGGGACGGATATCGCTATCGCGTTCAACGCTTGAGGACGAAGCTTAAGCATCCCCCACCTTTTTCAGTGCCTATAATGTATTTAAGATTGCTCTTTGTCGTATTCACTCAATAGAAAATCGCAGTTCTTTCTCTGTATATGGCTAAGTGATGAAAATGAAATGAAAGTTTGTGCCAGTACCATACAGTTTCATTCTTTTCAGGAGTGAGCACGAGATCAACATGCCTGTATTTCTCATGAAATAAACATCTATTCTATTTTATCTATCCTATTATTTACCATGATGAACAACAACAACAGTATTTCGCCTACCTTACGGTTGATTTGACACATTCTCTTGCATTACGCTCCAGGGCGTCTTCTCGGCGGTCGTCGTAGCATTTGAAAGTTTGCCTGTGCTGCCCGTCTGGCTTGAAGTTGCGCTATGTGACCTTGGTTGGGTATTTGATTGTTTCTCCGTCCGGGCGGTGCGTTGTGCTGTCCGTTTAGTGGTTGTTGTCGATATATGGTCTGTTGAACGCAGCGACCAACGCATCCCCCAGGACTTGGAAATGCAAAAGCTATTGAAGGTCCCCTCTTCCCTGTCAAAGAAACAGGAAATGCGAACGAAGCAAATACGAGAAGAATGCCGAAATAACAATATTGCCTCATATTAAAGAAACTTTGCCTTAGAAATGGCGCTTTCTATTCTCCAAAATTGTGCTCCAGTGTACAAAAGAAACCTAAAGAGTGACGCGTGACTTCCACTTCACTACTTTATCTGTACTGCAATGATTTCTTTCTCGGTGCCAATGAATAGTTGTGGTGAGGCCAATTTTCCAGATCGCATACCGTAACATCAGTCATGTTAGTTTTAAACACTGGATGACATCGATTTATCATAGTGCCAAATGTAAGAGCTGATGCAACATCGCTACTTAAACAATACATTGCCAAAAAAGCTCTGCTAAAGCATTAGCAATAAAACTTCCTGTTGTAGAACATCTGGATATATCAAGATACTACATTAAGAACTATTGTCTCAGTAAGAATCGTGCCCACATCAATTCTTGCACAGCCGCTTCCGTCCGCCAGCACTGAATTGAGTACATCGTTTTAGTGCACACGTATGATATCAGAAGGAAGTTTTTAGCGCAACAGATGGCATCTTTACGTACTTCATAGTCGTCACTTATCATTACTTCACAATGAGGTCCCATAGTAAAAGTCTGTCGGGTGGCGGGGGGGAAGGGTCTTCCTGTTAGCCATTTCACAGCCAGTAAATAATGTCCGACATGAGCATACACGCCGACAATAAAATAAATATTCAAGTACAACGGTACTTACAATAACTGACGCTTGAGACAAGTACAAGCAACTGAGATAAATACTGCACGTGGTGAATAAATATGTAGTAATTATCAGGCTATAGAAACATAAGAACGCCAATTTAGTGAGCATTAAGTTAGTGTAGCAAATAAAAAAAATAAAAGTATCCTTATAATATATGAAGTAAAATATGTCCTATGCAACAAAATATTTAAATATAAAAGAATCGCAAGCATGACAAAGTGCGTAAATCCAGAATAAAAAAAAACAATAACTACGAAGGAAAATACCCATCCATACAAACAATTGAATATATTGGGCAATATACATATATATATATATTCATACTAGCACGTATGTAACCAGAACTGCAATAAGTAAATACAAATTCGCATCTCTTTTGAATGTTGTTGTGCAACAGGCTTTAATATGGTGCGGTAGTTTGATGCAGTATTTATTGGCCTAGAAAGGGCAGAAAACATTCCATTCAATGATTACAATTCGCTCAGTCGAGTAAATTCTTGTTGTTTTAGGAAAACCTTGTACTGTTAGTGTTTGTAAGAGTAGCTATATTAAATCTATTGAAATTGATTTCATGATTTAGAGTGCAGTTTACTAGGCTGGAAAATTAAACATAATGGTTGTATTTTAGGGAAGCGTCAGTTACGGCTGTCGGAGGCATGTAACTAAATCAACTGATGGTCTTTAAGCATTCATTTTGTAATGTAGATGTGTGATGTTCGTAGAGTATGTGTTTCGCAAACTGAGATCAAATATAGTTAGTGGCAATGAATAAATGCGAAGTAAAGTTATGTGTTGTGGAAACTACGAGCGTATTAATATTAGTAATCTTATTTTAAAAGCACTTTAAACCGTGTAAGCAAGCAAATTAAACTTAAGATGACAGTCAAGATTGACGTCAAGAACGACCACTTCATGTGCAGGTGTAAGAACGTGAGTTGGTGACAAGTTTTGTGTATGAAACATACACATAAATATGACACGTTAATGTGTATGAAAATGAATAAACCGCATGTTGCAAGGATTGATGAGAAGTTTTTAGTTGCGCACCACGCAGATATGTTGATTAGGTTCAAACTTAGTTGGTCTAATGTAGCACTTACGCATTTGCTGTTCGTAAACATAGCTGTGTTGTCTGCATATATATTAGATGACGTACTGGTTAAACAGAAAAGGACGTAAGAGCGAGCCTTGTGGGACAACCTAAGAAACTGATTGAGTACGCGAGAGTGAAGCTCTGAAACATATCACAATTTCTTAAGATAATGGCCGTCGATTTGATATGTGATGCATATGAATGTAAATCGAATTTGTTTAGGCGACCTGTTTTCGCCAACATTCACAATGATTTACTTCAGTATACGCTAAACTTTGAAGGATATCAATTCGTTGTTGGAGAAGGCAATCAAAGGTTACCCCACGCATAGAAGTCCCTCAGTAGTGAGTGGTCCTGCATTAACCACGAGACACATTTCTTTCTTCTTGTCTCCTAATCGCTTTTGGATTTTTAAGCTCACAAAATACAGAAAAAAAAGTCATCTTATGCTTGTGCCTTTGAATATCAATTCTGGAGGCGCACGCGGTAGCCAGGCTTCGAATGCTTTGCGGAGAGAATGAAAATCTTAAAATTTTATATCTCGCATAGGCCCACAAGTGTATCAGATAGCCAGATTTAAATGGCGTTTCTCAACAGGCTCACAATCATTTTCTGTCGATATTATTTTCCACCAAAGAGACACCTTTCTGCGGATAGTCGGTATTAGTGGTGTTTAATTTCGGCACGTTGCAGCGGCGATCTCGCCACTGCCACCATTTGTTAGATTTAAGGTAGGTGTGAATATCAGCAGCCCCTGGTCGGAGCTCGCAGCGTGTTGATCATCGGAGAGTGTAGGGCAGGGCAAACTGGGCAACGTAGTAAAAACAGCCGAAGTTTAAAATATTCCTTCGCGGGAACGGTGCCTTCCGAGGAGCATTAGAAAAACGAATGGCATACTTCCACCTAAGCGCGCGCGCAGAAAGAAAAGGAGAGCTGAGAGCGAAGGTGCCCTCTCATCCTTTAACATTTTCTTGTTAATCCAGTGCTTTCTGTGTCCCGATAGTCACGGCCTGATCTGAGTCTGAGTCTGAGCGAGCCATAACAGGCACTCCCGCCGCGGAAGGAGGTACTTATGGACAGCGTAAGACATACGCTGTCCTGAGGGATGACAGTGGTCACTTCTAGCAGCCTTGTTGTTTGTCGCCGAGCTCTCATGAACACGAAAGTTAGACGAGAGAAGGGGGATTCGCAACAGCAGTCCCGTATCGACGTAATGAATTTTTATAACGCATCCTCTGTCTCTGCTGTGAAGATCGTCTTTCTTGCCCCACAGATTACGCGGTAGACCCTGCGCGGTGCCAGCCGCCGATCCAAAGCTTTCGCGCTATGGGCTCTGATGTTGCAGAGGAGACCAGCAGCGCTGAGCACATGTTTTATAACGGAAAAATATTCTGTCCTGTTTCTATGTTCTTCCATCAACATCAAAATTAAATATCCGGTGACGTCAGTCAGGACGGGCTAACGCAGCCAGCCGGGTTGTAAACCATTACAAAAGGCTCACTCATATTCCATCATCGTCATTATCAGCCGCCGAATCAACATAGCGTGCAGCTATGAAGGGGCACACTTTGCCTTAGCGACGCCTATAGGAGAGTTCGCCACTTCGCATAAGTATGGTAAAATATGCCATAGCGAGAATTTCGCAACTGTATTTGCATCAAGCGACCTAAACGAGCATACAATAGACTCCAAGGCCCCTCCTCAGCCTTGCGCTGTGACTGGTCTACGTTCTGCGCGCAACACTGGCGTTCCTTCTCTTTTTTGCGATGAATGTTTCAGGCTGTTGAAAACCCAACCTAAAACTGCAGTCAGAAGCTTTTGTATTACAACGTTCCATCTTTATATATTTTTTGTCTTCCATACCATAACCCACTCCCCTCTTTAGTATCTCTGACCGTGAAAAATTTCAATAGTAATTACATAAATAAATAAATGAACAAATAAATAAATAAATAAATAAAATAAACGCTTTACCTGCTTGCATAAAATTCTTTATTTCTCACTACGAATGCGAATAACGTGTGGTGTGGTGCATCTCGCCGGCTGTTGTGAGTCGATGGGTGCGAATATGTGCAGGCTTGCAGTTTGGCTCCCCTCGTAGAGCTAATCGGAACACAGGGGATGAAGGTTCTATCCGCGTCTTCAATTAATCCACTTCGTCTTGCTTATCGTGTGGATTCTGGAAAAGATAGCGGAGGCTTGCTACAAGGTTAACAAGCGATTCCTTAGCCAAGATGAGCTTCCGGCACGTTCTCCTATATGCGCACAAAAGAATCATAAGCATTGCAATACCACCCAAAACATATTTTATACATAAATATATACATTGTTGAGAGCTGCGATCAAATACCGCTGCAAAAATTATGTTTCAGTTGTTCTCTAGTTCTTTTGAAACAATGTACTATCCTGCTCTTCCGAAAAAGGTTTAGCGCTCACAGCAACGACAAAAAATAATGAGTTCGGAAAGGGGCAAACGGGGATGCGCTATAATGTAAAATAACAATAATTGTTGTGGTTCTGCGCCCAAAAACCACAACAGGAGTATGAAGCACACCATAGTGGACGGCTGCGGAAATTTTTAGCATCTGCTGTTCTTTAACGTGCGCTTAAACGGGCCTCCAGCATTTCTCGATTTCATACCGCGACCTTCGGGCCTGCAGTCGAGTTTCAGAAAGACTAGACCACCCTGGCGGTTAGAACGTGAAAAAGACCGGGCACGCGACTACGCAGCCGTCGTTCGCCTCGAGCTCCACTTCTGCGCTCGTTAAGCAAATCATTCCTTTACTGAGCGGGCTGTGCAAGTCACATCACGTCGTAGCACACACTGTAAGGCAAAGCGGAGAGAAAGGCGTGTGAGGTTCAGCCTTTCCGAAAATTAAGGGGCTGGCGCAGGAAATAATCTCTTTAAAGACAAAAGACGCCTGGTTAACATTAAATGCCCATGCATTTACTCGTCAAGAGTAAGTCTACGCCCTCGCAGTTACACCTCAATGGGAAAAACCTAGTACTCACAATTATACCTTGCGCGATGAAATGCTAGTCCCTACAGTTCCAGCTCATCAGACAAACAGTTAGCCCACTCAAATAGCCCAAAATGGTGATCAGTTTATCACCAGTTTAGACATACGGGTATTACCGTGGCATTTGCTTCCCCAACTACTTAGCAAAAAAAGACATTGTTTTATGCGGCGAGCACAAAAAACTACCCGCGAAACAAATACTCATTCTTCCGCGTCTCATGGCTCTCGCAGAACCTACAATACGCGGGAAGGATAGACAACAATAATAGAAATAATTGTACTTCGCTAAATAAATGAAAATTTCCTCTTTTGTTCAATGAATGCACTGTGAAATCTCTAATAAAGGCAAGCTCCTTTGTCACACCTTATGACGTCACTATCACTTTTTTGTAGCTCTTGCTCAGAAAGCAGCTCGTGACAGGCATCGCACACGCAGTTGGCAGACAGCAGTTGGCATATTGAGAACAACGGGCGCGCCCTGGAAAGCACAGAATACATGGCTTATCCTTCCGTCATCGGCATCGGTACAACACGAGTATAGTTGACTTTTTATGCTACATTGACGTATTAAAGCTTGCACAATATCTATTGGTGTTAGGCAGCTATAGCACCGTTTCACGTGGATGCGCACACGTTGAGTGGCACCTCTCCATACCGACTTCTAACGCCAAAGATCATGATTTATCCCTCGTAGTAGCTAAAATAGCTAGCATACACTTAGACATAGTTTGCTGAATCCCGCGCAAAGATGGCATTACCAAAACCATAACCTAGGTACACGGTGTCCACTCATTCAAACCGCCGTCATTTAGGGATAGAAACGCCGTGGTCCCCAGTAGTAGCCTAATCTACGCCTGCGCTCATGCGTGTACCAAACGGCGCTTCAGGAACGCGATAACCAGAGTTCGCAGCTCGAACCCTGAACGCGGGAACGCGTTCCGCCTCCCGCATGCGTCTCTCGGTGCAGCTAAATCGAAATCTACCGAAGCGCTTCCTCTCGGCGCTCGTTAGTGGCATGATGCAGTACTTCATCCCAGGGATCACAGACGGCGACACCGGCCCCCTGGCGATCCGTCTGTGTGTGGGTTATTCCTTTAGTCCGTCGTCGTCATCGCGGCTAACACCTCAAATACCCTCCAACTAAGGTCACTGTGAAAGGGAGAAGTGAGAGATATGAGGCGTGCTTGTGAAACCTCATCGATGAGCATCGGTAGCGCAGTGGGTAGGGCACCCGGCTCCTATCATCGCAGACAGGGAGGTCGTGGGCTCGACTCCCAGATAGTGCAAATGAATGAAATATTTTCTTTTGGTTTTCATTTCTCATATGTTCATGTGCATTTTATTGACGTCACATCCGTGACGGAAATGATGTCAGTGAAGTCCTAGTGGACCCAGGCATAAAGTACTTTCGTGTTAAAATACTGGGAATTGCTAGTGACAAGTTATAGAGAGCAGTTAAGATGCACGAACATGGGAAATATGTGGAAGGCGCAGTAAAAGACAACGCCTAAAATATCAGGTGCCAATGATTTCATCGTTAAAGAATGTTACCGTTACACGCCATCGAAAGATGTAGTACCGCAGTTTAAGCGCGGCCGCCTTAGCTATCGCGCGGGATTTTCAGCCAGCGGCGTGGTACAACTCAAGCACGCACGGTGAGAAATAAAGTTCTTCAAAATTGGCTAGCGCGAAAATCGACAAGGACTAAGAAGTAACACTGATGTACAGGACAAGAGATTCAAGAAGTTAGCAGCTCAAACTACGGAGTTCCAGTGGCAGGCCCTCGTTCTCCGTTTACCGAAAGGACCTGGGCGCGTGCCACCAAAACCTGGTAACCTCACTGTTCTCGGGGATGTTCAGCTACCACAGGGCGTCTCCACAACCCTCAAAAAAGGTCCCAAGTTTAGCCTTCAGCCAGGTTTGCGTGCGCACGAACTTCTAGCGCTCAACAGGCGTGTGGCTGACAAGGCAGGGAATGAGGACAAGGAGAGGTGCCTTTTGGACGGCGTGGACAGCCTATTGAAGACTGTGAAGCGCTCCCACCTGAAATCCAGCGGAAAAATGAGTGATGTGAAATTCTGCAAGGACAATGAACTTCGTCTTCTACAAGCCGATAAGGACAGTGGTTTTGTGATATTGCCTTCAACGACGTTTCGTCAAAAAGCCACTGAAGCTTTGACCAAGAACTTCGCTCCCGCAAAAGAAAACCTGAGCAAGCTAAAAATAAAAGCCGTTTCTTTGTGCAAAGAGATGCAGCTTTCAGGGTTGTGTAAGGCTATTATGAACAGTAAGCTTTTGTCATTGTCCCTATTCTTCAGTGTTAAAACCCGTAAGGTCGGCATGCCTTTATAAGTATAGTTACTGAGCAGAATACTTGGCAGCAGCAGCTAAGTCAGTTTTTGTTTAAGAACTTAAACACTGTAGGTATTGATGATCCATTTATTTTTAAAATTCTAGAGAAGTTACAACGTTTATGGCAACTGTTGATTCCTGCAAGTCTGCCTTTTCGATAGATGTAGAGGACTTGTTCTACATCGTTTCTCACGATGCCCTTTTACCTGCCGTGCGCTCTTGTATAGAAAAGAACGGAGATGTCGCTTTCCAGAATTGTACCGGTATCTCGGTCGATAATTTGATGACCTTACTAGAGTACTACCTATCCTCAACTTATGTTGCTTCTGACAGCGAGACGTTCATCCAGCGAAAGGGAATTTGTATTGGTTCATGTGTTGCCCCAGTGCTCTGCAATATTTTTAGCTGCTATTGACCGCGTCTTGAATGACCTATTGGACAGCGAGAAAGTTCTACGAATTTTTATATATGTAGACGACTTTCTCGTGATTTTAAGCACTAATCCCTTCCAGACGAATACTAGTGCTGTTGATGATATTTTAAATCTGTTTAGACGACATGGAAAGGGTTTAACCTTCACCCATGAACTTCCTAACAATGACACCTTGCAATTTTTAGATCTTAATATGCTTTTAATGGGGCAGAATATTTGCTGGAAGTACTCTCCGCGAGCCCAAAAAGAGCTTTTACCCCTTGATTCTGCTCATAGTAAGGTTGTAAAACGACCTATTGCCTCACAATGCCTTGAATCGGTGCTGGCAAAGTCCTGCGTTCACTTGGCTCAGGATAGTTTTATTTCCAGATTGAGCGCCTACAGGCGGCTGGGTTCCCCTGCTCGAACTTGACTGCCGTGTCCGAAACCCTCCTTCAGAAACTGAAGGGGAAGAAGAGGCCTGGCTCGGCTCGTGCAGAAAAAAGGCCGGAAGTGGTGCCGTATGTGCACAAAGTGGCACACATTTTAAAAAATGTGGCACATAGGTACAATTTACCTATAGTTTTTTTTCAGCGCCGCATAAACTGGCTGGGCTATGCCATCGCATTTCGGGACCACTTAAAAAACCAACGTGCGGAAAAAACCACGTTCGGCCCTACGTCACATGCCCCGTAGGCGCCGTGTACGAAATCCCACTCGCTTGTGGCAAGATTTATATCGGACAAACTGGTCGTTGCGTCAACGATCGAGCACGGGAACACGAGTGATTTGTTAAAAATAATTTGACTTTTCATCTGCCTATGCATTGTAGGACCTGTGCCTGTGAGCCAGTGCTGTCTAGCATTCGAATTCTGGGCAGAAGTGGGAATGCGCTAGCGAGAGAACTAATGGAGGCTTAACATATTAAAAAGAAAGACCATGAATGTATCAGTGACACTTCTGTTGTTCTGCGCAGTAATAATAATAATATCTGGGGTTTAACGTCCCAAAACCAAGATATGATTATGAGAGACGCCGTAGTGGAGGACTCCGGAAATTTCGACCACCTGGGGTTCTTTAACGTGCACCTAAATCTAAGTACACGGGCCTCAGACATTTTCGCCTCCACCGAAAATGCAGCCGCCGCGGCCGGGATTCGATCCCGCGACCTTCGGGTCTCTGCGCAGTAAGGAACGACTGTTCTTAGATACTTGGTTATGATGCGAACATGTTTTAGTATCCCGATCCTGATTAGCATTGTCGACTGTCATGTACACTGCGCCTGCGCGCGCCATTCGGCTGTGTATATATGTAGGAAGACATTTCTGAATAAAGCTTAGTTGCGAGTAGCGCCTGTCTTGTACATCAGTGTTCCTTCTTGTCGATTTTCGCGCTAGCCAATCCTCTTCATGGTTGGCGGGAAATCCATTGGGCGAACTACACTTGTAAGACTTCATTTAATTTATGTACTGTAGTGCGTAAAATTGTTCCTGGCTTACGCGTAAAATGCTGGTGGCAAATGGGATTTTGAGTCTTGGCCCTGACTGTTTAAACACAAGGCCACGTTGGTGCTAAGATATAAAGAGATTTACATCCTAAAACATGAGGAGCTAAGGAGATTTCCTTTCTAAAAGATGCTTTATGCGGCCTCTTTATGCCACTTGCATGCATGTCAGCCGCTGTTTTAATAAATAAAGATTCCGGGAAGTTACAGCTATTTCTGTCTGTGTATTCTTGCTACACAGGTGCGCAGTTGATTATCGTTCACTCTGATGTTCCAACAGGCCCACTACCCTGCTGTTGTGAGCTCAGTCAAGATTACACGACGCCAGGCACTGCGTGCTTCCCACACGCTTCCTTTCTCGTTTCTCGTCGGTTCGCTTTGCTTGCCGGGTTTTTGTTTCCCACTTTGCGCATCCACTGTGCACTAGGGGCAGGTTTGAATTGGCAGGGGGTTCATCAGCGAAGCATGCATCACTTTTATGTTAAAACGCATGAGTATGGCGCCAGCCAAGAGCAAGTTTTCGTGACAGGTGACCGCGCAGCAAGTAGTAGCTGTCACATCTTTTCAAAATTAAGTTCCTAGGTGTTATCATACCAGGGACGCCACACTGGAATGCTCCGAAAAATTCGGCCAACTGCGGTTTTTAACATGTACGTATATGCACGAACACGGGCATTTTTCATTTACGTCGCTCTGAAACAACACGGGAAAATACAGCGCAATATGAATGCATCATTCTGACGTTACTTCAGGTGGCCATGAATTTTAAAATGGCAGGGTATAGATCCGAAGGATAGAAAAAAGGCCACATATTACAACTAAAGTACTGTTTGTACTTGGTGGTGAATAAATACTTGCTGTAAGTGCACACGATTACAGCTTATAAAAGTTGGTAGGATTTTTCTAGAGCAATTGATGTGTCATTCTTGAACGAGTTGGCTGGGAGACATTTTATGCGCCATGCCCTTGAATGGGTGTCTCCCCTTCCCAGCAGCTGCTTTATCAGATACTGGGAGCTGCATGGCTTTCCGACTGCTCTTCCCGATTACTTGCCTTTTTTTCTTTTAAATTTGAAAGGCCCCTGCAGCCCAAGTTACGCATGTCGTTTTTATCGGCAGTTTTCTTTCTGTGTGTCAAAATGAGTGTTGTGCACCAGTGAAATCGGCGAGAAAAAAGTGTTTGATATTTTAGTTTGTTCCCGAAGTGGGTTGCCGCGCCGTCTGCAACGTCGTATCTCAACGATTTCTGCTGCCAGAAGTGAGGTATCGCTCAGCTTGTGCTGTTCTCTTTGATTGGCTGCAAAATTTGGAGGACGCTTGAGCTTCGCCGTCAATAGTAATCGGGCCCCGCGCGCACCGCATTCTCCATTGCTAGTCTCGCTTCGGCAAAGAGCCACGAGCCTGCAACTCGTGCGTGAGTACCAATCCCTTCCCTAGTCGGCAAAAGGCCGCTGAGTTGTATAGACGACAGTGGCGTTTTTTGCCTTCCGGAATGCCGCGGGAATGACTGTAGATACACTTATCGCCCTTCTCGAGTTTTATGTTCAAGTCACCTTCGACAATTTTAATGGTAAGTTTTATGTCCAAAGACAAGGCATTTGCATAAGCTCCTGTGTAGCTCCTGTGTTGTGCAATTAGTTTTGATATTCTATTGACCATGCCTTGCACCAGCATTCTAATGGAGGGGGATTTTTGAAAGCATTTGGATACGTCGGCGATTTTCTGAATATTTTAAAGCATCTAACCACCGCTACATATCAGCCCAACGGTAACAATGTCTTAGTGGCCTTTTGCCGACTGGGGAAGGGATTGATGTTGATACACGAGTTGCCGGCTCGTGGCTATTTGCAGTTTTTAGATTTGAACATTACCCTGCACAGGTGTCACGCCTGTTGGCTTTATTCGCCTACGTCTAGAAAAAAATCTACACGCAATATTTCCTATGGTGTGGAAGAATGAATATTTTGCATACCTTAGACTTGATGTGCCTTATATTTTGCGTCATGTTCCAGGGCCTCTTCTTGGTGGTCGTCTCAGTAGCATAAATGCTGGATGTGGTGCCGGCGGTCTCGGCTGTGCGTGCCCTCCAGGGCCTCGGATAGGTACCTGATTGTTACTTCTGGTGGCCACTAATCGCTCTTTGGGGAGGGTGCTGCGGTCGGTTTTGTTGCATTTGCTGATTATTTCTTCTGCCTGGAAAAAAGCGACTTGGGTGTCCTCCAGGAGTTGGAAATGCAAAAGCCAGTGAAGGTCCATTTTTCTCTTTGAACGAAGAAAGGCGAGCGTAGCAGTGAAGAGAATAATGTATAGAGAAAGCTTCCTCATCATAAATGTTTTACCAGAAATATTGCTTTGTGTTAGAGGCAAGTTATGCTCATGTGTGCAGATAACACTTCAAGAAGGAAATGTGTCTGCCAACTGCTTCATATACACTGAAATGATCTGTTCTTTGATGCCACGGAAGGATTCAATGCATGGCCACTTTTCAAGTATTGCGCGTATTGTAACAGTAATCCTGTCAGTCTCAAGCACTATTTGAGAACGAGTAGTTACACAACCAGATGCAAAACCATCATTTGAGCAATGCCTTTCTAACTAACCCTGCGGTGTCATTATCAAGAAATTATTCAGGCGAAGAATACGAAATATGGCCTACTAAATGACAGACTTGCGTTGTTTGTTTCGATTAGTGTTCAATGACCCCATCAACTCCTCTTACGCTCTTTCAGCCAGCCGGTAGCAAACTGGTCACTGGTTTTGCACTTTAAAAAAATTTTGACGCGATTAATTGAAATGATCGCCGCTGATGTTCTCTCATGCACACCGATGAGAATAAATGTCGTCTAGACAGTTTCGTTTCAACAGCTTTTGCAATCATTTACGTTAGCTTAGTCTAGATATTTAAGCGTTCACTTCCTCTCCAATAAAGGTCATCAACGGCTGCCTCTGGTATACACATCCCTTAGCATTGAAATACAATGCCTAAATCATTGGACACCTCATTGCGTTCCTCTGTCTGTTCGGTAATGGCGAATTTATGAAATAACAAGAATTAAGTAGTCGTGCTGTATTTGAGGCTGAGAATATCAAGGTTAGTTGACGTGCATGCGTTAACAAGCCTTGGAATAATTTCCCTAAATACGAAATCGAATAATTAACCTTCTACCTCTCGCATACACTCACAGCTGTGCCAGAGTGACAGATGTCGATGGCATTCCTGCGCATGCACCCCCGTATAGGTTTTCTATAGATATCTCTTACGACACAGTGCGAACTTCCTGTTGGCAATCTTAGAAATGGCTAAAAATGGATTAAAAATGAAGTTTCATCTTTCCAGCACTGTACTATATATATTTCCGCCATCGCTGATAAAAAAAAGGTTATTGTTATGCGTGGCACACACAACACAGTAACAGCGTAAGCTAGAGGAGCGGCGTTCTTAGGCCCATTGTAGACTCTGCTAGGGCACCTACTACAAGTAACAGTTCCCTATCTTACACGGCGTGATAATTAGTCATCATTTCGGGAAGTAGCGAAACAACCACTACGCGCCAGTAAGGAAGTTTGGACACCTACGCAGGCCGCACGCATGATTCATCATCATTTTGAGAAGTAGCGAGGAGTCTCTAGGAGTCTGTAAGACAAAGCTAGCACCTACGTAAATGTGCATTTTGTTGATGGTGTCGCTGGTCATATTGTATCACAGCTGAAACTTTCTTTGTTGGGCGGCAATTGAAAGTAAGCTTCTAATTACGGTAGCACGAAATGTGCACGATCCCACGCGTAGGTGGTAATCGACGAAAACAGAAACGTGTTAGTGATGTGTGGGCAAAAACTCATACAGAGAGTATGCAAACTGTAGAAATGCTGCAAACATCTTGATGGGATTGTATCGCGCTGATGGAAAATTAAAGCAATGACGCATAACTCCAAATAACGGTGTGTGAATATTGCAAGCGTGAAGTGTATGGTTCGAATATTTTGATGTCAGGTTTGATTCCAACGACACTTTTAACATTCGAAGTATTCGAACACTCAAAATTTCTTAACATAAGCATAGCGTGTTTTAAAGCGCCGAAGCGATATTTTATCAGCTAAATTGGCGCATAATGCTCTGGAAATGGACAGGAAATGGAAATGGACAGGATAGGCCGTAACTTCCGTAACGGCCCCGCTGAGAGCTTCCCTCGCTGCCATCTTATTCGTCAAAACGGTATTCACCGGAGCTAGTTGATTCATAGCTGACACTGGTTTGAGCAGCGGAACTTAAAAGGAGGCAGACAAGACGTCGCTGTCAAGGAAAAGCAACGTCCTTGTCTGTCCTGTTTTTGTCCGTCGTTTTAATTTCCCCCGCTCAAGCCAGTTTTAGCGTCTTATTCGGCCCGCCAGGCGCATTTCTCCTTTTTCAAGTATACCGCATCGCCCGGCTCCACCAAACCGAAAAAAAAACGCCGAAAAAGGAAAAAAGTTCGTTCCAATGTATTCTACTTCCCGCCTTCGCCACGTGGTTCGGGTGCGCGTCCCGATTGTTGAGGTATCCTTGGAGCGCAAGCGTTGCTCAGAAGAGCTTGGGTGGGGGCTAGTTGGAACATGCTGTAGAAAAATTTTTTTAGCGCTGCAAATTTTTTTCGTGCTCAACTTTGCAGCGCTAAAAAAATTTCTAAAGCGTTGCTCGTCGCGTGTTGACGCAGGCGCTGGTCCGTAGCTGTCATTTTGGGCGGTACTTAGTTCACTGTTCAGGGATCCACAATCTTAACTGCGAATCAGTTTCGCAGCCGTAAACGAAAGTTATTTTATGGCCAAAAAGAAAGTGAAATCGCTAGATTGGTTAGCGCGATGCTTTCATTGCAAACATTGCAAGAACGCAGTCAACTTTTCAATTCCTCGTTGTATCCGACTACCGAAAGGATCGCGCGCTGACTCCGCGAGCCAGCCGTTAAAGACTTCGTGCATAAATTCCCCGTGATACACGACGAAGCGCAGCTAACGCGGATGTCTTAAAAACCGCAATCAAGCGAATTTCGCAACGAGTATTGAGACTTACGTCCTGGAATGACACACATTGAACCCCATCGGTGCCTCAACCTGCGCGATCAAAAAAATCCCACGCAATCCCCAAGCGCTTGCGGGAAAATATTTAGCAGATCGGCGGCTAGGACCGCCTGACGAAGAACGTCGTGCACCAACGATCCGGGACCGTAGCTGCGAACTTTACGCGTCGTCGGCGTCTCGAACAGCACGACCAAGAACATCGCACGTCTGCATTTCACACTCGGTGGCCAAGAACTTCGCGCTGCGACTCATCAGACACGCGACTAAGCACTGCTGCGACTGACCGTAGTCACGCTGGCAGGCGATCGTGTAACCATATACTTAAAAAACGCCGAAGTCTAAAGAAATTGAGCCCCAGTGAACATGGGCCACTGTTCATATGAGTTTTGAGCATTACGATAAATTTTTCGAAATAACTTCACCAGAATAAATGAAGAGCCAGATATCTGAGCTTGTGTTTTTGTGGGCATTCATTCACTCATCTCTATCGTTCCCCAAGAAGTAATGATAAAATCATTATGCTTATCGAAAGAAAAGAACTAGTAGAGTAGCCTTACAGCTCAGGATAGGCCTTTTGAACATAGTGGCATAAAGTCTTGGGAAATATTACTGAATGTGCTAATACGGGTAAATTGGGTTCTGCATAAGGAATTGCATAAATGCGCTGAATATTATAAAATTTCTTACACATGGACTCATATTGCTTTCAGTTGCCGCATACCCCCTCTGTATACCTTTGTAAACGCTGGAGCATTGTTTCAGCGCAGTTATCAACGCGGGAAAACGTGTAGATAGCTATCTTTATTTCTTTCGCACGAGCCGCGTGACTGCCGCACATGCCCGAAGAGGGTTCGTATCTGATGATGTTGCAATGAAGCCAGGTGCACGCGCTGCCAGACCGCTGTAGACGAGTTCAGCAAGCTAAAGGCAGTGGCAGAGAAAGCTTCGATTTAAAGATTTCGCTTCTTATTCGGTCCTGGTGGTTGTTTTATTGCAATAACAATTACGCTGCATTTTGTGCTCGTCGTTGGTGTGAGGTTCCTCATAAAGTGCAAGAGCGATAGCGTGATCCCGCGAGTCGAATGTTCTATGTGCGAGTGAAAGCGCGCGAAGGTGGCCGACGGTTGCGGTTCAAGCGCAGAAGACACCCGCCGGCCGTCTTCGCACAAAGGGCCCACAAGGCCCACGTGGTCTAAGGGGAGCTCGCATCGCTGCTCCGGTAGGAAGTGCACTCTTAGAACAGCCAGGCACGATTTCAGGCGCCGCATCATGACAGGCTTTAGCAGGCGGTTCATACCATTGTACATGTCGTGTTCTCGCCGGTAAGCTTGACGTGAAGCGATAGAGTGCAGGAAGGTCTTTTCGCTCGCTGCATCCGCCCGTTAACTTACGCGAGCTTAGAATTTCGCTTCTAGCTTCATTTCGTATAAAGCTACAATTTGTTCCTGTCGCTGTCATTGCATCCCCCTTGCGGCAAAACACTGGCTCTCCAGTGTCTCCACTGTTCGTACAGGAGAAGACGTCGAAATAGAAACTGTGACCTCACGGCCCCACTGCGTCGACGGGGGTTGAATGAATGCGGCCAAGCGAAACGTGTGTTCCACCGAATGCGGCCGGTGCCTTAGCTAATATTCCTGCTGTTCTTCCAATGGCTACTTTAGTGCATACCACTACTGTTTTTTTGCAATAAGACTAAATTATTGCTGCTCGAAGTAATCATTTTGTAGCAAATATTTGCTACAAAGTAGTGCACATTTCATGAGGCCACTTACGACAGGATAAGGAAGCTTTCTAAAACGCGCCTTATCATTTTCTAATACCTATACTTTCACCTTCTTTTCGTAAGTAGCCGTACTGCGATAAGTTAATCTAGTTTCGTGGCTGTGGCGATTAGCATTTCCAGCAAAAACTTAGAAGAAGCTAGGTCGAATATTTGCTCCGCTGTTGGTTCCAGCCTTGCGCCACCTGAGCAAGCCGAGCTACGCACAATTCTTTTTTTGCACAAGTGAGGCATTTACTCTGGCATGCAAAAAATCGTCACAGTGGCCCATTAGGCATCTGCGTGTTCTCATATTGATATGGAGACACCCTTAATCCGTATATCGGTAGATATACAGTGTCTACCAGCTGCCGCGTCTGCTCCTACACATTCTACATAATTGCATGAACGATAAAATATGAAGCTAGAAGATTTTAAATACCATTAGCATTCACAATTCAGTTAACTAAAGATAATCTTGTCTGCACTGGAATGATAATGAAATGCATGGTGATGTAGGCCGGCCGTGAAATGGAATATCTGTTTTATATGAAAATGAAGGTTGACTAGAGCCTAGAAGGATAGCGGCTTAGGCTAGTTGGTATGTCATGACGATTGCTATAGCACGGACTGAGATCTAGGACACAGAGACAAACGAGGACGAGCGCTCTGTGTATCGGTTTCCTTGTCCTCAGCTCACGCTTTAGCAATCATCATCTTGACTAGAGCCATTTTATTTTGTGCTGTAGAACATCTATACTGTTTTAGCTGTGTAGTGAAATGAGCTGAAATAAGTTGTTCAAACGTACATGAAATCATAAAACGAGTTGTTCACAAGTACGACGAATGCATCTGACACTGTTTGTCTTGTGACCTACACTTCAGTGTTGCAACTTCAAATATTATCAACAGTGTAACCTCTAACATTCTTCATTATTTAAATGTGCCCATAAACAACGCTCTGTTCTTTTATACGTTGACAGGAAGCAGTAAGAAATATCATATTATTTGTGTCGCAAGTTATAGAGCGCGCAAAAATGATTATGCAAAGAAGTGTGCAACCCTCCTCTTTGCTTTCTTATCCGCAACTTTGAATCAAGCTACATATCTATTTTTGAGGTAGTAATGCGGAGACAGAATCTACATTACCGTGACGGGCAATATATGCCCCTTATATTGTTACACACTCGATGCACAAGCCAGCCCGCTCATTTCATGAAATTACAATCATTACCGCATATGTTCTTGCACACGTCATGTTAACGAAACGTGTGCGTTGGCGTCACGGCGTATGCCGCTAAACATCTGCCTCATTCACCTATTTGTCATTGCATGCATGCCCCATTTTTTTACAGCGAAAGCTGTTATGAGATCATTTCACCGGGCGTTTTTGGCGCCGTAGTTGTCCGCCGCCGCCGCCGGTGTCCGTAACCAGTATCGCTCGAAATAAGGAAAACAAACTAAATAAGAAAAAAATTCCAGGATAGAACGAGGTTCGAACCCGGGCCCTCTGCGTGGGAGCCCAGTAGTCATCCTCTGAGCCATGCCGGTGCTTTTTTTTTTCTTTCATGGTATTTATTATAATGCGTATTTGAAATTATCACAAACGCTATGACGTAGTGATGCATTCACTTAGCGACAATAATCGCACAAGCACTGCACAAGCATTCAAAAGCTTACATGCATATATACTGGGCAAGTCCAGAGAAGCAGAAAAAGTCACTCTTCAAAGCTTGTTACACGTGGAGGCTGGTAAGGATGAACACCTCATCAAGATGGGGTGCCAGTCCGGTCTTATGTCAAGTTCTTCGTAAATGTCCTTTAGATGGAGAGCCATACGCATGAAATGCATACTTGAAGCAGTGGTTAGTTCTGCATTACGGTCTTGCATGCGCGTTTTCCACAGACTGCGCAGCCCCATAAGGAAAAACATGTCAAATGGCACTTCATCAAGAGACGTTGGGAGAAGGTAACGTATAGTATGCGAGTTAATGTTAAAATATTTTTGAACAGTTCGTTGAAGGATGTCCCAAAACAGAATGGCATCTTTGCAGCTAATAAAACAGTGTTCTACTCTCTCTGGTACATCGCAGAGACGACAGTTAACTGAAGAAACAAAAATACCTTTCCTCTGCAACCATGATTTCACCGGCAGTGTATCAGTATGGAGTTTGTAAAAGAAGGTTTTTGTAGCAGGAGAAAGATGCATTTTCCGAACTCGTTTTAGTACATCATGTCCTGGAAGGTGAGAATTTAATGAGCGGTAAAGTGGAGGTGGAAAAAGCATGGATAACAAATCCTTGTAGAGTCGCTTGCGTGATACTGTGTATAGATATTCTATGGAAAACCGGACCTTCAGAAACCGTACAGCGATGAAAACTTCCTGCATAAATCGCCACAAACACGGGCGTACAGAGAAATCTGAGGAAACAATCAAGTCAGGTAAAGCATTAACAAACGTAATCTGCAAGAATGATCGAATAATGAGATGCGAACTGTCGCGAAAAAAGTAGAACCGTGGAACAATTTGCCATAGATATAAATGAACTAAACCCAGCCCTCCCTCCTTAACTGGCCTGAATAGGTTGTCCCGTCTCATTGGTTCAAACGTCGAAGACCACACGAAAGTTGCGAAAGTCCGATGAAAGCGCTGTATGTAAGATCGAGCGCAATGAATAAGTTGCAATACATAGTATAGCTTTGTGGCTAAAAATGTATTGCACGCCAAAGTTACGTCATGAAGACTCTCCCGCAGTCGTTTTGCACAAGCCATACTGTTCTCATTCCAAAAAGTTCTGAAAAGGAAAAACTTCGTACTGTTGAAGGCTACAGGCCAATAGCGTTGACAAATGTTGACTACAAAATTTTTGCTAAGATATTATCAAATCGGTTACAGTTTGTGATGTCAATACTTATTGGTTCTCATCAGACATGTGGAATTAGGGGTCGCTCCATACAAACAAATATTCACATCGCTCGAACACTTCTTCAGTATTGCTACAGTTGTCAAGGACAGCTTGCTATGCTACAGGTAGACCTTGCCAAAGCTTTTGACCGTGTTAGTCATTCCTTTCTGTTTTCCCTTCTGCAACATGCAAATGTTGGCTCTGTTCTGCTGGAAGGCGTTAAACTTTGTTACAATGACTGTTCAACGCGACTAATTATTAATGGCCATCTGTCAAGACCGGTATCTATTTGCTCTTCTGTGAAGCAAGGCTGCCCAATGTCCCCACTGCTGTTCGCACGTTATCTTGAACCGCTATGCCTGAGTATAATACGATCGAATAGTATTCGCGGCTTCAATATATTAGGCAATGAAGTTAAGGTATTGGCTTATGCAGATGACGTAGCTTTCTTTTGCTCAGACAAACGAAGTATTGAGAATGTGGTATCTGCAATAAGTAAATTCGGCATTGTATCAGGTGCTCGTTTAAACACATCTAAAAGTTTAGGATTATGGTTTGGATCATGGGGTAGTACGCCGGAGAAGTTCGCAGGAATTAATTGGACTCGTATTCCACCAAAGTACCTCGGTGTGCCGCTAGATGCGTACAGATTCAGCGCACGATACTGGAAAGAACGTGTTCCTAAGCTTGAACGACAGGCCCAGACTTACGTTCCACATCGCCTTTCCATCTTTGAGCCATGCCGGTGCTTGAAACTGCCTGGCAAAAAGGTCCTATACAGGCTTCATGTCGGGAAGGAGCCACAGGAGCATATGCAATATAGCGTGGTAGAAGAGTAAAATAAGCACCAAGCGTCGCACAACGCGAATTCTGTAACCAGGCGTCACACAATGCGAATTGCGCAACGAGTAGGTTGTTGAATGCTTCCAACCCATTACAAAGGGCTCTGCCATAATTCTTCGTCGTCATCAGGCACAGCATCAACAAAGTGCGCATAATGCCTTACATGCGTTTAGCAGGTACCACGGCTCTCCGTAGAATGACGAAAAATGCCACTGTGCCTGCTGCCCTACTTCTAAAAAATTACAATGATTTATAACGTAGTGCGTTCATCGCAAGTGCACTTGTATTGGTTGCCAAGGAAGTTCATAAGCGCATGATCCATTTCCTCGGGGTCTCAGTGAAGTTCTTCGCCCTCCCCCCCCCACTCTGTCTCTCTCCCACGTCAACCTATGTTATACAGCATGACGGGGGAGGGAAATAGCGACCGGGCGTCACCCAATGCAAATTACATAACTTGTGGGCCGTTAAAGCTTCCAACCCATTACAAACGCTGAGCCATAATTCTTTATCGTCATCAGTCGTCGCGTCAACAAAGTGCACATAATGCCTTACAGACGTGTAGCTGGTGCCTCGTTTCTCCGTAGAATGACAAATAATGGCTCAGTATGTGCTTCCCAACTTCACAAAAATTGTGGTTTATGGCGTAGTGGGTAGCTTTCTAGTGTACTTGTATTGTAGGCCCAAGAGAACTTACAACGGGCTTTAGATACGCCGCTCTTCCAGCTTTCGTTTTGACTGTGCTGCGATTTCAGCGAAGGCCTGGCGTTTTTATACTCGTAGTTGTCATTCTGTTTGTGAGGCAGACGCGCATCATGATTTCGTCATCCGCCACATCGTAATAAACTCAGTTTACCTCCTAGCCACCACTGTGATAACATTTATTTATTGCATGACTTCTACGGTATGCATAACACAATAATAATGTCGTGGTCTGTCATTCATGTTCGTCATTCCCTCAGAACTTACACTAGTTATTTTGGTATGCGCAGCTTAACAAAATGACTGTGAGTGTGCCCACATGTAGATAGATAGATAGATAGATAGATAGATAGATAGATAGATAGATAGATAGATAGATAGATAGATAGATAGATAGATAGATAGATAGATAGATAGATAGATAGATAGATAGATAGATAGATAGATAGATAGATAGATAGATAGATAGATAGATAGATAGATAGATAGATAGATAGATAGATACTACAAAGTGCCTTATTTGCGCAGAAAGGCTTCGCGATAATTACGTGATTTAATACCAATTCAAACTATCACACCGCGCGTTCGTTGCTTTATTGTCATGCATTGGGGTTTCACCCACAAGAGTTGCTAGCAATCCTCGGCGCAGATCGCGTCGCTATGTTTGGCAAGCTTCGCGATTGTTTGAGATCGCTCTGTCAAGATTACGCGTAGGACTTGGAAAGTGTAGCTTATTCGAGAGCTTACGCAAGTACCAGAGATAACGGTGGAATGTTCCATGATCGATGTATACCCTTTCAGTCACGAATTATGATGCACTGTCTTCAAATGCATCAAATTTCCATGGCGTGATCTCAAGGCACTCAGTATTATATTTCAAGAAAAAAATGTAGGAATGTGTAGGCTAAAAATGTAGGCTTCGTCGTTGCTTGTTCGCAAGGATAGGAAAGCCGACGGTAATGCGACCACTTTCCACAGAGTTCCTAAGCGCAGCTAAAGCCGGCTAGTTAAAGCACCTGCCAACCCATGCCGGTGCATTTGAAGCTCACGACATACAATGGAGCTCGTTGCTGGCGACCGCAATGCGTTTTCATCGACTCGCTGTGCAGTGGTAAGGCCTCTGCTCAATATCGCGATCTCGCAGCTAATCACCACGGTGAATCCTCGGTGATCGAGCGTCCGGGCCGCCGACGACAACGGAGGCCAATGTCCAGGCAGTCACAAAGCACATGCGAGCTGAAGCCCAAGCCGGCCCTCGAGTACATTTCGTTCGCGATATGCAACGCGATTGAGTCCATTGCCGGCAATCGCGATCACTTTCGCGCATGCAATAGGTACATGAGAATAAAGAGTGATCACTTACTTGTGAAGGAATCCAGCGCCGATTTATGCCCACAGTCAAATTGAAATCCTCGATCCGATTAGCCTGCTGTCTTCTCGGCCGCTGTTTCCAGCCGGTGGCGACGCAGTGCCGTGACTGCGCCGGAGATACACAGCGCAGCGTCGCGACCTGTCGTGACCAGCTGCAGAGTTGATGGGTGCGGCGAAACGTAAAGCAGCACCACACGCTGATCCACACATACGTGTATATCTAAGGAACCGCACCGTAGTTCCTAGATCGTCCAACTCTCCGAGCGCAACACAACCGCCTGCACGAACACACGTGGGAATACTGACCCAAGAGCGAGGAGGACGGTTAGTTCCCTTGACAACGGTTTGGACACAGCACGTATCTCTGCGCACGTCCTGCATCCCCCGCCCAGTTGATCCATTTGCAAACTAACTGGTTTGCACACGGCACGCACCCTCTGCGGTTACTTATCAACGGTCTATCCGTTCATCGCGCGCGCCTGTTGGGCTGCGTTACTCCTCTTTCGGGTAATTTCACTTTAAAGTGTAACATTGCTCTTGGTAATTAGTTGCCGATCCAGGCCATCTTTAGGAATAGCACTCCATCGTATATCGTTTCAAACATTGCATGTGCTTGGCAAAGAGGCGTATTTATCATTGGTCATTGACACCCTTTACACAGGTTTTAGACATACATAACCAAAATTTGTAATTTCTTACCTTTGCAAATTGAATTCCTATATTTTATCTAATTAGAATATATCATTTAACCTCTTCATCGGATGTTTGAGTATAATAAGAGAACATATCCTTAAAATTTCCATTCTGCTCTCCTGGTGCAAAGAGCATTTTCGCAGATTTCTCTTCAGTGCTACAAAGCATGCGTGTTGTTTTTCCGTATACTACAATTTAGATCGGTTAATTGCTGGAGGCGTTTTGATATAAAAGCCTCCGAGATATCTTTGCGTTCTTGCTTTCATTACCCTGGCGAATCAAACTGGGTATATTTTCTCCCCAGAAAACGCAGTTCTCATGACCGCTAGACAGTGTCCGCATCAATGAGTCGCGCGCTATGAGAAGCCAGAACTTGGCGAACATTAATACAAAGTTCTTCGTTTCTCTGTGTCAGCGAAATATACCGAGAAGAGGAGTGCTCATCCTACTGAAAGCGCACTACGGCAGCCAGGAGGAGACAGAAAGCTCACTCGTGACAAGCACGAAATCACCTTCTTGCTCGAATGGTGATCTTTTAAATAAAGCTGGGTTTATTGGTATCTTTGACATTTATTCTTATCAGAGAGCTGAACTAAGCAGGAAAGCGACGGACGCCTCTGGTGGGCTTAAATGCGTGCAGGTTTTGATATCTGCGAAAGATGCTGTTTACAAAGAGAGTTATATCTACTTATCAAAATATTAAATGGCAACCTCTCTGAGCCGCTATTCTTCGTAAAAAATATAAGCCTTATCTCGGTGCTGCATGCAAGTAAAGCTGATTATCATGCAAGTACAGCTGACAGCTGGCCTTGTACGGAATCGGCCTAAAACAGTGGGTGAGATTAAAAGGAGACAACAGCGAAGGAGCGGAAGCTACAGCAAAAACACGAATACGATCAACTCGACGCGGGGACATCTGCAGGCGCTGCTCTTAATGAGAGCTCTTTTTGGCAACAGATCCCATAGGTTCCGCGCGAAACGAAATGAATGCGTAGGAGAAGCAAATGGTGCACCTCCACCACAGGAATTTAGAGCTGCCTCCGTGGCAGTAGTATTGCTCCAGGAACCCCGGCACCCGTTTGCCTCACCCGAGCCTTTTCGGCGAGCTATCATATCATTTGAACGCCTGCAGCAATCTTTCTATAGAGGCGCATTAGTACCAGTCATGGCATTCCGTAACAATAAGGTCCGAACCCTCAGAAAAAAATAATGAGAGGTTAATGAAACACGACCGGTCAATGTTGACACATTACGTTGAATAGCAATGGTCGCTCTATTAAAGTTTCAATGACCACATTGTTTTCACCTCTAAAACTCTAATTGAGCACATTGTGCTCACCTATTAAAAATCGCCTACCAACATCTTATTGAATTTTTTTTTGAGGAGATGGCGTTCAATGTGGAAACAAATAGCGCGAAAAAACGTGGGACTAGTAGAAGAAAGCAACAGGACAAGCGCAGAATAATTGTTGAACGTACACTGACCATTGAAATTTCATTGTAATAGTTATATTAAATATTTATTGAGTTAAAATTGGAGCAGTATTGAAATTTTATGACCTAGAGAGTTGTACAAAGTATTTTGTGATATTTGTTGAGCCGTCGTGATATAATTTAAAGTATGCTACCTCAAATTGGCGCTGCATCAGCTCAGTGAAAGCTTAGAAGTCAATAAAAAGCACATGACGCTTTTTATTAAGGTGGCGTTCAAGTTTCATGGCGTGCCGCTCAAGTATTGAACGTCTTTAAAGCGTTATCCAGCTACTGTGTAATAAATCATATTGTCACAAAAATTTACTTTCCCGAACATAAATGAAAACATGCGTGGTGCTTTCATGAACTGCACTAGCAAAAACTTTTTATTGCCTCCTATGATCCTTGAATTCTTCAAACGCGTACAAACGTAAAATCGACGTAAACTGGAGGAGAACTAAAAGACCAGGACACGGCACCATAACTCAATAGAATGGCACACATACAGACACTAGGAGAAGTCAACGGTTTTATAAGCTGTGCGACTTTTTGATTTATTTCAAGTACCCAAGATAAAAGGAAAAGCACGAATCTACGGACATTCATCTTTACCTACACAAACCCGCAAATAAACCCCCACCAGAGAAAGAATGCATAATTTATTATGTCTAGCGCTTGTCTCAAATTATAAAGGGTGAGTCCCACCTGCAAAAAATATGAGAAAAATAATTGTTAAGCAAATTAGTGCGTAGAAGAGGACAGTGTGAAAAGGAGAAAAGTCGATAACGCCGTACGGCTACAGAGGGGCTAGCGTGCTACATTGAAGCAGCCTTAAGCGACGCGTGAGAGAACTTTTTGCCTGCATTTACTCAGAGGTGTAAGCTTTACAGAGGGAGGGGGTTAACATAGAAGGTGAACGTTAAGCCACAAGTTCGAAGGCACGCGTCGAAACAGTCGAGGCAAAGCAACAAAGACGCCCAACTCGTACCCGTAAAACGCGCCGACGATATAACGCCCTCGCCTTCGCACCTTCGAAACTATAATGGAAGAACCCACCTAGGCTTACGTTGCAGTGATACAATACCGTACATGAATACAGAAAGCAACGCTTCACTGGTGTAAACAGTATCTGATTCAAAAATATGTTGCAGTGATAAAGTGCACGACATATTCTCTAATTTCTACAAAGTCAATACGTGGCACGGACAGCTTCGCGGAGGAAGAATAGCAGTGCATGCACTCGAGTGTAAAAGGTAATGACTACCATGAAACAAGCTCTAATAAACGCGGCCAATAAATATCAGTATGTTCGAATATGAACGCAGACAGTTACCTACATTTATATTAGGACAGCTTCGTCATGTATGGTGCAATAATTACGCAGTCGCGTACTCTTGAAACATGTTGAGCATGCGACTCGTGATGCAACGACACAGGCTATTTCATTATTCATCTGCAATGTATTTCACAAGTTTTATCTGAATGTAATCAATGTCTTGACGTCTGCTCTATCGTAAACTGAGCATAATTGATATTATTTGATCTGTTGCCGCAGGGTTTTAAAATTGTGTGGTAAAGCGAAACTTTATGTGCTCATATGTTTCCGGCAAAGAGCCGTCCGTTTTCATTGCTCTGAAAAGGTCATTAGAGGCGTTTGCAGCTCTGTCCCCCTAAGGTATTTTCTATCAATTAAGTAAAGTACGCACGTGGTTTGTGACTGTTTAAGTTGAAGCAATGAGTTTAAACAATTCAAACCACATCATGACGACCATTCCTAACTTCTGAAAGTGTAGAGAAATATTACGCTCGAGCTTATCGTAGTTTCCTATTCAACCTATTCCGAAATTCTTTAAACACAAATCGTCAGCCGTGCGCGTAATTGGAAACTTCCTGTATACTTTATTTTAAATACTCATTTCATTACGCAACTCAGGTGTTATCATGGTTTGCGGGTTTTTCGAGGTGGTTTGCATCTTGTGAAGAGAAAATGGAGTGATAACGCTATTTTAAAATATCAATAAATCAAGTATAGGCTTGGTTGACATCATAATGGTAAAGAATGTGGTTGAAGTCAACTCTTTTAGGAGGATTCCGAAAAGCACCAACTGTGGCATCAGTTATACCCTGTTAACCAATAACTTTGGGCGGTGTTATCATTGCAGCCGGAGCAGAACACTGGAAGATGGTTACTGATGGGGCATACCTTTTTCAGAGAGAAATGAAAATGAACAAATTCAAGGGTAGCCGAGATTTCAGTTGCTACATTTGTGGGCATTTCAAGTACATTCGCAAAACAATTCGAAGCCAGAAACATATTCAAACCTCTAATAAAGTTATTGTTACCACCCATATCAATATTGAAATCACCCCCAGACATAAGTGTGTAGCCTCCATCAGCTACAAAACACAAGTGTTCAATAATGAGAACTAAGAGACAATAATGCCAAAGAAAGTATAGGGGATGTTACTCGTTGTTATTAGGATAACGTGTGAAGACAGTAAAGCGGACGAAAAGGTAACTTGCCGCCGGCAGCGACCGAACCTGCGACCTTTGAATAACGCGTCCGATGCTCTACCACTGAGCTACGGCGGCAGTCATCCTCCCGTCCACTTTATGGGGTATATATGTGCATTTAAACCTGGGAGTGTTAGTCAGCGACAGTCGCAGCCGTGGCGGCGAGTGTGGAACACTGTTTTTCTGCCTTTTGGCGTCACGTAGCACGTAGTAGTAGCACGTAACACGTCACGTAGTAAGCATATGCTTTTGAACTGTTACCGAATTGCGATGCGCGCTGTCCTTACTTTTTATCCATGGCTAATATCTCGCTACTTGCATTGTGCCGTAACCACTGATCTTTCCTGAATATATGTGTGCTATTCGCTTTTCTCTTCGTGATTGTTTATATTATTCTGTGTATTACTGTGCAGCATATAAACATCTTGTTTCTTTTCCCGCCTGCGACCCATTTACTGCACCTGGTTGCGAAACGAGTGAACGAATGTTCATGCAACTAATAAATACAATAGGGGCTCATTCGTAAAAGTTCGCGTCGTCTTAATAGCGTAACGCATTATCCTAAAGTCCAACGGAAGTTTTACACTTCGCTCATTGTCCTTGTCACTGGCTTGCGGTCAAGATAACACCTCACAATTTTCTTTGCCGGCAGTACATCTTTACATTACATACACCACTCATTATTCGGTTCCGCAATACGGGTGCATATTTACTTAGTAATCCTGCAAATAAATCTTATTAGCAGCGTCTTCCAATACGATAACCTCGCAGTATATGTTTAGTAAAACGTCTGGTGGAAAGCTGAAGAAAGTTACCTAATGGATAAAGAAAAATACGTAGTCTTGCGCTGCAGCGCGCACTAACAGAAAATAAACTTTATTACCTTGTCTATGACAAGGCTGGACGTAGCGCAACTTTTTTTATTTGTTTCTGCAATAGTAAGCGGGCACATGTCTCCGGCGAGGTTGTTTCACCAACGAGGAGTATATCACGTAAGAAAAACGCGCTTACACGGTGTACATTTTATTGTATCACCGTTTTCAACAGATATGGATCAATTAGCCTGTCGTGGGACTAAGAAAAATTATAACGTTCGGTGCGCATTCTACTCTACCGATTACGTAGATGGAGCTAAGAACTTATTCTAAAAAGAGACAGGGCGTGCAAACACGGACACAAGAAAGAGATCAGGACACCACAAACGGCGTTTGTGGTGTCCTGATCTCTTTCTTGTGTCCGTGTTTGCACGCCCTCTCTCTTTTTAGAATGAATACGTACCAACTAGCTTAGCTCTCTGTTATTCTGAGCTAAGAACACGGGAGCAAAAATAGGAACACACAAGTGCGTAGTAAAATGCAGCCAGGGTTAATTAACCTTATTGGATTATTTTCCATCCTTTACATGTACAGTAATAAATTTGTGTTTTCGAAATGACTTCCTGACACGACGGATCTGAAATGATCAAGTTAACGTAATTATATGAACTTTGGTGCTGGAAAGTCGCAGTAAGACTTATTTCCAGTAAATATATAAAGCATGCATGACGACTGCGGCCGTGTAATAGATCCTCGTGGAATTAACGTTCGAGGTGAACTGCTGGAGGGGAAACTTATGAGAGCCTTCTTCTCCGGAGACGTATTATGCACCAACGCCGTGTCGCTAGATTTAACAGCGAAATGTGAAATTTCGGTTTGCCTCAAATGCCGTGCCCCTTGCAATGGTAAGCGGGCATAGTCCATCGGGGAGGTGCGGCGAACGATGGGGAGTATGACCGTGCGTGTAAGTTTGCACAAACACACGCACATTTACATATATATATATATATATATATATATATATATATATATATATATATATATATATATATATATATATATATATATATATATATATATATGCAGAAGGAAGGGTCCGATCCAGCGGTAGAACCAATACTGCGAATCAGAGGACGTGCACAACGAAAACTTTTATTTTTCCAACGTTCCAGCCGGGGCCCGGACTTCATCAGGCATAATTGGTCTGCTGACAGTGATAATTATCATCTTATTTTAAGTGTCCCTGGCAACATGACTCATTTGCACAGATGGTCTTCGCATGCCTCTCAGTGCCTAATATTAAGAAAGCTATAAAGCCTAATTCTGAACATCCGGCAAGTACCGCAACTCTAAACATACTGTCTATTACTATTTTTATCAATCACGTTTGCTTGCTCTCGTTATCTCTGATGGGGTCGTTTGTTACGATTGTTCTTCGAGCGCACTAATAACACACAAAAAATTAATGCTGCAGCTTCTGTTTCGGGCTCTATATGGCGCAATCTTATACTGAAATGTCAGCAGATTCACGGAAAAAACACTTCCAGATTTACTACTAGCTATGAGTTCGATTTAAACTTGCCTGGAAATGGTCAGCGCATATGCAAATAAGTGATTCGTGTGGAATTGAAAACTTGGCAAGTTGGTAATGATTCGTAGCTGGTCGAAGTAAACAGCGCAAAAAAAACGAAGACAGTAAAGGAGGGACACAACACGAGCGCTGGTGTCCGGTTAAGGAGAAGCCAGCCAAGATTAAGCAGCGGGCCGTCGAACTACTGAATCACCTCAACCTCAAAACCGTTGCTGGTGATGTGAAAAAGACAAAAGATCTTCTGTTGGACATTTACTACACAGCCAAAACACACAAGTCGGACATGCCGTTCAGAGCAATAGTTTCTGAGCGGGCCACCTGGCTTCAAGCCCTATCTGGTTACCTGCAAAGACAGCTAGATTGTCTTATTATAAAGGACCCGTTTCTTATACCAAATTCAAAGACTCTAGTGAACTATAGTGTCGATCATCATCATGATAGCTGCAATGCCTTCAGTGTTGACGTGAAAGACTTGTACTATTGGCTGCCTCAGGACCAGTTACTCGAAAGTGTGAAAGAGTGTATAGTGAATGGCAATGATGAGCAAAGTTTTAGAAACCAAAGCGGGATCTCCGTGGAAGGTTTCCTTGAGTTTCTGGCGTTGTACCTCAAGTCCACCTTCAAAGGGTGCGAAAGGGGCGTCTATGTACAGAAATCAGGGGTGTGCATCGGGTCAAAAGTGGCTCTGGTTCTCAGCAACATCTTCTTAGCCAAGGTCGACAGGGCTATTGAAGCTAAGCTTCACGAACAACGCGATTAACATTCTGAAAATCTTCAGGGAGAAGGCTCTTGGTTTAGAGTTTGCATTTGAAATGCCGTCGCAAGGTGCGTTGCAATTCTTGGACCTGAACCTATCCTTCCATGATAAGCAAGTATGCTGGCAATACCAACCCCATAGTTCCAAGCCCCTGCTTTCCTTCGCTTCTGCTCATTCGAAAATCATAAAAAACTGCATCGCCTTTTCCACCTTGAAGTCTGCATTAACTAAGTCATGTGATCATAAGATGCAAGCGAGCGTACAATCACAAATCCTGAGGCTAAAAGAAGCTAATTATCCGGAAGGTGTTGTTTTCCTAGGTTGCGATAATCTCGTGCGAAATTTGAAGAGTGATTTGAAAGGTAACCCAGCACCAGCCAAAGAAAAGGAAAATAAGGAATTCGTCATTTTACGTTACGTTCACCAACTGTCACATGGGCTTAAGAAGGTGGGCTCACGTCATGGTATTGAAGTAGTTTTCGCGGCCAAGAATAAGGTCGGCAATGCTTGCGCGGCGGTGCGGAAACGCGCCAAAAAAGGCCCGTTGATGAACAATGCATGCCTCATCAAGCACAAGAATATGTTTGTACCGTGTGCCATTGGAGTTGTATACAACATACCCTTCACGTGCGGAAGCGTTTATATTGGTCAGACGGGGCGTTGTGTAAATACGAGACTGAGGGAGCACCAAAATTCCCTCGGAAGTACAGCGCCTGTGACACACTTGGCCACACACTGCCGGGACTGTGGGTGCACGCCAGAATTTTCAAGGACGAGGGTGCTTTTCCGTCACTGGGACCAGCTGGCAAGGGAAATATTCGAGGCCCACAAAATTCAAAAGGCAGGAAAAAATTGCGTCAGTCAGCCGTCAATTGCCCTCCATGACAAGGAAATATCTTTTTTAGATTATCGTAACCGCTAACATTGTTAAGATAGCTGCCTCATGCCACACAGAAGTGTTTTGTTCTCTCTTTTTTTCCTTGCCCTGTGAGAGCATGCGCAAGAAATGTATATGCTTGGTGTTTCTTCATTAACATTTTCAGTTGAAACTAAAAAAACAGCGCTCGTGTTGTGTCCCTCCTTTACTTTGTCTTCGTTTTTTTGCGCTGTTTACCTGGACAAGTGATTCGAGATTGACCGGTGTAGCTGCCTTAATGATACTTGATTTAAAAGAGATCATAGTAAATGTATATAGAAAGTTAACCAACATGCATCCACTGAACCACCTCGATTTTTCTTTCGGCTGCCAACAAACAGTTCAAGAAATTATTCTCTGAGCTGTGAAATTACATTGGGTATGGCCTACCTCTATATAATATGTTCTCTTGTCCCCTCTTTGTTTTATTTTTATTTGCTGCCCGTAAACAAGCACTGGTGTCTATTATCCGTCTGTGCGTTGGCAAAAAGAAAAACAAAGAAAAGTTATTTTGTGACTGTAACCACATCACTGTGACCGGCTCTGACGGGCCTAGTCACACAAGTCTTCGGAGACTTCGACAGGCCCGTTTCTTTGTACTTCTTATGGATGTGTACAATAAAGAATTATTATTATTAATATTATTATTATGGTGATATACGGTAGTTGGTTGTTTTATGGAGTATAACCTCCGAATGAGACTCAAGGTGTTAGGGATGCCGTATCAGATGGTAAAAGAGCACATCGACCACCCGAGGTGCATGTTAACTGCATGAAGCTTACCATGCACTGGCATCGCAGCATTTTGCCGCAATCAAATTCGCGCAATCTAGCAATTAGCTGCAATCAAATTGCGGCCGTGGCGCAGGGAATTGAAACCGCTTCTTTCGGAACAGCAAGCAAGCACCGTAAGCACTACGCCATCGTGGTGGCATATAATTTATTTCTACTAGCAGTGAGCGGTAGCACAACAACATAAATACCGCATACAAATGCGCCAATGTGTGCAACGTACGTCTAACCAATTTTTCAAAGCTACCAGCAACAGGCCACACCGAGAGAACACTGAAACCACCTGTGAAGCTGCGTCTTTGGATCAGGGCTGGGCAGAGATACTCGGGAAAAGTATTCCGGAATACAGATATCGAAATACATGCACCAGAAGCCTAAAATACAGATACTGAGATACATTTGGCTTTAGCGTAACTGGATATTTCGGAGATACTTTTGCAATATGACGAAAAAAGTATTCCGGAATACAGAAACTGCAATACAGATACTCGAATACTTTTTTTATTTCAAAGATGCTCCTACTCAGACATAAGTGCAGCATAATGGTGTAAATAAACTTGCAGTACATTGAAACTTTTAGTTTATTTGTTTATTACAGTACCCTCAGCGCCATGAAGACAACACATAGGGGGGGGGGGGCTTTCAAAGTACATAATTAATATTAATGACATAATTACATATCAATCGCAATAAAAAAGTACACTATTTCACAGCAACAGTAACAAGCATTCGACACCAAAATCGACATCCTTGGTGACAACTAAATGAGCTATGCTAGAAATATCACAGTTTAAGCATACCACTCGAATCACTAATGACCACCAGTGAATTGAGAAAAAGTATGCATTTACTTTGCACATAAGGTCGGCTTTGCTGAGTAGGTTGCTGTGTGAGCTTCTGAAGCATGTTGTCTTCTAGACAGCGTCGATTCGGCCTCAGCACAAGACTCGCGAAAGAAAAAAGTCTATCTAGCGGTGCAGGCGGGCACAAATTAGTGTTATAGTGAATAAATACCACCTTCATAGCCGGATAGCCCTCGGGCGCGGCGACATCTCTTCTCGGGCCATCTAGATACCGAAACACTTCCTCCCTCACGTGGGTTGATCTGACCGCTCAGAAGCCCACGTCGGACCCCATCTTCGATATCCCCAGCCGTCTGGCCCGGTCGGCGCCGGGTCAGACGACTGAGGATTCCGCTGCCCATATAGGCAGGTCATAATTACATACGTGCAATGGAGCCCAATATGTCGAAACTGCACAATCCAAAAATTGGCTTCCTAAAATCACGTTCTTTGGTGGTGAGAGGGTGTAAGCCCTCCCAAGTCGCTCCTGCAAGCTCTCTAAACAGACGTGGAATCAGGGACAGCTGCTCAGAGCGCTCCATCAGAAACTACAGCAAGAATTCGTCGCCTGGGCCGAGAGGGTCACTCTTCAATAAAGGTGTCCCCACCACCGAAGCTACAAGCACTCATTTCAGTAAGCCGCAACAGGCGAAGTTGTCTCCGGCGGTGGGGGAGCCTGGTACCACAAAAGACCGTTTCACGCTTGTGATCAATTAGGAACACACCCTGACACGCTGGTGAGGCGGGTGAAAGCGCGATAAAGATAGCCATCTTCTAGTCACTTCCGCCACGACCATGGAAACTGCTTTTCGAAGTGCCGCAGCTTTGAGAACTGAACGCACGCGAAGCATTGCAAAGACTCTGTTCCAAGGCGGTATCCGCGTGGGGGGTCGCGAAGTAATGGTTTCCCACCCGAAAAAAACTAGGCGAGCTGCACTGGCCTTGAGAGACATCGACTTTCGTCGGCGGAGGCCGACAACACTGCCGCCGCGATTCTGCCGTCTGCGGCGTCGTGCGCTTTACCACATGGGCCATTTTGCCCTTGAGGTGAAACCATCGCCGCCCTTTCTGTCGGCGACCGGCGGCACGCCTTTGCTTGTCTTGGAACAAAACAAATGAAAAAAAAAACAGTCAGACCCCCTTGGAAACACGCGTCAACTGATTTCCGACAAAAACAAAACGTAACAAGATACCCGTGTCCTGCACTGTATCGCGATACAAGCGATACATGGTGGAAGTATTTCACTACTGAGATACAAATACATTTTTCAAATGTATCTCGATACAGAAATGCAGATACTCAAAAGTATCTCTGAAATACTCTCGCGATACTGCCCAGCCCTGCTTTGGATGAACTCCTTGATGAGTTGCGCATTAGGCTGTCGGAATGTATTTAGACACTACGCATCTCTTCTCTAAAATGAGTAGTCGATAGATAGCATATGCCATTCCAACAACGCTTTTGATCGGCAGTTTTATCGTTACCTTCAGATAGAATCAGAATCAGATATGCTTTTATTTTCCAACGAAATGGTTGGGGGTCCTTCAGGCGAAAAGCTGCACAATACAGCTTGAATGTGCCTGAAGGCCCTCACAGGGCAACAGTAGCACTAAAACCAGCACATATATACGTGTTTAGCATATATCCAAATATAATACACCATTTTAATCCAATTGAAAAAAAAATGCAACATATTGAATAACACTTGTATTTTCCTACGAACACATGGTATTTAAACATAACATAGAAATCTAATACATTTAGTGAGAAGAAATGTGAAAATGCATTGTCATACATCATAAACAGTGGAATTTACAACACTAAGAAAAGCGTTGCTGTAAACATGACTATGGTGCACAATATGATGATACTTTGTATATTGAAACACTGAGCGCGAAATATACATTACAACAGAAAATGCGAAAATGTAGTAACGATTTTGTTAAGTGTTCATTCCGATTTACAAAAGTACTCTCTAATTTGTTTGCGAGTCAAAGTATTTGGAATCAATCTTCCCCTTCCAATTTATTTAACAACGAAGGTAGGCTATATCGTAGTGACTGCATGAGATAATGTGTGCGTCTGTATGGTACGGACCACCTGTCATGGCTACGTGTGCGCGAGTCACTTTTCTTGTATTCAAGTCGTGACGTATGTTTTAAGAAGGATTTGATATTGTCGGAGCCGAAACAAAATGTATATAAACGTCGGTATTCGTAAAGGCTTGTTGCACGTTGCAAAAAGTTGCGCACTGGGATGAAAATAGGGTACATTGGCTATTTGTCGAAGCGCGCGTTTTTGCAGTTGAAGAAGTGCACGAATATTAGCTTTTGTGGTGGTGGCCCATACAAGCGCACAATAGGTAAGATGAGATTCAAACAATGCGTAATATATTTGCAATTTTACCTTCTCAGGAAAAAAAATGCCGACAGCGAGACAACACACCAGCGGCAGATGACAACGATTTTGAGATTAGTTCAACGTGATGGGTCCAGTTCATGTTTTCTGAAAACGTAACGCCTAATACTTTGTATTTCCTCAAAATTTAATGGGAGCACCATCCAAGAATAATTCTTGATTGAAACAAGAATGCCTGCCTTTCGCCTTGAATAATATGGCCTTCGATTTTGAGCTGTTAAATGTTAGAGCATTATTACGAGACCATGCCGACAGATTAGAAAGGATACTGCGAGATTTCTGCAACAGATCATCAAGTTCATGGCCAGAGACAAACAAATTTGTATCGTCAGCATACAGCACAATGGATGCATGACTAACAATTTCAGCAATATAATTTACATAGACATTAAATAAGGTCGGTCCCAATACGCTATCCTGCGGTACTCCAGATTTAATTTCGCGATACGAGGAACACAAATTTTCGATAGCAACGCACTGAGTCCGCCCAGAGAGATGCGATCGAAACAACAAGTTTCCCACGCCACGAATACCGTAGCCGTCCAGCTTTTTAATTAAAATTTCATGATTTAAACGATCGAATGCCTTGCTATAGCCTATAAATATACCTAAAGTTAGTTTTCCTGCATCAATGATACCAATTATTAGCTCCTTTTGGCATAACAACGCTGTCTCTGTCGACCTGCCTGGGCGGAATCCGTGCTGACAGTCAGACAGAATGTTATTCTTTTAAAAAAAAAATATTTGATTCGAGCTGAGATCACTGTTTCTAAACCCTTAGAAAAGGCGGACAGAATAGAAATTGGCCTGTAGTTCCCCAAGTCATTTCGATTACCTCCTTTAAAAATCACCGAAAGCCTAGCTTTCTTCATAGCACTCGGAAAATGGCCAGTTTCTAGAACAAGATTAAACACAAATGCAAGGTGGATTGCGATGACGTCAATAACAAATTTTATTGGTCTGATTTGAATACCATCTGCATCAACAGCATTGCTGTTTTTTAGGCCCAAAAAAGTACGACAAATCTCAGTGTCATCAGTCGGCTTGAAAAAAATGCTATGCATACATCTTTTTACAACAGTGCCAGTGACTGCGCTATCCGATGACGTCATCATGTTGACAAAGTGATTATTGAAGCGTTCAGTTAAAGCGACGCCCGTCACCTTTTGATTGTTTAGGGTGACTTCATGAAAAGGCTGTTTGACATTTTTTGTCTTATGGCGTCGTTGATAATTTTCCACGTTTTTTCTGGATTTTTTTTTTGTACCGAAGCAAAAAGGGTTTCATAATAGTGGGCTTTAGCCTTTCGCAGTTCTTTATTTCATTTCGTAACTTCTTAAATGCAACGAGATCGCTTTCCTCACGCGTGCGTAAAAATCTATTGAATAGCCTATTCTTCTTACTTATCATCTTAACGTGTTGAGGCTGCACCCAAGGCTTTCTAATACGTTTCTTTACTTTGCCTGTTATGAGGGGAAAAGATAAACTATAAAGACGAGTGAAAATTGACAGGAATTCGCCATATGCCTCACTAGCATCTTTTTTGTTATATAGTGAGGACCAATCTGTGCGCAGTGCAAGTGCGCGAAAATATTGCATATTTTCCCTAGATAGACATCTATAACTGAACGTGGTATCAGGCAAGCATTTTTCATTAACATAAAATGATGATAGTACGTAAATTGGGCAGTGGTCGCTGATATCATAGCTGATGGTCCCGGCTGTATAAATCTGTGTACCAGCGTTAACTATGAAATTATCAGAGCAGATTGACAAGATGCCGTCACACGAGTAGGTGTTGTGATAACGCTGCAGAAACCGAGTGAATTGATAAGGTTAGCAGTTGCACGGGTCGAAGTGCCATCATCGAGCATGTTAATTTTGAAGTCGCCACCAAGAAGCACTTTGTAATTGTGAAAAGAAGCATGCTCTAAAAGCTTTTCAGTGAATTCTAAGAAGTTAGATATGTTACCAGTAGATGGTCGGTAAATCAGAACAAACAGAATGTTGTCCGATTTAACGCTGAGCACTTCATAATGGGGCGCGTTGCAGGTGAATTCATCAAGCATATCGCACTGTTGCATGCTTGCAACAAAAATACTGACCCATAAAACATGTTGCCTACGGTTGGAAGTTGAGCATATGGTAAACGTTACTTTTTTGAGTTGGGCTGAACTCTTAGAAAAAAAGAGTATAGGTGACTCTTTTCGGAGAGTTCTGACTTGCCAATATACGATTCTCTTTTAAGAGTCACGCTGCCTCTCTGGGTGGGTGAGAGTCGGCGCGCTCTAGGAGAGTACCCTGACCCTTTAGGGAGAGTGGAAGGACTCTTATCCGAAGGATCATTTACTGCTTATGAGGGAGTCGGACAACTCTTGCTGGTAACACTCCTACAGGGGTTAAATGACACAACTATATTAAGTTACACATTGGATCCATTCTCTACTTATGCGCGACTACTGCTGGAAATAGTGAAGTATTCATTTTAAGCGTCCAGTAATACTTGCCGTTGTGGCCAGGTGACTGCGAAAAACGAATAGTTCAATTTTAGCATATGTTTAACGAAACCCGCCAAAACAAGACGCCTTTTCCAGCAGAGAATTCTAGAACGTGAGAAAAGATGGCCTGTGATTTCCATTTAAGCCGTTCAGGTCTTCCCTAATTATTTACATGCTTGTATGAGTGTAGCCAGCTAAAATGTGTGACAGTGATGTGAATGGTGTCATATTGTGCAAAATAAACTGGAGTAATCGGTATCATGTTTATATATTTATCCCTTATGATTACGAAGAAATGAAAAAGTGGGGGCAGCTGGAGGCATCAGACTTGTGACTCGCTATGTTGTCGCTCCTGCTCAGCGTGACCAGCCATGAAAAAATGTATCTGAAAAGCAGAACGTGGTGTTATGATCAGAAAACGGAATTGCAGCCAGAGTTTGCAAAACCTACACGAGGCCCGTAGCTAGGGGGGGGGGGGGCAAGCCCCCCACCCGGAATTTTGATGGAGGCGGGTGTTTTACCGAAAATAAAAATAAATAATAAAAATAGGCGTTGTTCTTAAATTGTCAACGCTTCCAGCAGGTGGGTAACAAGTGATTTACACAGACATAATGAAAGTTCTCATAAAACAACAAAAGCAAACAGGCATGGTAGGGAACTACTTTTTTTGCCGTTATCGTGTAAAACAAAACTTGCAAATAGTAGCTTTTCTAATACGTCACTTACCGACAAATTTGCAGCACAAGTCGATGCGACCCTCTTTGGTGGGCGCCACTAGCCTCTTTTCCTACGCCATGTTGTCCAACCAAAAAGATTGTAGGACCGACTGCCTCGTTGAAACGGCGAACGCTGCTGTTGTTTTTCTTATCACGAGTGGCGAGGCGCCAGACCATAGCGCCACCTTTGTTTCCCCGAGTGTGGCCGTCAAATGGACTGAAAATGAGGGAGAAGCGATCCGCGATTCTGGGAATAATCAACACACAAACGCTGATTATTTGCATTTAAAACAACCCTTTGTTCAACACACCGTTATTGTAAACACATTCCATGCGCGTGTTTTGTTTTAAATAATTTTTGCAACGAAAACAAATTTTCACGTAAAAGAAGAAGGACACCCAGCGCGCGCGCACGCTGTCTACGGCGAGATCAGATATGTCATACGCTGGAAGTACCGCATATAGCTCCCACAACCACGTGCACTCACTCAATTCTGTTACAACGTCAAACGTCATCGCAGATGCAGGCAAACCGCGATAACAGCAAACAGAAACGAGGGAAAAGAGTGCACGGTGGCGGCGCAACAACGCATGCCATTCGAAAGCCTCAAGCTTTCCACCTTACCGGTGAGGCGTGTCTACATTAAGTGACTACGCGTACGCGTTGGAAACATCGTAATTTATCTGCATCTTAAGCTAGGGTCTTTAGGTCAACAAAAATCATTATATATAGCGCGTCTAGATGTTCTGTACACAGACATTTTTTTTCACTTTCCCAAGTGCGGAAGCATGCTGCACGCTCAATGTCGATGTAAATGTCATTATGAAGTAGGCTAATGCGCATCTCCAAACGACATTTTTCACCTTTAGCAGGGCAGACACAATGTGCGATCAGCAAACAATGACCCTTGATAATAGTTACATTGCTCATTTTATGGGAGATTGTACAGCAACGCGCATTAAGGCGTCAACTCGTTACGCTACAGTTTTAGTTAGGCATCCCCTGCAGCTCCACGAAAGCAGGGTGCAGTTGGTAACGGCTGGTTGCCTACTTCCGCAGAACTCCTGCAGACGCCCAGCTAAAGCTGTATAATTAGTACCTACGAAATTAGTACACTCACCATTAACAGGCGCACGTTGTCCGTGTTCGCAGCTCCAGGAATATTCCGCCCTTCGGGCGTCACTTCGAGCCCGGAATCTGGCGATGCACAATGAGCACGGATTGCGGCGAACAAAGCGGCGTCCGTCGATCAACTCACAAGCGGTCAAGCGCGTCGTCTTTTACACAGGCGCTATCAAACTTTCCAGGCGCTATCAATCTCTCCACAAAGCTGGAACATTCGCGTGTGGCGCTCAATCTTAACGGAACGTTCTAAAACAATCGCGAAGCTTTTTACATATCGCGAAGCGCGTTACCCGCAGTCTTTGTGGGCGAAGCTTCAACTCATGAAAACTAAGACGCGTGGTAATGCCCCCCTCTGAAAAAGCAACTTCCCGATGCTTAAAAAACAGAACATGAATACATGCAATACCAAAGAAAACTAATAAAGCAAGGAAACATTACAGTACTCAGGTGCGTTAACGAGCATAGTACGGTTTAAGGCGTAACACATGCACGACCTCTGGTTGAGCTCGGCGCCTCTGAGAGTTCGTGATGCCGTCGGGGACAACCTCGTAGCCGAGTGCGCCGAGATGTCGAAGTACCTTGTACGGTCCGAAGTATCGTCGAAGAAGCTTCTCGCTTAGTCCGCGTCGTCGTATTGGCGTCCAGACCCAGACACGGTCGCCAGGCTGGTACTCCACGAAGCGTCGGTGAAGATTGTAGCGACGGCTGTCGGTGTGCTGCTGGGTCTTGATGCGCAGGCGGGCGAGCTGTCGAGCTTCTTCGCACGTTGTAAGTAAGCGGCGGCGTCGAGATTTTCTTCGTCGGTGACGTTGGGTAGCACGGCGTCGAGCATCGTCGCTGGGCTCCTTCCGTAGACCAATTGTACGGCGTCATCTGCGTCGTTTCTTGGACGGCCGTCTTGTAATCGAAGGTCGCGTCCGGAAGGACGGCATTCAACGTCTTGTGCTCAACGTGGACGTACATGGCCAGCATGTCGGCAATGGTCTTATTAGACGCTCAGTGAGGCCATTGGTCTGCGGGTGGTAGGCGGTGGGGCGGCGGTGACTCGTCTCGCTGTACTTGAAGAACGTCTGAGTTAGGCCCGCAGTAAAGGTGGTAGCTCTGTCTGTGATGAGGACCTCTGGGGCGCCATGACGCAACACGATGTTCTCCACGAAGAATTTGGCTACCTCGGCGGCACTGCCTTTGGGCAAGGCCTTTGTCTCGGCGTAGCGGGTGAGGTAGTCAGTTGCCACGACGATCCACTTGTTTCCGGTATTGAACATCGGGAACGGCCCCAGTAAGTCCATCCCGATTTGCTAGAACGGCCGTCGAGGTGGCTCGATAGGCTGCAGAAATCCGGCTGGCCCAGTGGGCGGTGTCTTGCGTCGCTGACAGTCCCGGCAGGTCTTTACGTAATGGGTAACGTCGGCGGAAAGGCGCGACCAGTAGTACTTCTCCTGTATTCTTGCTAGCGTGCGAGAAACACCCAGGTGTCCAGACGTCGGGTCCTCGTGGAGAGCCTGGAGGACCTCTGGCCGCAATGTCGAGGGTACCACGAGAAGTTATTCGGCTCGAAGCGGTCAGAAGTTCTTCTTCAACAGACTACCGTCGCGCTAGAAAAACGACGTCAGTCCCCACGTGAATACCTTCGGAACAACGGCAGTCTTGCACTCGAGGTACTTCATATGGCGCCCCAGTTCCCCGTCGGCTCGGTGCCTTTCGGCAAAGTCGTCGGCACTTATAGTTCCGCGAAAGCAGTCATTGTCGTCTTGTGCCGGCGCGTCGACGGGGGCACGAGACAAACAGTCGGCGTCAGAGTGTTTTCGTCTGGACTTGTACACGACGTTAATGTCGAATTCTTGAAGCCTCAGACTCCATCGTACGAGACATCCTGAAGGGTCCTTCAAGTTAGCTAGCCAACATACGGCGTGATTGTCAGTGAAAACTTTGAAGGGCCTACCATAGAGGTAGGGGCGAAACTTTTACCTAGCCTAGATGATGGCAAGGCATTCCTTTTCTGTTGTGGAATAGTTGGCTTCTGTCTTGGATAGTAACCGGCTAGCATAACTGATAACCCGTTCAAGCCCATCAGTCTTTTGCACAAGGACGGCACCGAGTCATACGCTGCTTGCGTCGGTGTGTATTTCCATATCGGCGCAATCGTCGAAATGCGCAAGTATGGTTGGCGTCTGCAGACGTCAAATAAGTTCTTGAAATGATTGCACTTGCGCCGTTCCCCACCTGAATTCCACTGTAGCCTTCGTGAGAAGCGTCAGTAGTTCGGCGATCTGTGAAAAGGTTTTGACGAAGCGTCTGTAATGGGCGCATAAGCCGGAGAAATCGGCGCATGACTTTCTTGTCGGTGTGTGGCGCGAAGTCGGCCATGGCAGCTGCTTTCCGCTGGCCTGGGTGTACTCCAGTCTAGCTCATCACATGACCCAGAAACAAGAGCTCGTCGTACGCGAATCGGCATTTTTCTGCCTTCAGGGTCAGTACAGATGTCTTGATTAATTGAACTACTGCCTCAAGCCGCCTGAGATACTCGTCGAAGGTAGAGGAAAACACGACGACGTCGTCCAAATACACAAGGCACGTCTTCCACTTCAATCCGGCAAACGCGGTGTCCATGACCCGCTGAAACGTCAAAGGTGCCGAGCAAAGACCAAAAGGCATTACCTTGAACTCAGAGGCCGTCGGGTGTTACAAAAGCGTGCTTATTGTGGTCTATTTCGTCTAGTTCGATCTGTGAATGGCCGGTATTGAGGTCCATCGACCAAAAATACGTGGCGTTGTGAAGTCGATCCAGGCTGTCGCCTATCCGTGGGAGGGAGTACACGTCCTTCGTGATTTTGTTCAGGCGCCGATAATCAACGCAGAAGCACAGTGCCCCGTCCTTGTTTGCTAACACCACATGTGACGCTCACGGACTCTTGGACGGCTGGATGATGTTGTCGCGTAGCATCTAGTCGACTTGTTTCTTGATCGTGTCACTCTCTCGAGTCGAAACTCTGTAGGGGTTCTGACAGAGGGGCCTCGCACTTTCCTTCGTTAGAATTCGGTCTTTCGCCACCGGGTTTTATCGAATTCGTGATGACGATTTGATACAGTCCTTGTATTGTTAGTGCAGGGATTTGATCTGTCCTTGCTTGCGCTTGGGAAGACTAGGGTTGACGTCAAAAACAGGTTCCGACCTGGGTGTTTTCGCGAAATGTTCGGCTAAATCTGTGCGGGCGAAGGTATTACTGGCTTCCAGAATTTCTTCAATGAAGGTGACTGTCATACCCTTGTTCACTTGCTTGTATTCGTAGCCGAACTTCGTGAGCATCATCTTTGTTTTTCCTCCACTGTGCTCGACTGTTCCTCTTGCGACGCAAACGTCTTGATTGACCAACAGGTGCTGGGGACCCTCGAGGAGCTTTCCAAGTCGGTGGCTTTTTCGGTGCAGACGGAAATAATGACACTGGAGAAAGGTGGTATGCTGACCAGCTCGTCGAGCACACTTAAGGCCATCTTGCCGTCGTTGGCGGTGGCAGATTTTCTTCTGAGGATAGCGTTATGGACTCACATGCCAGGTCTATTACGGCACCATGTTCACTTATGAAGTCCATCCCAAGTATCACGTCCCTGGAACAGCGCTGCTGGATAAGAAAGCTCGCAGGATAAGTTCGGTCACTGATGGTGACTCTTGCTGCGCAGACTCCAGCCGGCGGATTTAAAGTCCTTCGCAAGCAGTCTTAACTTCCTTCAACTTCGCGGCGAATGACCCACTGACGACGGATAGTCGGGCCCAGTGTCGACGAGAGCGGTAATATTGTGTCCGCTCAATAGTACGTCGATGTCGCCAGTCCGCCGTCTTGCGTTGCGGTTACGTCGTGGCGTCGGGTCACGAATACATCGGTTTGCACCGCTGCTTCCGCGCTGCGTTGTCAGGTCTTCTTCCGGTCGTAAAGTTTCGTCTTCAGGACGTCGTTCGGCGTGCGGCGGGAGCTCGGGACTTCGTCGCGGCGTCGTCGTCGACGGCGGAGCATCTTCAACATTTCGTCGTTCAGAAACCGCACGACCATCGGTTGCTGCCCTTAGTTTTCCGGGTGGGGGCTAGGCGACTGGCCCCGGGAGGGGCTGTTGTGCTGCTGGCGGTGCGGCGAGCTGCAGCGGCCGGGCGACGATGATCGGGAAGGTTGCGGGGCGTCCACTGAGCCCCCGTGAGGTAGTCGGCGATGTCGCGTGGTTTCTCACCCTGCTGTGGACATGGCGCGTCGACAGCGAAACTACGTAACCTCATCTGTCGGTACTGGCAGCGGCTGTACGCGTGGCCGGCTTCCCCGCAGTGGTAGCAGAAAGGGCGGTTGTCTGGGGTGCGCCAAACGTCGGTTTTTCTTGGCGCGTAGTGCTGCCCAGCAGGCTGATGGTAGAGCGTCGGTGGTGGTGGCGGCGGCGTTTGGAGGCGGAACTGCGGCGGGGGTGTCGGGCGGCGGTACTGCGGTGGTGCAGTACCGTCGCCTTGACCAGGGCGGGGAGAAGGGGCGGCACGGCGGGCTGCAGCTGCGTAGCTCATGGCTTGAGGCTGCGGTGGGGCTGTTTCACGGATGCCCAGCAAGTGCTCAATTTGCTCTCTAACGATGTCTTCAATCCAGGTCACGTGAAGCTGTGGTGAGGGTAACACCTTGAGCAGTTCCTTCCGCACGATCGCTCGTATCATTTCGCGCAGATCGTCGGAGCCGAGGGAAAGAGCAGCTGGACAGTTATGAATGGATAGCCTTTTGTACTGGCGGTTTCGCATTTCAAGAGTTTTTTCGATGGTGGTCGCTTCCGCCAGGAATTCCTGGATGGTCTTGCGTGGGTTTCTCATCATACCAGAGAATAGCTCCTGCTTGACTCCTCTCATGTGGAAGCGAACTTTCTTCTCCTCGGACATGTTAGGGTCAGCGTGGCAGAACAGTCGGCTCATCTCTTCCGCGTACAGCACCACGTTCTCGCTGAGAAGCTGCACACGGGTTTCCAGCAGAACTTCGGCCCTGTTCTTCCGGACGACATTTGTGAATGTGGCAAGGAATTTCGTGCGAAAAATGTGCCACGTCGTGAGGCTTCGCTCCTGGTTCTCGAACCAAGTTCAGGCAAAGTCATCCAAGGCGAAGTAGACGTGTCGAACTTGTATTTATTGGTTTTTTTGCTAAAAACGGCGATGCGGTCGTACTTCTCCAACCAACTTTCCGGTTCTTCAGCAGATGATCCGTGAAAGGTTGGTGGTTGCTTTGGGCGCTTTAGCAGCACGTGTGCAGGCGGCATGGTTGCTGTCATTGTCGGGGTCTGCCTGGTCTTGTTGGGTAAAGGCTCGTATTCCGGAGGTAGTCCTTGTTTTCTGCGGCTCGCTCGCTGCTCGGGGCAGGCATCAATATCTTCGTTGCGGCCCGGAATGGGTTCACGGACTGACGGGGGCGACCGGAACATGAGCAAAGCAGCACCTCCACCAGATATCACGGGGACGTGACGTCGACGCGGACAGACGGCAGCAGGATAAGAACGAGTCTTTTATTTGGCGAACTTGTGCTAAGAAATGAAATAGTCACTTTAGAAGCGATGCACAATGAGCACGGATTGCGGCGAACAAAGTGGCGTCCGTCGATCAACACACAAGTGGTCAAGTGCGTCGGCTTTTATACAGGCGCTATCAAACTTTCCAGCGATATCGCTGGTGGCGGCCTTATCTCTCGACAAAGCTGGAGCATTCGCGTGCGGCGCGCAATCTTAAGAGAACGTTCTAAAACAATGGCGAAGCTTCTTACACATCGCGGCGCGGCCTGCGCAGCGCGTTGCCCACAGTCTTTGTGGGTGAAGCTTGAACTCATGAAAAATAAGACGCGCGGCAATATTTACGGCGTATACGGCAACGCTTTCATCACGGAAGCTAACCGATATGCACCTCACGAGTGTCTCGTAACTCCTGCAGAAGTTCTCTTTTTCTGCTTCTATCTTCCAAAAGGGGTCAAATAGATCCCCGAAGAGGGTCATAATGCCGTGACCCTCTTTTGACTCTTTTGTTAGAGTGTGCAGCGAAATGTTTGTGGTCGGGTTGCTGAGTTGCTTGAGAGGGTGGACTTATTGCAACCCAGCAAGACAATTAGTTATTCAAAAAACACATAAGAAATGTACTGCCTAATAAATAATATATAGCAGCGTACCCCCCAACTATTCCCGGAAAAAAACATATTAAACATTGTGCTATGATCAATGCTAAACAAGGAAAGATTTGGTGTCAAGAAACAATTACTTGCTGCACTGTGTCATCAGGTAATAAAAAAGTAAGTTACGAAAACTGAAATACTTTATTCATTATGACTGGCGAACTACGAAAACCAGTTGATACGAAGCGCGGACACAATGTATAACAAGCTATTACAAAGAGAGAGAAAGAGAAAAAGAAACGTATAGGAAAGGCGGGGAGCTCAACCAGGGTTTAGCTCGGTTGGCTACCCTTCAGGTGGAGTTGGGGAAAGGGGGAATAGCACATACGCTAGAGCAGAAGGCAGTCCGAAATTGATGCACATTGTTTTCTACGGTGCCTAAGAAAATTATATTTCGCATACCTTATAGTCGATGCGCAACATTTTTGGCATCATGAGCCTTGTTTTCTCAGCGGGCGCGGTGGTCGCTGCAAAGGCAGGGGTTGTCCTACTGGTGGTCTGGCTCTCGGTCGCCCTAAGATACCCGGATTTCTTCCTCGTAATGGATTTGGTCGTGGAGGATTTCGTACGTTTGGAGGTAGCCGTCTACTTCTACTGTGTGGAAAACAGCTTGTACATCCCCCGGGATGTGGATATGCAAGAGCAAGCGACTGTTTCTTCTTCTCATTTAGAGAAAGTAGAAATGCGAAACTAGCAATAAAAAGCAGAATCTTGAAGCAAGAAAGCTGCTTCATACTAAATAAAACTCGCCCTCGAACAAACACTTTGCCCTTGCAGTAAGTTAGACTCAACATTCGCTAAGCAATTCAAAGAACCAAAGGCGTCTTCCGCCTGATCGCTTTTTACTGCTCTGGAATGTGCGGTTTCTCGATGGCACTGATTGATTTCGCTGTTATTTCGCACAATGCAAGATTAATCATTTCTTTCGCAAATGTCATATGGCATCCAGCTGTTCTTTGAGGCACTGCAATGACTGATGCTCAGAGAAGTTGCTGAACAATGCTTCGTCAGTGGCTGGCTCTGCGGTACTGTTATCGATATATTATTCAGGCGTAGATCACGAAGATGTCAATATACAATATTATGACCTTTCCTGTGCTATACCTTGATTTCAATGAGGATGTTGATTTCCGTTAGGTCTTTTCAGCCCTCTAGTGTTTTTTATGGACCCTACTTTATTCTTTCCTGAAAAATATGGATGTTTCTTTCTTGAAAAATATGGACATTAACTCCCGGAACCGATTCTGCAGAATTGCCCTCACTGCAATATCCTTTTAAAGCATAAGATCACTTCAGAGTAAATGTCGGCCTTTATGTGAGAGCATCATTGTAATCACATGGTGCAGTATACCTACCTAGTGCACAAGAAATCACGAATCTTGAGGGGTTGTGAGTGGATTTTTGACATGAAAAATGAGAGAAAATAAGGCTTGAAAATCCGCAACCCACATAGCGAGATACCAAGGCTGCAGAGACTTTGCACGGCCAGTGTAATGGCAGAAAGTCGAACTTGCCCCTAGCAACATGATGTCATTCTCAAACATATCACAGAAAGCAGGCAGCTGAAGAAACTGCTCGGGATGACCAAGGAGGCCGGTATGGGGCTTGGCACAATCAAAGAGCTTTAAAAAAAATTGTAGTGGAAGCTCCCGCAACGCCTTGCCAGCAAAAGTGAAGCCAGTTTTTGCCCACCAAAGAGCTCGGAAACGTGCTCTTTTCTGCTGGTGCCTACTTAGAGATCAAATGACTTTGATCTGTTAGTGCAAATACTACGTTAATTTACAATCAAAGACCGTTGCTGCAGACAAAAGCAACCCGTCGAGAGACGTATTGGCGACTGATCTCCAATAAAATTTGCCATGATTCTGAGGCTTACTAACGAAAACTAGTAACACAAACACACACTTGGAGCAGTATCTGACTCGTAAAAGTTGTCATATTAAAAATTCGTCTATCATGCGACGAGAACGCTCGCTTTCCTTCACCGAACCCCCATGGTTTAGCGTGCCCCTACTAAGATGGTGGGCGCAGCCGCCATCTTTTGGTGGGCACGGCTTCACATTTGCGCAATAATCGCCACTCCAGCAATTTTTTTTAACCTCCTTGGGCACAATACATTGAGCTTTTGTTGCGATACGATACGAGATATTCGGGCAAGAACGGCTTGTAGGATACTTTCTAATTGTACCCTAAGGTACTTCGATACATTTGTAAATTCGTTCCTATAGATCCATTTAGTGTAGCAGCACACGCCTATGCAGAAAAGTTTGCTTCAACATTTGTTAACTGCAACCAACTTAGTTTATTTGAATTCAATGTCTGTTGCTACCTCCAAGGGTTGTACTTTTTTCCCAAACTATATTAGCTTCATTTTGAAATGTGTCATTGGGTTTGCTTTAGCGGCTTAGCATCAGTGGCATAGCCAGGGAAAGGGGCACACCAGGCCCGTGCCGCCCCCCCCCCCCCCGATTTTTTTTTCTGCCGTGGTATCAGAGCACAAAATGACACTCGGCTACACATACCTGCCGGATCCCACATCGGATCAAGGGCGTGCCCCCCACTACCCCCGAAAAAAATTTCTGCCCACGCCACTGCTTAGCACCACAGTTCTTTATATACTGCGCTCTCGGTGGTTTTTGCTTGCTGCTGTAGTGGTTGATGGCAATCACTACTCTGCTTGCCGACAAGCTAGCGGGTCGCCATCTAACCGCAAGAACTTTTAAAAACGGCCTCTGCCGGTTGTGCGACGAAGTGTCGAAGGAAGGGGCGCGACGGCGCGACCGACTGCGCTGTCGGTGGTGCCTGTGTGTGTTGTGCGGCCTTCGATTTTTCGCGAGTGGCAGCTTTCAAGCCTCGTTTGGAAGCGAGGATACTATTGTCATCATGCAAGCTGCGGTGAGCAGACTGTGTGCGATGTTGTGGCGGAGATGATCGTGCACGCCGGGATCCGTAACAAGTGGGTTCACTTCCCGTGAACGCCGGATGAAAAGGGGGCCTTGAATGTTTCCTGCGGCTGCCGGCGTCATCGGATGCGTGGACGGCAGCGTTGCCGTCATCATTGCACCGAACGGCGACCATCACAAGGTGGCATTTTATCCCCGCAAGGGACATTATGCCCACATCGTCATGCTAGTCAGTATCGGTCTACCCATCCTTAAGAGCGCATGTCCGCGTAGCGAAATGTGGCTCATAATTGTTCACGCTTTTGTCAGATCTGCGCCGCAGACATCGGAATCCTGCCGTGAACCCCTGCGTCTGGGGTCAGACTACGACGCCCACGCCTGGCGGGCAACGCGACTGAGTGAGCGCTTCGAAGGGGCACGGATTGCCGCGGCCGTACCTTCTGGCCTCTAGGTGAGCTGAACAAAAAGTTGGGATATTCACAGTTTCAGCTAACGGAATATTTGTTAATGCCCTGTTTGATTAGCTACAGTACTTGGTAACTGTAACAACTGACAGGATGTCGCTCGCTCCATGTGTATCATCTTGAAGCTATCGGTTATCCGCTCCATAACATCGTCAAATGACTCACATTATCATGACAGCCTATTTGTAGTAGTCATGCTTCGCGTAGTATGGGTAAGTCAGACTGGTGAAGTGTAGCATTACATCATGTAGATCATTCAATCATTGCTATCTTTGTGTGGCTCAGCCTTGTGGATCCCTGGCATTGAAGTAGTATTTACAACACACCACTTGTATTTGTGCAGGTGACAGAGGCTACAAACCAGGGCCATGGCTCCTGACACCTCTCCGAGGCTGTCCTCTCAAAAACAGTGTTAAAAAGGTAAGTGTAACACCGCACATGCTGCAGTGCAGTCTGTAATGAAGCGTTTTATTGGGGTATTGAAGAGCTGCTTTCGCTGCCTTCAGCAGTGTTGTACCCTTCATTAGGAATCAGAATGTGCATCTCACATTGCTGCAGCATGTGCAGTGTTGCACTTGCCTTTGCATTGCAGAAGGTGACAGAAGTGTTCACGATTTCAGCGATGATTACAATAGTGAGCATGGCAGTGTTGTCAGTGATGACCCCCAACCACTGCTTAGACAAGGAATGGCATTACGCTCCACATCTATTCCTAGACAAGCTGTCTGCAATGGTAATCCACTATTTGGTTAACTGCACCACTGACAACAGCACTAGGCAAGTGTCATTTCAGTGAGAAACATGTGCATAAGAAGTAAAAATAATATATGGGGTTTTCCGTGCCAAAATCATGATACAATTGTGAACCACACTGCAGTGGAGGACTGAATTTATCTTGACCACCTGTGGCTCTCATTGAATCTCAATGCAAGTACAGCAGTGATCCTGCATGTTACCCTCATGGAGATGTGTTTGCTGTCAGCAGGAACTGACCCATGTTCTGAATGAAGTTCAGCAGCGTGACTTCTCTCCTGCTAAGATGTTACCTAACAAGTAGAAGAAAACGTTTTGAAGTTAGATTTTCTGGTAATAATAAATTTCTGCGGGGTTTCGTCACATGCTGTATGACCAGGTCTTTCCCACAACTTGACTACACGTGACTGGGTAATTTTTATAAGGCGGTATTCTTTTCATTTAGCAACTGCCAATATAACGCACTGTACACGGCAGCTGAGTGCTATATCCAATTCACTGGAAAGCAAGGGTTTGGTATTGTTTTTGTTACTGCTGATCGTCCTCTGATCACGAACACTCTGGCCATTATTGCACTATGACTGGGAGCGCACACCAAGTCTTTGTTTCCTCTCTTCCTGTATAACAACACATGGTTTGCCTTTTGCTTCACGTACAACGTGTGGGCACTGTGCTCTGTTGTTGCACATCCACCACACTGTTCTTTTTGAAAGGGCCAACTGATGCTGAAACAGATCGTCTGACATTTCAAGTACCTTTTTCTCATTCAAAAGTGTGCTCATTTGTGAATGCAGAGGTAATGTGAAAGAATATGTACGCAGTCTCATCAAGACAGAACCTTGCAAAAAAAGAATTTATTCCTGTTCACACCCATGCAAAGACGGCATATACTTTCTGTAAATAAACGTATATTGTGAAACTGCAGTCTCATGTTCCTAAAGCATTACTGACATCTATTACATGCACATGTTACAGGAAACATCATGCTGAAGGAAGCACAGTGTGACATCGTACTGCATGGGTAATTAATGACTACTACAATGCAAATATAAATGACATCAGGTTTCCTTTCTACTATGAACATGTTACGTTGCTAAAAGCGTTATATGCGTTTCAAGGAGCACCTTTGTGGTCTCGTATGGCAGAGACCTATACTGTAAACAATCTCTGCGCACCTCAAATTTTGGTTTAAGTTCGGCACGTGTTGTCTCTGTTTATTGCTGCGTCCCATCGTACCACACGAAAAAAAAGAGGGACACATGAAATGTGTACAGTATACGAATCACAAGGTACGTGGGCAATTGTGTGCACAGCTATGCATTTCAGATATATTAGAGTAGTATATTACCCCTAACAAGATGGCGGTTTGTCAGTGTTTATAAGAAAGAACAGTTGCATAACCAATGATATTACATGAAGCAGCAAAACATACCAATACACAGCGTGCAAACACGCCTGTGCTATTGACTGGGTGCTTTCTTGATAGCAATAGCAAAGTTTTTTCTTACAGATAGCGCGTCAACATTACATAAATGTAAAATGCATGTTGCAATGTAACTGGCCTAATTCGTTTGCAAGAAAAGTATATGTTTGGTTTTCGAGGATATAACTTTGCAAGGATTGATAGCTGTGACCCATGCAAAAGTCAACTGCAGTTTCAAAAAGAACACAGATAGTAGACCCGTGTGATTATTTTGGTCAGTTTTGTAAAAGCACTTGTGCCATATACATCCCTACTTCAAGTGACATCATGAAACTACAGTCTTTTGGCGTACAGTCAAGCCTGGTCTGCATGTAGTTTCAGACAGCTGACTAGCACATGTCAAAAAAACATATGAAGAGCAAGCACTGCCACGAAATCTTGCAGTGTCAGTTTCACTGGAGAGAAAGGTTATGCTTACAGGCTTGCCGCATGAAATGAGGCCACATGATATGTGTTGTGTGCATGATTTGAGAAGGCTGACGATCACATGTCAAAGCAACTTGTGAAGACGTGCTCACACTACCGCAAAAAAGTGGAGTATCGATTTAAAAAGACTTATTCACTACATTTGTCCCACCAAAAGCTGACACGCAAGTAAAGAAACGCGAAACAAAGAACAGAAAAAAGAAGACAAGTTAAAACGGCAATAAAGTGTCAATGCTCACGGCCGAAGAGGTGGCTACAGCAGCAGTGAAGACTGGGGAACTCCAGGCCCAGTGGCAGCCAGGAGATGTTAGAGGGTGCCTGCGATGCATTGGTAGCCGAACGCATGCCCCTCACTCCATCGACAAGCTCCGTATGCTGCAGCTAGAGAAATTCACATAATGTATTACAGGCCACTTAATGCAAGAACACACAGGAAACCAAACTAATGCTCCATCGGTTTGATTCGGATAGGCAGCGATGACAAGGAATTTGTCAGTGAGCTCAAGAAAAAATCAAACCGTTCTTTGTTATTTATATGTTTAAACCAGGGCCCAACCACAAGAAGTCAAATATATTTGAAGAGTTGGTTTCACTTATTTTTGTTTCATGAAAATGTGACCCCTAATTGACTCCACTTCTTCCTAGCCTCGGTACAAGCACTTTAATGTAGCATCGTAAAATCCCCACACTTGAGCCTCCTTTACGTGGCAAAAAAATCTCGGACCTTGGCGAAAAACTCGTAGCACTTCTAGCCACACGCACCAAAACCAGCCCGCCGCTGCTGAAACAGCCTGATAGGTGGTTCCGTAAATTTTCCCTTCTTTTAAATGCGAAGCATTTCTTAGCTAACTTCTGCGACTTTGAGCGTATCTATCTATCTATCTATCTATCTATCTATCTATCTATCTATCTATCTATCTATCTATCTATCTATCTATCTATCTATCTATCTATCTATCTATCTATCTATCTATCTATCTATCTATCTATCTATCTGGCACGCATGTCATGTACAGCATGACTTACGTGCCACGCTCATGGGGCGCTGGCGGCCGTGTCGCTAGCTTGATCTATCCTGAAATTGGTATTGCGTGACATGCCTGTGTGACGGACATAAAAACACGAGTTAACATGAAAATCATGACACGTATGTCATGTACAGCATGACTTACGTGCCACGCTCATGGCACGCTGGCGGCCGTTTTGCTAGCTTGATATACACCAAAATTGGTATCTTCCTACGTGACTGAGTGACGAACATAAATAAGACGAGATGACATGAAAAGCATGACACGCATGTCATGTACAGCATGACTTACGTGCCACGCTCATGAGGCGCTGGCGGCCGTTTCGCTAGCTTGATCTATCCTGAAATTGGTATTGCGCGACGTGCCTGTATGACGAACATAAAAACACGAGTTAACATGAAAATCATGACACGCATGTCATGTACAGCATGACTTACGTGCCACGCTCATGGGGCGCTGGCGGCCGTTTCGCTACCTTGATCTATCCTGAAATTGGTATTGCGCGACGTGACTGTGTGACGAGCATAAAAACACGAGTTAACATGAAAATCATGACACGCATGTCACGTACAGCATGAGTTACGTGCCACACTCATGGGGCGCTGGCGGCCGTTTCGCTAGCTTCATCTATCCTGAAATTGGTATTGCGCGACGTGCCTGTGTGACGAACATAAAAACACGAGTTAACATGAAAATCATGACACGCATGTCATGTACAGCATGACTTACGCGTCACGCTCATGGGGCGCTGCCGGCGGTTTCGCTAGCTTGATCTACCCCAAAATTGGTATTGCGCGACGTGCCTGTGTGACGAACATAAAAACACGAGTTAACATGAAAATCATGACACGCATGTCATGTACAGCATGACTTACGTACCACGCTCATGGCGCGCTGGCGGCCGTTTCGCTAGCTTGATATGCACTGAAATTGGTATTGCGCGACGTTACTGTGTGACGAACATAAATAATAGGAGTTAACATGAAAACAATGACACGCATTTTGCGCAATGACATACAAGACGATGTATGCAGCTCTTTGCTGGCTGCTTCGCATTACATCGATTTCCACAATGCGTGGGATCTGCCGGCTTTTTTTTTTCAGAATTCTCGCCGCAACGCGGTAAGCCATTGCAGCATATATCATACAGTTCTTTGCCAGCTACAACAATTATACTCATCAAATCTATTAGTTATACCATCACAAATGAAACACTGTGGTGTGCATTTGTTGCCTAAAACACAAGTGTTTTAGGCAACAAGTTTCTCCTGTGCAAGTTCGCATCAGCAGAAATGTACGTAAAATGCACAGGGGAAACAACTAAATATGCACGTCCATGTACGCAGTAACTACGCTCGCTCACGCACTATCGTTCACGAAATCAAAAGGTGAAGCTTACTGGATATCAGACGATAGTTCGCGGCTGCTATTTCCCCTTCGTGCGGGTGCCAGCCAACTAATTCTGCACTGGCAACTGCATGAAAGGTGCGAGCCTCTACGAAAGTGGACTTGTGCACGATGTTTGTCACGAACGAGTGCTTCGCCGTCGCCGATTTCGCACGTCGCCGATTTCGAACGACGGCATGAAAGCCTGGCGCCGACGGTTCGTGCGCGACAGAGCGCGCGCATCGAAAAAACAAGTATAGGTAGGTAGGTGTGGTTTGTAGAAGAAAAGGCGCCTAATTTCTGCAGCCCGGTCGGGAGCACGGCGCAGCGCCTAAAGTATAAAAAGGCGCCGGGAGCGCGCCTGCGTGCTTGCGCGACTCTTACCCTCTCCGCAGAAGACGCCACCGACACAGCCAACGAACGCGTAAGATCAGGATATTCGAGAAAGCAAAGCCGAGGTAGCCAAGCTAGCCGAGCCAGCGGCGCCGTCTGATTCCGCAGACGAATCGGTGAGAGGATCTCGCCCATTCCCTAGCTTTCGCTGTGCTACGCACAGACGAATCATACGCACCTTCCCGAACCCAGGCGCGAGCCGATACAGGCAATTGATGCAAGCGCAGAAAGCGCGCGGGCAGAGAATATCTACCACTTTAGAGAACGGAAACTGTACCTTTGACTGTAGTACGGAAATAAGGGTAGCGGCGGCGTACTGAACTGCAATAGAGCGAGGCGAGATGGCGCTGCAAGTACTATCATCATCATTGCACAAACGCGTTTTTGCGGCTGGTTCGCCCTGGTCGCGCTACTGCGGTTTTTGCTCCTTATGGTATTTTGTTCTTTGTCGTTGCTAAATCGCGGCTCGCGTGTGTAACAGTTATCGCCAGGTGACCAAACTGGCAAGGTTCTATCTGGTGTCGCAGAAGTCTGTTGCCAGACTCGGGGGTCAATGTTGCCAGACTGCCGCCAGATTTGGCAGATAAATTTGCCCCTGCGGTTTCAGCTTTCCCGTAAGGCTTCTGTGTCATCCGCGGTGCAGTTCGAAAGTGCCTGTGCGACATCGGCCGTTTTAATGAGCGGAACGAACGGACCCCGCGTGTTGCAGAAGTCGGGACGCGTTTTTTCGCTGCGTGCGCCGTACAATTAAGATATCTGACTCGAAGTAGGGAATCCAAGCGCAACGACTCGTTTGAGTCGACGTACGCGTAAGGGAAACTGCAGAAGCCCGGACACGCGTGTGCGCCGTGTTGCAATACATCGGACTCGTGTCCCCGAAGTACAGATTATCTCCGTAGCTGTGCGTGCCGTGTCGACGATGCCCAACGACGTTCACACTTCCGATCGCATCACTCGACGAGTATGAAACATACATACCACGGCTGGAGAATTGATGCACGTCGCATATATCAGTGCTAGCTACGCCCGTAGGCTGCTTTATCGCCGCTGCTGGACGACACTGCTAGGTCTGAGCTGGTGGTGGGAGGCGCGCGACTCGTGGAACTGTAAATGGGGGGCCCTACGTGGAAGAGGGGCTCCACCCACAATAACCACAAACAACCAAAATTCCAATTAATGCGCGTTTATTTTCTCCGGGCTTCAAAGAGCGCTATCAAAAAGTAACAAAGACGAATGAAAACAAAACAAAAAAACGCACACAGCAGGTTGATCAATCTGCATTTGTCGCACTATCGTCTTCAAAGGGGATACCGGCGTGCGATGGCCTCGATGAGCCGACGGAACTTGTCCTTCACGTTGGGACGTGCGTTCACGGACCTCCACCACAGCCAGGCGAGGTGAGAACGCATCAGAGCGGGAGTCGTTTTGTTGCCGTTGCGAACGAGTCGTCGTTTTGCTTTCTGCCACTCGCTTTCGATGCGTTGCGTGTTGACGCCTGTTGCAGGGTTGATGAAGTTGACGCTGTGGTTCACGGTGTGCCAGTCGAGGTTTAGCGGCGTCCCATTGGCATTCACGAGGCCGGGTATGCACCGGTATGCGGCCCACTCGTCACTGAACACCGTCGTGCCGGGAAGAACGTTCTTTGCGATCAGAGGACCAAGGGTGGCCGCGTCTCTTTTGTCGACCTCGAACAGCCTTAGCTCCTTCGTGGACACGTACAGCATGCCGAAAATCCACGGGCCCTTGTCTGACACACCACCGTAGTTGTTGCGGCGCCTGGGGGGAACATTGTCGCCAGTCAGAAGGCGGCCTCGGTTCGCCTCGGTCGACACGGCACGCACAGCTACGGAGATAATCTGTACTTCGGGGACACGAGTCCGATGTATTGCAACACGGCGCACACGCGTGTCCGGGCTTCTGCAGTTTCCCTTACGCGTACGTCGACTCAAACGAGTCGTTGCGCTTGGATTCCCTACTTCGAGTCAGATATCTTAATTGTACGGCGCACGCAGCGAAAAAACGCGTCCCGACTTCTGCAACACGCGGGGTCCGTTCGTTCCGCTCATTAAAACGGCCGATGTCGCACAGGCACTTTCGAACTGCACCGCGGATGACACAGAAGCCTTACGGGAAAGCTGAAACCGCAGGGGCAAATTTATCTGCCAAATCTGGCGGCAGTCTGGCAACATTGACCCCCGAGTCTGGCAACAGACTTCTGCGACACCAAATAGAACCCTGCCACCAAACTGGCCTCGACTGGCAAAAACAGCGTCAATCAAGTAAGGTTTGCATCGTTTATTGTGAGTCACCAAGGTGGTACAAGCAATATATACAGTCAGGTCCAAGCAAAACAAGTCACTCATACACGTCGAAAGCTTTCAACCCGTACGTGTGTAATCAGTCTGAAAGCTGACAAATATGTGCATATAACTGAACACCGAGATCGCCGAAAGAACGTTGCTCTCATTGTGTAGCGGCGTCCGAGTTTAACAGCGTAGCTTTAGGACAAGGGTCTTATCCTTCCGTTAGTTATGCGGCGCTTGCCAGGTTGTGTTTATCTTTGAGTGCATGGTGTGGAGTCGGAAACGAAACGTGCGCTCCGCCGACAGATAGTTGGCGCAGTGAGAGCAATGTAGTTTTAATTATTCTTTTACGTAAACAATCGCGGATGCGTACAGTTCTACATCTTTCTCGCTCTGCGATGTCACCTTGAATGCGTTACAAATAAGGAATATTGCCTCGTGTCTACAGGGCAGGCACGAATTTCTCGGCTAAATTATCGGCCGTGAAGCCATACCATAGGTATTACGTATTTAGGTAATAGGTGGAAGAAAATATTTCAGGCTCGTTTTGTTCCTCGTTATTGTTCAGTTACACAGTTTCTGCAGCTACATTAAAACGTACTTGTGGGCTAGTTGGTTGGTCATATTCACGATAAACGGCAGCGCACACCGGGTTAAGACAGATACACAAAACACGAAAAAAGGACGACACAAGCGCTGATTTTTGGCGCTAGTAGTAATCGGACTACTGAGTATGCAGCGTAGATGAATGCTAAAGAAACAGAGATATAAGGCGAGTGCTTACGGATTCTAGAAGCACAATTCTAAGAAAATAACCTTTAGGCATGCAGTGTACATCTTTGTTGGTGTTCGCGCAGAACACTAAACAACTGCTCAGCCGTAAGCACAATCTCTGTATCACATAGACATGTCGATAGAACTAGCACTCTATTGCAAGCAAACACACACGAAATCAAACTGTGGGGCATGATGGGAACCTGTGCCAATGCTGGATAAATAAAGGTCATATATATGTATATTGCATACTTGTTATTGTGTTATTTACTTTTTCAATATATTTGTCCTTGGAAGCTCAAGTATGTATCCTCCCTGCTACTTTTAGAAGCTCCGGCTTGAAATACTGCCACACGCGCTCCTTTCTTTCTATGTTTTATGTTATTGGTCCATTGCACAGGTAGTTACCGCATTGCGCAAACCGCGCCAGGATGTCTGGGAACATTCCAGATTATTTTAGGATCTTCTGTTAGGCTGGAGCATGCAATCGCGAACAGCTCAGTTTATTCTCGAACTAACGCAGCCACCAGCGATAAGGCTCGAATGTTCGATGCCACAGGTATAAATGCCGACGCATCTTGCCACGGATCTGTTTATTGACGGCCAACGCTCTGTTCGCCGCTGTCAGTGTGTATTGCTGTAGTTTGACTTTTCGTTTCCCGGCCACAAGTTCGGCCAAATGAAAAGTTTCATCTTGGACACACCGACTGCTGCCTTCGTCGACGTCACGACCCCGTGACAATATCTAAAATCTTGTAGTGTGGCTGTGGATAAGTCAAGTTCATGTATGTTTTAAATTACGTCTTCGATTTCCTACGTTTTTTTTCGTGACTTTAGTTCACAGACTTCATAGTGGTAGGTGCTATATTCGTGACATGTTAATGTAATCAAACAGCAGAAGTAGGTGAGCTCAAACAAATTTAAAACGTTTCTCTGCTATAAAAAAACACTACCATATTCAATAAACACAATCTCACTCATCACGACAACGTAAATGTGATCGGTGAAGCTGTGCTGGAAGAAGTGCTCGTCACATTTCTGTAAATAATTTGAAGGAGCCCATTGAACATATGTGCAAAGGCTAATGTAATTGAGCGCAGCCTTCTAAAGCTTTGTCGTATCTTTTTGTAAACTTCTATGATCTAAACACAGTTAATTAAGGCAATACAGTTTTGAGCGTAGTTTGTAAACTGTCTCATAAGGCACAACTAAACGTTGCATTTATGTTGTGCGGTGGCTGCATTTTCGATAAAGGCGAGAATGTTTGAGGCCCGTGTACTTAGATCCCAGGTGGTCGAAATTTCCTGAGCCCTCCACTACGGCATCCCTCATAATCATATCGTGCTTTTGGGACGTTAAGCCCCAGATATTATTAGATGTTGGAAAGACTGTTATTTCCCCTCACTGCCGTAATGTTCGTTTTGTAACGTGATTTATAACTTAAAATAACTGACCCTACGTTTCGAGGCCTTTCCGGCTGTTAGTTTTCTTAAATTAAGAAGATTAATGACTAAACGTGGCTGGAGAGTCTTTTTATTCTTATAATCTTGCCCAGCCAGACAGACTTCTGTCGAATATGTTTACCTTTAAATTTATAATTTCTGATGATTCACATGCAAACCATGATATGATTATGAGTCATAAAGTAGTGGGCAACTCTAGATTGATTCTAACTGCCTGGAGTTACAACAAACGCAGTTGTAGCCTTGAAGGAGACAAGACCTCTTGTCGAAACATTTCCTCCAGCGACACCTCTTGTTCACAAATTTTTCGTCTCTTCAAGCTTTTGTTTTTCCCTGAACTTCATACGCAAATCTGAGCACACGAGGGTCCTTGAATTTCGCCCTCACTGAAATAGGACCACCGTGGCTGGGTATAAAACCGGCGTTGTTGAGCTCAGCAGTGCTACGTAATGTAACTAATGCACGGAGATAGTGTTCAATTTCAACGCTATTGCGGTGTAGATTGCATGACACAGTAAACAGCTAATGCTTGTGGACGATTGTAAGCAGCCCTCCATCAGTTGCCTGGTAAACCATTCACAAATACAACTTTGCAAGCATGACGTTCAAGATGACCTGTTGTAGCAGACATTCACATGTTTCACTGCACTTGCAGAGTGGACATTCGGGGGTAGTCATCCTGTCGTTGCCTGGCAATCCTGGAAAAACAATGGCATCACCAGATATTGATAAGCATAATCAATGAATATTAAACTTTGCAAATGTAAACATATAAACATAGTGAACAAAAAACAGCGGTTTGTTATACATATATGTAAACGTACCTTATAATGCATGTTGTTTCACTCGGGCTAGCTTCTTTACAGGCGTGTCATGTAACAGGTGCCTTGCTCACTGCACACAGCTGTTTCCTACTCAGGCCAGGAGGCTATGGCAGAAAAAAAAATATTTCTGATTATAGTGCCGGTTTCTCTATCACAATAAAGTGAACGTGCACTCATATTTATGTGAAGCTTTCGTTGCACTAAATGTGTAGTAAAAATAACCTAAACTGACAACAGGAGAAATGATACCTCTAAACCTGGCTTCTCAAATGCGACTGCGGCAAAATAGGACTCGTATCTTTTTTGCACTGATATGCGGTCTAGTTACGAAGATACATGCAAGGCGTTGGTGATGCAGTTGCCTTTCTTTATTGCAGCGGCCTGGTTAATGTCAACCGGACGATAAACTCAGCAACTTGCTCCCACTTGAAGCCACGCCGCAAGGATGGCACGTTTTCTCATCGACAGAGTTTGACACGTTGAAAATTTTATATTGCAGTGCGTCGCCTCCGTGTGACACCCACACAGTCATTGGTAAAAAGCTGAAACAGTGGGTTTTTGTACTCACCGGTTCGTTATTCTCGGGCTTGAAACGAGTGTTCATCTGGTGAACGCTTCAACGGTCCCTTCGATCTCCAGAAGTCTGCTAAATGCGCTTCGCGAAAGCATTTCAACGAGTCAAAACAAACAGAACGAAAGCGAGTGTCTCGGCCGGCAGTGGCTGGAAACTTTTACAGCGAAACGAAAGAGCGCGAGACCCATCCGAATGCACCGTGAACCGTTACCTACCGTTACGCCGCCTCTGCCGCCGTATATTTTGAAATGAAGATAATGATGTCGATAGGCTGCTGACAATTACGAGTCAGCGGGAGCAAAAACTATTACAAAACATTGATGCCGCGGTACCTGTCAAGGCAAGGCCACTTGGTATAAATAGCAATTTGTTTTATTGAAGTGTAGCATTATACAAATATGTAGCCTTCGGTTCTTTGAAGAATATTTTGAATTCATAATTGGCTCCGACGAGGGCGCCCCTACAAGAAAGTGCAATAGAGCGAATGGCGGCGCCCATTCGACCCTAACCAGAAGTTAGTAGATCCACTCCCGGTGTTCAAAGCCGGAACGCGCCGCGGTTGATTTTTTCGCCCTCTACGGCGATCGCTGGAACTTGAAACTTTCCGGGGCCTGGCGCGGGGGCAGAGTCAGTCAGTGAGGAGTTAGTCGGCGATGAAGTTATGTCGTTCTAGTGATAGCATCAATCGCTCGACCACCGAAGAAGACGTGTTGTTTGATGATCTAGTGATGTGAGTTAAGTATCAAGAGATGACAGTGACAAGTTTTGAAGAGGGTCGCCGAAAAGACATGTGATGACCGACTGTGGAGGAGAACGAACGTCCGCGTGGAGTGAATCGTCATGCCGGTGAATATCAAAGGTGC